>NC_083366.1:37220833-37869166 GCF_030254825.1 Meriones unguiculatus
TTATGTACAAATGACTTTTTGCTACATTTCCTAACTCCCTCCCCCGATAATGCAATGTTCCCTGAGTTCTTGCTGAGCATGGATTGGAGGATCAGGAGCAGTTGGTCTTCAGGTGTTCTTCAGGTATACTTTAGGTTCCCTGACCTGGTTGGGACTATGCCACTTAGATTGGGGACATAGCTTCTGCAGCTATACTCCAGGAATTAAGTCCTGACTCTGCCAATCTCTGTAGGTGAAACTGCATAAATCATTTTTGCCTCTGTTTCCTTACACCTAATACGGAACTATTTATAATCTCACTTACATTTTACTCTGCATTTAAGAATTATATGAACATATAATGTTTCATATTGATATGTACAGTCTTACGAAACATTGCTAGCATATATCAAGGTTCCCATATATCATATCTTATTATAAACAATTCATTATGTTAGGACCACTGTGGTAATTATCTAAACCCGCTTAGAAGCCTCAAGCCACCTTTATTTCTTTATTAACCAATGTTTGTAAGAGTAAATTTGCTGTGGCTGAGTCTTAGCTTTCTCAGATGGGCCACAGATAACTGTGTTTCCTCCCTCTCAGAACCCGGGAGTAATGTCCCCACTCTCCATTCTCCTCCTGGCCCCACTACTCTCTTCCTACTTCCAGGAAGCACTGGGTCTCCTAGGTCAAAGTTCATCTACTTGTATGTACATCTTCCAAATGGACTGTGTCTTCTTTGGGGTCGGGGCTATATTTATATCTAGTCTCCAGCACCCCCAGAAGAGCCTGGCACTTAGTAGAGAGTTGTGTGACTAGATGGATGAATTGGTAGGTGGGTGGAAGGCAGAGAGGGTAGGAGCCTAGGAGAGTTTCATTGCTGTCTTGCTGTGGACAGATGAAACACCAGGAGACAGCAATTTCCTGTATCAATCCATGGTTTCACATTGGTATTGGAAGGTCTAGACAGCACATTGCTAGCTAAATGGTGCATAACTCCATTACCTGAGTAATGAACCTCTTGCTTCTTTCCGCATATGTATACAGATTAAAGAAATAAGTGCCTGGGATTTAGTTAATGTCTCCTTCCTTACTGAAAAAGAAATATGCATTAGAATTGTTCAGAATTTATGAAAACTTTTAGGAAGGAATCCTTGATCTTGTCTGAGCTTATTCCAGCCTTCCTTCTCTGTTTCCTTTTTTTCCGTACTCCTCCATTATCTCCTGAGAGCTGAGCCATCTCAGTAATGTAAGGACACATTACAGACACCCTGTCACAGTCATCCATCCTCTTTCTGCAATTCTTTAAAGCACTGCTATATTTTGTCCATTTTCCCGTTCCACAGATAAAGAAAATGATTAAAGAGATTAAGTAATTTATCAGAATCACAGAGTTAGGAAAAAGAATCAGGAATTTATGATTTAAGATATGAATGTCCGTGGCCAGACATAGTGACGCATCCCTGTAATCCTTGCCCTTAGGGAGGCAGAAGCAGGCAGATCTCTGAGAGCTCAAGGCCAGCCTGGCCTACAAATTGAGTCCAGGACTGGTTAAGAACACTGACTGCTCTTCCAGAGGACCCAGGTTCAATTCCTAGGACCCACATGGCAGCTCATTACTCTCTGTAACTCCAAGATCTGACAACTTCACACTGACATACATATAGACAAAACACCAATGCACATAAAAGAAAAACAAATTTTAAAAAGAACATATGAGCACATATGTAAACATATGTTAGTGAGTACATCCACACATTCTGAAAGAACACACAAGCTGCGCTGACACAATCTGTTAAAAAGAATGAATACAAATTATGTGTTATAAGTTGCTTATTTTCATTTTGAGATGGCCATGGGAGTGTGATATGTATAAACATACATACATAGTAAATTGTGTAAATATATTTTTAAATTTATGTTTTTCAAGGATAGAATAAAGCCTGAAGTTCAAAATAGGAACCTGTTAACAGTGATGATTGTTCTTTAATTAGTTTGCAGAATTTCTTTGCAGAACTGACACTGACACACTGCTGCCAGGCTTTTTCTCAGTCTGTTTACTTCAAGAAATCCTTTGAAATGTCACACATGTTATAATGTTTGAAATTCTAGTCACCTGGGCTCCAAGTACTTCTGATGAGGCTCAATAAGGCTCCTCGGTTGTCATTAGAATGACAACAACGCGTTCTCTTAATCCACCAGGGCCGTCCAAATAAGAAGCAAAGGGGTGTCTGTGTCCTCTTCTATTTCCTGAGAGCCTGTTCTAGTTTCATTCTCTGTCACTGTGATAAAACGCTCTGACCCAAAGCAACCTAGGGTACGGGTGGGGCTATTTCAGCTTTCAGGTTCTGATCTGTTATTGAGTGAAGTCAGGGCAGAAACTCAAATCAGAAACCACAGAAGAATGCTGGTCACTGCCTTGCTCAAGGAGCAGTGTTGAACTATCTTTCTTATACAGTTAAGGGCTACCTGCAGAGAGAACAGTACTGGCTGCAGGTCCTCATAAGTTAGTTAGCAATTCCCGACAATCTGCCACAGACATGCATATAAGGTGATCTGATCTTTGAAATTTCGCAGAAGATTCTAGGCTGCATTAAGCTGACACTCAAAGGTACTTAGGGTGAATTCTAGACCCTAAAGTACTTTTAAGCTCCCTAGAGTCACCAAAAATTTACCCAAAACTGCCCTTTCTGTATATACCTAGAAACACAATTATCAGGTCACTGGCCTGTCCCTAATGTGAGGTCCTTAGCCACTTCCACATTCCCACATTTCCCAGCAAACACTGTCTCTCCTATGAAGGAGAGTTACAGGACATAGGGAGACAAGAAAATGCTAGATTCTGAGATAATGATTCTTGTTCCTAAAAAACATTACAAGGAGAGACAGCCACAAGGCACAGGGGCATCTAAACAGGAGCAGTAGGGGAAAGGGGAGTTTCCATGGGCTCTATAAAATACACATGCCACCACCCAGGTAGCAGATTCCCAGGGTGAGGGCCACTTCCATCCCAAAGGGATAAAGCTGTCATTTATCCTTTTCCTACAGCTTTGTCTTCTGTATTTCCAGGACCTTCAATTCTTTGTCTATCCCAGGATAGACATATTCAAGAATGACTTAGGTCTCATCGTGAATCTCTCCTGGGTTACAGGATGCTCAGACTATTTCTTAAGGTAAAAAGACCACCCTGAATATTTATACTTCTTTTGCAAACAAGGGCTTTCTCTGTTTCATCATAAGAATCTTGGCTGGTAACCTTGGAGACAGGCAATGCTAGCATTATTAGCTGTCCCACTAGAAGATGAGGGAACACAGACAGATATCAGGGAATACAGACAAAAAACATGACCCCACCTTCTCCCCCAAACCCCCAAAAATAGGCTGGCTCTGACCTTTCTTATCATGAACAGAGAGACCTGGAGATCCACTCAAAGCACAGCTTTCAACTTCAATTATGCAGAAGTCCCTTAACAAGCAACTCGACTAGGACAGAATGTTCCTTTTCTAAGTTTAGGACAGAGAGAAAATGAATGTTTCCCAACACTATTCTTGAGGGCTTCAGAGCAATCTGCAACACAGATGAGAAGATAGTGGGAGGAGTCTGTGAAGGAGAGCTTCACAAGCTTTCAGTGCTTAAAAAAAAGGACCATTTCCATTTACCTGGGTTCGCTTAGGGCTCCGCTGGAGGGACATAATTTATGAGACCTTAAGGAGCATCTCAGATCTGTGGTTTCCACTGGTCTTTCTTTTCTATCTTTCTTTCTTTTTTTCTTTCTCTCTTTCTTTCTTTCCTAACTTATTTATATTTTGCTATTCTCTATGCTTTCCAATACAACCCAAAGGACTATAATAACAATTTTTAATGGAGATTCTATTCTTTAAAAAAATGGAGTCTTGTTTGGTTATGTAATTTTAGGAAAATCGAGTGAAATGTTTAAAAGATCTTGTTTCTTTTTCTTTGTTGTTATATTTCTCAAGTTTTGACTTTTTGACAGTGTTATTATCTACTAAAAAAACATTTTCTCAGATAATTTCTCCACGAAATTCCCTTTTCCAGATTTTAGGATCCAATTTTTAGAAACTTATCTTTAGAAAACATGGCCTTTGATTCACTGAATGGGTGTTTCTATAGCAATAACATGCATTTTTCTCCCCAAAACAATAAAATCAGAAACAGGCTTTTTTAAGCAATTTTTAAGAATAACTATAACATATTTGGAATCTTTTAAATTTTTCTTTTCTTTTCTGACTCTCATCCATGGTGGTCTCCATCTCTGGATGGTGGCCTTTGTACTCAGGGACATATGGTATCCTAAGCAACAGTCCCTTTCAGCCCTGCCAAGCACTAACAGAATGCTTTTCTAAGCACAACCTTTGGGAAAAGTAAGACTGTGTTTAGGACTGGTGAAGAATTCCCAGGAATAAAAACAATCCAAATGCAAATCCTCAGTCCTGGGCTTTCCAACCCTAGGGGCCCATTTCTCCAGGCAGGCCAAGCTATAGACTTATTTGTACTCTACTCAATGTATATGAAGAATCTGTAGTTCCCAATATATCTTGAAATAAGGTTTTTAAAGTGGTCATTCAGGTTAGAAGAGGGTGTAAGTGTGAGGTCTTAATGCTAGAGGAATCGTATTCCAAAGGGAAAGAAACCAGAGTTCTCTCTCTCTCTCTCTCTCTCTCTCTCTCTCTCTCTCAACCCCCCAAGAGGAGTAGGTGGCAGGAAATAATAATCAATTGAGGATTGATATCCATAAAAATAGAATCCATAAAATAGAAACAAAGAAAAGGATACAGAGAATCAATGCAACAAAGAGCTGTTTCTTTGAGAAAATCAACAAGATAGACAAACCCTTATCCAAACTAACTCGAGGGTGGAGAGAGAATATCCAAATTAACAAAATCAGAAACAAAAAGGGGAACATAACAGCTAAGATCATGGAAATCCAGAATCGTAAGAACATATTTTTAAAAGCCTGTACTCCACCAAACTGGAAAATCTAAAATAAATAGATCATTTTCTCGATAGATACCACTAACCAAAGTTAAATCAAGATCAGATAAACAATTTAAATAGACCTATAACCCCTAGTGAAATAAAATCAGTCATGAAAAGTCTCCCAACTGGGTCCATGCTCTTACTACAGCCAGGGGCTGAGTTGATGTCTGTGACCAGTGTTACCCATGAAGGCCATGGGTGTCCATGATCTGTCCTGTGATCTAAAGCCATTTTGATATCTGTATCCTGTGCTTCTTCTCAGTGCTATAATGGTGTCCATGACTTGTGCTGCAGCAGAGAGATGTGTTACAGTCCATGGTCTGTACTGCCACTGGAAATCATGCTGAGTTCCACCACCTGTGCTCGTGCAGAAGGCCATATTGGTCTCCATGGCCCATGCTGTTGACAGAAACCATGTGGAAGTCCATGATCTGTGCTCCCATTGACTGTGAAGAGCAAAGAAGCTTCGTTTGCAGTGGTGTTGATGACTGCAGACTCACAGTTGACAGAGACATAGAAGGCTTCTGTGACAATCCCTATCTCTACCCCACCCCACCTCCAAAAGAGTAACAGCCTAGACAGTAAGCCACCAAAAAGAACTCTTTAAAAGTGTGATAAGGATACTGAAGCCCATTGATGGCTTCTGGCAAGGGGAGTTGAAGGAGGGGTGGAAAGGAATTCAGTTTTCTTTAAGGGGCTGGCCGCTGGGAGTTTGATCAGGCTCCAGGAAGTATATTAGCAACACAATTTTACTTGTTTGTTTGTTTTTGGTTTTGGTTTGTTTTATGTAGAGGAGGTCACAAGGATATAGGCAGACCTAGGAGGACTGGGAAGTGAATATAATCAGGGTGCCTTCCACGAAATTCCCAAATAATCAATGAAAATATTATCTGTAAATTTTTTAAACATAAAATAAAATCTCCCAACCGAAAACTAAAATCCAAGGCTAGACAGTTTTAACACAAATTTTACCAGATGTTCAAAGAAGAGTTAATGCCAATATCCTCACTCAAATTATTCTGCAGAACAAAATCAGAGGGAATATGCTCCAATTCATTTTATGAGGCCATAATTACCCTGACATCCAAACGATATAAAGAAAGAGAATCATAGACCAATTTACTTTATGAACATGGATGCAAAAAAATATTCAATAAAAGATCTGCAAACTGAGTCAAAGAGCACATCAAAATGATCATCCACCATAATCAAGTAGGTTTTATCCCAGAGATACAGGGATGGTTCAATATATGAAAATCAATAAGCATACACAATCTGCCCTATTAAAAAACTGAAAGAAAAAATATGATCATCTCATTAGATGCAGAAATGTCTTTTGACATATCCTAACACCCCTTCATGATAAAGGTACTAGAAAGTTAGAGTTATGAAACATACCTCAGCATAATAAAGGTAGTTTGCAACAAGCATATAGTGAACATAAAATTAAATGGAGAGAAACTCAAAGCAATTCTCCTAAAATCAGGAATAAGACAAGGCTGTCCACACTCACTACATTTTTCGATATAGGACTTGAAGTCATAGCCAGAGAAATAAGATTATTGAAGAAAATTACGTGTATGCAAATATTGTAATAATCTAATTTAAAGATCATATTATTATTTACAGGTGATATGATAATATACATAAATGAACCTAAAAATTCCACTGGGGAACTCCTACAGCTGTTAACAAACTGTTAACTTTCAACAAAGCAGGTAGATACAAAATTAAGTCGCAAAAATCAGCAGCCTTTCTATATACCAATAACAAATGGAGAGAGAAAGAAGTCAGGGAAACAATGCCACTCAAAATAGTCTCAAATAATATGTGGTTATTTTGAGTAACCCTGGCCAACCATGGGAAATACTTGTATGATAAAAAAAAAAAAAAAACTTCCAGCCTATGAAGAAAAAAAATTGAAGATGATATGAGAAGATGGAAAGGTCTCCCATGCTCATGGATCTGTAGGATTAACATTGTACAAGTGGCACCCTACCGAAAGCAGTCTACAGATTCAAATACAATTCCCATCAAAATTCCAAGACAATTCTTCACAGACCTTGAAAGGACAGTTCTCAACTTCATATGAAAAAAAAAAAAAACTGCTAGAGGTCTCAGAATTCTTGATTTTATGTTGTTCTACAGATGAATAGTTTAAAAACAAACAATAAAAAATCACACATGCTATTGACATAAAAATAAACACATTAATCAATAGAATTGAATTGAAGACCCAGCCATAAATCCAAACACTTATGAACACTTGCTTTTTAATTTAAAAAGAAAGCCAGAAATATACAATGGGGATAAAAGACAGTTTCTTCAACAAATAGTGCTGGTCCAATTAAATGGCTGTGTGTAGAACAATGCAAATCAATCACACCTTGTGTACTTATCACAATGTACAAACCTCAAGTCCAAATGGATCAAAGATCTCAACATAAAAACAAATAAACTGAACCTGATAGAAGAAAAAATGGGAAATAGCTTGAATGCATTGGCACAGGAGACAACTTCTTGAACAGAATACCAACAGCGCAGGCACTAAGAGCAACAATTAATAAATGGGACCTCAGGAAACTGTAAGGCAAAGGACACCAATTAAGCAAAGAGGCATCCTATAGAATGGAAAAATACACTTACTAACTTCACATCTGATAGCAGAATAATATAAATATTCAAGCAACTAGATATCAAAAAATATAATAATCCAATTTAAAATAGGGTACATATCTAAGCAGAGAATTGTCAACAGAGGGAACTCAAAAAGCTGAGAAATACTCAAAAGAAATGGTCAATATCCTTAGCCCCCCATGGAAATGCAAATCAAAAACTACTGTCAGAATAGCTAAGATTAATAATACAAGTGACAATTCATGTTGATGAGGATGTAGAGCAAGGGGAACATTCCTTATTGCTGACGGGAGTGCAAACTTGTACAGTTACTATCAAAATCAACATGGTGGTTCTTCAGAAAGTTAGAAATCAATCTACCTCAAGATCCAGCTATGCCACTCCCGTGCATATATCCAAAGGACACTCCATCCTACAAGGACACTTGTCCAACCATGTTCATTGTTGCTTTATTCATAATATCCAGAAACTGGAAACAACCAAGGTGTCCCTTAACAGAAGAATGAATAAACAAAATGAGGTACATTTATACAATGGAGTATTACTCAGCTGTTAAAAAAAATGGCCTCATGAAATATGCTGGCACATAGATGGAAATATAAAAGAATCATCCTGAGAAAGGAAACCCAGAAAGAGAAATATAGTATATATTTGTTTATATGTGGATATCAGCCATTATAATCCATAGACCCAAAGATGTTAGGTGTAGAGAAAGGCTCTAGGGGGAACACATGCATCTCCCTGGGAGGAAGGAGCAGAACAGACTTTACAGGTGGACTGGGGGTAGGTGGGGAAGGGAATGGGAGGATCGAGTTGTGGAGGATATAGAGTAGAGGAAGAAACTGTTGGAAATGAGAAGCATTTGAGCGTTGATGTGGAAACCTAGTGCAGAAGAAACTTCCTAAAATATTAAAGCTACTCTTTATGAGGTCTCCTAATACAAAGGTATACAGAATCTCAACTGGCCATCTTTTATAACCAAAAAAGTATTTCAGTAGTGGAAGCAGGCAGCATTAAACTGAGTGGTTGGCCAAGGGTTTCCCATGAAAATTCCCAAACAAGCCAGGCTGTTGCTAAGACAAGGGGTTGCTCTCTGCATACCGACAGTGGGGCCCACTACTGAGGAGAACACCCACAGAATTCATTGAATATGGAGAAGATGATCTGGGTCTACATGGAGCCTTCACCCCTACATTCTAGTATCTTTGTTGCAGGAAGGTACTCTGAAGAAATACAAACACCTACCCAGCCACAAAATCTTTGACCTACAATCTGTCCTGCCTGCAAAATACATTAGAGCAATGGTGGCACAGAACTTGTGGGAGTAGCCAACCAATGTCTGATTTGACTTAATAACAACTCCACAAGGTAGAACCCATACCTGAGACCTGAACCAAGAACCACAGGCTCACTAGCACAGAGAACTCTGGTAAAAGCAAACACTAATGGCCTTTTTAAAAAGTATTAATAAAATCACTCCTAATGATATTCTGCAATATTTGTAGATCAGGACCTTATCCAGTCCTCATCAGAGAAGGTTCCTCTGGCAGTAGATGGTAACAGACGCAAAGACCCACAGCCAGGAATTACACAGAGAGTGAGTCTAAGTGGGATGTCTCCATCAAATCCCTCCCTTCAGAGCTTAGGGAACCCCATGGAAGAGGAGGAGGAAAGAATGTAAGAGACACAGGAAACGGAGGACATGACGAGAACAAGGCCTTCTGAATCAACTAAGCGAGTCACATGTGAGCTTACAGAGACTGAAGCAGAAAGCACAGGGCCTACATAGATCTGTGTCAGGTCCCCTGCTTATATATTATAGCTTTTAGCCTAATATTTTTATGAGATTCCTGAGTGGATCTCTGATTCTTGTGCACATCTTTCCCTTCTATTGGGTTGCCTTGTCCAACTTTGATGTGATGGTTTTTGTGTAATCTTATTGTTTTATTTTGTTGTGTTTGGTTGTTATCTCTTAGAAGTCTGTTCTTTTTTAGTGAGAAAAAGAAGGAGATTGGATCCAGAAAGAAGTGGAGGTGGGGAAGAGTTGGGAGGAGTAGAGGGAAGGGAAACTATAATCAGGATAGACTGTATGAGAAAAGAAGCTGTTTTCAATAGAAGGGAAAAAATTATCCTATTTTCACAGGCAAATGGAGCTACCAAGAGGCCCAGTGAACAGCTTGGCAGATGTCATAATAGGTCTGCAAATTCCAGGCCTTGAAAAGTGGACTGACAGGCTTTCAGAGTTCTCCAGCTTCCAGCAGGTAGACAGCAGTCAACAGACACAAACTGAGCTGCATGTTAATGTCTAAACCTGCAGAGAAAAACAAAACAAAACAAAACAAACAAACAAGAGCACATGAGATACAAAGGACAAAGCCATGTGCAGGTATGGTGGTTTTGTTTTTCATTTTTGGTTTTTGGTTTTTGGCATACAGTCCTGATATGCTGACCTTGAACTCATGATCCTACTACCTTAACTCCCTTAGTTCTGGCATGACAACCATGAACCACCACACACACACACACACACACACACACACACACACACACATACACACACACACACATACACACACACACACACACACACATACACACGGCAAGAGGTGTTTTAGAGTAAAGCAACATACCTCCTCTCTGTGGAAGTAGTTTCAGGTTGTTGCAAGGCAAAGGCAGCCTTGTAAAGAAGTTACAAGCTCATAAAATCAGTTGTTCCGGTTTATTTGCCAATTTGACACAAAGTAGAGTTATTGAGGGAGAGGAACATCAGTTGAGAAAATGCCTCCGAAGGCTTGTAAACAAGTCCTTGGGGCATCTTCTTGATTAATGATCAATGAGTGAGGGCCCAGCTTACTGGACCCTGGAGAGGTGGTCCTGGATAATATAAGATGAACAAGCCATGCAAAGCAAGACAGTAAGCAGTGCTCCTCCATGGCTCTGCTTCAGTTCCTACCTGGATTCCGGACTTGGCTTCTCTCAGTAGACTGTGACCTGGCATATGTAAGCCAAGTCAACGCCTTTCTCCCAAAGTTGCTTTTAATTGTGTCCTTTATGATAGCAATAGATACCTAACTGATACGTTGATCCTTAACTAAAAGATTAATCTAGGAGTATAATGAATGCTTTATGTAAAGAAAATGCTTATTTTTAAGAAGGAGAAAGGAAAGCAAATTCAATGGATTCTTCTGAATGACCATCACATATTTACAATCAGGATGACAGTCTTATAATTACAACCTGAACAGCCATTCTGCTTTAGCGCTTGAGAAGTTCCACAGGACCCTCGAGGCTGGAAGACTGTGCCTAGCTGTGGGTTCACATAAGCATTCTGAACATATTTAACACAGGCTGTGCTATCAAGCTCATTAAGTAGTATAGTCAATGTTTTATTAGTGTATATTAATGTATATTAATTATAAATTATAGTGATTCTTACTGAGGCATTTTCATATGTGTATAACGTATTTTTATTGTTTCTATCCCCCACTTTCCTCTCTTGTTCACCTTCCACATCTAGTTTCCTGTTCATACCTTCTCTTCTCAATGAACCACCCCCCCACCTCCATCTACTTTCATGGTGATTTAGTATAAGCTTCTTGTTCTTGCTGTTCTTATTGTTGTTTGGATAGCTGGTTGGATTTTGTTTTGTCTTCCTTTTCTTTGTCTTCTTTTTTTTTTTTTTTTTTTTTTTGGTAGCCCGCTGGGTTTTATTACGGTTTCTTAAAAGATCATTGGTGAAAATTCCACAGCCATTCACATGCCTACATCATTTCCTTAAATCTTTATTGGAGACATTCTTGTAGAGTAATTAAATCTAGCTGCTATGAGAGATGAGTTCAGAAAACTGTATGTTAAAATACTGGGAGTGGTGGACTCCTTAGGGGTCAGATCATTGCCATCAGCAGAGAAATTCTGCTCATCAACTTCAAGCCTCCCTTCAACTTAAGGTGATCGGAAGCCATGCCAGCAGCGTATCTCTAAGGAAACAACAAAAAGAAAGGGGGTGATTGACATGAGTCTTTGCAGACCAGCTATCAAAGGGGTGAGCATCACTTCTGCACATGCTTAGTTCAGTAGGTTCCAACTAGAGAGTCCCATTTAACCGAAAAAAAAAAATGAGTAAAATATTAAATGTAGCCCTGTGCCCTAAAACAAGCAGATACTGTGAATATTTGTTGTCTTTGGAGTCTGTGGTCATTGGAAGATGCATGTAAAGACAGACTCTCTGATGTATTCCCTTTCAAAAGGGAGACTGCACCAATTCTAATGTGACTGTCAATGAAAGAAATCGCTCTCACCTCAAAGGATTAAAAGAAAGGGTTCATTCTAGAGCCAAAGATGAGTGAGTATGGCACAGGAAAACAGATTTAGATTTCTTCCAATAACATGCTTCAATCACATAGCAATTTCATGAAATTTTTATAGAAACGGAAGAAAGAAGGTCATAAATCATGATACTTCCAAATACATTTCTGAAAGCATGAGATTGGATGGGTTACAGCAAACTGGAGAAACCTCTGTCACAGGTTTCTGCTGACTCTATTGACACGCTTAGCTTTGAAGTTAGAAGCTAGATGCCTGGTAAGTTAATACATTTCAAAAAGTTTCACATGATCACCACAAGAATGTTATATCAGACACAAAAGTGGAAAAGTGGTAAGAGAGCCCAGAATTATTTACTCAATATTTTTATAAATTCTTTGAGAAATTCATAAAAATGTGTTTCGAAGCATATTCACCCCACCCCCACCCCTCTTGCAACCATCCTCCAATCCCTTCTCAGCAATGAGATTTCTTCATTTCTTTCCTCCCCCATCAAGTCCAGTTTGTGCTGTCCAGCTAATCCTGGGAGTAAGTCTGTCCTAGAAAATAGTCAGCCTACCAGGAGACACAATGTTAAAGAAAACTGAGTCTCCCTCACCAAACCACCAAATCCAAGCTTACCTTAACTAACGGTGGGCTTTCATGTCCACCTCTCCCCTCTATACTGAGGGTTGTTTTGTTTGTTTGTTTGTTGTTGTTTTTCTGACTGGATCTTATGCAAGTCAGAGTTTTTATGGGAACTGTGTTGAATCTGTAAATTACTTTATCTGTAAATTACTTTTGGTAGAAATACCATTTTCACAATATTATTCATACCAAACTGTGATCATGGTGGTAGCTTTTTCTATCTGCTGCCGTACTTTTAAATGTCTGATGTTTTTCCACCCTTAGTTGGATGTAGTCCAATTTTTTTTCAGGCAATTATGAATGACATTGATTTCCTGATTTCTTTCTTGGTGTGTATATAGTATTTATATAGAGTAAAGCTACTGATATTTGGTGTGTTAATTTTGTATTCTGCTACTTTGCTAAATAAATTTAACATAGTTTTTAGAAATTTTCTGGTAGTCTTTATGGTCTTTTATGTATAAAATCATGTCATCTGTAAATAGGATTTTGGTTTCATTTTCTCTTTGTACTCCTTTTTTCTCTTTGACTTGTCTTACTGATCCAATGACTTGAAGCTCCATGTTAACAGGAATGGAAAGAGTAGACATGCTTGTCTTGTTCCTTGCTTTTTAGCAAATGCTTTGAGGTTTTCTCCATTAACATGTTGTTGGCTGTGAAACTGTATATTGCCTTTATTGTATTTAGATAAGTCCCTCATAGCTCTTGCCTCTCCATTGCGTTTTTTATGAGGGGATGTCAGATTTTGTCAAAACCCTTTTTCCTGCATCTAATGAGATGATCATGTGGTTTCTGTCCTTGAGTCTATTTATGTGGTGAATTACATTTATTGATTTACATGTTGTGATCCACCCCTATATCTCTGAGATAAAAACATCTTGATCATGGTGGATAATCTTTTTTATGTGTTCTTGAATTCAGTTTGTAAGTATTTTATTGATAATTTTTGCATTGATATTATTTAGAAAGATTGGCCAGTGTGTGTGTGTGTGTGTGTGTGTGTGTTGGGAAGATCTTTGTCAGGTATTAGGACCAGGATAATACTGGTTTCATGGGAAAAAAACAAAGTGTTCCTTCTTTTTGTATTTTATATCATTTGAGGAATATTAATGTTATTTCTTCTTTGAAGGTCTGGTAGGATTTTGTGATGAACCTATTTGTGCTTGGGATTTTTTAATTGGAACATTTTCAATTACTGCTTTTATCTCATTAGTTGTTATGGTTCAGTTTAAATTATTTACTTCATCTTTATTTAATCTTATAGGTGATATAAATCAAGAAATGTATCCATTTCTTTTAGATGTTCCAGTGTAATGGAGTTGTGGTTTGTGTGTGTGTGTGTGTGTGTGTGTGTGTGTGTCTGTGTCTGTGTCTGTGTTTTTTTGTTTCTTTGGTTGGTTGGTTTGGTTTGGTTTGGTTTTTCAAGAGGAGACAGGATTTCTCTGTTTAGTCCTGACTGTCCTGGAACTTGCTCTGTAGACCAGGCTGGCCTGGAACTCAGAGTAGAGCCTGCCCCTGCCTTCCTAGTGGTGGGATCAAAGGTGTGCATCACCTTTGCCACGCCAGGGAGAATAAATCTTTGAAGTGTGTCTTTACCATTCTTAGAATTTCTTCAGTATCTGTTGTTATGTTTCCATTTTAATCTCTGATATTTTTCATTTGGATCTTCCCTATTTTATTTAATTTAGCTAAAGCTTCGTCAATCTTTTCAAAGAATCAGCTCTGCTTTATTGATCTTTTGTATTTTTATTTCTATTTCATTTATTTCACCCCTGACTTTTACTATATGTCCCAGCCTAATCATTTCAGATGCTGTTTGTGCTTCTTTTCGGTGCAATATTAATTATTAATATGTCATCTCTCCAGGTTTTATGTATGCTCCAAACATTCAAATTATGTCTGCTTCATTGTGTCCCTTGGATTTTGCTATGTTGTGTTTTCATTTAATTTTCCTTCTTGATTTCTCTCTTCATTCAAGTTTCACTCAGCAGTGTGTTGCTTAGCTGATCTGAGTTTGAGGTCTTTGTGTCATTTCAAGTATTGTGGCTGTCTAACCTTACTCCTTTGTCATCAGATAAAATGCATGGTGTGGTTTCAATTTTCCTAAACTTGTTGAGACTCATTTTGTGTCCTAATATATGGTTGAGTTTGGAGAAAGTTCCATGGGCTGCTGAGAAGAACATGTTTTATTTAATATTTGTATGGAATGTTCTGTAAATGTCTGCTAGATCTACTTGATTTAGCTCCAGGATATCTCTGTTTAGTTTTTATCTGGATGGCCTGAGAGTGGAGTCTCCCACTATCACTAGGTGGGAACAGATCTGTGATTTCAGATCCAATATTTTTTATTTTATATGAAACTAGATGCCTTATATTTGGCGAATAAATCTTAGGAATTGTATAGTAGCCTCTCCATGGATTTTATTTTCTTTTTAATGATTGTGAAATAAATATCTTTCTCTGTCTCTTTTAACTAATTTTGGTTTTAATTATATTTTCAGTTATTAGACTAGGTACCCTGGTTGTTTCTTTGTTCCATTTACTTTGAATACCTGTTTTCTAGCCTTTTACTAAAAGCAGTTTCTATCACAAATAGAGAGGTATGTGTGTGTGTGTGTGTGTGTGTGTGTATTGCTGAGTAAGAGCGTTTTTTAACTTTTATTAATTACACTTTATTCACTTTGTATCCCCCCATAGACCCCTCCCTCCCCCTCCTAATCCCACCTTCCCCCCCTTTTTCACATATGCCCCTCCCCAAGTTCACTGATAGGGGAGGTCCCCCTCTCCTTCTTTCTGATCTTAGTCTATCAGATCTCATCAGGAGTAGCTGCATTGTCATCTTCTGTGGCCTGGTAAGGCTTCCCACCCCCCAAGGAGGAGGTGATCAAAGAGCAGGCCAATCAGTTTAAGTCAGAGGCAGACCCTCTTTCCATTACTATGTATGTATGTATATATTTTTTGGAGGCAGCAAAATGATGGATCCTGGCTTTTTTTATTTTAATTTTTATTATTCATTTCACATTGGTTGTAGCCTCCTTTCTCTCCTATTTTCCTAGTTCCATCCTCCCTCCCTGTTTCCCTTATGTCCTCTCCCCTACTGATCAGAAAAGGGAGCCCCCCCCCAACCCCAGCATATTAAGGGATATCAGGATTGAGTGCATGTTCTTCCTGTGTGGGCTTGCTGAGGTAGCACCGCCAGGAAACAATGATCGAAAAGCAGGCAACAAAGTTCAGGTCAGAGTCAGCCTCTATTCACCTTACTAGGAAACCCATATGAGAATCGAGCTGTCCATCAGCTACATCTGTGTAAGGGGCCTATGTCCAGTCCATTCCTGGTCCTTGGTTGTACTTCAATTTCCATAGCACCCCCTGCCCTGGGCCCTGGTTAGTTGGCCCTGTTGGTATTCTTGTGGAGCTCCAGTCCCCTCTGGATCCTATTATCATTCTTCGACTCTTCCATAAAACTCCCTGCACTCCACCCAAAATTTCTTTTTTTTTTTTCATTTTTTAGGTATTTCTTGAACATTTTTATTTCTTTTTAAAATATTTTACATATAATTTTTAATTTATTATAATGTATTTACTTTGTAAACCAGCTGTAGCCCTCACCCTCCTCCCTTTCCAATCCCTCCCTCCCTCCCTCATCTCCTCCCATGCCTCTTCCCCAGTCCACTGATAGGGGAGGAGCTCCTCCCCTTCCATCTGACCCTACCCTATCAAATTTCATCAGGACTGTCTTTCATAGTCTTCCTCTGTGGCCTAGTAAGGCTCCCCACCCTCACCTCAGAGGGAGGTGATCAAAGAGCCAGCCACTGAGTTCATGTCAGAGACAGTCCCTGTTCCCCTTACTAGGGTACCCACTTGGACACTGAGCTGCCATGGGCTACATCTGTGCAGGGGTTCTAGATTATCTCCATGAATGGTTCTTGGTTGGAGTATCAGTCTCAGAAAAGACCCTTGGGACCAGTTTTTTGTTTGTTTGTTTGTTTGTCTGTTTGTTTTTTGGTTCTGTTGTTTTCCTTGTGGAGCTCCAGACCTTTCCAGGTCTTTCTATCTTCCCCTTCCTTCATAAGATTCCCTGCACTCTGCCCAAAATTTGGCCATGAGTTTCAACATCTGCTTTAATACCCTGCTGGGTAGAGTCTTTCAGAGGCTCTCTGTGGTAAGCTCCTGTCCTCTTCCTTGTTTTCACCTTCTTCCAAGGTCTATCCCATTTGCCTTTCTGAATGAAGACTGAGCATCTTACCAAGGGTCCTCCTTCTTGCTTAGCTTCTTTAGGTGTACAGATTTTAGTATGATTATCCACTTATAAGTGAGTATATACCATGTGTGTTTTTCTGCTTCTGGGATACCTCACTCAGGATGATCTTTTCTAGTTTCATCCATTTGCCTGAAAATGTCATGATTTCCTTGTTTTTAATTGATGAGTAGTGTTCCTTGTGTAAATGTACCACAATTTCTGTATCCATTTCTCAAATGAGGGGCATCTGAGTTGTTTCCAGCTTCTGGCTATTACCAATAAAGCTGCTACGTACATGATTGAACAAATTTCCTTGTATACTTGAGCATATTTTGGATATATACCCATGGGGGGAAATAGCTGGATCTTGAGGTAGCACTATTCCCAATTGTCTGAGAAAGCACCAAATTGATTTCCAAAGTGGTTGTCAAGTTTACATTCCCACCAACAATGGAGAAGGGTTCCCCTTCCTCCACATCCTCTCCAGCATGTGTTATCACTTGAGTTTTTTATCTTAGCAATTCTGATGTCCACCCAGTATTTTATTGTGGGCCTCAGCATCTGTTTCCATCAGGTGCTGGGTGGAGCCACTCAGACAACAGCTTTGGAGGCTCTTGTCTGCAAGCATAGCTGAATATCATTAATCATGTCAGGGTTTGGCTGTCTCCCAATAGGGTAAAGTCTCAGGTTGGGCCAATCATTGGTTGGACATTCCTTCAATTTCTATTTTATTTTCTTCCCTGCACATCTTGAGGGCAGGATAAATTTTGGATCAGTTTTTGTGGGTGGGTTGGTGTTTCCCTCCTTCCACTAGAAATTTTGTCTAGTTAGAGGGTGACCTCTTCAGTCTCTACAACCCCTGTTACTAGGAGTCTCAGCTAGAGTCCCCCTCATGTCCTCCCAACAGTCTATCCTGTCACAGGTCTTCAGCTTATCAGAAAGAAGTTCCCACCCATGGTTTCTCTTCTCTCTGCAAGGCCTCTGTCTTCCCACTCCTGCTTTCTCCATGTCTAGTATATACTCTCATTTCTCTATGTGCTCCCTCTCTTACCATGTGCCCTATCTTCAATCACTTCCATTGTCTATTCTATTTGTACTTCTGAGTAAGATTCAAGCATCCTCCTTTGGGCCCTCCTTGTTACTTATCTTCTTTGGGTCTGTGAGTTGTAGTATGGCTATCCTGTACTATATGGCTAAAATCTCTTCATAAATGAGTACATACCATACGTGTCTTTCTGGGTCTCGGTTACATAATTCAGGATGATCTTTTCTAGTTCTATCCATTTGCCTGCAAATTTCATGATTTCCTTGTTTCCTGAGTAGTATTCCATTGTGTAAATGTACCACAATTTCTTTATTCATTCTTCCGTTGAGGGAAATCTGGGTTGTTTCCATGTTCTGGATATTATAAATAAAGCTGAACATACGTGAGCAAGTGTCCTTGTTGTATGGTAGAGCATCTTTTAGGCATAATACTCGGAAGTGTTATAACTGGTTCTTGAGGTAGAGCTATTCCGAGTTTTCTGAAATAGCACCAGATTGATAGCCAGAGTGGTTGTACAAGTTAGCACTCTTACCAACAATGGAGGAATGTTCCCCTTTCTCCACATCCTTGCCAGCATGTGCTATCATTTGTAATTTTGATCTTAGCCATTCTGCACTCTCAGAAATTGGAAAGAGCTCATACTAGCAACTTAACAGCTCACCTGAAAGCTCTAGACAAAAAGAAAGCAAACACAACCAAGAGGAGTAAATGGCAGGAAAAAAAACCCTGAAATCAATAAATTTGAAACAAAGAGAACAATACAAAGAATCAAGGAAACCAAGAGCTGATTTTTTTCAGAAAATCAACAAGATAGACAAACCCTTCCAAACTAACTAAAAGGCAGCTCACTATCCAAATCAACAAAATCAGAAATGAAAAGGTGAACATAACCACAGACAATGAGGAAATCCAAAGAATCATTAGGTCTTACATCAAAAGCCTGTATTGGACAAAATTGAATAATTAAGTGAAATGGACAGTCTTCTGGATAGATTCCACTTACCAAAGTTAAATCGAGATCAGCTAAAGAAGTTAAATAAGCCCCAAGGAAACAAAAGCAGTCATTAAAAGTCTCCTATGCTGTTGATGATTATTAATATTTATTATTTATTTATCTTTCAGTTAAACAGCTGTATGCCAGCTGTATACCCAAATCACCACACAGAGACTAGGTTTTATTTAATTAACCTAGAGTACAATGCTGGGTAATAGTTATTCCATCCTAAACCTCCAAGCAAGCCTGCATAGCTTCCTCCCATTCAGATTTCCCACATTATACTTGCTTTTTAGTCATATCTTAGGTCTAGTTCATTTCTCCTGAGGTTTCCTGGTCCTCTCCTATCGGATCTGTCCCCCCATTCCTCTTTTTCATCCCCTCTAGACGAGGATGTCTCACCCTATTCTTTCAGCACTGGCTGGTTGTTTTTATTGAAAACACAGAACAAATGGTGGCATGTTTACACACACTTGAGCACAACAATGCAATGTCTGGATTGAAATCAGATAGGGGGGTAGAGAAATCAGCATTTGAATGAACAAGGGTAAATTGTATACATTCCACAAGAACGCTATACCAACATCATCCAGAAAAAAAAAAAAGCCCAGGCACAAATGGTTTCAGCACAGGATACTGTTTCTAATCCAATCTGTCAGTCAGTGTCCTTTTTTGGACAATTGACAGCGTTAATACTGAGGGCTATCGTTGAATAATGTGTATTAACAGCCATTATTTTGTTGTGGTGGTGGAATTTTTTTTAGTCAGCTTTTGGGAAAACTTCTACAATTATATATCCCTTGTGTCCTTTTTGGTATGTTTAATTTTCAGACCAAAACACCCTCTGTCAATCTAGTTTTAAATTATTCCCTCTTCTGGCCTTTGTGGATGCTGTACATGTGTAGCACACAGATACACATGCAGCAAATTAAATCAGCTTTCATCATGGAAAGTTTTCTTTCTCCTTTGATTATGACTGGAATTTTTGCTGGGTATAGTAGTTTGAGCTGCCATATGTGAG
This sequence comes from Meriones unguiculatus, assembly GCF_030254825.1. NCBI lineage: Eukaryota > Metazoa > Chordata > Mammalia > Rodentia > Muridae > Meriones > Meriones unguiculatus. The sequence continues at coordinate 37,240,702 of NC_083366.1, forward strand.
CATTTATAACTTTTGAAACATCAGACCAGGCTCTTCTGGCTTTCAGAGTTTCCACTGAAAAGTCATATGTTATTCTGATGGGTCTGCCTTTATATGTGGTGTAGCCTTTCTTGCTATCCTCAATACTCTTTATTTTGTTCTGTATATTTAGTGTTTTATTGTGTGATGTGGGGATTTTATTTTCTGTTCCTGTCTATTTGGCATGCCTCTGACATCATAATGGGCATCTCTTTCCTTAGATGAGGTATATTCTTCTATGACTTTGTTGAAAACATTTTCTATGGATTTGACAAAGTTTTTTTTCTTCTTTTTAAATTTTTTAAAATTTATTCTTTGTAAGTTTCACATCACGCACATCAGTCCCATTCATCTCCCCATCTCCTTGTATCCACCATCCTCCCTTTCCTGCTGACTGTCTCAGGTGGCAAGGGCCAAGGGGGTGGAAGCATCACCCCCATTCAGGCCACCATAAGGGCAGATGAGTTGCAGGGACAGCACTCCTGTGCTCTTGCCCTAGGGCCCGTTTACCCATGCCCCACCATGAGAGCGAGCTTCACTGTGCTGCCTGGGCGAGGGCAAGCTGCAGGACCTGCTCTCCTGAGCACTGCCCTTGTGAGAGTTGTGGCCCACACTCCAAAGCACTACAACCAGTGAGGGACAGGGCCAGTTCTGCACAGCCTTTGGACATCCATGTGGTCACAAGAGGCTGCCCAGACCAGGCACATCTCCACGGTCTCTAGTGGTAATGTGAGTCACAAACATCAATATCAACCCTGCTCCTATATAGATATGGACCTACATATGATCCTTCGGTGCGTGGGCTGGGACTTCACTGAGGCCATGGTCTCAGGTGGTGGGGTTGGCTTCTGACAACAGGCAATTCCTCTCCTCTCCTGAGTCTCCTATTCTATCCCCCTCTACCACAATGCTCAAACTGTTCTGCTTCTCTTTCTCTCCTATCTATCTACCACATACCTGTACATTGTAGTGGCGGCCACTGCTGGCACGCCTCATGGTGTCTACAGTCTACCTGTGTGGCATGACAGCAGGTGGGCCACTGTGTGTCTACAGGCCCACTCATTCAGGCAAGCAGAGGACAGATTTGTCGACATCTTTCCCCACCAGAGCCACATGGCCTGTTGGTCAGCCAGTGTCTCCTGACTTTACTTTCAACCTCCACTGCCATCAGCACAGTCCTTGGGAACTGTGATGACATCTTTGTCACCGGTTTCTTCTCCTTCTTGCACACCTATTAGTCATAGAGCTTGTTTTGGTTTGGTTGGGGTTGTTGTTTTGTTTTTGAGACAGGGTTTCTCTGTGTATCCTTGATCTCTAGACCAGGTTGGTCTCCAACCCACAGAGATCCTCCCAGCCTCTGCCTCCTAAGTGCTGGGATTAAAGGTATGCACCACCACTGTCCAGCTATTCATAGGGTTTTTCTTTTGTCTTTTAACTGTGTCCCGGATTTCCTACATATTCTGTTCATTGTTTTTTTTGTTTGTTTTTGTTTTTTGTTTTTTATTTAGTTTGGTTTGGGTTTGGTTTATATCTAATATGTTCTTTGACTGAGTGAGTCACTTCCTCTCTTATTTTTGAGACCTGATATTCTCTCTGCCATTTGAGCCAATATATTGATGATACTTTGCCCTGAGCTTTGTGTGAGCTCTTGAATTTCCCAATTTGAGTTTTATTTCATTTTTACTTTTCTTTAGAGATTCCATATCTTTATTAAATACATTTTTATATTGTTTTTCTTATCTTATGCAACTGCTTGTGTTTTCATGGTACTCTTTCAGGCATTGGTTTATATCCTATTTGAGTTCCTTAGGCATATTTATAATTGTTCTTTTAAAATCATTGCCCTGCTCTCAGAGAACAATTCTGTAAGAGTGCTAATGTCTGGAAAGACATATTAGTATATTTACTGACATTATTTATGGTTTAACAATTGGTCCTAGGCATCTTGACTTATATCATTAGTATTGCTTCTTTATGTGTATTATTAGGCTTCCCTTTGTTGAGTGTTGTTTTGGATCCTTGTTTGCTATGACCTCAACTTGTCAACATGTGGACAATTAGGTGGTTCTTAGTGTTCAGTGATGGACCCCTGTGTATTGGTTTGCTATTGACATGCCGAGATTGGTCTTAGTTCAGGCAGGGATTGGAACATTTTCTGAACCTAGGAGTAAAAATTCTGTATGCAATTCTTCATTGTATAGAGCATTGGAGATTTTCTATACCTACCCTTAGTGAGTTTTAAGAAGGTTCATGGTATTTTCAGGTGGCCCTGATGTTCCAGGTTTAATTTTCCAAGCCAGGCTCTGGTCCTTGGATAGATGGTGGATGAGATGACAAAAAAAAAGGCAGGTAGAGGAGTAAGCAGAGTGACCAACAGAAATTCAGACAGTATTCCATGAGATGTATATGCTGGTTCGGTTGTGAATGGCATTACTGACAGGCAGGGAAGAATGGAAAGAGATCTAGGCAACCTACTGACAGTTCCAGTCAGATTCCACATACTGTCAAGCAGGATGGTGTATAGGTCAACGTACAAGAAGGCAGACAGGCCAAGATAAATTTTAATTAGGCTTTGGACTTGCAACCATCCAGCCTTTCACAATTACTGAATTCACTTCAGTTAATGAGTCTTGCAGAAGGTTCAGTGGAAGATGGGGCTTCTTTCCAGGAACTTTTATTCACAGTTCCCTCATAGGTATAACATTTGTACTTGAAAATATTATTTATTAAATATAACTTAATATTCTTCATAATTGGGAAGGTTTATTCCTATGACATCATGTAGATTATGTTAAGCACAAAGCATTACTGCAATAGTCAGTACAGACAAATAGCTGGTAAAGCTAGTCAAGAAGAAACTCTCAGATAATACCAAAGTTATTAACTACCATGATTTGGATCTGACTTTTGGCTGCTGTTTGCTTGTTTGTTTGTTTGTTTGTTTTGTCCTCTACATGTAACATAATATTCTAATGTGATATATAGTAGGATTATTATACTTAAAACTAAACCAATCAAGCATACAGTCTGGGCTAATGAAATGAAGGTAGCAGATGATAAAAATAGTCATCCCAACAAATCAAAGAATTTTTTTCATGAACTATCTAACTCCTTAAATAGACTGATTATATGTTATGTACATCCCACCCCCATGTCTATAAACATTTGCATTTTATGAAACATTTTATTTGGTGTTTGGAACACTTTAATTTCAGTTTTCTTTTTCTATCCGCATTGATTCCCTGAATTAGAATCAATCATACAGAGTAGCTATCTTTATTTCAGGAAAGACTGGTCTTCAATATTGTCATGGTTTGAATAGGAATACCCACACATACACACACACACACACACACACACAGAGAGAGAGAGAGAGAGACAGAGAGAGACAGAGAGAGAGAGAGAGAGAGAGAGAGATTATAGATTTAAATGCTTTATCACCATTCTAATGGGAGATGTGGCCTTGTTGGAATAGGTGTGGCCTTGTGGAAGAAGTGTGTCACTGGGGTGGACTTTGGAGTTTCAGAAGCCCAAACCAGGCCCAGTTGCTGTCTGTCTTCCTGCTGCCTGCAGATCCAAATGTAGAACTCTCAACTCCTTAACCATGTCTGCCTGTGTGTTACCCTGGTTCCTGCCATATTGATAATGGACTAAACCTCTGAACCTGTAAGTTGGCCCTAATTAAACCTTTTTCTTTGTAAGTGTTGTCATAGTCATGTTGTCTCTTCACAGCAATAAAAACCCTAACTAAGACAAATATTTAACTTATTATAACCCTTACTTGTGCATCACAGCCTCATGTGTCCTGTTTTATCCGTGTTGTACCACATTCTAGTTTAAGGAAGTAAATGGACAGTGACATTATATAAGAAATCACATAGCAATTTTTTAACTCTTTCCCACCAGAACTGACCTTTTCCCACTTAAGAAATATGATAGTCGTAGAAACAAGAGACCATAACCTGTGAGAAATAAGAATCCTATATTTTGGAGAAGAAAGCATAACCAAATCTTGTGCGTCATCTCTCAACCAGAGAGGGAAATGGGACTCCAAGAGGAGTTGTTATGTAGTATTATCTTTTAGCTTCCCATTGGAAGAATTGGACTATTATTTTGTATTTTTCCAATCTTAGCTAACTGTGAAGATGCATTTAATTGAGGAACAGGCTCTTAAAGTTCAATGTTTTAAGTTTCCAATCCTGTCTATTATTTTTCATAATCAATTTTTTTCATAATATCTCCATAGGTCATTACTTCTGCCTGTGCGCTAAACAGCCTTGGCCATGCCCTCACAGCTACCTCATAATCTCTCCGTACTGACATTGTAAGCAATCCTTGTTAAGTTACAATGCAGGCTTTCCCCACCTCTGAGTTTGGGAATCGTCCGGAACAACTGGTTTAATATTTTTAATCCATTCTTGAAACATATTATTTTCCTTTAATAGAGTTACCATCCTTTTTCCTCCTCTTGAAATGGCATTCCCTTTATATGCCCTCTTTTGGAAAGTGAGTCACTTTCTTCCTTTCCATGAATTCACCTTGTTCTAGAATTCATGATCCAGGACCTATACTTTCAGTAAGACCTCTTTTGTTTCTAACATCTGGCTGCTTTTGACTAATTTATAATGAATCTTGTTGCCACAGGAGACTGACAGCTTTGGATAAAGAGCCAACCCCAAATATCTAGATACCCCATGTAAAAGTCAGTAGAGTAAAAGCTATTCCAATGTGGGCAGACACTGAAGTGTGCTATAAGGCTTCCCAAAGCCTCCCATGCTTGACAGTAATAGCGTCATCATGCAGAACTGGGACAACTGGATTACTTCAATGAACTGGATTTCATGTGGTTGGTAGGTATCATTACACTTCATACGGTGAGATCAATAGCCACATCTGCAGCACATTTTGAGACAAATAGTCATCAGGTTAGGTTATGCTGGGACAGAAAAGACAGGCAGCTACAACAGGCTAACCATTAAATCCAGGAATCTGCTGTATCCTATCATTTCCAATATCACTGGTGACATAATAATCTAATATGAAGGACCCAGTTGAAATTATTCCCTTTCCTTTGTGAAAAAATTTCTAGTGCTTTAGATACAGTGGTTATAGATCTTGAAGAAGAGTATCCCCCCCCCCAAAAAAAAGGGAAATAGCCTTAGATTTAAATTAAGACTCTGCTAGTCCAAAACCTGGGATTATTTTTTCTTTATCAAAATTATACTAAATAATACAGGAGTCCTCTCCTGGAAGTAGTGAATTTTTAAAATTCTTTAAAGCATAAATACATGGTTCAAATAAGTGGGAGGTTTACGAAAGCAAGCTGTTATTAAAAAAAAAAACTGTACTTAACAAAGTGCCATAATATTGTTACAGTTTTTAAATCAACATTATTTCATTACTTCTATCACCTGAGGAAATATACTACATACAACTTAAGTTTCTGAGAAATTTTCTAGTATATCATATATATTTAAAAAAATGTAGTTTTGAGTTCATTTAGTTTTGTTTTTCATAGACAATAAGATTCAAAGTTAGTATCGTTCATCTTTTCTGTAATCAAGGTAGGTGTGTCCTCAGGAGAAGACAGTGCATGTTTGAGATGGGAAGTGTAAATTCAAGAGTCTACCCCCTGAAGTTTTATAGTACATGAAGTAGTTAAAAGTACCTGATAAAGACTTCTCCAATGAGTATAAAGGGAGTCCTTGATATAGTATCTTTTCCAGTGGATCAAACTTCCCAGTGTTAGTTCATTCCGTTCTTCATCTCCTGTGAGTTCAATGTACAAAGGGTATACAACCAATTTGAATTTTTTAGTTATCATTTTCAAAAGTCCCTTAGGATAGTGCATAATGGCTCCCATTAGCAGAGATGGCTCAGGGTTCTCCTCAGGCACCCAATGGCTATGCCGAAAGGAAACAACTGATGTTTTTCAAAGGGGATAGATCTAAGACTTAGGACAACTAATGGGAGTGCTTTTGGCCAAGGGAGGCTACAAGCTTCAGTTAACTTTGTCAATTGTTTCTTCATAGTGCCAATGCTTCACTCAACAATTCCAGGAGATTAAGGATGGTAGGCGAAGTGAAAATGGTGTATAACAAGCCAAATTTTATAGATAGCTATAAATTCTTGTCTTATCAAATGAGTTCCATGACCACTATCCAAGTAATAATAATTATTTCCTGTGTCAAGAGAAATTTTCGAACAAGTGAGAAAACATGTAAATCAGCACTAAGACATATTTATCTTTTTTATTCATTTATTTTTATGTGAACGAGTGTTTTGGTATATCTGTGTACTACATATGTTCAGTATCCAAAGAATCCAGAAAAAGGTGTCAGAGCCCATGGGAATGTAGTTAGAGATAGCTGTGTGTTGCTAGACAGGCACTTGATATCAGATCAGGGTCCTCTGAAAGAATAGTCAGTGCCCTTAACCACTAAGCCATTTCTCCAACCTTCATGAAGACCTCTTTCTATTTTTGTGTTGGAGGCATTGGGATAAAGACTAAGTACCAAGTTTCAAATGGCCCATTATGCAGGAGAAAATGTCCATGTGCTGTGTCTGGGACAAACAGCATATTTTGGGTATACCTTGTGAGCTACTGCTCGGGAGTGCTTCCAAAACATTGTTTGTTCTGAGAGATCACAGTTTGGGAGCCTGATAAGCTAAATTATGTATGTATTCCATAAGAGGCAATTGGGTACTTAGGGGTATTATGAGCTTCCCATTAGAACCCAATCAAAGGTTGTTCTGCAGGCTGAAATTGCAACCCTTCTGTTGCCAGGAGTCCATTTCTTGTTGTGCCATCTGTTGAGCTTAAGGAGCAGTTCAGAGATAGAGTAGCCATAAGGAACAGGACACATCCTCTCAGAGAAAGCCATTCTGTGCAGTTCAGCTCTTTTAGTTGCTTTATCTGTCAAATTATTACCCTTTGCTTCTTCAGTGTTTGGTTCAGAATGTTCTAGGATTGTAATGATGGCTAACCGTTTGGGCAAATGGAAAGCATCTAATAATGCTGACATTTGCTGATTATTTTGAATAGACTGGCCCCTGGAAGTCAGAAATCTTCTTTGTTTCCATGGCATCCCATGGCAATGTACCACTCCAAATGCATAGTGACTGTCTGCATAAATGTTAGCTGTTTTGCCTCCTGCTAAATGACACTCTCTCATTAAGGCTATGAGTTCAGCTATCTGAGCAGATTTAATACCAAGCAAATGGGCACTCTAGATTATATTAAGAGTGGAAGGAACTTATGCAAAGCTTCCTGAAAATGCTCTTGTTCATCTCGTCAATAAAAACCATCCATAAACAAAACAAGTACTGAATTTTCTACAGGAGTTTCTGATTGGCTTCTCCAAGGGGAAAGAAGTCTAACAGTTATTTGAGCTTGGTGGCGCTCGTCCTTTTAACTCATCTAGTACAGTGAGTAAGACAACAGGATTAACAGACCTGCCTTGCATGGAGGAAACATTAGGAGATGAAAGCCGAAGCAGCTCAGTAGAAGTTAAATGGCTCGCAGAGTAACAATGGATGTGACAGGAAGTTAGCAGAAGTTCTACAGAGCAGGGTCCATCAATGTGGTGAAGAGAGCCTACAGTAACTTCTCTCGCTGCCTTTAGTGGCAGCAGTAGCAAAGATGGCACTCATGCGGAAGGATACCCTGTGGCTACTGGTTCTATGGATGACTGAATTACCCTAAGACCTGTGTCTTTTCTGAGTCAGAAGGCTTAACGAATTCCCTTCTGGATGAATGAAAGGTAGAATGGAGGATTATCATTTGGGTGCCCAAGGGCAAGGGTTCCTTTAAAGGTATCTTTAGAGTTCTAATTGTCATGTCTTCCTCCAGGCCTTGTTGTATGGTATCTGGTTGGTCCTCTTTAAGCTTCTAATGTAGTGGTTGGGCAATTAATGAATAGTTCAGAATGCAGTGTCAATAAGAAGTATTTAGTCCTAAGAAGCCCCTTTGCTGTTTGGGAGGTAGGGAATTTTCTGATAGCCTGCAGTAAGGATTTATGAACAGCCCAGAGGGACTCACTCTATGACACAGGTAAATACCTTCCTGTTGGCGAAGTTGTGTTTTATCTTTGGATACTTTGTGGTCCCTTTTATCTGCTTTCCGTAATAAGAAGATTATGTCTTTAAGATAGGCATCATTTGAGGGAGAGCACAACAGCAAGCCATTTATGTAATAAATTAAAACAGATTTATGAAAAATGTATATGTTATAAATCAGTTTTAAGAATTTGGAGAAAATGGTGGGCTTTTCAGTGTATCCCTGTGACATCACATTTACATACACTACCACTCCATTCTTGTGAAGGCAAACAAATGCTAGCTGCTTCATGCAACAAAAATAGCACTGCAAACACCTATTACTAAAAACTAGGTTACATTGAAAGGAATGTTAGATGACAGTGTGTATGTGGATTAGGTACCACTTGATGGCAAGGGATGGTTATTTTATTTTTGGCCCAGAGGTCTTACACAAATCTTTACTTTCTTCCATTTTGTTAAGGGCAGGCACAAGAGACTCTTAAGTTCCTTTCTCGGTATTCTTTGATGAGTTTGATTTCTGTCAGGACTTCTTTTATTTTAATTTTTTTATATTAATTACAGTTTATTCATTTTGTATCCCAGCTGCAGTCCCCTCTCTCATGGTAGCTCACAACTATCTGTAAAGGGATCTGGTGTGTGTGAAAACAGATCACACATATACAAGCATACATGCATACATACATACATATATACATACATACACACATACATATATACATACATACATTAAAAACACCATGACCAAAAGCAACCTGGAAAGGAAAGGGTTTATTTTAGCTTACTGACCCCCATGAGGGAAGTCAGAGCAGAAGGGAATGTAACAGAGGACATGGAAGATCTCAGCTTACTGGCTTGTTCCCCATGGCTTGTTCATCCTTTTCCTTCCACTATCCAGGAAAGACCACTTGCCCAGGATGGCACTCCCCCAAGTGGGCTAGGCCCACACATACCAATCATTAATCAATAAAATGCCCCCACCAGGCTTGCCAACAAGCAAGTCTGGTGGAGGCATTTTCTAAATAGAGGTTCTTTCTTCCCAAATGACACTAGCTTAGGTCAAGTTGCAATAAAACTAGCCAGCACAGGGCAACTGACCTTATTTGTCCTGTGTCTATTAAGGACTTTGTTCATAACTTTTCTGCTGCTTGTTAGGGGATGTGAGAGTCAAATGACACCCTGGTAGATAAGGGAAGGGCTCATAAACAAACAAGATGGCAAACTTCCAGCTTCTCCTTTACCCAGGACAAACAGTTCATGGGCTTCTCTTTCTGCTAGCAAATCCCTTTCAGATGACATGTCTGGACATATTTTTGGCAGGCCCTGGACATGTCTAAGCTTGCGTGGGCGGTGAGCCAATCAGCGTACTCCCTTCCATTCAAGCAGATCAGTCTTGAAACTCATCCCAGGCCATGAACAACCTATAAAAATTTTCCCTCCTGGGAAAATTGATTCCTGATTCTGGACCTCCTCCTTTCTCTCTCTCTTTCTTTTCTCTCTCTGTCTCTCTCTCATGTAGTTGTGTGTGTGTGTGTATGTGTATGTGTGTGTTTTCCTTCACTATTACTAAAACTTGGTTGCTTGATGTGACTGCAAATTTTTCTGCCTTTTTTTAAAATTTATTTTTTTTATTAATTATAGTTTATTCACTTTGTATCCCCCTAATTTTTCTGCCTCTTAAGTCTTTAAACTACAGGGAAAATAATAACCCAATTTTGGACTCTAGATGGTAAAATCTGGGGGAAGGGTGGACAGGTTGTCATCTAGGAGTACTCTGAGGGTCCCTGAGTCATTAAGGTCAGTGTAAACTAAGCCAGACCATGAAAGGAGGGGTTGGTTTGTTAGGGCTTCTTCTTTAACTTTTGAACAGGGAAAACACACACACACACACACACACACACACACACACACTCCAAGGTTAACATGGTAGAATCCCCAGGCTAATAATATTGTTTATCCCTTGTCTGTGATAGGAAGGCTCCCCTTTGGGAGATTTTAGCTCTAATGCTATGCATCATTAAGTAAAGAAAAAAACTTTTTCAAATAGTTCTAAAATTGTATGCTGACAAGCCACCCAGTGGAGCCAAAGTTGATGATAATTTTGCACTAATTACTAATAGCTGGCATCAGGGAGCACTCCTGAGCTTTACTCCCAGTGAGATTAAAATGTTCACCCTTATCCTGCTAATCATTGTCTTCTGTGACTAGCAGTGGGATTCTGTCAGCATCTGTTTATTGTCTCTCTGTGTGCCTCGCTCACTTACCTAAGTCAGAATGAAAAGAGCCATTAACAAAGCAATGAAACATACACTAGTTCTTTAAAGAAGTTAAGTCCTTTGATAATCTAGGTGCTATCTACCACCCCGACCAGAAACTTGCAAATAGTCACTAATTAGCTTCTCTACTTGCCTGAATGTGCTATGATGTGGAGGATGTTTGCTTGTTTGTTTGTTTGATTGTTGTTTTTTTAATGAGAAAACTCCCTGTTCGACCCAAGGAGGATGATCTGGAGAATATCTTCACAGGGCACATGTGGTCTTTCCAGACTTTGTCCAGCATTGAACTAGTAAGGACTTTATACTGACCCACCAGGAGCCAAGAAGGGACTTGGTGATGTTCTCTAACGGTTTTCACAATGAGGATCCACTTCAAAGTTAAGCAATGAGCATTTTGATTGTCCCTGGCGGAGGCGAGCGATTTTCCTTAAGAGTGTTTGAGCAGCCACATTAGGCGGCCCTTTCATTTCACCTTAAGTGTCTATATTACCCGTATCTTCTGTCCCTCTTGTAATCCTGTGGTGGTTTGAATGAGAATGGTCCCCACGGGTTCATATTTGAATGTCTGGTCCCCAGTTGCTGGGAAGGTTTAGAAGTTGTAACGTTGTTGGAGGAGGTATGTCACTGTCGGGGCCACTTGAAGGTTTCAAAAGCTCGCTCCTTTGAGGGTTATATATCAGATACCCTGAATATCTGATATTTAAATTATGATTCATAACAGTAACAAAATTACAGTTATGAAGTAGCAACAGAATAATTTTGTTTTGGGGGGTTCACTGCCACATGAAGAATTAACTATTGAAGGGCTGCAGCATGAGCAAGGTTGAGAACCACTGCCATTGACACTGGGCCCCACCCCCGCCTCATGCTTACGGATCAGATGTGTGCTCTCAGTCTTGAACGGATGTATTTTTGTTGTAGTCCTAAGCGTGCGGTGCAGGAATGCCTTTCCAGCTGGTAAACAACCTTGTGTGGAGCCTGTCATCAGGAAACTGCCTCTTGCAGGGAGTATGGGTTTTGCCAGCTGAAAAACATCCTGGTGCAGACTCTAAGAAGGTATAAATAGGGACTCAGAGTGTGTGTGGGGGGAAGGAGGGACAACAACATTTTGCTTTGCTCCTGGAGAGAAAAGCTCCACAGAACTCTTTGTGCCTCTTCTGCTGAATGTTGCATCTTCTTCTCCTTCTTCTCCTTCTCCTCCTCCTCCTTCTCCTTCTTGTCCTTGCTGCTTTTGCTACTGCTGGATTTCGGTTTACTGTTTGCTGCTGGTTCCTGTTTGCTCTTTGCTGGACTGTTGAAATCCTGATAATGAGAGGAATTGTCCTAAAGAACTAATTCTTAAAAGATCAACATCCCCTAACTCTACTAAACCCTCTTTCTCTCCTACCTAAGATTGGGGGTTTGAAGGGAGGTAGAGGCTTGACGAACCACAAATAAAGTAGGTTTTTAAAAGCTAAAACCTTCAAGACCCAGTCCCCAGCCCCTTCTCTCTCTGCTTGCTCCCTGAGGATCAGCTGGACACCTTGCTTGCCTGTGTGCCACCAGGTTCTCTGCCGTGGTGATAATGGACTAAGCCTCTGAAACCATAAACAAGCCTCCAATTAAATGCTTTCTTTTTTTTAAGAGGTTTTTTGTTTGTTTGTTTGTTTGTTTTTTGTTTGTTTGTTTGTTTGTTTGTTTTTGTCATGATGCCTCTTCACAGCAACAGAGATGTAACTGAGATATCAGTTAGCTCTCCCGGGCTAAACAAGGGTATAAAGTTGGCTTATTATTCTAAGATAAAGAAAGAGCTAGACTACCTCCACCTAAAGAAAATTCAGGGTTAAAATAATGGATAGCATCCATGGTGCAGGTCTGAGAATGTCTCTATGATGATTTTGGAAAGAGCTATACCCAGGTTCAGCAGGCATGTTGGACATCCTAATTCAAGTGTGATCTGAATTGACTGTGGCCCACCCACCGGTCCACCTTTATAAACGCTAAGACTAAATCTGACAACATTTTCACTGCCTTTGGTAAAAATAGTCCCTTACAATTTGATGAGAACTCTATTGCCCATGTCCCTTGATTGAATGAGGTGATCAGATATCCTGTCCTCAAACTCACACGTTAAGGAGAACTTATTAAGAGCAACCATGTCATATTTATGAGGTATCACTAACAATCCTACAAAGCAAAATCCAGCAGGATAACACTTGGCTCTCATACTTTCAATTGAAAAAAAAAATGGCATGTACTCTGCCAACAACAAAAATTGGACCCAAATTTCATATCGGTATGTTCCCCCAGTGTCCAGTCCCACCAAGAATTATCTATGGCTTATGGGAAGTAGCATGGCTTTGTCAGCAGGGCATAGCTGATGAGACTTCTGCTTCCACTGAGGTTTCTAAACAGCCCCTCTCCTCTAGCAGACTCTGGTGCATGGTTCAACCAACTGCACAAGTACATTCCACCCTATTTTACAAGCCTATACTAACCATGGTGTGGAAGAAGTCTCTCTAACCTCACCTCTCCATGTTCCTTTTGAGGTTGTGATAGAAGAGAACCAATGGCCAACTTCCTATTTCAGACTGACTGAAGGAAGACTCCTCAAGCTCTTGAGCAAAGGCCCTTCTTTGCCTTGTCCACCTTAAGGAAGACAACAGTAACAAAGATATCAGTAAGTTCACTGATAGCTTAAGAGCATGCACAAAGGGGTTTTGAATTGTTTTCTTGCCTGTTCTCTTGATGGTGCTTCCAGTATGATTTATACTAATAATTTCTATTACAGGTGCTACTTCACCTGCATGACACACTGTCATTGGAGACACATTATCATCAAATGGCTGCACTTCATTCCAGATTTCTGCCATTAGCTAAGCTCTACTGTGGCTTCTCAGATTGACCCTCATCAGAGGCACTTTGAATACATCCTTTCCTGGCATCATCCATTTTGTTGGAAAAAACAAACAGAGCAGTCCTTACTCACAAGCCTCTGAGAGGGGTGATGAGGGAAAGTCAGACAGTACCCTGGCAGGCAGAAAGGTAGCTTCTTAATTAACAAGAGAGCAAACTTCTGGCTGCTGCTTCACACTAGACAAAGGCTTTGTGGGCTTTTGTGGTAGTTAGAATAAAAAATGGCCCCCATAGGCCCATTGGGAGTAGCACTATTAGGAGGATGGCCTTCTTAAAGTACGTATGTCCTCAATGGAGGAGTGTGCCTTAGTCTTCCTTCCTGCTGCCTGTCAATCTGAAGGTAAAACCCTCAGCTCCTTTTCCAGCACCATGTCTGCCTACATGCTACCATGCTTGCCACCATGATGACACTGGACTAGACTCTGGTAAGAGTGGTCATGGTGTCTCTTCACAGCGATAGAAACCCAAACAAAGACATTTTCTTTTCCTGCCTGTTGACTTCTACCTGATAACTCACCTGGATATCTCCTAGGCAGGCCCTGGATAAGTGTAAACATGTATGGGATGTGAGCCAATCAGCTCACTCTCCTTTCCTCAAACTGACTAATCCAAGGGGAGTCTGACCTGGCCCCTCCCACCAAAACTTATAAAAACCCTAAGCCCCTACAACAAATTCTGGTTTCCAGATCACTTTCCCCGCTTATGGGAAGTGTGTGTGTGTGTGTGTGTGTGTGTGTGTGTTTGTGTGTGTGTGCTGTGTTCATTTTGGTTGCTTGTGCTGAATGTGTTTCGATTCATTAATTGGCAGAGAAAAGTAAGCTGATCCAAGACACCTAGGTGGTAACACAGAAGAGGTTAATTTGCTCATGCGGGGTCCTTTCTGACTCTTTCACAGGTAACTTGGAGGAAATGGAGGACCAGGGGTTCTAGCACCTCCCTAAGTGTAAGATCATCACTCTCTTTTGAGAGAGGAACACATGAGACTTTTGTGTTTCTACAGCATCCTAAGCCACCATTAGGAAAATGTGACACCCTGATTTTCTCCCAACTGAAGTTGCAGTGTTTTCTTACATTAGAAATGCCCACCATCATTGCATTTTTATCCTGAGGAAGAAAGTTATGAATAGGGTGGGATTCAAAATAGATGAGCAAAGAGTAGCCCCAACATCCACCAAGGGAGGCTTCCTCTTCCTGATAATTAAATTATCTATGTATCCTAGGGTGTTAGTTGGGAAAACAGGAAAAAACTCCTTGGATTACTTCAGAGCAGCCCTACTGAAGGGACCTGCTCCCCTCTGGACCCCAACTAGACACAGAACACACCCAAACACCAATTGCCAAGCACAAACCAAATGCAAAGAGATCTTTCATTAAGCATGGCAGAGACAACGTGGCTGAATCTGAATGAGGAAGAAACCACAGCAAATAGCTTTGCAAGTATTAATTTTAAGAGCAAAAGGGGGAGGTCTGTGTTAGAATGAGCTAGGATGAGTTGGTAAGTTCTGATTGGGCATTTTGATTAGGTTAATCAAAGTAGAGATTTTTGATTGCTGGATCTTGATCATGGTTGGACCTTGGTGATCAGTCTCAGGATTTGACTAGACCTTGGTGGCTAGCTATAGGAATGCAACTTAGGGTTTAGCAAGGGAGAGAAAGAAAAAGGAAAAAAACCTGTCAGGGCCAGGTTTGCCTGCTCAGGCCTATATTTGTCATGCTCAGTTCTGCTGAGAGACCAAAGAATTAAAAAGTAGTTTTTTGGGGGTTATTGGATTAAAGTTTAAAGCACAAGCCTGAACAAAGGCCACACAGGTGGAAACATGTCCAGACACCTATTGGGAGAAACCAGCCTCATTGCATTCTTTCCTGCCCACTAGAGATACATTTGCTAAGAAACCAACCCATATTGCGCCTGTCCCCTAGGACAGCCAAACAAGGGAAGCCAGACTGTTAATAGTTTCTACACCTTCC
Organism: Meriones unguiculatus; assembly: GCF_030254825.1. NCBI lineage: Eukaryota > Metazoa > Chordata > Mammalia > Rodentia > Muridae > Meriones > Meriones unguiculatus. Next base: position 37,255,917 of record NC_083366.1, read on the forward strand.
TACCACCAATCAAAATGCAACATCCCCTTTTGTTTGCCGAGCTGGAATTCCCCTGCTTTGGGTGTACTGGGAGGGACTGGGACCTTTAAATCACCCTTAACCTACCCGCTGGATAGGTGAGGGTGTGAGTCCAAGTTTGAGCTTGTAATAAAAAGATACCCATGTATTTTGCAACAGACTCAACTCCTGGCAGTCTTTGGAGTCTCGAAAATAGGGCAAAACACTTCTAGAGCCCATCATCTATTCTTCCTAGGTTTTCTTTTAGGATCTCTCTCAGGGACTCCTTATCCTTTTTGAGGAAGCACCCATTTCAGTTTCTTATCATCTCTTTTAACACAGGCCACTTACAATAGTTACAAATAACTTTGTCTTTTCCCAGACAGAGCTTGTTGGTAGATCTCTGACTGGGAGCTTACCTGCTTCCATTGGAAGCTTATAATTTTTGTAGTGATGTGCCTTTCCTTTCTTTATATAAGAGTTCTTAATGTTGTTCTGCTAAAATGATAGGGGCATCTGTGGGAAATGAGGCCTGTGCTGTATAATTTCATTTAACCAACATGGCCCAGTCTTCCTCCAGCCTTTCCTTCAATAGGTGCAGAACTTAATGTGGCAGCATTTCTGTGATCCTCCAAGTTCTTCAAGAAACTCCTGAGTGCTGGTTAAATGCATTCCAAATCTGACCTGCAAGTCAGATGCAGTTACTCCCCATCTTACATTGCTGTATTTTGGCTCAGTCAATAATTTGCAGTCCTCAACCACAGCAGGCATTTTTAGAACCAGCATCTATTTTACTAAAGTCCTCAAGGGGTTTCCTCCATTCTGCCAAGCAAAACCACTCCATGCCTTGCTTCCTAAAGCCAATAATTGAATTCATTGGTATAAGCCAGAAAACCTTGGTTCATTTCTCTGTAGGATGGTCTGAAATTCTTTAGCAAACTCTATAGAGTGTCCTGATGTTGGTCAAGAAAGCCTGTGAGCAATGATTTCAGCTCCCCTCCTCACCAAGGGAGGTTATCTGTGTCCCCATCTCTCTGGGTTTTATCTGAAAACAGGCCATACAATGTTTGCTTATAACAGAATTTTGTTCCCCCTAGGAATTCTTCAAACCCTGTTAGAAATTGTCCCCTTAGAAAGTGCCAGGGAGAAGAGTAACAGGGTGAGGTGGTGAAGGAGGAAGCTCATAGAGGAGGCACAGGTGAAGCTGGATAGGTGGAGAACATACGGATAGATGGAGAACAGGATGGGGAAGAGTAAGAGTATTTGGAATTTTCTTTAGTTTTAACACAATCTCTGATTTTGTTACTCTCCTTTACTTCCACAGCTTTCTATAATCCTGATATTGTTTCCAGAACTCTCTTATTCATTTCCTGTAAATTGGTAATCTCCTTTCTTCTTTTAGATTCCTAAATTCCAAATAAAATGAGCTGCCCTTCATTATCATTCCTTACTGCCTAGGATTTTTTTTTTCTGTTTTCTGTTGTTGTTTTGAATGTAAAAATATATATTGAAGAACTATAGAAACGAGTTATATTTAGCTAGATCTCCTCATTTTTCCAAATACTTGCAAGTTGAAAATCTGTAATTATCACAGTAGAGCCAGCCAGCTAGAGTACCAGATGGCAGGGTATCTCCAAACACTTCTTGCTTTGAAGCTGTGTGTCTGTCACCCATCTCCCCAGCCCCCATTTACCCATACCTCCACCTTTTATTTTTCCCTAAAAAGGAATGGTATTTTATATCAAGTTTGTGTCCTGCTTTGGGATTGACCATCTTCTCCCACTGGGCCTTAGGGTTAATTATCCTGTGTGTTTAGGAAAACTTGAGGATGCTCAAGACACCAGATGATGGAACCCTCATATGTGTTTTCAAGTTAAAACAAAAAAGTTCATTCTGAGTGGGGGAACAATCACCGTAATCTTTGGCGCCTTACTTAGCAGGCGCTAATAAAATTCCTGAGTTGACGGCAGGGGTTTGCAATAAGCAGAAGCCACAGGAAAGTGCAGACTTAGGCACTGGAGGAGTGCCAGGAGACAAAGGTCAAATGGTGATCAATCAAATGCTCCACCAGCAAACAAAACAAAGACAAACCAGATAGCAACCAAATGCCTTCAAAGGTCTAAAAATCACCCAAATAAAAACAAACACAGGGATCAGAAACCATAATCCTTCCAAAGGAAACAAAATGGATGCTTTAAAGCAAACAGCCAGAAAGCAAACAAACAAACAAACAAAAGTGTGTGCCATAAGAATAGGATGCTTAAAAAAAACCTCAGCTCAGAACAAACCGCTACACCATCAACCACATCGGGCAGGTTCAAGCCCCAAGAGAGAACTCATCAATTTCCACATGAGGAAACAGTGCCAAAAGGTCTCAACAAGGGAGCCCTGTGCTGGTACCTGGCCCTGACCCAACTGATGCCTACAAGTGAAAAATGGATTGTTCTTTGGGGGCTCACATTGGGTTGCCAAGGACTGTCAGAGAAAGAAACGTCTCTGACCTCAAAGGAATAAAACAAATGGTTTATTCTGGAGCAAAATATATATGACTATGGCCCAGCCACACAGACTTAGGTTGCCCCAAATACCATGCTCCAATGAAGTAGCAACTCCGTGACATTTTTATAGAAACAGAACAAAGGTCACAAATCAAGGCACTTTTCAAATACAGTGGTGGAAACATCCGACAGGCGGTTATAGCAAAATGGAAAAAGCTGTGTATAAGGCCTCAGATCCTATTTAACGACACTCTTAACTTTGGAGATTTATGGAAGCTAGTGGTCTGGCCTGCTAAGCTCATAAGGTTTCTCCTGATACTAACAGGACGTTAGATCAGACACAGAGGTAAAAAGGAATAGCTAATAAAAAGGACAAAGATACCCCAAGATAACTTTTAATCAGGTTCTGGATCTGCAACCATTGCAACCTATCTACAGAGCCTAGACTTCTAGTCAGTTTAGTGACTGAAGAACGTTCAGCAGAAGCAGTTTCTGAGAGTTTTACACAATATATTTTGAATATATTAATCTCCTCTTCCAACCCTTCCCAGACGCTCCTCCTCCTCCTCCTCCTCCTCCTCCTCCTCCTCCTCCTCCTCCTCCTCCTCCTCCTCCTCATTCTTTTTCTTCCCTATTAAGTCCAATCTGTGTCACCTAAATACTCTCTGATGTGAGTCTTGTCTCTGCAACATGGCCAATCCACTAGGGGTCTCACCACTAAAACTGATTCAATCCAATAGGGGTCACACCATTAAAGGAAACTGGTTCTCAAGCCAGTTTGAGAACTGGTGTAGTGGTGCACACATTTGATCCCGGGTCTCAGGAGGCAGAGGCAGGTGGATGTCTGAGTTTGAAGACTGAGTACCAAGATACCAGGACTATATGGAGAAACCCTATCTCAAAAAACAGAAGAAGAACAACAACAAGAGGAGAAGGAGGAGAACAAGAAGGACGAGGACGAAGAGGAGGAGGAGAAGGAAGAGGACAAATAGGACAAGGAAAAGGAGGAGGACGAGGAGGAATGAAGTGAAACTGCATCTTTTCCCTCTCCCAACAGCTATCAAACACTAATATCCCCTTAGCTAAAGATGGGGCTCCATGCCCCATGCCACTCCTACCCTTTCCCCAATACTGGAATTTCATCTAGCTTTAGTTTGTATAGTTCTTGTGCGTGCTTTCATGACCTCTGGAAGTTCATATGTGCAGCTACCTGCTGTATCTGGGAAACGCTCTCTTCTTGCAGTCATCCACCATCCTTTACAACCTTCCTGCCGTCCTCTTTGTCAAGAATCCTTGATCCTTGAAGATAGATCCCTGATCCTTGAAGACAGGTGTGATATAGACATCAGTTTAAGGTTGAGCTATTCGCAGTCTCTTATTCTCTGCTTGTGGACCAGTGGAGGGTCTCTGTGTTAACTGCCATTGACTACAAGAAGAAGCTTCTCTGACGAGAGTCTAGGGGTGTACTGACAGATGGGCACAGCACTATTACCAGGTTATTTCAATACTCTGCCCATTTGGCAGAGTAATAGTTGTAAGTTCTCTCCTAGGGTTTATGACCCTAGGGTCTAGTTACAGAGTCCTGACACTATTGCACCCCTGGGAATATATTGCCAGACTGGTGGTTACTGTAGCTCGCAGGATTCAGAGCTGGGCAAGTTTAAGCACTATTTTTCTCCTTCAGTGGTTTGTGTTGCTCCCTCTGGCACTATGAAAGCCAGCCAGTGGGGATGAAGCTTCCGGATCAGGGCGTGTTTAATTTCTCCATGTTTATGACCCAAGCATGTGATATCTTCAGCAATCAGAACTTATCATCAAGTTCTGAAAAATAACCACGAGCAATGACAATAGCCTGTGCTGTTTGGAGGTGTGTGGGAGCCCATTGGCCGACAACTCAAAAAAGAGCTGACATATTCCTGGTCCTGGGTTGTTTTGTTGTTGTTGTTGTCTGTCTGATTGTTTGCTTTAATTTTTAATGCTTTAACAGATATTTGGTTCTTGTCCAGCAGCCGAATCTTTCTTTAAAAGACAAACTTACATGCTGTGTCTATTCCTTCAAGAATATGTAGGGAGAGATGTGGGGGGTGGCAAGAAAAAAAAAAGAGAGAGGAAGTGTGGAAAGAAAGCTCTGAGAATCTACAAAGAGAAGGCTCAGCTGAAAAACTCAAGGGACAAGTCACTGTTGTCACTGCTGCTTCTTGGGACAGAGCATGACAGAGAGTCACACCTGTGACTTCCCAGTGCACGTACGTAACTGAAACAGTTCTGCAGGCCTGTTTCTGTGTCAGCACTGGAGAGCAGCACCTCCTCCCACCCAACAGCACTGACTACAGAACTGAGATACTAAAATGGTTACAGTAATATAACAAGGCTGTAATAAAGGTGTATGAACTGGGTGGCTTAAGTACAAACATCTGTGGGATTTCTATATTTGCTTGTTTCTCCAACAGACTATGGGAAGCCTGAGGTCACCATGTGAGCAGGTATGCCGTTCGATAAAGTCTTGATGAGTGAACAGTTGTCTTGTATTGTTTTCTCACATGGTAGTGAAAGGGGTGCTTTCTCACGTCTCTTAACATAAGGACAGGAATTACGTCACAAAGTCTCCTCATTTATATCCTAATTACCACCCACAGGTCACATTCGTAAGCATCATCACATCAGGGATTAGGACTTTAACATACTAATTTGGGTGAAGGACAAAACTATTCAGTACATAGCACCAAATCTTTATTAGTCAAGGTTCTCCAGCAAAATAAAAACAGAATAGAGAGGAAAAAATGTGAATGCAAGGGATTGGCTCACACAGCAATAGAGGTTAAAAAAGTGCGTAGTTTGTTTGGCGTGCATATTATCTGCTGTGTAGACACATGAGGAAACTGGTGGCAGCCTGAGGTGCTGAGTGATGGCTAAGACCAAGGGGACTGAGGGCGTCTCAGTCACAACAGTGGAGAAGAGAGCTGCTCCAGCCCAAATGGTTCAGACAGAAAGGCTGAAATCTTCTTTCCTTGCTTTTCATTCTAGTAAGACCCTCCGAAGCCTGAAGGATGCCACCTGCAATGAGCAGCTGTGTTGCCCCTTTTGATTTAAATGCCTAAATATCCTCATCGACACATGAGAAACAAAATTTAGCCACATACAGGATCATCATGACATAACCAGTCAAGCTGGTAGAATAAAATAGACTTCCTTAGTTGGTCACAATCTCTTAAAGGACAACCAGGGGTATAAGGGGTTATGAGGACAGAATGAGCCTCCATCAGCACTGCCTTTGTCAGAGGTACTCCTGCTGCATTCTGGGAATATAGGGACTTCTCAGTGACTCTAGGTTGTTCTGTTCCCTTCATGCCCCTTGTGGGAGACTGTCCAGAGAATGAACCAAGCATGTTTGCCTCAACTCCTTACTATATCACAGTCCAGACACTTGTCCTTTACTACCCCAAAGTTGTGTTTCCATAATGGACACAAATGATAAAATCAAAAAGAAACGAAACTCACTGTAATCTCTCTGAGGACACAACAGCCAAGGTCCAGACTACTGCCCAACCCTACAATGCTGGGCTCACCACTAAAATAGCAAATAGCACAAAACTGTTCACTCCTTCTCCACACTCTCCCTCCAGGACAGCAAAATACCCTCTGCCTCTAGGATTAAAAAATATAATGATGGTATCCCAGGATCTTATCTAAAGCCAAAATGTCTAATTTTATGCAGGCTCCTGTGAGCTACAAAGACTAACTCATGGCCTCCACTCCCATCTCTCCAATATGTGGTCATTAATAAAGCATATTGCCTGACTATTCTTTTTCACTCGCATTTTGGTCAAAGCCTCATGGAATGAATCACAGGTAGTAACAGAGTCTCTCTCTATCTATCTATCTATCTGGGTGGTTCCTTAGCTAGTTAATCAGCTGCTTTTTCTGTATAAGGAATCATGGCCATTTTGCCACAGAGAACCAGAGAATATCATTAATGTGGCATAGAACTGTCAATGTGCTCTGGACAGATGGGGGTGTGTGATAGACAGAAGGCCGGTGTGTGATAACACATTAGTCACAGGCAGCTGGGTGCTGAAAAGCCCAAACCCAAAAGTCGAAAAGCTGAAACTAGGATTGTCACTGCAATCCTTTCAATCAACAAAACTCTTTTTTTTTTTTTCTGTTCGGTAATACAGTGTTCAAGATGACCTCTAATTTGTATCAGTTGAATCTGGCTTTGTGGAAGTCGGGGGAAAACTCAAAGAAGTGTAAGTTTTCTTTCACTGCCTCTATACAGCTGAACACAGATCCAGCGCCACGGGGATGAACTCTTTACTCTCCAAGCCCACCTGGCTGTCTGTTCTAGGTCTTCATTCTAGAGTGTCTTTCAGAGGCCAACAGATATGTGTCTGCTAAGAGCTGTCCCAGATGGATTTGGGGAGAATGGTCCCTACTCTTAGCAGCTGTGAGTTTCTCAGGTCTTTTTGCCATAACTGCCACCACAGACTTGAATTAGGAACAGACTTATTTGTATACCACACCAAATGCTAGACTACAGTCATGTCAAAAGCCCTTGAAGAATGAGGAGCTTTAGAGATAAGATTAGAGTGGAATTTTTGTCGTGGGTGAATATAATTTGGTAATTTTATTCTCTGCCATTGAGCTCCCTCTGGATTAATGAGGAAGGATTGCTCTCTGGAACTTCACAGCTATCTCCACCTCCACCCTCCCTTGCAAACCACACGGCAGGGTCACTGTTGATGTCTGTAGAGGATAGCATGGTACACTAGCCTGGGATTGCTTCAGAATGGCAGATTCTTTGCTCCTGTTGTCTTTAAGACTACCAAACAAATAGCCTTCAGCTCTCATTCATCTTGGGACTTGCCTAGGCTACAGGAAACTGACCTGACCAAGGCAGTCCTCTGCCAGTGGCTGTACAAAGGGGGACTTAAAACCACATCTCTTTGTCCCAACTCAGGATATCTGTGCTTCAGATCTCTATGTGGGGTTAGCCAAGACCTTCCTTGGGACTGTACAGGAACCAAATAAGTGTCAGCCTAACCTGCTTCCTTCCCTTTCCCCTGTAGTTGTTGATCCCAGCCATGCTTCTGAAAATATCCCGTCCACTAACTTCTATCTCGAAATGCAACCTGTGACAGTGTTTTGCACTGTGTGTGTCATCTCAGCTCTGACTTCTGCTGCAGCCGTGGTATGAAGGTGGCACATAGGCAGCGGCCAGCCTCAAGCACCTGCTGCCTCTGCTTCAACACAGGATCTTCCACAGGTACAATCCCAGGGACTGGGAGCCTGTCCATCAACCTGTCTCCCCAGCTTGGCTTTGAGTTCTGAGGTAAACTCTAGGTTCTCAGACAGTCCCCAGAGGGACCAAGCTTCAGCTACACCCACAGGCCCCCTCCATAATACATTTTCACCCACCTCACCACCTCTCTGTCCATCCCATCTCCTGACCTGCCACTAGTGCCCAAGTTTTTGCCTCACGATTGGCTTCTAAGGGGTTTGGCAGAAATTAGGGCATCCTTTCTCCTCTTTAATTGTGGTGAAAGGTCGTCTTCCTAGAAATGAGAGGTGGAAGCAGACTAGACTTACCAGGTAAGAGTGTAAAAGAGACAGCAGCCTCGGGGCACCATGGAAACAAGCTTAGGTGGCTCCTGACATGCCCGGCCAGTTTCAGAGTATTTCACAGTGAGATTTCTTAAAGGAATACACAACCTGCACACCAATGTTGCTCCATTATTCTGTACTAGAATTGTCTGTGAGCCACAAGGGGTGGGTCCTCCAGAGGCTGAATGACAAGGAATGTTCCTTGCTATGTAGTTATCAGCGCATACATGTATAAATTGTGGTCTAGTACCTCACCCCTTCACATTGGCAAAATCTTCACCATTTCATGTATTTGGAAACTGAGACTCAAAATAATTATTTTTTTCATAGCCTCCCAGCCAATTGGAAGAGACAGAATTGAAATCTAGACCAAATCACCTTCAAAGAGCATGTTCCTCGCCAAAAGGCTCCTTGAAAGCTACTAGGGCCCAATTGCACTAGTTAATTGTCTCCTCTGATGCAGTACCTAACAAACGCAATTTAAATGTTGATAAGCTGTGCCTTGGCTCAGGGTTTAAGTATACAGTCTATCACCGTGGAAAGGCTTAGCAGCAGGACCCTGAGGCAACTACAAACATTGCATCAGTAGTCAGGAAGCAGAGACTGATGGAAGCTAGCACTCAGGTCACTTGGGGTTTTTGCTGGGTAAAGGGAGGATTTTTGAGACCTGGTTTGTCGGTGAAGCCTCGGTTGTCCTGAAACTCACTCTGTAGACCAGGCTAGCCTCCAACTCACAGAGATCCACCTGTGTCTGCCTCCTCCCCAGTGCTGGGATCAAAGGTGTGTGCCACCACCACCAGCAGCCACGCCTGTTCTTTTATGTAGTCTGGACCGCCAGCTCATGAAATGGTGTCTCCCACAGCTAGGTGGCTGTTCCCACTTTGCGGACACAGTCTAGAAACTCCCTCTCAGACAAGCCAAGAGGTTTGTCTTCTATGTGCTTCCAAATCCTGTCAAGCCGAGCATCAATACGAACCATCCCACCAGCCAAGCAATTTCTAGGCAATGGGGGGGGGCCCAGGGGGTGGAGAATGGAAACAATGTGGCCTTTGTATTGCAGGACCGAGTCTGAGAACAGATCCCGGGAAAGAGTTCTCAAAGCATAGTGCAGAAAGTTAGTTGATGAGGGTAGAGGAAGGAAGAGGCATGAGTTAACCACAAAATTTTCACGACCAGCAGCAGCCCTTGAGAAAGGCACTCAGAGCTGTTCTGTTCCAGGGCAGTGAGGCCCTAACCACGGCCTAAGTTCCCCTCTAGTCTTCGATAAATCAGGAAGCAGGAATTAAAAAGTGAAAATGGGCTTATTTACAGTTTGTCCACACAGTAGGGGTGGGCTGGGGAGAAATCTAATTTCCTCCCCACTGTGCCAGTGATCATCCTGTAGTTTATAGAAAATCAAGAGACAAAGTCAGAAGAAATGCAAATTTAGATGTCAGACAGTTTAACCCATGATTTCCTGGAAGAATTTGACTTGGGCCCCAAGTGACACTGCTGGCACCATTCCCTGTCATGGACATACATTTTTTTAATTGAAGTCTAAGAATGGACAGGTGTTCTGTCCTAAGCATTCCTCCATTTTTAAAAGAGAAAAGATTGGATTAAAAGAGAAAACACAGGATGGTGGAGATGAAATTCCCCACCTGTCCTTGGCCTGGTAGAGTTCTTTATCCTGAAGTCCATTCCTTTGACAGATACAACAGAGATGAAGATGAGGTCTTCTGTATTGTTTCTTTGGAGGTCAGACTTGAGCTCAGAACACTGTCTGCTTGCTAAAAACATAAGAACAGAAGAAACATCTTCTGTAGAATTTACAGTAACTCCTCTATGGCAGTCAGAACCAGCAGGGTTTTAGCACTTGATCATGGGTACAAACATAGGCGCTCTTGAGAAGGCCCTCCAGGTCAGACGCTGTGCCTGGAAACTGTGACATATCTCACCTTTCAGCCCGTATTTATTTAGCAGCACAAGATGCTGCTGAAGACAGGGAGATAACCCACACAGTGACTGCTCTACCATGGGAAAACCACAGCTTACACACAGACCCTGTGCTGCAGACTAAGAATGCCAGGCAGGTAGATCAGGCTTGACCATTTTTGAGTATGGAGGCTTATAATCAGAAGCTCGTAAAAAAAAAAAAAAAAAAAAACAAAAAAAAACAAAAACAGACCTGAACCTATAAAAGCATAGTATCTGAGTCCCTTCTTTTGCCCTGTGTGGAGACAATAACATTTTATACTGCCCATAGGAAGATAAGACTACTGTCCAGCCTAGCAAAGGCTTTCTGGAAGAGAACAAAGAACTCCCCTAAGAGTTAATCAAAATGAGCATGTCAGCCACCTGGAGAGGAAAACACCGCTCAGGAAATGCATCTGCTCTGGGAACTCTCAGCTATTATATAAACTATATAATCATATAAGACCTACCTAAACATGTAGGCTAGCATAGTGGTCACTTTAGCCACTGTTCACAATCACATTTTTAAGCCCCGCCCTGGTCACTGTCTACTCTTACTTGTTAGGGTATTCTGTTCTTCAATGGCTGTAAACACGTACAAGCATGTCTGTGAAAAAGAAAGCACACATAAATAAATAAATGTAATGCTTAAATTTTTAAATGAAAAGGTTTAGTTAACCAGAGAAAGGATCAGAATTATCCAGCCCATGACATGATCCTGTCTCCCTCTCCTGCTTATAGTCTGTCTCATTCAAGACCTTTCTCTCTCTTTCATTCTCTCTCTCTCTCTCCTTGTCTCTTTCCCCTCTCTCTGCCCCTCCCTCCCTCTGAATGATAATTTTATCTGTCAACTTTACTATGTCTGGACTCAACTAAAAGCCAAGATGCTGGGCATGCTGGTGAGGGGTTTTCTTGAATGGCTCATTTGAAGAGGGGAGACCCATCCTAAATCTAGGCCATACTTTCTGGTGGCGGACCACATAAAAAGACACGGAAAGGAGAAGCTTTTGCTTTTTTTGCCTGCTTACTCTCATTCTCAATGGCAAGTTCATCTATCCTGTTGCTGAGCCCTTCTTTTGCTGGTATTAAAACGTACTTATTCCAGATTCCAGTGTAGTCTGAACACTGGGAGCTCTACAGGAATCTTCTCAGACTCCAGTACCAGACTGGGACTGCTGAGACATCCAGTTTCATGGACTAAATAACTCCTGGATTTTTACCATTTCTGTTGGGAGGCAACCATGGTTGGAGGACTGACACACCACAGCCTCTAAACCTCTCTAATAAATATATACATATATCAGAGTCTTTTAAATTTTAGATAGGGTCTCACTGTGTAACTTCCCCTGTTCTATACTCAGTATGTATAACAGGCTCGCCTCAAACTTGCAGGACTCCTCCTACCTCTGCTTCCTAAGTGCTTGGAATATGGGCATGTGCCACTATGCATATAAAAGTCATAAAAATAAACAGAAGTTATTAAAAAAAAACTCCCTCAACACAGGGAGATCTCACAAGAAATTCTAGACCAACTACTAAGAGACTGAAATCTCCATTCTACACTTCCACCTGGCCATGTAGGTAGGTAGTAGCCTTATGGCCCCATACACTTGACCCTTCCTTACACACACTGACTGCAACAGTTCTGTATGCCTTTCTCTAAAGAAAAAAAGTAGGTCAGCTAAAAATGGAGAGAACACGAGCACTGTGAAGCCATAGCTTTCTGCTGGGTCTCTGGAGGAGTGATCTACGTTACAAAGCTGTAGAGATGTTCTTGGAACACAGATGAGCATTTAACAGAGCAGGAGCAGGCTCAGCTGGCTTCGCTAGTAAATGCACACATCACTTTTATGGTGGGCCTGGAGAAGGTGAGTCTTCAGTGGTGTGTTTTATTTTTATTTTGTTTTATCTTTGTTTTATAACCTATGCTGTAGAGTAGGAAGTAGTTTTCAGAAAATAGATAGACCTTAAATACTTGTAAATATTCTACAGCCTGTACTATTATCACAACAAAATTCATTCTCAGCCCTTCTTCCTAGAATGCTATTCTCATTCACTGAATCCTTGATATATGCCAATACATTTTCTCATCTTCATTTTACTCAAATAGTTAATAAATATTTGCATTTCACAGATGAGGACATTGAAGCTCAGGACTTTGGCAGGGCCATATGAGGTCTCCTGAGATATGCCGGAGTTCTTCACACTAGCTCCTCCTAGGCTCAAAGGGAGAAAGTCTTTTGCCTGCCCGGATGCTCAGAAATGAGTAAGTCCCCCTCTTCTTGGAATGCTTCTTCTTTAAAATGGACTACCTTGACTGAGCTTATTCCTCAGCAAAGACAAGGTGTTCTGATAACCAATGTTCCTGCTGCATGCAGCTCAGTTCCTAGAAAGAACCAGGGATACAGGACCAAATATAATGGAGGTGCCCAAAAAAGAAAGTGAGTTCCATTCTTCTAAAGCTTAAAATCTAATGAACTTTTAAACATGTCTACTAGTGACTTAGGTGACAGGAAATAATTGGATAGGAATGATGTAGTTCTCAGCTTTTGTATTTTTGCATGCACATGCCCTGTAGCCCACCCAGGGGCTAGATGGGTACTACTCTGTACCATGTCTTACTTGCTTGGCTTTTATGGGAATCTGATCAGATATTTATATGAAAGAACTCCATAACTAAATCAGTCCACACAGTACCGTTAGTGAGTACTGGGTGGAAGAGGTCTAGCTAAGGCCATCTATATGCCCATTTGAATGGCCTGAGCCTCAGATGTAATTATTATCATCACCAATAGCAGCATAAACTACGTGAAATACTTATTGAACCTTTTATCACACCAGTGTCAATGCTTGGCATTCCCAAGTTAACTCTCACAGTAAATGCTACTTGATCTTTCCCACTTGCCTATGGGGTAATATCAGTATAACAGGGATGTGACATCTAATTAAGATATCCTAGGTGAAAGCATGTGACTGTCATGTATGGTTCTGTCTAGAACCAGGCATTTGGAATGCTGTTTCAGGCAACTGTTCCTTAACTAAAGTACATCCTTCAGCTAGTGAGACAAGGACCGAGGGGTTTGCTTTGCAAGACCAAGTGTTTAACCAGATCCCCAAACATCATCAAGTCTCCTAATATCTTCTCCTCACCATGGGCATGGAAAGTTTCTGGACAAGTTGCTCTGAAAGGTTGTTACAGACCATTCAGATTAGGAAAAAAAGGAGGGCCAGGCTGCAATTTCCCCAGGCCCAGGCTAGACACCACCAAGGCAGAAAAAAGCTCTCAGAGGCATCAGGTTCCACATGGACCCTGCAAGGGACCAAAATGCTCCTACTTTCTCTGTCTTCTGTCCTCATGTTCTACATGCCCCATCTCACCCACCACAAGTTAATCTAGCACCAGAATTAGGAAAGAAATCCACAGATAGGACTGGGTATGCATCTCAGCTGGCAGAGTGCTTGCTTAACATGCCTGTAATGCCAGCACTGAGAAGACAAATGACAGAAGGACTCCAGTTCAAGGTCATCCTCCTGAGAGACATAGCAAGTCCAAGGTTAACCTGAGCTACATGAGCCTATCTCAGTAACAATCATTAGGATGAGGATGATGATGATGATGTTGATGATGATGATGAATATTGTTGAGGATGATGATGTTTAGTTACTCAACCAAGTACTGTTTCAAAGTAATGGTGTATTTGGTTCATAAACCCAACAAGGACCTATGCAACACTGTTACTATCCCCACTTTATAGATGAGATAAATAAAACAAATAAACAAACAACAATAACAAAATAAAACCACCAGGCTTTCTCAAGCGAAACAGCAATATGGAAAGATAGAATTACAACGAGAACCCAAGAAATCAAATTTTGCTGCTTTTCGGGGGCTTTTTTTTTTGAGATCATTTTATTCTGGAAAATCTTGAGCATGTCGAAAGTTGATAGGCAAAAATGTGATTACAAAATAATGTGTCTTTCAAAAGTTTAACCTGGCATTGGATGAATTCACCAAGAAAAACAAAACCAGAATCAGAGATGGAGCTCAGAGACAGTGCCCAGCCTTGAGTCCACAGCCTTACACAGTACAATGGCAATCACTGTGTGAGAATAGGGGACTGGAAACTGAGCTGCTTTTCTGGTCACCGCTTCCTGGGATCTTTCCCAACAACTCTGAGAAGGAGCTCAGTAGGGACTTTTGTAACTAAGTACACACTGATTTGGATTTGCAGTGTCCCTGCAAGGCACTCATGGTGAAGGCTCGTTTCTTACTTAGTATAGCACTGTTGGGAAGTGATGGAATTTTAAGGGAGTGAGGCCTAGTGAGATGTCTAAGGTCACTGGGGGCTTGATTGTAGATGGGGTTATGGGTTTCCAGTTTATTCCATTTCTCTTTTCATCTTGGAAAATTTTTATTTTCTATCCCATGTGCTCCCATGATGTGCTATTGTATCAAGTACTTAAAGGAAAGGAGACAAGCTGTTATGGACTAACCATTTCTGGTATTGTAAACAAAATCTCAGTTGTTTAAGTTTACCAAGGAAGACACAGGAGCCAGTTGCTGGGGTGAAAGCTTGCTAGCTCAAAGAGACAGAGGAAGCACCCAGCTGACCTTACTTTTCAAACCAACATCCCCCAAAGAAGGCTCCTTGACCATGCTGGCTCCAAAAAATAAAAATAAAAAAAAAAAAAAACTCAAAGTAAATGTTATTCCCTTTTACTTCCTGTTAGTCTCTCTATCAGTTCTTTTGACTTCTTTCTCTCTGTTTTTTTTCCTAGGTTCACTCCTTGCCAACTGGTTGCTTGCACCACTTCTGCTCCTAGGATTAACATTATTTAATCCTTTTAACAATACTTACGCAGAAAGCTCTTGGATTAAAGGTGTTCTAGGGTTGAGCCACAGCACAACTAGAAACAGGTTTTTCCAGTAAAGAAGCTCAATCTCAGGTTTCACAGTGTGATCAACTAGTCTACAACGCACTGCTGTGAGCTGAAATAAATCTTTTCACTGTGTAAGTTGGTTGTCTCTGGAATTCTCTTGTAGTAATAGAAAGTCAAGTCCTACAGAGAGAGTTTTCCGTGGAAAATCAGAGCTTAGCTATGACTAAGGCATAAAATCAGATGCTAGCGAGCAGAGGCCATGGTCATGAAGCCACTGGCCAGCTCAACAAGGCTGAGAATTGACTCTTCCAGACGAGAGTTTTTGTCATCTTACCAGTCTGGCCCTGTCACTCAGTTCACCCCATTCCAACACTGCCAGCATCAACAATGAGAAGGGCTGTTTGTTCTTCTACTTGCGTTTCAATACCCAATAGATGTACAGAATAAGAACATCACCTCTCCAGTGACCGCAGGCACTTACAGGAAGAAAAAGAAATCAATAGCTGGATACTAGAAATGTTGCCTATAACAAAGGCTGAAGACTGAGGGCAAACATAAAGCCAGCTTAGGAAAGGAAACCAGTGCACACCCACCTAGATGCAAGGGGTCATGGCTGGAACAAAATGTCAGTGCCAAGAGAGGTGGTGGAATGTGGGAATCATTTACCTATGCTGTAACAGCTGGTAGTGTAGTCATGATGCTGTGAGGCTCCACACCAGCTGTCAGTAGCCACATAAAAATGAATGTGTTTTCCTCCTGGTGTCTGGTTGTTGGTGACACCTGTGCTTAGGAAAAGAAGCACAGTGTGATTTCAGTTTGTCCCCAGTCATCCCTTAGACAATTAGACAAATCTCCACTTTCAAAAAATTTCTGGTACCCTTCAACATTTTACCTAAATGAGGCACAATCAAGAGATAAGTACAGAAATATCCTCAGGTCTTGCGTGGGGTCACATGCCAGGTAATTGTGATGTTTCCAAGAGTAGGAGGAACACAGAGAGTTGAAGTTCCATGTGGAGATTTACATACATGAGCATTAACTGGAAAATGACAGCATGCTTGAAAAAACATGGGCCTGTGCATCACTTAACATTCTTTTTGGGGGGCCTGCTCTTATAGAGGTCATGAGTTTGTCTCTCAGCACAGATGAAAGGGAATACAAGTGCCTCTAACACTAACTTCAAGACCTCTTTTCCATGGCCACCCACACTCATGTGAATAAACATACCTCCCCCCACACACACACACAGTTAAAATAATAAAAATAAATTTAAAACTTCCTATACTTAATATTTCAAAGAAATGAGAAACCACATTGCAGAAAACTGGTTGCTATATAGACACCAGTGTGATAAAACTGCAACCAGAAAGGACAGAATCAAACCATGCTCTCCATCCTGGTAGTTGCTTGGCCTGTGCTGCTGACTTATTCTGTGTTTATTTAGGATTGTGAAATTTTTAACAGAGAAGCGCACTGACAGGATTCCCTATACTGTATCTATCTATCTATCTATCTATCTATCTATCTATCTATATATTTTTTTTTATGTGGAGAGTTGCTTTGCCTGCATGTATGTCTGCGAACCACAGGTGAGACTCGTGCCTGCAGAGGCCAGAAGAGAGTGTCAGATTCCCATGTACTGGAGGTACAAACAGTTCTGAGCTTTTGTGAATGCCAGGAATCAAATGTGGGTCCTCTGGAAAAGCAGCCAGTGTTCTTAACCACTGAGCCATCTCCCCTGCCCTCTTCTTTCTTCATAGCACTGGGTTCTGTGTCATTTATGTTAGTCCCCAATCTCTGACATGTTCCTGAATTCATCTTTACTCATTCTTACTTATGAATCCTGCAGTATTTTATTATAGTGTTAAATATGAACACTTGATCACACACACACAAACACACACACACACACACACACACTTCTGCATTGTCTTAGTTACTTTTTTATTTCTCTGATATGATACTGTGACCAAGACAACTTATAGAATAAAGAGTTTATTTGAAGCTTAAAGTTTCAGAGGATGAGTCCATGATCATCGTGGCTGAGAATGTGGCAGCAGGCAGGCCGACATGGTGCTTGAACACTAGCTGAGAGCTAATATCTTGATCCATAAGCACAAGACAGAGATAGGGCTAACTGGGAACGGGATGGCCATTTGAATCCTCAAAGCCGACCCCATAGTGACACACCTCCTCCGACAAGGCCTCACCTCCTAATCCTCCCCAAAGAGTTTCACCAACCAGGGAAACAAACATTCAAATATATGCGTCTATGGGGGTCATTGTCATTCAGATCACCCACACATTATCTCCCAAGGGTGGGGTCTGAGTATCCAAAATTATAGACACCAACAGTGCAATCAGCAAGGGAGGAAGGACTGGGGAAGTGTTTCCTAACGTCTGGAATTTCAGTCTTTTAAGGTGAGGGAAGTCCTGAGGATGAATCTTAGTGGCAGTCTCCTTACAATTTAAATGTACACAGTGCTACTTCAGAGCGGTTAAAATGGTATGTTTTATATCATATATCTGCACTTACATGCATTTCATCCCAAAATTTAAAATATAGAAAAAAGAAAAAGAAATATCTGACTCACTGTCAGCATACGTACCCAGAGGAACCACCAGAGTAAAAATACTTACCATATCCAGATACACTGAACTCTGCCCTCTCAGAAGAATTTGCACAGATGAATATACGTTTTTCTTATCTTTGCTTTTTCTCTTTCTTCCTTCTTTCCTTTCCTTCTTTTCTCTCTTTTTAATTTATAGTATATATAAATAATGCCCAGCAAGGGGAAAGAAGAGAGTTAAAGTGGTACAACCTTCCCTACCCCCTCACAGACTCCCTTGGTATGATACGTGGACGGGGCCTGTTTTGGGGATGGGGGTTGGTTGCTTTTCTAATTTTCTGTCTTTTTCAAAAAGTAAAATTTGTAAAAATAAATAAATAAATAAACCTGTGGCACATGCCTTAATCCCAGCACTCAGAGAGGCAGAGGCAGGTAGATGGCTATGAGTTCAAGGCTAGCCTGTTCTACAAAGCAAGTCCAGGATAGCCAAGACTACATAGAGAAACCCTATGTTATGTTATGTTATGTTATGTTATGTTATGTTATGTTATGTTATGTGTATATGTATGTGCTTAAGTGTATGTGTGTACACCACATACAAGCAGGTGACTATGGCTGCCAGAAGAGGGCCCTCAAGTTACAGTCAGTTGTGAGCTGGCTGATGTGGATTCTGGGAACTGAACTCAGATGCTTTGCAACAGCAACAAGTGCTTATAACTGCTGAGCCATCTCTCCAGCCCTCTAATTTGCTGTCTTAATTTAATGTTTTTGGCCCACCAAAGGGAAATGGTTTCCAAGAGAGCTACTTTATAGGACAGAGAACAAATGACTCTCCCACAGAGTATGTTAGCTAAATTATCACATAATTTAAATTATCACTTAAAAGCAATTGCTCAGTGGAGCTGGGGTTTGTGGTGATAATGGAGATCTGACTTAACTAGTCATCTTTACTTTAATTTGGCTGTACATCATTTACCAGATCATTTTGCAAAGTACCCGACAAATAATTTTGTTGATATCCCAACAAATGGACACTAAAAATTGTGTTTAGTCTCCATGCAAAATCTACTGGAACACTGTAGTGTGCACAATGGGATTCGGGCTTTTAGATGTTCTTCACCCCAGCTAAACAATGTCACCATAACCAAATCCCATCATAGTGCTGACATTCACATCAGCACTAACAGAAAAGATTCCTCCTTCCCTTCATTTGTTCTTTAACCTTGATTTCCTAGAATATATTGTCACGTTAGCCTTGCTGCACTATAATTATGTCAAGGAGATTGTTTTGTGGGTTGAAAGAACATTGCTGTTTTATTATATTAGAGAACCAAGGAGACACAGTCAAGGAAAAAAGCTGTGTTTTAATGATAGGGTGTCTCTCTGTCTCTCTCTGCCTCTGTTTCTTTCTGTCCCTCTCTCTGTCTCTGTCTCTCTCTGTGTGTCTCTCTGTCCTTTGTCTCTATCTGTCTGTCTGTCTCTCTTTCTCTCTCTCTGTCTCTCTCTCCAGAAGCCAATGCTGTTCTGTCTCATTTAAGGTCCGAAATTATTTGTTGTTTTTTTTAATTTTGTTTTTAATTTCTCATTCCACACAGCCTGGAATCTGCCAGCGTGGCATGTAGGTTCTGGTTAATCAGCAGGAACACTGGCTCTCTTTGCCTGATCCCTGGACTGCCACTGACTGCTCAGGTTAAATGGCACTGATGGCAGCTGCAGGCTCTGCCCAGTCAACTCTGGTTCTTCCATTTAGCCAAACAATTTAGGTGCAGACAGCTTTTCTCTTTAGTGCCCTGAATATGTTCAAGTCCCAAATGCCCACTATTATTTCCCTTGTCTTGAAATGGGAAGTGTAAGCACTCTGATAACTGATGTGAAAGGCTGCCTAATTTCCATAAATCCCTGTCTGCTCTTTATGTGCAATTTTATTACATTGAAAACATGCTGAAATCCCGCTACGCATACCCCAGAGTGAGCTGATTGCAATGTGTGCCTTGCTTTAACACTGCAAAATAAATAAATAAATAAGTAAATGAAAGGAGGTGGGAGATGATTTTCCTCTTCCTTGGGCTGCTCTCAAAGATAGCATGCTTGAACAATGAGCATCTCCCTTGAGAAATGACAGTGGCTTTAACAATGCACACCAGGACAGGCACGATTCATTTAGTTTCTATCTCCTAACATGCTCCCTTGTCAATACTAAGATTCAGGTGAGGAGAGAAGAAGGGAAGAGAGACTGGAAGATGGGCGATCAAAATGAACAACGCAACAACTAAACAACCTTGTGACTGCAGTGTAGGAAAACTTTGTCTGGGTAAATGAATCATGTGTTGTTTGCTTTGTGGATATGTGCCGCAACATTGAAAAACAGATCTGTGCCATCTAGGAGACATCACCTATCAGTTGCCTTTCACCCAGTTCACTCACGAAAGCTAACATGGAGAAAGCCAGCTTTCATGGAAGTTTCTCTCACAGCCCTAAATTTCCATGAGGAAAACCTAAGCAAACTATAGACTAAATAAACACCCATGTGGCTCCAACATGGAAATCACAGTGACACACACATTGGCAGGAGCTGAATGCCACAGTAAATTGAAATGTAAGCAGCCTTTGGTGGTAGAAGACGCTGTGGAGGAAGGGTATCTTACTGCAGAGCCCAGATCACACAACAGCATGTCTTTGAGCCTTGCAGGCAGGCTAACGCAAGAAGTGTAGGAATATGCATGCTCAGCAGTGTCCGGAAGGAAATGGGTGTGTCCCTGCGGGCCTTCATCTCAGAAGGCAGGTACCTTAGCTTGCCGTCTGCACTAGCAAAGACAACTTTCTCCCTTGGAGACTGCCTTTCTGCTTCTGATGAAGAGGGAGAGAAAGGATCTAAATCTGAATTGGTTATTCTTCATGTACCAACTACTATCTCTCATAATTAAAAAAACAAAGGGAAATACAGAAACTTATGCAACAGGCACTCTGTGACCAGATTTAAAAAGCCAATGATTTGTTGTATTTGCTTCAGGCCTTTTGAGTTTGCGCAAAAAATGCAAACTAATCCAGTTAAGTTAAAACATATCTGCTGTCCTCCTCAATCCATCTCCTTTCTTACTCTCGCCATCCCAGTATGGTATCATCATCCTGGCAGTCCTCACCATTTTGTCTCATTGAATCCCTCCAACAGCTCTGAGATAGATTTCTTCCCCACTCCGCAGAGTAGGAGACAGAAGATCAGCAGTGTCGGTCTTTTATCCGACTCATGTAGAGAGCAGGTTGGAGAGTGAAGCAATTAGAGTTTGCTCTTATTTGAAACTCAGTCCCCATGTCTAAAGGTGTGACTTTGCTTGTAATGGTCACCTGTGATATCACCCAGAGTCTATAATAATTCATCCAGCTCAGTCGCCTTTCATCTTTGAACCCAGGTGCATGCATTTTCCTTGATTCCATAAAGGGAAGTTCTTTCTTGAACCATTTTCAAAATTTTGCCCAAACATGTAAAATCTAACATGAACCTTGCTGGGGAGGGACGTAGTGGGACAGTGGTACTATCTAATTCCACAGACATGGGCGTCATCCCTACCCTGGCACCACATTTGCATGCTATATTAGTTGTTAAATACACTAACTGTATTTAGTGCCTTCCACCTTTCCCTGTTCCTGTGCCAGTTGAGTGCTGTCTGTGAAGTGGTTTTTCAAACCTCCCCATGGATTCTTACACTTGGTTTTATTACAGTAACTCTTCAAAAACAGCTTTTGGAGAAAGAAAAATTCACAGCTTGGCATCAACAGTGTCTATAGCAAAAATTGAAAAACAATTTGGGAATGTGTATCAAGAACTGTAAGTTTATGCATGCTTGTCCTAAGAACTGTGCATTCTACCAAAAGAAGCACTATAGCAATTCATATACAGAATGTTCCTCTACGGTCCTTAGGGTGACACTATTAAGATGTGGTAGAACCTTTAAGAGGTGATGTGTTTGGGGAGGGGCTTGCCCTCAAAGAAGATTGTGAAACCTCAATCTCTTCCTGTCTCTCTTCTCTGACTCCTAAGTAATGATGTGAGTGATTTATTTGGTCCACTCACATCAAATTCTGTGCAATCCTTGACCATGTCCCAAAGAGTGAAGAAATTCCATTTTAAATTGAAGCCTCCAGATCAGTGAGTCAAAATGAACTTCATCTTTTTATAAGTTAATCACTGATATTACATTACAGCGATGATAAACTAATACAAGTATTCTGAGTACATATCCAAACAAAGTGACCCAAATAACATGAAAAATGCATGTAGATCTTATCACCAAAACCTAGAATCAAACTGACAGCTGAGCAACGGTGTCAAATATATTATATAAGTTTGTGCCCAGATTTTGGTACAACTAAATTGTTAATTGTGAAGGAAAGCAAGGCTTCCAACATGATTTTGCTAATTGGCCATGTTGAATTTGGCAAACTAATTAGCAATCCTGAATTTCCAGTTTTTCATTTGAAAAATGCCAAACCTGACATCCTGATATCTACGTCAAACAGTAAAACAAAGAAACAAACAAACAAAAATCAATAAGCTAAAATGCAAAGGGCTTATTTCAGTTGCTAACACTGGATAAGGCCCAAAGACATTCTATCCAATAGAAAAGCTATCAGTGAAAGAGCTATTACCCTTTTGTGAAACACATCTAGGAATGAAAGTAGATTTGAATATACAAACTCTTAGAATTTGATTGGGGTAGTGGCACTGAAGTCCACCCAATACAGTAACTCTACAACTGTATTGTTAGGTGGATCGATAAGGTGTTCAAGGAAAGTAGAATTTTCTAAGTTGTTACTGCATAAACTGAGACACAGGAAGCCTCTTCAATATAAGAGAGAGGAAAGCCCAAAGACCTCTCTAATAACACCAGAGGCGTGTCATCTACCCTGAGCCGCCCAACGGGCTGGCTTTGCTGGCTCTACTTTCCTCAGCTGTAAAGGCACATGACTGACTGTGATGTCTCATTGCTGCATGTTGTACCATAAACTGGATTACATCCAGGTGAACTGAAAAAAAAAAAAAAAAAGCTTGGTTTATTTAGATCAAATCATTTTAAAACGGCACAATCTTCTTAGTAAGTTGGCATTTTATTCATTTGGTCCAAAGGGAAAGGAATGGTGATTAAACTTAGAAGCAACAAGAAAGAATATGTATGCATTTACCTCCAGGGAATGCCAAGCTGACACTCATCCTGAATCACCCTATGGCTACAGCCCACGTCAATACGGTTGCTTTAGAGACGGGCCTGTTTTAACATACTGAAGTCACAACAGAGCCAGATCCTGACTGAAAGAAAACAGCAGTTACTTGAGGATACCCTTGACCTTGCAAGACACTATTATTTTCCAAGAACATTGTGTGCTTAATATTTTGGCCTTGTTGTTCTCGTAGCTGTAACTAGAGTGCCTGACATGTTTGTGGACAGAAACTGGCTGACTATGGGCCTATTTTGGGTCAGGTAGTCTTCAGTGATCTATATTTCTCTGTTAATTTCATCAAGATTTCATAAAGTGTCACCTTGTAGGCTCATTCACGTGTATGTACACAGTCCTTTGTAAAGAATCCTTGCCAGGCTTTCCTGGGGGAAAATTAAGCAATCTGTCAGTGTAGCCACCAACTTCAGAGCTGTTATAACAAGGTCCAAGTGAATGTAAACACTGCAGTCAAGAGTTGGTTGGACAGAGACTCTTTCACATCACACTTCTGAAAACCAAGCTTTTCATGTGGAAATCGTCAAGTGGTTAGCTGTGTTTGTTTCAAGGCAGATAAATAGCCACAGGACTATGTTAGATAAATTTCCAAAAGAACTGATTAAAAATACCATCTGCTTTATGATCCCAAATACATGAAAAAAATTAGCAGTAGTCACAATACTTCTTGAATATATGTATATGAATTCCTGGTACCTTGACCAAATCTGGGATGATTTCTTCTGATTCCAAATCCAAAGCCAGCCAACTGATTCAAACAGGGTGACTGGTAAAGACTGTTTTGTTTCTGGAGACAACAGAGGCCTCCACTGTGAAATAAATTACACCAGTGGTTCTCAACCTCTGGGTCGAAACCCTTTGGGGGTTGAATGATCCTTTGAGAAGGGTCACATGTCAGATATCCTGCATATAAGATATTTACATTATGATTCACAACAGTAGCAAAATTACATTTATGAGGTAGCAACAAAACAATTTTTTGGTTGGTGCTACCACAACATGAGGAACTGGATTAAAGGGTCACAGCATTCAGAAGGTCTAGAATCACTGGGCTAGAGGAACTTCTGTAGACATAGATTTTTCACCAAACTTCTTTATTTAGGGTTCTTAAGTGCTTCTACCTCCCTTCCACCCACTAACCAGAGAAAGAGAAGAAGGGAGGTTATTAGGTAAAGGGGAGCGTAGACATTTTAGACACAGTTCTTTGGGAGGAGTCCACTCTTCATTGTCCGGAGGCCAGCAGTTCAGTCCAAAGGCCAACACCAAACAGCAACACAAATCAGCATGATTCAGAAGATCGGGAAAAATCAGCAAAAGCTACAAGATTCTTGAATTGCCCCAAGAAGTTCTCTGGAACCTTTCTCTCTACGAAGTCAGGTTTCAAAGCACTAAGATCAGTGCGGTGATGTTGATCCAAAAAGTGATGTCTTACTGTCATGGGCTTCTAATATGTTGCCTCTCCTCAGAGCCCACCCACAGATGTTCTCAGCTGAATAGATTCACACCTCTCTCACAAGAAGCTCACAGCAAAACATCACATCTCTTCTCACAAGACAGTTTCTAGCAAAACATCACACGCCTCAACTGAGTCTTCAAAGAAACCAGAAACTTGCACTTCAAACTTCATCTTTTCCAGTTTCAACCTCCTGAATGAGATCTTCATCTGGCTGTCCCATCAGTGTTTGGGCAGAGGTTGTTGAGATGCTGGGGTCTCATAAGGTGCTTCATGGGCCATCTTCTCTTCACACATCCAGAAAGCTTGTGCTCAGTGTACCAAAGGACTAGAGGGGACAAGAAGGCCCTGCATTGGTAACAGATTAGTGAAGGAAGGTGTGTCTTAAAATTGCTTAGAGTGTCAGGAAATCTCAAGCCAGCAAAAATTTCCTAAATGGAAGCCCCGAAGTCTAAGAAGTCTTCCATAAGTCTGAAACATGAGGATCACCATGTTGGTGGGGGTTCAGCAGCGCAATGGGCTCCCTGTAGACACCATGTTAACAACCGCTAGAACATTTTAAATCTAAGGTTAAATAAAGTAGAAAAGAGAAGGATTGTATGAAAAAAAATTAATGCAACCAAGAGAAAGAAAAATATTTTCGATATCTAATGAAATCACAATTTTCTGAATGGTTTACTAAAGAAAATAGTAAAAACTTATTCCAGTAAAAGCTCATGGGAATGGAATGCTAGGATACCTGAGCTCAGATCTTACTTGATTATCACCAGGGAACCAGTTTTGTAATCCATGTAATACTTATTTCTCTACTAGTAAAAAGTGAAGATAGATTTGTTTTCTTACATGGTTGAGTTACATAAATAACACTAAGTAATTAATGGCATCGTGTAAAGAAATGCTAAACATACACAATTCCCAGAAAAAGCAAGAGGCTTTTTCAGAAAAAGTAGAGGCTGAAGACAGAAGCGATGGGTTTGAAAGGGTCATTGTTTTGTTTTGTTTTGTTTTGTTTTGTTTTGCAGAGGCAGGGTTTCTCTATATAGCCTTGGCTGTCCTGGACTCACTTTGTAGACCAGGCTGGCCTTGAACTCTCAGAGATCTACCTGCCTCTGTCTCACAGAATGCTAGGATTACTGGCATGCACTACCATGCCCAGCAAGGTGACAATATTTTAGGTGGAATGAATAAATATTTAAGCATGGCTAATGTAATTCTCTGTACTAAGTAATATACCCTAGTTACAAGATTGTGACTTACTAAGTTGCTTTCAGAATGATTGTCCTATTTCCCACCAGAAATGCCTCCTGACACCTTCACAGTTTTTAAAAATTTCTACAAAAATGGAGTCCTACTGCTGGTTGTATCATTCCTTTAACCAGTACATGTAAAATATGTCTAAATATAATTAGCTCATTTCTCTGTTAGTCTCTTATTCATTTTCATTAATCATCCTTCTAACTTATTAAATATAATCCTTCATTTTAATAGAGACTAAAGTGGCTTCCTGAATATATAATACAGTTTTTACCTTTCTTTAAATTTTTAAATTTTTTTAAAGTGTAAGAGTTTTAAAATATCACATTTATCATATATACATTCAAACTTCATTTGCAATGCAGTTTTAAATACATAGTGTGTCTCTTTGTAATAAATATCCATGACATTTCTGAGTCTATTTACTACCCAATTCATTTCAGTCATTGTCCTGGCTAGTTTTATGTCAACTTGATACAGGCTGGAGTCATCTGAAAGGAGGGAACATCAAATGGAAAAAAGCCTACTTAAGATCAGACTGTAGGCAGGCCTGTGGGGCATGTTCAGAATTAGTGATTGATGGGAGAAGGCCCAGCCCACGGGCAGTGCTACCCCTAGCATGTTGGTCCTGGGTTCTATAAGAAAGCAGGCAGAGTACTCTAGTAAGAAGCCATCTTCCATAGCCTCTGCTTCCATTCCTGCCTCCTGGTTCCTGCTCTGTTTGAGTTCCTGCCTTGGCTTCCTTCAGAGGACAGTGACCCATGATATGTAGGTCAAACACCCCTTTCTTCCCCAAGTTTCTTTTAGTCATAGTGTTTCATCACAAGAATAGTAACCCTAAAACAGTCATACTCATCCTAAACTTAAATGCTCTGTGCATCACATGGTGGACACATTTGCACATAAAAGTTACAGATGTGTGATTTTACACTTATTTGCTTTTCTGAGGCTTAAAGCATTTTTTTTAAGTTATGTAAAAGCAACAGTGCAGCCGCTAAGCTGAGGCAGTATACGTGCATGTGAGTATGGGAGCCCACAGAGGCCAAAGGAGGTTATCTGGTCCCCTGGAGCTGCAGTTACAGGCAGGAGTAAGCCACCTGCTATGAGTGCTAGGAGCTGAACTCCACTTCTCTGTAAGAGCAAGGCACACTCTTAACCACTGAGTCATATTTTCAGCCCCATTATTTTTTTAATCAAGTTAAAGAGAATATGTATAGTTGCTTTTTCTTATAGAAAAGGAGTGTAATTTCTATCTCTTGCTTTAGCTAAGACATGGAGTACAATATGGAACAGGAACAGAGAAAGGGCCTCTTCATTGCATTACTGTTTTTCCAAAATATATATAATATAATATAATATAATATAATATAATATAATATATATAATATAATATAATATATATAATATAATATATATAATATAATGCTGCTGGTCAATTTGTTGTATATTACCATAATTTTGTTATTTTCTTCTATCCATGTCCTCAAGGCATATCTGTTTAAATATAAAGATATGTTGGGCTTTGTGAAAGACCTTTCTACATCTATTGAGATGACTATGTGAATACTGTCTTTAAATCAGTTTATGTGCTGTATTACAATTACTGATTTGCACATGTTGAACCAAATTTGCAACCATGGTTTTAAGTATTTTATTGAGAGTTTTTGCATTGTGATAATCAGAAAAATTGGCCTATAAGTCTCTCTACTGTAGAAATACTTATAGCTATAATATTCATAGCAACCAAATTATTAGAATTGAAATTCGCCTATAAGTCATTCTACTGTAGAGATACTTATAGCTATAATATCCACAGTAACTAAATCATATGAATGGGTAAAGAATATGTGGTCTGTTGGGTGATGGTGGTGCATACTTTTAGTCCCAGTACTTGGGAGGCAGAGGCAAGTGGATCTCTGAGTTTGACACCAGCCTGGTCTACTGAATGAGCTCCAGAAGAGCTATGGTTATAAAAAGAAAGAAACAAACAAATATACATATATATGTATATATATACATATATGTATATATATACATATATATGTATATATTTATTTATATATTTATATATTTATTTATATACATATATATAAATAAACTATATATAGTTTATTTGTTTGTATCTATATATATGCAGAGAGAGACAGACAGATGGACATGCACAGATAGAGAGAGAAAGAGAGAGAGGGAGAGAGAATGTGGTTTATATACAAAATGAAAATTTATTCAGCCATTTTAAAAGAAGAGTGGAATTGAGACATTTGAGGGAAAATGAAAGTAAGCCAGACTGAAAGAGACAAATAATATCAATTATATCTCAAACCCGCAACCTATATCTGTATATATAATATGTATGAGGGACATGATAGTAGAAGGAACACTGGAGGAAGTGGCCCAAAGAGAAGAGAAAAGGCAGTAATAGAGGGTAATGGAAAATGCATGGCATGGAGCAGAAACAGAGACTTTGGGGAAGAGAAGAATAAGCAGGCAGGAATGGGAAGGAGAGGAGTGGAGGAGAGAAAAGAATAAGAACAGAGCAAAATGACATATCTCTGAAAATCTCATTGCTTTGTACGTTAACTTAAAAATTAATAGAGTGCCCAGGCGTAGTGATGCATACTTCCAATCCCAGCACTCTCCAGGGGCAGGCAGATCTCTGTGAGTCTGAGGCCAGCTTGGTCTACATAGAGCATCCAGACAAGTCAGGGAAACAGAGTAAGTTAAAAAATAATCAATGGAATCAGGCAATAATAAGTAGGCCTGAATGCCAAAAAAACAATACCAGCTTTTTATTTTAGCTACCAGCATATCTGCATCTATCAAAGATTTTAAATGTCCAATGTTAAGAAAAGTATACAAGCATGTGCTAAAATATTTTGGAAATCAACTACAAGAAAATTTTAAAAAGTATTCTGCATGAGCACATTCAATACCTAGTAATCAAGCTCTGAGAGTGTAAAGCAAGAATGAGGCTTTAGGAACTGCAACTTGGGCAACATGGATGTATATAACACAATCGAACTATGAGTCAGACGAGGAAAGTGGCAGGTGAAAGACTTGTAAGTCATTTGGAGCTAATTTACTTTATTTAAAGAGAAATGACTGCTGAACTTTAGAAATATCACAAGGATTAGGAAGATTACAGGGCCAATAGAGAGTAAAGGATGTCTGTATATACAAAAGACATCCATAAACAATTTTTAAAAAGTACACAGTCAGAAAATGTCCACAAAATGAGTCAACTAGCCAAAATGCAAATAGTCAAAACGCACCTCTTGAGTCTCTGAACACAGAGTAATTATTACTTCAGATGTTACAGTCAGCATTAGAAGTGACAGAAAGCTGAAGAGGTGAGTCCTTCTTGCTCAGTGGCTGCATTCATTTTAGATAGACCTCTCTCTGAACAAGATTCTTCTAGAAGGCACTCTCCCTGCTGCTCCATCTTTGAAGAATGAAATATTAATAGTCCAAGTGCCTGAAGAATATATATTCAAGGATGTATGTTCTCTACACAACAGTGACCAATAATGTTTTCATTCATCAGGATGAAATTTGGTACTAATGATCCACACACACAAAGGAGTTACACAGGGTCATTAAGGACTGTGAATGTCCATACTTGGTAGTAATAACTATCTATTGCACAAAGTTAAGCTTAAAAGCAAAATATAAAATATCAACTATACTGTTTCTGTGATGTCATTATACATATTTTGCACTGAAAACACAAATACGAAACTTTGAAATGACATACATTAAATCCTAAAGGGTGGGGCATTTTGAGCTACTCATGGAAGATTAACTGTCCTGACAACACATACTCACATCCACTCCAGCCTTCCCAGGGTGGACCTCATCTCAGAGGGATGAACAGACAGAGGACATCACAATGAAGATCCTCACGTTACAGTTTCCTTTCATGTCACTAACCCTTCATGATTTTTTGGCAGGTCACTCCTCCCAGTCCCCAGCAAAACCTCTCTGTCCATTTATGAAGAAAGGGTCATCTTGCTCATTGCATCAAAGCTTGCATGCAAATCTGTGCTGGCTAGTTTCTATGTGATTTTGACGCACTCTAGAGTCATTTGGGAAGAGAGAACCTTGGCTGAGAAAAATGCCACCAGCAGCTTAGCCTGTGCTGTGGACAGTCCTGTGGGGCATTTTCTTGATTAATGATTGATGTAAGTGGATCATCATCCCACAGGGCATGGTACCACACCTGGGCCCTGTGGTTCCTGCCTCTTGCCGCAGTTAAGCTCGTCTTTCACAGGCAAGCCTTTGAAAAGTGAGTATATGTGCACATGTGTGTGAGTGCTTGTAGGGGCCAAACGAGAATGTCGGATCTCTTGGAGTTGCAATCATTTGTGATTCACCTGCCACACATACTGGGATCCAAACTTTGGTCCTCCTGATTGAGCAGCAAATACTCTCAGCTGCTGAATGATCTCTCCGGTCCCCAGAAGATTTCTTCTACTATTAGAGATTGAACCTAGGACCTACGGCATGCTGGTCAAGCACTCTGCCAGTCAGCTAAAGCCCCAATTCTGGCAGTTCTTTTACTTCAATGAATAAGGATTTCTCCCTTGGGGATACATACAAATGAATTGCTAGCTCTTTTGGATAGCACCCATCTGTGACTACAGTTGTGCTGTGCTCATGGGTGGCAGTTAATTAAGACAACTTGGGAGAACATAATGGCTCATGAAGAGGAGGGAAGAAAAAAAGGCAATGCCTCTCCTTCGTGGTCTCAAAGTTATTTATAATATCATGTTCGTCATATGCATTGGTGATGGTATCATATTTAAATGGTCTTTTTTTTTAAATAAAGGCATAGTTTTCAGAGTGTTTGTAAAAAAAAAAATGCACTCCCAATCTATGGTGCTGTATAGCACAAGGACATATTTGGCTTCTCCTATTTTATTCCTGTAATCTTAGCACAGGAAATGCTGCAGTATCCATTTATGCTTGTGGCTTTATATGCAGCATAAAATTAAGTTTTCTATCTGATGTCATTTGTCAAGTAAGCCTTTAAAGCTGGTATTTCCTGAGTCCCTGGAAAAGGCAGCTTGTCTTTAAAAGCACAGTGTAGCACATCACCTGAGTTGTCTCACAGGAGATGAAACGATCTGAGAGTTGGGGGTTATAACACCAAACTAGCACAGAGCAAGTCAGCTCGCTGGCTAGCATCTTCCCGCAAAAACAAAGATGTCACTGCAAAGTCTGGTGGTAACTCAGCAAATTAAAACACTGCTGATTTACGCTTCAGCCCTGAAAGTAGGCAGACTTTAAGACAACATTGTGGATCTGTTGAACAAAATAACTGCACATAGGTTGCCTATAGGGAATAAAATATGTTTCTATCACATAAAAAAATTTAGAGGAGAACCTCCCCTATTAGTGGACTTGGGGTGTGGCATGCAAGCATAGGGAGGAGGGAGGGTGGGATTGGGAGGGGAGGAGGGAGGGGCTTATGGGGGGATGCAGAATGAATAAAGTGTAATTGAAAAAAAAAAGAATTGGATAAATCCATTAAAGAAATTAAAGGAAAAAAATTGCTGAATAAAATATAAATATCTTATAAATGTTATCCCAAACAAAACATTCTTTCCAACAACAAATTATTTTAAGTATTGGACTAAGTACATCTCTTGCTAAATGCTTCAGATTGAAAGGTGCCTTGAAGAGATTAGAGATAGTCTGTCTCGTCCCCAGAACACTGACGGAAGAAAAAGCAGGATTGCCAATCACGTTGCACTCACAAGAGCCTGCAGTTACATCTCTTCTCACTAGGTGGTGTGCTCAAGTTTAGGAAAGCCTTCCAAGAGCCAGATACGTTCTTTTCACAAGGTCAGAAAAACAGAAAAGGGTAATTCTAAACTTGAAAAGAGGTGACTATATTATATCCAATGCACTCAATAAAGAACACAGATTAAGAAACGTTGAGAAAGGAAAGGCCTCTTCAAACAACCAGGATTTCTCAACAGGCCAAATGCCACTAGAAGTGCCAACTGAAGTGCCAGCCATGCCGCCTGACCCTCCAGCACAGAAGGCACCAACCAGTCTGGGGAGATGCAGTGCGAACCCAGTGCCTCTTCCTAACAGATTTTTGATTTGTAAGCAAACCCCTGAGAACTGAATTCAGATTGTTCAGTGATTCCCATGATAAGAAAGTCTAGTTAAACCAGGTGTGGTGGTTTGATCCCAGCGCTCAGGGAGGCAGAGGCAAGCATATCTCTGTGAGTTCAAGGCTAGCCTGGTCTACAAATCAAGTCCAGAAACAACCAAGACCCTGTCTCAAAAAACAAGCAAACAAACAAAAACAAAGCATAAAACAACAACAACAAAAAGAGAGTCTAGTTAGTGTGTAAGTTGCTTATATTTTGAAGGGAGGGTTTGAGTCAGATTTCACAGGGAGAGTCTTCTGATTAATGATGGTGTTTAGCAGTCCAAGAAAATTCAGAGTGGCAGACTGAATCCTCTACGAGATGGGGCATTTGGACAGTTGTTGCAGCTTTGTGGAAGGGAAAAATGTGTTGTGTATAATGTACTAGGAATGGTTTTCTTCTGGGAAGAAAGGGTGATATTTATGTTAGATATTCAAAACTTAAACCGCATTGATCTGTCTTTTGAAGTAATTGCATTGATCTCTAGAGTCTGTAGAAATACATTACTCATTCCCTGCGGATGCTTTCAAGGGGCTTTTCTTTCTTCTTCTTCCTTTTTTAACACAGTTTATTTCCTCTAAGTTTGATTCACAGAGGAAAACATCTTCCTGAAGTAAATCTGGTTATTTTGCCAAGGTGCTGGTTTGTGCTTGTGTGTACGCATGCTTGTATGTGTGCATGCTTGAATGTGTGTGTGTGCAACCAGCCGGGCTTTCAAAACACCTTAAATTAATTTCATGGTTTTCAACCATTTTTAAAAAATTCAAATCT
The DNA here is from genome assembly GCF_030254825.1 of Meriones unguiculatus. Lineage (NCBI taxonomy): Eukaryota > Metazoa > Chordata > Mammalia > Rodentia > Muridae > Meriones > Meriones unguiculatus. The sequence continues at coordinate 37,288,285 of NC_083366.1, forward strand.
TACTCCTTTAAATTAATTCATTTTAAGATATTTTAAACGGGGTGGGGGGGAGCTAGGATTCTAAGCTATATTCCCCATACTCTAATCTCTTTTTTTTTTAATTGATTTTATTTTTATTTTATGTACATCGGTGTTTTAACTGTGTGCATATCTATGTGAGGGTGTTGGATGCCCTGGGACAGAGTTAAAGACAGTTATGAGCTGCCATATCGGTGCCTGGGATTGAACCCAGGTCTATCTGGATGAGCAGCCAGGGCTCCTAACCACTGAGCCATATCTCCAGCCCCTTTCTCATTTCAACTGAATGAAAACAAATTCAGACATTTTCTTAAGACAGCACGACTGCGGACCTCCAGCTGGTGCTGGAAGGCAGTGGTGGCTTGTGCCTAGCCAGGCCCTGAAGACAGCTTGGAAAGAACTGCTTTGGCCTACACCCTGGACACCCAGGCAGCTTTGCTCTATGAATGGTGCAACCTAGACTTCAAACCTTTCCCCATTCTCCCCTTCCTTATATATGCTATTTTGGCTTGCTAACCTATTGGAAGAGGTAGGGAGGCCCTTCTCCACAGGCCCTTACCTGCAGAAGCCCTGAAGGCTGGCAGTCAGGTTTGGGCTGTTAGAAGTGAGTGTGGAGTAGGACGGAGGTGAACAGGCCTGTAGACAAAGGGCTTGATCCATGCACACCATGGGAGCAGCTTTCTGCCGCCGCCTCCGGCTCTGCTTCTTAATTATTTTCTCTCTTTTGATAGTTTTTTTTCCAAAAGGTAAAACCACAGGTGATTGCCTTGCGAGTATTTGAACTATTATTTCAAACAAATCTTTCTAATTTAGCTCTACTTGTAACAATAATACTAACAGCATTTATAGAAAAGCTTTGTGGGGCCTCCCAAGTTATAGGAGGCTGAAGTCTATTATTTTTTTCCCAGTGCTATTAGGAGCGCAGGGTATTTCCTGTGTTGTTCACAGAGACGTCTGACTGAGTTGATGAATTCCAGTTATATACTGCATACATCTGCATTGACCCTCGCGTGTACTGGGGCAGGTCTCCCTCTGATCAAGATGCCCAGGGATGACTGAACCCTTGGCCACTACCAGACCTCATCATACATAGCATTTCCTTCTTCGTATGACAAACTTTGTTAGAAGCTGTGCATGTGAAGAGATTAACAGCCTTTACTAAAACAATACAACAATGTACTGTAATAAAGCTTCTTTAAAATTTGTGAGTTGAGCTGGATGTGGTAGCACAAGCCTTTGATTTCTGCACTCAGGAGGGAGGGGAAGGTGGATCTCAGAGTTTGAGGCCATTCTGGTCTACAACGTGAGTTCCAGGGCAGCAAGGGCTATACAGGGAAACCCTGTCTCAAAACAAAACAAAACAAACAAACAAAAAAAAAACAAGCACTAACAACAACAACAACAAAAAAAAAAAACCCTTGGGAATCATTTATATCTGGAATTTTCTGTTCTGTATTTTCAGATCACAGCTGACTACTGTCACTAAAACCTTGGACATTGCAACCATGAATAAGGAACGACCACTATAGATGATACGCTTATACAAATGTACACAAATGTCAGTATGGAGCTGCCAATGAGGAAAGGGCTTATTCTTGCTTCGTGGGTAAAGCTTTCTGTACTTGAATGCGGTCTCCTTGAGTTATTTTTATTGCTTAATTATCTTTATCAAGGTCATTAAATGGTAGAAATGTTAACAAAAGAGGAATGGTGATACTTCACAAAGAAACAGTTCTGAGCTCTGTGGCTGTTTGAGCACTGGGACTGTTTGTCTGCTCGCTCTGCTGCAGGGTGGAGGAGCTGGCAAACAAAAGGAACCGCTTCCCAGAACAACAATGGGCTTCTCTGTGACCTGCAGCCCAGCTGTCAGCGCTGGGCTCTCAACCCTCTGTCCCCTGGTGCACTCTCCCTGAGAAACACTGCCTCCACCACATCCACATCCAATACCTCACACACATGGAGAAGCCTTTTCCTACAGGTCCTAAATACCATTCCTTCCAGGGAACAGAGGCCCACAGTGGCTATATTTCTAATTCATGAGTGGTACCAGTGAATCTACAGTGTGTAAATGCAGAGTCTGCCTCGTCTGTGGAGACTACTCCTACTGAAATTAGTAAGGCTAGCCTGACTACAGATTAAATAGTGGTCTTCCTAGCTTGGCCTTATGCCTGGAACAGGGAAGCTCACCATTAGCCCTGAAAGTTACAAATGGAAACTTATTTGTGGGTGGGGCAAAAGGATCAGTTAGAGCCATATAGTACAAAAATGTGTTCTTTGTGCCTGCTACTGATAGCTTGGTTCATCTTAAAGACGTTGAGCAGATATTTAAAAATTAATGAGAAGTAGGTCACACGTTACACTGGTTTCAGTCTTTTCTGATGCCGTTTCATTTTGAATGTAGAAAAGCAAGGTAGTCACGCTCCTGAAAAATGGAAAGAAAAGTATATTTTTAAAAAAAGGCACAATCCCACTGAATATTTAGTTTGTTGGTTGATGTTTTTGAATCAGGGTCTTACCATGTAGCTTTGGCTGGGCAATGTAGGCGTTGCCTCACACTCATAGAGCTCTGTCTTGCCTCTGGTGGGATTGTAAGTATGTACCACTTTGCCCAGCTTCTATATTTGTCTTTAACTCATATCCAAATTTGCACAGTGGAGATGCTACGCATTTTATACTCTGCTCTTTCTACTTTAATGCTATTTATTAAGCAATCCTATGTTTTGAAAGTCTCTTGGAAATGGTGTTTTTGTGACTGTGATAATGTTTGTGAGAGAAAGGTTTCTTTAAGGAAGATTGTGTGTGTGTGTGTGTGTGTGTGTTGCTCCACAGCCTTCCAGTCTGACTAAATTTGTCATCTAAGGTTCTCTCAGCAATGTATGAGACTCATCATGTTCAGTTGGCCCTGTGTCATCTCACTGAACATTAACCATAGCAATATGAAGTAGTTTCTCTCGACTGATGAAACATTAAGGCAGATACAAATAACTTCCTCCCAAGGCCACATGACCAGGGTGTAAACTCAGGTACTGGAAGCCTTAGAGCCTGGGGAAGGCTTACTAACACTTTCTGGACATATGGCATTTAAATTTGGAGCAATTTGATAAAAGAAAAAAAAAATATCTCATAGCTGTTCATTCTTTCAACATTAGCTACTTCCCTTACAGTTACTGGCCAGTTTTATTTCCTCCAGGGTGAGCCATCTCTTTCCTTAATTTGCTGTTGACTGACTCTCCTATTTTATAAATTTGTTAAATGCTAAAAACGTTCATCCTTTTCATCTTTGGCTCTGAATAGCACTTAAATGTTGTTCCTATTTAACATCTAGTTATTGTAATTTTGAACATAGATTTTTTTCTACCCCTGTGCAGTCAAATATGTTGATATTTCTTTTTGTGATTCTTTTCCTAAGATTTTGTGCTGAAAGAGCCATTCTCTAACCAAAGATCTAATCAATATAAACCTTTGAAAACTCATTCCCTGTTTTCATCAGCCTGCCTGCTCTATTCCAAAGCTTGTTGCCAGCCTTGCACTTCTACCTATCGGAGACTTCACTATTACAACAAATTGGAAACAAACATTTTCTGACATTTCGGTACCCTGTAAATAGAAATTTCAAAGCAACAAGTTTGTTCTCTTTGGCCCCTCACAAAAAACGGGAAAGAAAACATTGTGTGTCAGTTACTCCTGCACTGCTGTGCTGAAGGCCCAACAGAAACAACTTCAAGAAGGAAGGTTCTGTTTTCCTTCTCAGAGGGTCAGTCTGGGTAGGGGCATGATGGTGGAGCAGAGCAGTTTTGGGTGACTTAGGACAGAAAGAGGAGCCAGGAGCCCAACTGGCTTTGTCCTTCAGCTTCTCTCATTCTGTACAAGTCTAGTCCACAGATAGATCCACTCACCTGCAGGGTGAGTCTTTGCCTTCTGGTTCTTTTCCTCTCTGGAAATGCCCACATAGACACTCTCAGAAGTGTACCTCACCCTCTCCTGGGTGATCCCAGTATAGTGAGTGAAGATTACAATGATGATTACTCATCACACATGGATCAAGATTGCTAATGATAACCACATGCAGAAGATTTGCTGCAGCTTAGATGTCACCAATATAAACCCTTATCTGACCCAACAGTTTATTTGAATTGGATCTCAGTATAAGAAGCCAAAGAAAAACTCAAAGGAGAAAAGGAAACCTTCTTAGCCGAGATACCTGCTTTCTGAGCTGGATCCCAGCACAGCTGCATGTCTATAGAGCTCAGCATTGTCTGATTATCTGGCAACATGGTTCTGTCAATGCTACTTGGCTGCTAATCTCTTCATATTCAAGCTTTGAGAAGAGCCACTTTTTTTTTTCAGTGTACTAATTTGCAGGACAACAACCATAAATGTAACATTTTACTGAAAAGAAGCACAGTCATGTTTTAGGGAGTCCACACATGGCTGCTCTGTCCACCCAAAAATCTAGGCTTGAAATTGTTTACATGCAAATTTCAGGAATTAATTTATTAATTATTATGTATAGTTGGATTGTTGTTAGGAAGGGCTTGATTTGCTATTGCTCTCTAAGGCAACCTATAACAGCTAGGGAGAGAAAACCAGCAATTATGAGCAAGGCACAAGCGGCCATGGTAACCAATAGATCCACTTTTTATACAACAAATACACTTTTTCAAAACCAGTTAATATTTGTACATAGCTAAACATATACAGGGATGACTGACTTTTTGTTACAAGCTTTTCCAGTAGCTCCTGATATGTTTTTGAAAACACTTGCTATCCAGGCAACAATAACACTGGCTTTAGCTAAATGAGCCCAGGGCAAGTTATATTATTTTAGGCTTTACAATCCTGCAGCTGTTTATGATCCTGTATTAGACTATTTTTGTCACAAGTAATTTTTCCACCAACAGCTACTAATTTGAAGGTTATACAATGACTTATAACGTGTTATGAGACATTGAGCAATTTCTGTTTAAAAATAATAACTACAATGGAAAGCAAAATTGTTTTCTACATATAATTAGCAGTTACTCCCTTTCATAACACAAGGCTAGAAAATACCTTTAATTTTATCTGAATCAACATTGAGAATATGTCCAAGGGGCTGGGGAGGCAGCTCAGTTGAGCCTTAAGACAATGAGATAATTTGTTTCAAGTTATATTTCCGGTAATGGTAGGAAATAGACTCAACCAGCTAGAATTCAAGACCTAAACTCTTAACTTCTACTGTAAAAAGAAACGTTGACACATTTTGCTAACAAACCAATGTCCAAAGCTATTAATTGGGTCAACTCTTCTCTTTTGTCCTAAACTTTTAAAACCAGTCAACACAGTATTCAAAATATATAAATATGCCAGCAGTGTCTCTGTCTGGCAAGAACATATTTTAGGCAACTGAAGTTGATAAAGTCCCATATAGTTAAAAGCCTGTCTTCCTGAGCAACAACACATCAACTTCTGTTTAGAATGTTTGATGTGTCGGAACACAGTTCTACAAGGCTTAGGAGGGTTCCACTGAGACTCTTCTTTGTGTGAAACATAGAAGCACCTTATCTCACAGCATTCTGATGAAGCTAGCAAACCAAAATCTTCAGGAGTAGGCATGTGTCAGCTTTTCATGCTTATTCTCTCTTGCCAGTCTCCTGCTTGTGTAAACGTTCTGTGTTGTGTGAGACATTACAGATGGGGAAGGCTGAGTGGTAAGAGCATGGGACCGCTTGTGCTACCTCTGCAATTGCACGTGAGTCTGTAAAAATACAAAAATAAAAGAACTTTCTACTATTATCAAATTTCATCTTGTGGGGGGAAATGAACCCATGTTTTTCATTTGGTAATTTAGAACCAATCAAGTTTCCTCTTGGGGGAAGTTGCTGTCCACATAAGGAAGCCCTCATGTGAAATGGGCACCGTTTTTTATTATGTGAGGAACAGGGAGCTACATAAGCCTGGGCCAGTGGTTCAACTGCTTGCATTCCATTGGGAATCTATCTGGAGGCCAAGTGCTTCTGAAAAACGTTCACCAAAAATGAAAGTTAAGGACAGGAGAGATGGCTCTATGGTTAAGAGAACTGGCTCCTCTTCCACTGGACCCAGATTTGGTTCCAAGCACACACATGACAGCCCAAAACTACTTGTCATACCAATTATAAGGGCTCCATCCAATGCCTTCTTCTGATCTCTACAGGCACCAACCATGCACATGGAGCCTAGACATACAAAAGCAAAAACTTATACACATAAAATAATAAAATAAGTACATTACAAAATTTTTTTTTTTTTTAGAAAATGGGATTTATGGAGCTAAGGAGAACATTGGATTACAGAAGCTCTTTGCTGTGCAAATACAAGGACCTGAATTTGTATTCCCAGAACTCTTGTGAAAAGGCAGAGACGATGGCGTTCACATGCAGTCCTAACCTTGGGGAGACAGAGACAAATGGATCTCAGGAGCTCCTTGGGCAGCTAGTCTTTTGCCTTTGAGAGACCATGTAGAGGTAGAGGATGATCAACAAAGATACCAATTTGACCTTTGGCATCCACTTACCACACACATAAAGCCACACAAAATGAAAGTCAGCCTGTTGAAGAATCCTAAATACTTCTGATGGTACTAATTCCCCTTTATAAGAGGAATACAACAGGTGACAAGATGAGACCTTCATCAGGTGAGGTGGAATTGGCCATAATTTCTCATCTGGTTATGCTGTGGATATTTAGTAACAGGTTTCCTTGCCAGATTCTGACCAAAGAGACCATAAGAGTAGTAGGTTTCAAGAAGGACATATGCTGCGGAGGTAAAAGCAGAGTACTTTACGCTGCTGAGCAAGTCCATCCCAGAGCAGAGCCCCAAGAGGGAATAAACAAGAGTGCAAACGTTTGCCTGAGACGTTTTGAAAATTGAATATCAAATCTGTTATTGATAATATCCTTTGAGCTACTGATATAGGGAGCCCACCAGAGCTGACCACTCAGACACAGTTGATAGCCATTTCAACTTCTTTCTTCCAGCTGGACTCAAGTGTAGTGCTGGCTGTTTAGAATAAGGAGTTTTAAATGTGAAAACCACATCCTGGTATCTTGCATAGCAGCTACTACAGGAGGTTTTGGGCATGTAAGCAGTTTAACAGAAGCTATGGGATTAGCTGGAGGAGCACAAACAGGCAGTTAAGGAAAAGCTAAGTTACTCCAGTTTCCTAGAATAGACTCAGGATGTTTTCCATGAGGCTTTCTGTCAAGGAGATTAAATTCTAGTTAAACCTAAAATGGCCTCAGCCATAATACAAAACTATCTTATCCTGTCATACTACTATAAACCTTCTGGAAATGAGACACTGACTTGAAGAACTAGCTGAGGTAAAAGCAAATGTAAGGACTCACTCTGAAAGTGCCTGCAGCAGTCTTCATACTCTTTGTTCCTTTGGAAAGTCAAGGGAAACTCGAACTTCTTTGCTTCGTTAATGAGGCTGATCCAGGAAGTCCTTGGAATTCATTTCAGTCAGAATTGACAAGAAATGCTATAGAGGAAACAAAAACAAGAACATGCCCCTCAACCACAGTCACAACTTGGCAAAACTCTGCATAGGGTGAGTATTGAGGAAAAGGTTGAAACTCACAGTGTGAACTCAGAGGCAAAAGATTTGCTAGTGGCAGAATTTGCAAAATAAAATAAAGGAACAGAGAATTCTAAGAACTCTCAGACAAGTCACCTGAGCCATTTTGCAGATGGCCCTAAAAGCTCTCATTTGTCTTCCATTGTCTTCTTGCCAAAAGCCCTGTTGGTGACAATGGAAATAGCAATAGAAACTTGATTTTTGGGGGGTTTATAGATATGAGAGTCAAAGTGTTATAAGACTTATCATATACCTCAAAAGGATCATTCATTATATAGCTAAGTGGCCCAGGATAAAAACCACAATTAATATGATTCATGTCCCCAAACCATTCTTTTAAGACAGAAATGAAAATCCGCACTGAATCTCTGTTCCATGCATGGGAGAATTGCAGAGAACCAGCTTAGCTGCTTTGCAGGCACACTGAGGGCTGAACATGATTGTTCTTAGAAAGTAGGGAGTGAAACTCCTCCAAAAGGAGAGTGCAGCCCCCCAGTCCAGAAAAAGGGGCCTGGTGGACAGAGTGAGCAGCTGGTGCCCCTGCCAAGCAGGCACAGGCATCTGGGAGTATATTCCCTGATGGCAGCCAGCCTGGAGATCTATTCAATTACCATAGGTTCCTTGCCAGGAGGTTTTCACCAGCTCCACTGTTTATCAAGACAACTGGATCTAGCTCAAAACCACCTTTGTAAATTGCCTTTGAAGGGGCCAACTGAGCTAGTGATGTCTGCTGCTTCAGACATTTGAACTCTTCTCTGAGGTACCCATTTTCGCTTTGCTGTAGTCCCCTGCAAAAGGTAATTCTTTTTCCTCACCTTCCTTTCTGGTTTCAAAGGCATTCAATTTAGGGATTATGTAAATTCAGGAGTTCAATGGCCCTTAGGCCAATTATTTTGCATCTTATGTGCTTCTTTATTCCATTAAGCCTTCTCAAATAATTTTCCTTCCTTCAGACAGCTGCCACCACTTCTTTTTTTTTTTCCTTCCTTTTTTGATCTGATATTTGTCAGTTCCTACTCTATAAACCAAAGTTTGGCTCTGGTATAGACCAATTGAAATGCTTCTCACAGCAAAATGCTCATGCCCTTGGTGCTTCTCTTAGACATGTAGCTGATGTTGCATCAACTTTCTACATTTGGTTAACTCCGTACAGGTCAGTGTGGCACTTGCCACAAACCATTAGTCCTCATCTGTTATCTTCACTGAAAACTGAATAGCTCTTGTGAGATGTCCCAACGGGTGGTCTAAGCAGCACATCAGGACTGTGACAAAGGTAGGGAATTCCATCTGTGACAGGTTCTACCAAGAGGAACCTGTAGAAGCCAAACCCCTTCCCAAAATATTTAAAAAAAAAAAAACCAAACTGTCATTATACTTATCATAAGCATTTATGTCCTTGCAGGCAATGGCAAACCATCTTGTCTTTTATCCAAACTCCTGAAAATTGAATTTATATAATAATTTATTCTCAGGCCTTTAAAACCAGAAATAAGAGCGCCTTATCTTAAATGTGTCAATTAACTGGAGCGCTTCTGGATTATTTATACCCAAACTGTGTTTCATCTCTCTTTTTCATCCCTCTTTTCAGGCTGAGGGAAAGGATGCACTCCCTGCACCCAGCTGCTGACCTTGAACTTACATGGGCAGAGTTCACTAACCGAAGAGTTTTGACTTAGAAAGCAGCTGGATGTAGGCAGGGCAGCAGCTGGAGCTTCTGCTGATGCTGACTTCCGGGGAAAGCATCGGAAACGTGAGTGGAAGGTTTGACAGACGGATGATGAGGAAAAAGTCAGTGAAGGTGGGTGGGAGTGTGGAGCTGCCAGGACAATGACGAAGCTTTTCCCCAAGGGTCAGTGCTCTAAAGAACTCTTCTCTCTTTACCTCAAGTAGTGTGCTTTCTCTGATAACTGTTTTGCCCATGAGTAGCAGGGATGAACTATCTGTTTTTAATCCCACCCAAATATATTCTAATTGCAATTTTTAAATTTACTTTTTTGTAATAGAAGATAGTCCTATTAGATATGAGCCGAATTCTATTTGGGTATTTTGCATGTTGTGTTTTGCTTTGGAGTGGGTGTTTTTATTTATTTGCTTGCCTGTTAATGAATGTTTGTTCTCAGTCTTGAAAAAAAAACTGTGTTGTTTATGGAACCAACAAACACTACAGCATGGAAAATTCCTTTGGCGCACATAGGAGTATTCAGTCACAAATGTTCCTGACCTAAAAGCTGAAGCAAATAAAACCTGACAGCAAGGCAAAATATTGTATAGGCAAAGTGACATTTTATAATAATAGAATAACAAATGCACAAACAAAACTTGAATGAAGGCCAGCTCACATCCTTTGGACACTGCAAGGGTAAATCTCATCTAGACTTTTCTACTTTTATTGCACTAATAATTGTGTCTATAGCTGAAGCACCCTTCCACTTAGAAGACACCAGCATTTCTAATCATGTGCCCATAAATCTCTAACAATGTGTCTATTTGAGATCAGGTAGTACCTCGGACAATGAAAGAAAAAGAACCACGGGGACGCTTTATCTTTATCAAGCACTTCAATCTGGAACCAAATCAAACAATGTTCTAAATTTTTCTGACGAACACAATCCACCCAAAGCACATCTGCAAATTAGCTTTGAGTCATGTTACAAATGGAATTAATTAGAGAAAGTATGTTGATTTGTGTACCTGCCTTAATCTTCTGTGCCCTACCACTCAGCAGGCAAAAAAGGCGACTTTTGAGAAATCACCAAGGGCCTATTCATCACTCTCCTGTGCCGTGAAACAATAGTTATAAAGAATGCTTAAAGCATTGATATTTAATGATAGAAAAGAGACACATACAAGCTGGGCTTTACAAAGAGGTTTAGATCGGGACAAAGGAAGGTTAGATTTATAGGGAGAGGAAAACTGGTGTGTGTATCCTCCCTTGGTGCCTGGAGATGGCTGTTTGCTATCTCCAAGTCCTAGTCAAATGTTCTTTGTGCTGAAAGTGGCTTCTTGTCTGTGAAAATCCCAACATCCCCATTTTCCTCATTTAGAAACTCACATAATACAGAATAACGGAATAAGGTGACAAGAAACTGAGGCATCAAGACAGATGATCTGGAAAATGTGTCCATGCGTTTAAGCGATGGGTGACTTATACTGGTGCTTTGACAAAGGTGTTAGGTAGGTCTTCCGGCAATTGGAACTGATCTAAAAATCTCATCCGGAAACGTTCAGCTTGGTAAAGTCTACCCCGGAAGCCGTATTATGTACACTTTTTTTTTTTTTCCAGTTTCCAAGCTGATACCAAGGATAAGCAAGACTGGAACCCACTGATCTGAAACTTTGATTCCCCATTGCAAAGTTGAACAGCAAGCTGCAAAGGCTGCAGGAGAATTCTATCAGAGCTGGGGCATAAATAACTGGCCATAATTCCAGTTCCAAGCCCGATGATGTGTTTCTGGAGAAAAGATTCCCTGCTGCTTTTCAACCAATAACCGTATTACTGCATAGAAGGTAGGACACCACGACCAAGTCACAAAACTCCTCAAAAAGTAATGTCATTCCTTTCCAGAATTTGAAAATGTATAAATCGGATCACAAGAAGACTGCTGTGTTAGGTGCCATTTCTGCTCATCTTGCATGTGACTGGGCATACCCTCCCCATCTGTCTCTTTGTGCCTTTTGAAATTGTTTTCATTCTCTGCAATCCAGGCCCAGCCCACATGTCCATAAGCTTCTTGGCACCGCTTCTGCCTCCACCACCAAGGATCACTGACCAACTCCTCTGCGAGCCTTACACTCAGATCACATAGAAGGTTGCTCAGCTGATGCTATTTTGTCTCATAGGTGTGACATGAGTATCATCACCTGAATTTAAAAACAACGTTTGCTTCCACAGAAGTGCAAAAGGATTACTTGTTGGTTAATCCAAAGGACCTGTTGAGCTGTTGCCACAAAGGAATCTATCCACAAAGAGTAAAGAAATCTTTCACTCAGCATAATGCAGAGGAAGCTGGTCAACTCCACGCTGCCACCGCCTCTGTAGGCATTAGTATTCTGAAAAAATCCTCAGAATGTCAGTCTCCCTTCACACCCACACTCTTATTTTGCTGGGGGGAAAAAAAAGTAAAACCTGAATTTCTAGAGCAAACCGGATCTCTCTGTGCATAGAGCAAACCCCGCGTCTGTGTTTAGCATCCCAATGTGATAATTATGCATCGAGTTTGCTCTATGGCTACATCTTACATTTTTATACTAAAACACGGAAGAATGACTAAATGGTACTGGCACATTATTTTATTCTGCCTTTCCATTGTGACTTAAAAAAAAAATTATCCAGATTGCTGAAATGTCTGTGAAATAACTGGAATGTCAGGTGTCTTTAGAAGCTGGAAACTGGATATGTGGGAGAAGGTGAATTTCAGGACTCTGTGTTGTCAGTGCACTCACAGATTGAGCAGTAAGCAGTAACTGTTCATGTGGATAAGTGTGACTGTGTGTGTGAGAGAGAGAGAGGACAAAGAGAGAGGAGGAAGAGAGGGGACTGGATGACTGTGGAGGAAGGAGATTATATTAATAAATGGAGAACAAAAGCTGAGTTATGTAAGCAACACTGATTTGCTTGTATAACAAGAATAGAAACAAGGTATGAATATTCATAAGGAAAACTGAAGAAGTGCTTACTTGTGAGGAAGAACTGGAGATGGAATTCCAAGTTTTGTTTGAGCATGATATTACCCAGAAAGCATTGTGTAGATCACATAACATGTCATAAAAAGTCCCAAAACTAACTAACCTTTTTGCCTAAATGTTACAATTTTCCAACACAATAACTATTTTATTGGTATTTTCACTGGTCATTTAATTTGCTTTACATAGTTTTAATTATTTCATATTTCAAGACCTAAAAGTAAAGGGAAAAAAACCAACAATAAGTAAGAAAGAATTTTATTAAAAATTTACTCCTTGGGCCAGTAAAATGGCTTAGCAGGTAAAGGTTTTTGCTGCCCACCCCTGACAGCATAAATTCAACATTCAGAACTCACACAGTAGAAGAGAAATGACTCCTGCAAGTTGTCTTCCGACATCCACCGGTATGTTGTGGTATATGAAAGTGTATGTACATGCACACACATTTAAAAAGGAAGTTAATTTCAAATAAGCAAAGCCTAAACTATAAGCCTTTTATAAGAAAACATAAGGATAATTCTCCACTACATTATTTTTGACGACAGATTTTTATAAAACGACAAAACCAAAAGCCACCACTAATAACAACAAAAAACATAAATGGCAAAAGAAATTGTAGAAATGAAGTTGCACCAGATCAGATATATTAGCATGTGTGTTTCAACACATATTAAATAAATGGAAACAGACCAGAGGATGGAAGAAAATCCTTGCAAATCACACATTTGCTAATGATGTCACATCTAGAGCACATAGTGACAGCAATTAGCGACAGTAAGTTACAGATAACCAAGTTTAACAAGGGATCAAACGTCTTGCCGTGTTTTCTTCATAGATCCATCCAGTAAAGAGGATGCTCAAAATCAGTTGTCATTAGGAAACTGAAACTGAAACCACAGTGTGATGAGACATCATATCCATTAGAAAGATAAGAAGAAGAAAGTAAAATAATAACAAGTGTTGGTGAGGAGCAAGCAGACTGGAACACACAGACTTTTCTGGTGGGGACAGAAAATATTATAACCGATTCAGAAAACAGTCTAGAAGTTCAGCAAATGGTCAAAAATAGAATTAACATTTGACCCCAATTTTCTACTAATTCTTAGGTACATACCCAAGGAAAATGGAAACATTTGTCCATATTGAAACTGTACATGATATATTTGTGGCCACGTACTTGTGAGAGTAATGACCCCAAAATACAGTAGCATCAGGAAAAGTAAAAACCTGGTGTATTCATACGATGGAATATCATTGGAGGAGGGAGGCAATCACAATTTGAGAAATGTTACACTATGAAGAAACCTTCAAATTTTTGTTAAGTAAAGAAATCACACTTAAACAGTCATAAAAAGCATGTATTGAGGCAAGATAGAAGATTGGAAACTGCCTTTGTGGCACCAGAGGAAGAAGAAGATGTCAGATACAAACCAACAGACTCTATTCCTGGGAGAGAAAGAGCTGGAAAGAAAGGAGTTATGTCAAGGTGAGGTTTCGACAAAGAAGCAGTGGGCATGATTGTCAGCCAACCTTCAGCACCCTGCCCAGCTACAGAGGGTAACTCCCCTTGCAGACTTGAAGACCCCAAGAACAGAGAGCTGGGTAATACCCTACTGCACTGTGCAGGAATGACCAAGGGCTGGACACACCATCAGGGGACAGAGGGAAGCGGAAGGAAGCTGTGGCAAACTGACACCGAGATGCCCCAAGGACACTGGACAAGTAACCAGCCCACCCCAACTCAACTCCTGCCGGGTGAGTGACTGCACACCAAAGTCAAAGTGACGGTGCTCTAGCAGTGGAAGCTGGGAAGAGACCACCCAGGGAGCAGAGGTAAACACAGGTGGGTGGGCCTTCTGAAACAGCAGTTCTAAGGCCCCTTGTCTGGGAAGAATGAATTCCAAACCCCAGAGACAAAAGCTGTAAAGGGCAGGCAGGGGTTCTCAGACCCCCGCATTTAAGAGAATGCAGGGCGTCCTCAATCAAAAATCTCGCAGGAAAGATTTGTTTGATTACCCTAAGATGTGTTTTATTACTTAGACCAGCAGTTTTCAGCCCACCTCGTAAGCTCCGGCAGAAGACAACCAAGAGTGAAGCAGCCATCTTCTTTCCAACTAGGAAGAAATACTGACTGAGGTTAACTTTTTTTACTTAACTTTTCCTTTTTTACATCTTTGACTCTATTTTATTTATTCCTTACTTCATTTTTAAACTTTTGTTCTAGCTTGTATATCTCTTAAGTGGGTTTTTATGACTCCTCCTTTCAAAAAATATTACAGTTATTCATTTGGGTCTGTGAATGCGTAAGCATGTGTCACAATGGGAGTTTGTGTGTCAAAGGACAATGTGACGGAACTGCTAACTTGCAGGAAAGAGTTGGTTCTCTTCTTTGACCTTACAGGTCACCAACCCCAGCTGCTCTTTCTCCTATACCTACTCTATAACATTTGCTCTACTATTTTTATACTTCATTACCTATAAATTTCCTCCTTCATTCATACCTTGCTTTTGCCCCTTTCCTATTTATTTTCATCTTGACACTAAATTATTAATACCAAAATCTGTGAAAACTATAAGCGACTTTTTTCAAATCAGTGTTCTAAAGCTACTGTCTCTGAACCTGGTCAGGAACACAAGTGATGTACACACATTTATTCCATTACATGTGAAAGCCAGAAATGCTTTCAAGTCAGTGTATCTTTTACTGCAGTCATCTTGCCCCCAAATAGTAGCAGGCAACGTAAACCCAACTTGAGACAACTCACCAGGAAGAGCCACATAAAATCAAGCAAACAAAAAGAGTAAGAAAAAGGAAAAATTAAAAACTTGGGCTGGGCGGATGGAACAATGTGTAATGTGCTTTCTGCACAAGCATGATGGCCCGAGTTCAGATCTTTAACACCCACATATAAAAGGGGCATGACTATTCTCTAGCACAGGCGATGGAAACAAGTGGCTCCCTGGATCTCACTGTCTAGTCAGTCAAGCCAACCAGTTAGCTGGAGCCTTCTTCTTCCCCCCTTCCAAATAAGGTGGAGAATAATTGAGGAAGATTTCCAGTATCAACTTCTGTCCTCTACATACAAGCACCTGAACACATATACATGCATACAGCACTCACAGACACAGAATAAAATAGAAATAAAAACTTAAGGTTAGAGGATATGTCTATGAAAAATACGGGATAAGCACAAGAAGAAAACACACACACATACCACACTACATATACTATGTATACATACACAACACACACACACACACACACACACACACACACACATATATATATATATAACAAGCTACTATGATGGTTCCAGAAGCTGACAATAACTCATTAATAAGAGAAGCCAAAGATGGTGAGATTGCTGAACTGACAGACATTTCAGAGTCCTGGCTTTAAAAAGATGTAATGACTACATAGATGAGTCAAATAAACAGCTATATATAGTAATCAGTTCGGCACATAACGTTAGCAAAGAAATCAATGAAATTGTCCTCAGATGCAAAAATCCTCAGTTTGTTATTCAAAGATGAGACTGACTGGGGTAGAGGGTCCACTCATGCTGGCAGCAGAGAATTGTCTAAGTGGCACAGTCTTTTGCAGGCATAAAAGACCGAAGACTGGGGGGAATAGTGGAACCTTACCCTATGGTTTTAGAAAGCTTAATGAAACCAGGCAGAGTGTGCCGGCTTCAGGATGCCTGCAAAGAGGCCTCAGGAATTTGTTGTATGAAGTCTCCAACAGTTTTCTCCTGCCCATTTATTTGTCCCTATCACCTGTCCATCCATCCACCCATCCATCCACCCACCAACCCTCCAAGCTACCCATCTATCAATCTTGATAATGACACTTCAACTAACTATCTACCCTCTAAATTGTTAAGAATACCCCAGTACTGCCGTATGAACTACCAGGCATAGTGGCCCACATCATTAATCTCAGCACACGGGAGGTAGAGGCAGGCAGATATGTGTAAGTTCAAAACCAGCTTAATCTACTTAGTACATTTCAGGATAGCCTGGGCTATGTGTAGAGCTCCTGTCTCAAAAACAACAGAAACTACAAAAGCATACCACAGTCTTGTTGACTACAGAGACTGCAGAAGCATTAGACCTCTAGGACCTATTCATCTCAGGTAGAACTTTGATCCTTCCATATATTTGTCTTGAAATGTTGAAGGCCCAATACAAAAGTGTCAAATAACAGACTATATGATGGATTGTCACTGTGATAAGTCGCTGCAGAGTTTAAATTGGTCTCCCCCCACCCTTTGTAAAAAGCTAAGAATGCAGAATTTGATTGGGCAGTCACTGGGTCATAAGAATGAGCTTCTATAACCTG
Source organism: Meriones unguiculatus (assembly GCF_030254825.1). Taxonomy (NCBI): domain Eukaryota; kingdom Metazoa; phylum Chordata; class Mammalia; order Rodentia; family Muridae; genus Meriones; species Meriones unguiculatus. The sequence continues at coordinate 37,304,929 of NC_083366.1, forward strand.
CACTGAGATCAGGCATAGCAAAGGAAAGCACCAAATATGCTTCAGTGCATTCATGTTATCTTTATTCAACTCAGAAGGATCCCTACATCTGTTGTTATCAAACTCTTAAGATTCACGGAAAGAGAGAGAAACTGGTGAGTTCTCTGCTTTTACATTGACTAAATAAAGCAAGATTGTTTCTACTCATTCTGCTGATGGAATGAATACTGCCATGGAAGTAGGTGCCAAGGCCTGCAAATTTAAACCATTTTAACTTTCCAGACACTTCTTAAGTTGCTCCAACCTCACAATGATTGTGGCTAAATAACTAAACCACCAAATAAAATAGGGTTGCATTCGAGGCTGACTTTCACAGAAGAAATCTGCCGAGTCACCACGAGACTCACCTATAAGAATTCCCCATCCCATGTGTTTCTGGGAGGGTCTTAGAGTGTGTTTAACACTTTTGCATAAGCTCAAGGACAAATCACCACTTACGCCTTCGGGAAGCATCACACAAACATTTGCCTTGGTAAGGAATTCCTGTCCTGACCTCCCCTTTGACCTTCACTCTCTATCAGAAAGATCACCACCTCTAATTATGAACAACAGAGTGTCTTCCAAATCTCATTGTACTACTTATTTAAAAATATATGTGCCTTAGTATCTCACTGGAGGAAACATGATTCTCACTGATCCTCATTTCCAGTGACCCAGCCCAGGAGAATAAGATTTTCTGCTAAATAAAGAAACAAAACTAAACAAACCTCTGTCCTGCTCAGGTCAGAGACAAAGTCAGATTTTTTTTTTCTTTTTGATTATAGGGTGTCAAAACTTCAGCTTCTAGTTTGTTTGTAGGAGAAAAAGGCTTTTGAAAATCCAGTTCTCAGATTGAAGTCTTGCTGGTTTTCCATGGTACCTAACAGACTCTGCCTTGCCCTTACCCAGCTGCCTGCTGAAACACCACACAGGACTTGGGAAACAAGGACACCTCAGACAGATGTCCATGGCAGACAGACAGCCCATTGAATAACAGAACATGTTGGGCAGTTGCACCAACTGGCAAGAGGAGTTCAGCATTTGTTGAGCCAAAACCAGTTATGCAATTGAAAGAATTGTACTCCCCTTACCCAGCTCAGGGCCTGGGTCTCTCTAGCCATGCCTTCCTTCTTCATAACCCACTTCATAACAAGAGTCCTTCTGCTTTGCCCACTCTGAGTAGCTAGCCTCTAGAGTAAAGCAGCTTTGCCTAGGATTGTATCTTGGTGGTAGAACATGAGCTCAGAATTAAAGAAGTCCTGGGTTCAGTTCCTCAGCCTCAAAACCAAATAAAGTAACTAACCCATTCAGGGAACTGGGTAGAAAAGATTAACTATTTAGATTTTTTTTTTATTAGATCGGCTTTGTCTGTCTGAGATGGCTGCCTGAGTGACCTCCAAGTCATGGAGGGTTTTTCATGGGGAGATGGGTAAGGCCAAGACAGATTGCCAATTAGATGGTGCCTACAACCAGCAATGCCTCATTCTGAGACCCAGTTTTTCAGAAGACAGTTCCTGTGCTGTGATGAGCATTATCTTCAGTTTAAACTATAGTAAAAGGAGTTATATTTTGTTCATTGGTACATAATACCTGATGTCTGAGATAGTGCCTGGAACATAGGGGGCACTCAATGTTTGTGTTTAAATGTTTAGATTGGAATCCAAATCATACATACACTTCAGCTTTCGGGAGTATTTAGTCACAGAATTGTTTTACAGTCAATAATATGCAAATTTGTATCCTGTAATTCTTCAAAAGGATGGAGTTATAAACATAAGCGCTTGTTGGAATAGAGAATGGTCAGTCTGAAGGCAGAGAAACACAGTGGACCTGGCTTATTGAGGCCTTCAAGACCATTGTTCTTTCCCTCCAACACAGTGGGCACCAACCAGCTGGCTCCTGTGTCAGGGCAGAGCCAGGCTGCTGACACCACAGGAAAGAAGACACAGGCACTTTTCAAGATCATGCACACATTAGTTCATGGGAAAATCTATTTATAGAAAATAAAAAAAAAACATTAAGTGGAAACAAAAGCAAGGTGTTTAATGTTAGGGAAGAGGATTAGAGATAAGAGTTTGGAAAGCAGAATGAAGTGTGTGGCAGATGGCAAGCTGACCCCAAGAGGGAGGTCATCTTCACTTTGCAGATGGCTAGTTACACCTGGAAACTGGCAGCTGCTCTTCATTCACCGGCCTTTTCCTGCCTGCTCTGGCCAACCAGAGTAGAGGATGCCCACTAACCTCCGGAACTGATTCTAACAGTAACAGTTTCCTTTCTTTAGGAGAGCCCAGATTGCAGGCTTAGATCCGCAGGGATGGAGAGCAGTTCTGAGACCCTTATCTTTCTCCCTGGACACTTCTGCCATGATTTCTATATTTCACATATATTCTTTTTTCACAAATAAATCAAATTGAAAGGATACCATTTTGTATTTACATAGTACCTTGACTCTTTAAGGGCCTTAGGTGCCTGACAGACATTTTCTCTCATAGCGTTGTTGTGGAGGGCATTCCACACCAACTCTATGAGAGGTATTACTCCCATTAACAAGAAAGGGAGACTGAGGCACAGACTTTTAATTAATTTGCCCAAGGACACACAGTTAAATTCACTGAAGAGCCAGGACTCATATATCTTAGCCTACAGCTAACTCCCAGTAAAACCCTTATGAGAAAATCTTTGTGTGTGTGAGTATCTGTGTGTGTATGTCTCTATGTCTGTGTGTGTGATTTATTTATTTTAATTTTAAAAGCATTGATTTACGTTAGCTGCATGTATGTCTGTTTGACGATGTTGGATCTCCTGGAATTAGAGTTACAGAGAGTTGTAAGCTGCCATGTGGGTGCTAGGAAATGCACCTGGGTCTTCTGGAAGAGCAGCCGACACTTTTAGCTGCTGAGCCCATCTCTCTAGCCCCATCATGAGAGCATCTTTAATGAAGTGTATTATTGCTTCATTTTCTCTTTTCCTTGGCTCTGAAAGGTAGCTACCGTGTCGTAGACAAGAGCATTGGTTCCCTACTGAAGGCACGTGTGTGGGTTTAGTTCACCATGTCTGTAAACTGTTTCTCGTGGTGACCTCTGTCAAAGTACGGGCGTCCAGAACTGTAAGTCCAGGCCGCTGTAAACACAAAACCAAGGAGTCCCAAACTAAAGATGAGTGAACTCTTGCTACAGTCTGGAAGGGATTTTGGTCCTGGCCAGGGAAGCAGAGGATCTATCAACTCTGAGCTCTAAGAGGAAGATGGCTTAGGACCATTGATGACAGCAGGGAGATTCATCTGATGGTGGAGACCCAATGTGTTCTGTCATAGGCTGTTACTCCTCAGGAAAAGACAGACCCTTCAAGAAACAACTCGACAGAAAATTATTGCCATGGAGCCCTTTGGTCTAAGGTGGATATAATGTGTCCCTGCCAAGGGCTCACATCATGGAAGGCTATTTCCCAGCTGGTGGCACTGTCTGGGGAGGCCAGAAACTGTAGGGGAAACATGGATCCCTGAGTTGTGCATGTCTTTGGGAGCTGTATTGTGACCCTCGCTTCTCTCAGTTTGTCTCCTCTGCTTTTCAACTACCTGGAGATGGCCAACATTGTTCCTCCATATCCTTCTGCCACTGCTTTGATTTCACTATGGCACTAAAATAAGTGCTTCTGCAGACTGTGGACTGAAACCTCTGATGTCATGAGCTAACGATACCTCTCCTCCTTTTAAGCTGTTTGTATGAGGAATTTGTCACAGTTATTAAAAGTCCAAGGCCAAGGAGAACAAAAATGGCTATTGGCCTAAAGAGGCTTTCCTTAACTTACAAAAGCAAAATAGAAGTGAAAGTGTGAGGGAAGGCATGAAACCCCATGAGAGGACTCTCCACTGTCCCTCTACTGAGCTTATTGAAGATCCTATTGTAACTATCAAGCCAATGGAATTGGGTCCGAAAGTGCAGTCATGCCTCAGCAACAGATGCCAAGGTGTCATGACATAATGATCTTGCCTTCTTCTCGACTCCTTTCTCTCCTGGTTGCTGAAGTCCTGAGACTGGCCTTCTGCAGATCCCCTCTTTCTGGGGAGGGGTAGACTGCACAGGGGAGCAGAATGAGAATATGCCTGCAGAGATGAGTTCTGGTCAGGAGATGCAATCTTAACAGTCTAGGAATGAGTGCCTGCAGTAACAGGACAGCATATGAGGGGAGGAGGGGAATATAGAAGACATGGAAGCTATTAGAGAAATAAGATGCAATGGCTGCCCTGGAAAATGCAGCTATGGGGCAAAACAATAGTGACAGTTCAAAACAAAGCAAATAGGAAGCTGAGTCAAGATGAAGAGAATAAAGGGAGGAAAAATGAAGAGGATGGAGATAATCAGTGTGTCAGGCAGACTTTGAAAACACTGAGGAAGTATTTGAGAGGTCTAGTGAAGAGTTGGAATGATGGGACACAAGAAGCAGTCAGACATAAATGTAGAACTCTTTCTTAGTCAAAAAATGAAAGTAAAAAAAGCCACTGGGAAATGTATCTCAATAAGCTGCACCACATTCCCACAAAAATCGGATTATGTTCTGACAAATACTTGATTTATGAAAACCGCAGAGACAGGAGAAACAAGCCTAGAAGAAGAAACGTGAGTCATGCGCAAAGGATAAAAATCCAGCCAACCCCCACCTCTTCCTCAGTGACACTAAATGATAAAGACAAAATGTTGGCAGAACTTTGGGGGAGAAAATGCTAACAAGAATTTTGTCACATTCAGGATGGTGTCTCACAGTGTGAAATCAACACAAACACATGCCCAGATTTACAGATTCTGAAAGCTTATTAGCCATTTCTCGCATTTTAGTATACTCATTCCACCAAAATGAAAGAGAAAACTGAAATTAAAAAGAGCTCAACAATGTAAAATTTTCATGTCAGAGTTGAGCTGCTGATAAATGACACCACTTGGTTCAAACAAATGCTAGGGATTTCCTTATAACACCAAAACAAATCTCAAGATAAGTCTTAAGAAGAAGCCACACACTACAGGAAAAATAATTAGTCCTACTTTAGTTTTTAATGCCTAATAAAAATCTATACATAGCATGTGGGCTATTTGTATTTCTTTTCTTTTAAGTTTTAAGTGTTGCCTATAATAAGCACATGCCAGCTTTAAATAGAAAACAGTTTAAAGGGATGTCCACATAAGCTAAAAGAAATACACACAACCATTTTTCCTAGTCCAGTGAGCCACGCTTGGTTGCCCTCTGAAACTTTCTGTCAGAGGCTCCCTCTTACATTTAGACTCAGCTGGATATCACTGCAGAAAGGGGGCCGAGTCAGTCCACATTTCCAGTTGGAGCACTCCTAAAAATTAACGTGTATTTTCTTACACACCTCTATACATTATTTCTGCTGAGATTAAATACGGTTTTGTTGTTGTTGTTATTGTTGTTTTTAAATCCTAGAAGGACAGCTACACATGTACCTGTGTTTTTATCCGGCTATGATTCTCGTAGAGGAGGCCCAAGATTATTTCTTTGTTAATCTCCTCCCCTCACACAGAACACAGGAATATGGTTGTCATACTGAAGTGAAGTAAACTAAAGCAGTAAGATGGCTGATGGCTAATGCCTTAGGATGTTGGCTGTCACCATGTCAAAAGAGCAAGGAACTCCGTCTCAGAATTCTCTAGCTGTACATTGAGCCATTTCAAACCACTCACAGTCAGGTGGTATTTGTTATTATATATGCTTTTTGTACCAGAAGATAAAAGAAGCCATAGTTATGGAATTTCATTTTTGACTTAAATTTAAACACTTTCTCCATCTTCTGCTTTTTATTCAGGTCTTGGCTGCCATTTTCCAGGTCTTTATTTTGCTGTTTTGGAAACTGTATTCAAGTTAATAATTTGAAGATGGTGCACCCCTTTATACACACAGGCTTTTGCCAACCGTGTTTACCGGGCCCACTCAGCCTTTCTCACCCCTAATCTGCCTCCTGTCAGATTTGTACTCTCTGAATGTAGCTATTACCTTCTCCAGTGGGGTCTCTTGAGCATCTGTGGTTTTCCTTCTCAGACTTCAGTGTTGCTGTGACAGGGCTTATAAAGCAGGGAAGGGCTGTTGCAGGCCTGTATTTCTTTATAATATAGGTTCTCCTCCATACTTTTAGGGTGTAGTGGACTAGCAGTACTGCCCTCAGAGAGTCCCCAATCTCATCTAATGCATAAGAGAATTCATTTTGACTGAGATTTGATCTGAATAAATGGAACATATTATGCAAAGAATACATCATATAGGGCAGTCAAGGCAGTCCTACCAGAAGGGAAACTAGACTACAGACTGAAGTGAGAAGAGTCAGCTGGGGAATCAGTAGGGACAGCAGGTTTCTATAGGCATTCCAGGCCTACAGAAAAGCATTTACAAAGGCCCTGGCAAAGGCATGAGCTATACTATCCAAAAGAAATAAAAGGCCAATGTGTCTAGACCCAAGGATGAAGGTTTCAACAAGGAGAAAGGCCAGCTGGGGTGGAAACAGTTAGACAGCCCGAGCCCTGCAGTTGGTATACAGTCCATCACAAATGGGTTACTATTCAAAGATGTTGGTATGTGTGTGATATAACTCTATTTCTGCAAGATTGCTGTCAGAGCAGGCTAGTATGCGACATTTTAATTGCCTAGTAGTGCCATTTACTAAGATGGGGAAGAAAATGGAATATGAGGATTACAGGTAGTTGGGTTTTAGATATGGGAAAGTGGGAAATAAAAATCTCCAGATAACAAGCAGATATATGGGCTCTGGAGAAATAAGAGTTTATAGCTCATGGAAAATATCTGACGGTGAGACAGTTACTTACATGAAACTGTTATCAGACAATGTGGCTAGGAACAGAGAGAACACTTTGAAGAAACACAACAAAACCCAGCACAACTTCTGAGACACAATGAAAGGTCAGATGGAAGAGGGAGGAATCCACAGATGGCCACAAGAATAAGAGGCCCATAAGGTGGAGGAATGTGGCCTGAAGGAAAACAAAAGGAGAATAGTAATGTCAGAAGGAATAACAGCCCACAGTGTGGCTGATTCTAAAACAGTTAGCAAAGCAGGGCATCAAGAATGTTGCTGAGTTAGAAGCTGTTGATAGCCTTGTTGGGGCAGTGTCAGAGAAATGGTGGAAAGAGGTGTCTGGCTTGAGCTGTGGAATGAAAGGTTACAAGGGACTTGGACCTTGACAGAAGTTCAGCTGAGACAGCACTTTCTGTCACTTCCCATTAAGCATACAAGATACGTTTTTATTTATTCATTTGTTTATTTTTCTGTTATTAGCTTAAGATAGAGTTCGCTATCGTAACCTTTGAAGCTGGCCTCAAAGTCAGCAGAGAGGTTACAGGCATACGCCACACACCTCACCAAGCTGTTCTGAACATTCTGTAACTCTTCTTTCTCAAGCCCACTCCAAATATAAGATCCAACAACCAAATAGTAACATTTATAATAAATGGAATGAGTGTGGGAGAAATCTGCTCAGTTACTTTGCTTTTCTGCTAATTTTCGTACCAGAGCTGAACTAATAATAACTGACATTCTGTGAGCAATTAAAAATTTCCAGCTAAAATATTTCATTTTGTTCAGTATTGGAAGCTACCCTGGGAGGAAGGTTCTCTGATCATCTACTTTTATAGATGATGAACCCAAGCACTGGTGAGGTAAGAATATTCCATGAGACTCCCAAGTGACACTCGGCTGATCAGAATGGAGACCCAGATTCTGACCATAAAGCTCATATTTCCCACCCTTTATAAAATAAGAGCAGAGGACAAAAACAGAAAAGATTCATAACCTAAAATTAAAAGCTAGAATTATAAACATCTTCACTTAAATATGGTCATTCTCAAATTGCTAATAATTTCTTAAGGGAAATAAATATCTTTGATGAATAATCTTCAGACGTAATTTAGGTGAATTTGCTGGTGTCTGAGAATAAATGCATGCAGGCTGTAGGTGTGATTTTTTTAAAAAATATACAAGTGGGCAGAGGATGGAGGAAATGCAATCAACTGTTACTGAATCTGGAATATTTAAGACTAAATGTTCTAAATGAGGTCTCTGACAACATGCCCAAGAAACTTACTTATAAAGGAAGTTTCTGATTGAAAGTAGACTGTTCTCTATCAGATATATGAAAATGTGCTTTACTGAAATAGACTTTGGCATGTTAAAGAACAAAAAAAAAAGAGAGCTCCCCAAACATTTGACTAACCAAGGTACTGTTTCACATTAGTGATAAAGACAAGTTCCAACCTGAAAAACTGAGACTTGTTCTTCAGGTGAGAGATCTACTAAGTATGCATATACCTTAGCAAAAGAGACACAAAGATCAGTAGTGAGTCCTGCACAGGATGAATGCCACAGAAGACCCATTCAGCCCCATACCAACAGCTGTTTATAGTGGTTTGAATGGGAATATGCCCACATACCTAAAATAATTGTTTGGGAAGGATTAGAAGGTGTGGCCTTGTTATAGTGGTGTGTTAAAATGGGACTTAAGGTTTCAAAAACCCACAGAAGGCTCAGTCTCTCTCTCTCTCTCTCTCTCTCTCTCTCTCTCTCTCTCTCTCTCTCTTTCTCTTTCTCTCTGTCATCTGTCTGTGGATCAGACTGTAGAGCTCTCAGTTACTTCTACAGCACCATGCTTGCCTGAGAGCTACTACACTTTTTGCTAAGATGATCATGGACTAGTCCTCTGAAACTGTGAGCAATCCCTTCTTCTGTAAGAGTTGCCTTGGTCACAATGTCCCTTCACAGCATTAGAACAATAACTAAGACACTTGTCTACTCAAAGAACAAAGTAAAACAATTCAGTGAAAGGTTTAATATTTTCAAGCACGTGGTTATCCACGTGTTTAGTCATTTTGCAAATAATTTTGATTCTTACAAGTCCCAGCAGCCTAAGCTTTTGAAAAATCTATGATCTTCACAAGAATATAGTTTTGTTGGTTTAGTAGCCATGTGGCACCAGAATAATTGGTGCTGTCTTAGGTAGGGTTTCTGTTGCTGTGAAAGAGCACTATGGCCCAAAAGTAACTTGGGAAGGATAGGATTTCATTCAATCTGTAGCTTGTACTTCATCATCCAGGGACATCGGCAGGAGCTCAAGGCAGGAAGCTGGAGGCAGGAACCGATGCAGAGGCCATGGGGCATTACTTACTGGTTTGTGTTCTATGGCTTGTTCAGCCTACTTCCTTATATATTCCAGGGATACCAGCCCAGGAATGGCACTGCCCACAAAGTGGGCCATCCCACATCAATCAGTAATCAGAGACTTGCGTAGAGGCCAATCTTTTGGAGACATTTTTTTCAGTTAAAACGTCCTACTACCAGATATGTCTAGGTTTGTGTCAAGCTGACAAGAAACTAACCAGGAGAGACGTCAAAACATAAGGGGAAAAGAAAACAGAAAAGAGATGTGACATAACTGAGGAAGATTTCTGGCAAAGGTATGTTATAAAATTAATTTTTATTTTGTAATTTTAAAAGAATATATGTGCCTACTGTTTCAGTTACAAAGAAAAGTGAAACAAACACATCCAATTCACTTGAAGTGGCTTGATGTTTCCAGGCATGCATCTGTCTGGGAGATATATAGTGTACATCAAACTTTCTCTTGATCCGTCAATAATGTACTCATTTCGTACTACATTATATGGCTCCTAACCTTATTAAAAATTCTTCATGTGTGTCATTCATTTAAATGAGTGCTTAAGCATTTCTCTAATCTTGGCCACTTGGAATCCATGCAAGTTTTTAAAAATATGTATTATTTTATGTATATGAGCATTTGTTTGCATGTACATATGCATACTATGTACACTCCTGATACCCACAGAGGCCAAAAGAGGTGTCAGATCTCTTGGAACTGGAGCTACAGATGCTTGTGAGCTGCCCCTATAGGTGTTGGAACTGAACCTATTTTTTTCTGAGAGAGCAGCAAGTGCTCTTATCATCACACCCCATGCAACTTCTGATTACTGATTTAAAAAACAAAAAGCTGGGGTAAACACTTTTGTGTAGATCATCTTTACCTCATCCTTGATTCCTCTCCATTGCCAGGAGTGAGAAAACAGCTATGAGAAAAGAATGATCATGTCAAATCACTTTCTAGAAAGACAACAGCCGTTTCTACATCTACAACATAAGCTTCTCTGCCTCACTAAACACTGTGCTGGTGTACTTGTAAATTTTAACCTAATGTGTTTATTAATGTGATACATGAAACAGTAGCTAAGTGTTATCTGGGGTCTTTATTGAATCATTTTAGTGTTCTGTAAAGCCACCCACATTTCTTCTTCTTCTTTTTCTTTTTTTAATTATCTGTTATCATCCCTTGCTCATTTGAGGTTTTAGAGGTTTAGCATTTTAATGATATAAGTTTATTATATGTCAACACCGGCATCCCACTCATATCCATGGAAAACATTTTCAAATATCTTCCTTGCTGCTGTTCTGCTTTTTAATTTCTCTGGTTTTAATCAGAAGATTGTACAAAAGCAAGGCAGAGACACACAGAAACATCTGGTGGTTTTGGCGCAGGGTAGGACTTGAGCTGTGTGACTCTGGAGAGAGGGTAGAGACCTAGAACTTTGAGGGCTGGAAATAGTTTGTGTTTTGGATTTTTATTTTTGTATAGTAATGAACTACGAGATAAGTGATATCATCAATATTCTCAGAGGATATATAGCTGATATTAAAGGAAAACAGACACTTCTTAACCTGTGTGGTGAATCTAATCTGACCAAATCCTGAAAATATTCGGTAAATGTTGGAGGGCTAAAAGTATAGGGCACAGGGTGACCTAAGATCGGATGGAAATATTTGCAGACATTGTTGTAAAATTTAAAAAATGAGTGATGAGCTATATGTTTATTATTAGCCCTATGATTATCACAGATAATAAGACACAAATACCTGTTAGATTTGTAATTGCTTATTTACCTTGGACCTGGCAGATACTTCACTTACACTGTCTCAATATCCTTACCATCCATCTCCCAGACCCCCTCCAATGCCATCCACCTGAATCCTCCTCATATGGCCTACCTTCCACACATAGTCCCACGGTACTTGCTTTTATTCTTCATCTGGACCTTTCCATGCCATTAGTGGAGTCCTTTCTTTTGACCCATGTGGTTTCTTCTCCAGGCTAACCCATCATGGTGTCCTCCTTCCTCCTCTTTTCCCATCTGTTTCCCCATGATTCTCTCTTGAACCCTAATGCCCAGTAACCTTAGCCATGCCTGCCCCATTCTGCTCTTTCCAGGAATAGGCCATTTAATCAACCAATCAGATATGTCTTAGGCAGGTTTACAAAACAAGGATAGGTGCAACCAGATCTTGGGAGCCAGTAACACGCATCAGACCAAACCTCCAACAGCAGATAACAAGTTTAAATTTTATTCATAAATAAACTGCATCCCTGAAAATATCTATCAGCAGATGAACAGTAGGTATTGAAAACAGAGTGGAATAGGAGTCAGAATGTCCTTCAATCATCATGGCTTTGAAACACTTCCAGAAGAGACAGTTTAGGAACAGCAACATATGATACACATTCATGTTTTGGTCCAACAGTCTCATTTATAGAAATGTGTTTGTAATTGCCATAATTTAGGACACTAAGAATTTAACTCAGAACCTCCTACATGGTAGGCAAGTACGAGATAAGGAAAGGCTTTTGAAGTATTTACAAGGGTGTCAATTCGGTTACTAATTATAAAAATGAAAAAGCATAAACTAAGCATCCAAAGCAATCTATGAAACGAAACACAATTAAGAGGGCATCGTTAGGCAGAACACTGTGAAGTAATTAAGTATAATGATACACATTAATATTTGCTCACCTTGGAATGCTTTTGCAATAAATCCAAGCAAGCAGTATATGCAGAGTGTCTCCACCTTCGCATTGATCCGTATACGTCAGCTGTGTTAGCCAGCCTTCTTTTGCTGTGACAAAATATCTGAAACTAACAACTCACAAAATGGTTGACTTTGGCTCACGGTTTCAGCTCGTGGTCAGTTGCTGTCCCTCTCACAGCAGCCAGGAAACAAAGAGACAGTTAAGAAGTAGACAAGGTCTCCCTACCTGCTTGAAAGGATAGTGAGCCCCCAGTCATCTGACCTCCTCCTACCTGGCACCAATTTCCTAAAGACTGCTTCACCTTCCATAGTGCTACAGGGTACAGACCAAGCCCTCAACACCCGGGCTTTTGGAGTCACGCCAGATACAAATGCCAGTGTCTTCTGATACACCCGATCCTTGCCATTACACTTGTAGCTCCTAAAGCAAATGCTATTTAAACTCAGGCTCCCAGGTGAGAAGTTCCACTTCCCTACTCTCCTTACAGGGAACTCAGGAAAGTCACAGAGGACAGTTTTCACCCAGAACAATCTTTGCTCCAGAATAGTACTCAGCAAGTATGGATCTAACTAATATTAATGCATAACTCAGGCCTCCAATGTACACTAATTTGCCAATTCTGATTCAGTTCTGTGACTGAGAAGATGCTCTCCTGAAAATACCATTAACCATGTGGCAGTCTTTGCATCTGGGTCCATTGCAGTGCCCTAGGATGAATTGTTGTTATTAACTTTTTAAAAAGTAAGATAGGGTCGCATAATTTCCCTTCATTCCTTTAACTTCCTCTAACTCCTCTCATGCCCCTCATTTCCTCTCAAACTTCTCAGCTCTTCTTTGTTATTGTTACAGACATATGCATAAATATATTGATACAGCCTGCTGTGGCTGTTCAGTGTGGCACATACATGATTTCAGGACTGACCATTTGATATTGGATAATCAGTTAGGGAGTTTCTCCATGAAGAATGTCTACTTCTCCCCTCTCAGTATCCCTCAGTTGCCTATAATTCTTTGTCTAGGTGTAGAGCCCCATGTGTTTTCTTTCTTCCACATAAGCATCTATCATTATTGTCATTGTTTGGCTCTTATTTTTAGGCAGCCATGTTGTTGGACACCACGAGTGAAACTACCCCATCATTTCTAGGAGACACAATCTCACAGCAGATTTCTCGGTCCTCTGGCTCATCCAGTCTTTCCTCCCTACTCTGTGAAGCTCCCCAAGCCTGGAGTAAGGGGTTGGTCACATGGGTTTCTGTTGTGGTAGAACTGCTTCCAGCCTTGATCAGCCCCTTAACTGGTGTGTGAATTTGGCACACCTCATTACCCTTTGACTGTCTCTTCCGTTTAAGTTGGGGCTTACTTGGTTACTGTGGAATTGAATGCAGACAGTGCCTGTTCTCAACTTAATTTTTGCCTCTCCAGGTGTGGGAAGGAATGTCAGTATCTAATGTAGAATATTTTTTATGTTAATTTAAAAAATAACACATTCACAACCACCTGCCTAAATGCTAAAACATTTTATTTATAATTAGTCTCTCTGGAATAAACCAGAAGATTACCCTTCCCAAATATTATAAAACTTTTCTGTTCTCATAAACTTATATGCAAATTAGGGAGGATCCCACTTCAATTATGAGAGCTTAAGATAGCAGGATCACTTTATTCCTTTAACTTATCTCAATCTTCTATTCAAATTCATGGCGTGTTTTTCTGAAACATCTTTCAGTTGCTCTGAAACATTTTGCTCATGGATAGAAAGTGTTATTTAAAATTTCTGCCTTCAGGCTAAGAAGTTAGGAATTTTACTAACCTTCTACTTTTCTTGTTCATGCCCTAAATACTAGAGTCCTTTGGGGAACAAATGCACCTGCTTGTAAGCAGGCATCTACTGCCTTGTTTGTAAATGCTATTTTATTAGCAGATGGCATAGTGTTATTTTCCCAAATTTTATTCAAATACGTAGTAAAATGTTTTCTTCGCTTTGTATGTCATTTAAGATGATATGCCTTAGGGTAGAAAATTAGCTGTAAAATATTACCACAGTTTAAAAGTTTTTTTCTTACTTTAACGTTTTTGTTTTCTTCACAATTATTTTCCTTTGGAAATATAGAAGAGATAAGGTCATGTTTGGAGGTAAACAGTATATGTTATTGACAACAAAAAATTGCAAAAACTGGGCATTGGTAATCAAATAAAATTTATTATCTTGCCGTTGAGAATTTAGAAATCTATGCTCTAAATCCAAAAGGCAAAATTAAAAAAAAAATCAGTCCATGCTCATGAAATTATAGATGATCTAAACTCTTTTGGTGCCCATGTCTTCTGAGAGGGCTGTCTGACGGATGAGCTCAGGTGTGCTCACTGACTCCTGAACTGTGTACAGTGATCTAAGAGGGAAAACAAGAAGTGCCTTTGATTCCTGGAGAATATGTGCATGAAAGGAGGTGGGTGGAGCAAAATGGCTCACGCAAGTGATTTCAGTGCTGTGTGCCTGCAAAGAGAGACAGCACTGGGAACCCAAGAATGGCCTTTGGAGTCAGGGAGCACTCCACAGTTGGAAAGAATGTTAGACAAAATTGAAGCAAGCTATCACTGTTTCTGAGACACTTTCTTCTCATCTCACTCAAGCTTGTCCTGAACTCCTGGGCTCAAGTATGAACCTGTTTTAGGCCCCGGAGAAGCTGGGATGTCATCTGTGCGCCACCACCCCTGAAACAAAATGCAAGACTTTTTAAGTGTTCATGTGAAAGCATGGTAGAGAAAAACAATAGCGAAAAATCCCATGTAATGGCTACTAAGTTTCGCCCCAGGGTAAAACTAAAGTATGATTCCAGAGGCGAGGTTGTGGTATCATAATGTTGAAATATCATCAACAGGATTCGGGCAATTCTATCACTATGAGGCTTTCTTCTGTGGTCATTGTACTGACATGCTCTTCTCTTTGGCCCTCTCACTTACCGTTGGAGATCACCAACCCATTCTCCATTTCTACAGTTCTTTTATTTCAGTGATGTTATCTAATAAAACCATGTAGTACATATAGTCTGTGAATTTTTAAAGTAGGATGTTTTCCATTCAACATAATTCCCCAGAAATTCACTGAATTTACCTATGGTTACTTTTATTGCTATATAGTATCCCATGGTGTGATGCACCATATTTAATTAGGAATCAACAGAAAGACAAAAATGTACTCATTTCAAGTTTCCATTTTTGAAGCACTTTGTCAGACGATAATCATCACGCTCAAATGATAGGTCATTTTCTCAAGAAGGACGAAAATGAATGTTCACACAAGCTACACCAATGTTTTTGGTACTTTAATTGGCAATACATAAAAACTGGAAGCTACCCAAACGTCCAATCACTGACAACTATATAATTCTATGAATAAGTTATGATGCATCCATATAATGTAATTCTACTCAGCAGTAACAAACAACGAATGCATCTCAAAACTGCAGAGGAAAGAAAACAAGAAATGATAGGGCATAATTTCATGTATATGGAGGTGGAACTTCTAGAGAGAGTCAAGTCCATCTATAATGTCAAGAGCACATCAATGACTACCTAGGTTTCAAGTGAAGAGGACAGAGTGGATATGAGTGACTACCAACGGATAGAAGATTTCATCTCTGAGTGATGCAGTAAAATATTTTAAACCCTAAATAGGGAAAGAGTGTGGAATCTTACTTTCACAGAAAATAAGAGACTGGAGAAAAATAAATTAGTTTATAAAAGATTAAAAAAAAAAACTAAAGGAGGGGTAATAAAAGTTCAAGGTACCAAGGCATGAAGGATAATGAAAGCCAAATGTGAAAATAAAAGATGGTTGGAGGAAAGCAATGAATGCTGTACATTTCAGAAAGCTGGTTGTGGCAACACAGCACTAGACACCAAGGTGATAGCAGGTTTGCATGCAAGTCCTTTGATTTGGTCTGTGATCTTTACACAGCTGTGTGTTGACTTGAGGTCCAATAGGAAATTCGGATTCCGTGAATGCACAAGGAAAAAAGAATGAGATGGCGGAAATAAACATCAATGGGAAAAAATCCTGTTTCCTCCAGTTGGTAAGTCATGAAATAACCTCTATGTTTCAGTTTCTATGGGTTTTAAGTGTGTCCCTGCGGGATGATGTGATAGGAGGTTGCTTCTCAGCACAGTGGCATACAGAGGAGGTAAAACCTGTGAGATTCAGTGTAGCTCAAAGTGACTGTCATTCAGGGTATCACCCTCAGAAGAGACTAAGGTAGCACTTGGATACCACATCCTGATTAGTTCTTCAGAAAAAGTGGCTACAAAAGAGCAAGACCAGCTCCTTCTTCTGGCTTCCTGTCTTGTCACAACTCCTAGTTGGCATTCTGTTGCTGTGATAAAATATCATGACTAAAAGCTTTGGGAGGAAAGGGCTTATGTGCTTTCTCATTTTGATCACAGTCTATCATAAGGAAAGTCAAGAAAGGTGCTCAAGGCAGAAACCTGGATGCAGGAACTGAAGCAGAGAACATGAGGAAATACTCCTTACTGCCTTGCTCAGTCTGCTTTCCTATATCATGTAGGACCACTTGCCCAAGTGCAGCACTGTACCCAGTGACCCGCACCTTCCCACATCAATCATCAATCAAGGAAATGCTCCTACAGACTTGCCTTTCAGGTCAATCTTTTGGAATCAGTTTCACAGTTGACAATACTTTCTTCCAAGATGATCCTAACTTGTATCAAGGTGTGAAAAACAAAACAAACACACAAACCAGAATACCATGTAATGTGTTGCTTTTACATGAACTGCCACTGTGATGATATTGTCTGTGTGTCATTGGATGGTCATGGGAAGCTGATGAGCAGAGTCACCACTACGTGTTTCCACTTTTACCCATTGAAAGAAAATAAAAAAAAAACACATCTTTTTCTTTATAATGTTCTAGTACCAAACATTTCATTACACCCTACTAGTACATTGTACCAGTAAAAAGCCAAGAGGAAATAATTTCTCTTGGGACACTTTCATGACAGAATAAAGTGACATGTTCTGCTGACTACTTGCTGGAAGCACTTACCTTCGCACCAGAAAGTCTATAGTGGTAACAGCTAATGGCATTCTCAGGGCACAAATAAGCTCTTTTGGTGCGGTACGACCAAGTATGCTCTAGCTCTGAAAGAGAGTGAGGGTGAGAGAATGAAACTAAAACTGTAAAAAGCTTCTGCTTTTCTATTAGAGGCGTGAGCAGAGTCTGCAAAGAGCACAACAAAAGTAGAGGTACAAGAGATGCTGAAAATGGGAGAAAAGCACCAATTCCAAGGAGCCTGGAACTGGTAGTGACATGACATATGGTCACTGGAAGTTCAAATTGGAGAAGTGAAAATAAATAGGAAGCAAGGCCAGAGCGAGATCTTTCACATGAGAAGCTTTTCCTAAAGACCTGAATTCAATACCCAGTACCCACAGAATGGTTCACAACCATCTGTAACTCCACTTCCAGGGTTACAACACATCCTTCTTTCCTCTGCAGGCACCAGGTACACATAAGATGCCCAGATATACATGCAGGCAAATACCCATATACATACAATAAAAAAAAAACAATTTAAAAAAAGAAAACAGTCTGGAACAAAACTGGAATGACCAATGGAGACTAATCTCTGCACAGAATAAAGTGGCCTCCCAGTTATTTGTATAGGAATGTAAAGGAAACACATATGCTTCTACTCAAGAGACTTGGTGGAATAATCCTGAGGGGTGTGAAGTTGGCATTCTGGGTAGTGAGAACTAGGACAATGAGGTGCTCTGTCTGGTGTGGATGCGGTGAGTTCATCACCATGACTTGCTCTTGCCAAGAAAAGATTCCACCTGAAGCTCTTTCTTACTGAAATACAAATACAGCACAAGATACACAATGGTGAAAAGAACAGTCAGGAAAATCTAGAGTATGTGATGTTCTATTACGAGATGCACCCAGACCCTATACAAGTTATTAGTCATAGGTGTTAGGAACTCAGTTCTGATATTGGAGGCCTAAAGCTAACAAGTTAGAAATTGAGAACTAAAGACCCATTGGTCTCTCCTAGACCAATTGCTCAGTGTGAACAAAAGTGGAGCTGAAGATCAGAGTTCCCTGTGTGTTACTTATAAAATGTAACTAAGCGTAGATAAGTATTCCGTGTGACTTCCAGCACAGAACGTGCAACCGGGAGCAAGAATGGACCATGAAGCAGTTGTCTTGGGAGGTAGTGACACGATTCTGTCTGCACTGAGAAGGAGGCTAGCAATGACATGGTTTAGTTTAAAAAGAGAGCATTGTTCAGCCCCCACCTACAGGGCTGCCAGGTAGTTCTTACACTGTGAGAGAAGTTTCCCGGGAAAATGGAATTTCATAACAGTTGCAAACACCCACACAGGCACTGTCTATGTTCACAGCTAAAAATAAGAGGCATATAAACTAACGATTTCGGAGCACTAGACTATCAAGAAGCCATCGGTGGCAGAAATAAGAACCAAGGCTAATAATCCAAAGAAAACTAACTCACTGATTATTTGGGAAATTTAAACAAAATTTAAAAATATAAGCAATAATAAAAAAAAATGCCAATGACTTTTAATTAAAATCTTCAGAGAAATTCAAGAGTATATGGTATCTTTAAAAAATTAATGAGCTGCTGTGAAAAAAAGAAAACAACCAGGAAAACTAAGGCACATGAATACTGATACTAAAAGAATTTACACAAGGAGCAGGAGAAAGCCAAGGACATTTTCCAGACTGGAAAGAATAAACTGTAAATAAAGAAGAACACGGACAATGCTGTGTGTATGTGTGTGTTTGCACATATATATGTGTGTGTCTGTATGTATATATAAGTTCATATGTGTGTACATGTGTTTATACATGTGTGCATGCATACATGTGTATATGAGTGCCTGTATGTATAAGCTCATATGTGTGTGCATGTATTTGTGTATGTGTGTGTACATGCCAGTGGTCAATGTTGGATATCTTTCCCTGTCATTACCCTCTTTAATTTTTGAGGCAGGGTCTCTCCATGAACCTGCAGCTCACCAATTTGACTAGACCAGTTTGACCCTAACAAGTTCCAGGTACTCCCCTGTCTCTGCTTCCCCAGTTCTTGGATTACAAGAACTTGTGCCAATGCGGGGTATTCAACTCAGACCTTCATGCTCGAGTAGCAAGTACTTTGCTGATCGGATACATGTCCTGAGCCCTAGAGACATGCAGCTGTTACAGAAGTCCCAAAAGGCATATAACTAGAACTTCTAGAACAAATGATACAGGAGTTGGGAAGAAAATATCAACTGTATGAATGATATCAAGACAGAAAGCAACAGAATGCAAATAAAATCAATATTCAAAACATAAAAGCAATAATGAATAAAACTTATTGTGTCCTAATAACTCACATCTTCCTTCGTCTAGCTCCAGATACCCATATGAATGCAAAGATATGGGAAGAAGATTCTATATCTACAAGAGGGAGAAAAGGAGAGAGAGCCAGCAGACAGTAATAAGCTATAGAAAATAGAAATAGTATTAGCAGAAGCCAGAGAATTACCCATGCAAAATTGCCTACACAACCAAGATATTGTCAGGCTTAAAGTGAAAATAACAGAAGGAAATAGAGTTAACAGAAGAACCTGAAAAGTAATACCATTAACATCTTCACAACAACAAGAGGAAATGTTATGTCCACAAAATATGAGCAGCTAGATGTCTTACACCGAAACTGGCACCCAAAATGTTGACTACAGTGTGTCCTTGAGAGCCACACTTGGGAAGGAAGGAAGCAAGCATAGGTGAGCAGGAGTTGAGCTGTGGCATAGTGACTAGCGAAGTCCCAGATGACGTCTAAGTGTAGTGAGAATTTTGGAGTTTTGGTTTCTTTGCAGACTATCAAAGCAGACGCTGAGATTTATGGCCAACTGTTGGGCAGAGTGCATGGAATCTTATGTAAGAAGTGGGAAATAGTAAGATCTGGAGAGGACAGGAACCCCACAAGGAGAGCAACAGAACCAGAAAATTTGAACACAGGGGTCTTCCCAGAGACTCATACTCCAACCAAGTACCAGGCATGGAGATAACCTAGAACCCCTGCACAGATGTAGCCCATGGCAGTTTGGTGTCCAAGTGGGTTACATAGTAATGGGAAGAGGAACTACCTCTGACATAATCTGATTGGCCTGCTTTTTGATCACCTCCCCCTGAGGGGGGAGTAGCCTTACCAGGCCACAGAAGATGACAGTGCAGCCACTCCTGATGTGATCTGATAGGCTAAGATCAGAAGGAAGGAGAGGAGGACCTCCCCTATCAGTGGACTTGGGGAGGGGCATGCATGAAGAAGGAGAAGGGAGGGTGGGACTGGGAGGGGAGGAGGGAGGGGCTTATAGGGGGATACAAAGTGAATAAAGTGTAATTAATAAAATAAAATAAAATAAAATAAACACAGAAATATATGTTTCATTTTAATCCTAGGTGTGGGACATGGGCTGCTTCAGATTGTCCACAACAAACAGTAGGAGCATGATTTTGCCTGCTGCAGATAGTTTTGTGATTGTGTGATATTTGGAATTCTGGGCACTTTTCAGAGGGTATATAAATGCTAGGGCCCTGAGAGTCAGTATGGGTTGTTAGTGGGTTATTGGTTGCTGTTGGCTGTTGTTGGTTCTGTTGGTTACTGTTCACAGTTTGTTAAGTAATACTACGCAAAGAAGAAACAACAACAATTAGATATATTGATGATGATGATCAAACTTGCCCCAAGGAGCTTGAGGTCCCTAATCTGCAGTAAGTAGCCCAACAGTAACACTGCTCCTTTCTTTCTTCTTTTTTCTAAATAAATTTTTTATTTAATAATTTTTATTTTTATATTAATCACAGATTATTTACCTTGCATCCCAGTCCCTTCCCTCATTCCCTCCCAACCCCACCCTCCCTCCCTTCTCCTCCCTACCCCTGTCTAAGTCCTCTGGTAGGGGAGGTCTTCCTCCAATTCCATCTGACCCTAGTTTAGCAGTTCTCATCAGGACTGGCTGCAATCTCATCAGTTCTCATCAGGGGCCTAGCAAGGCTGCTTCTCCCTCCGGGAGGGGGGAATTCAAAGAGCCCGCCATTGAGTTCATGTCAGACACAGTCCCTGTTCCCCTTAATAGGGAAAACCCCTTGGATGCTGGGCTGCCATGGGCTACACCCTTGCAGAGGTTCTGGGTTATATCCATGCATGGTCCTTGGTTGGAGAGTCAGTTTCAGAAAAGACCCCTGTGCCCAGATATATTCCCTGAATCTTTCAGGGATCTATTTCCTTCCCTCTCTATCCTTTTTTCTCCCTCTGTCATACCTGGAGGTCAGAGGTTGAAAGGGTGGGAAAGGTGAAGAAGGGTGGATGAAGAACCCACAGAACTGTACGCACAGACGTGAGCTTTCATTAGGCAATACTCTGGCCCAGCCTGAGGTAGTGGGAGAGAGCCACAGGAGGGGTACTCTGAGCGGTGAACCTGGAATGTAGAACTGGTTACAAAATGATTGCAATGAGGCTGCTAGAGAGATAGCTTAGCATTTAAGAGCTCACAGAGCTCTGGGTAAGGAGCAGGGTTCAGTTCCCAGTACCCATATCAGGCAGATCACAAATGCACCTAAACTCTAGTTCTAATACATCTTACACCTTTTGCTAGCTTTTGTGGGGACCTGCACTCATTTGCATACACACACACACACACACACACACACTCACACACACTCATACACACAGACTCACACAGAAACAGACACACACAGAAAGACACACACAAACTTACACATTAAAAGTAAAAATAAAATATTGAAAATGAAAAGATGGGGCTGGAGAGATGGCTCAGTAGTTAAGAACACTGCCTGCTTTTCCAGAGGTCCTGAGTTCAATTCCCAGCAACCACATGATGGCTCACAACCATCTACAACTGGCATCTGATGCCCTCTTCTGGCCTGAAGGTATACATGCAGATAAATAAATCTTAAAAAATGATTTAAAAGATAGAAAATTTAAAATTATAATCATTACAATAATAAAAACTAATCAGAAGTATACAGAACAAAGAATAATAGTGGAATTCTTTCAGAGGGCAGTAAGAAAACAGATATAGAAAAAAAAAAACAGAAAAATTTGCTATCTCAGAACTAGAAATATCAATAGACCCATGCAACAGAAAATTCAAAATGGAAGGTTATAATAAAAAAAAAAAGAATTGTGGAAATCAATCTGGTGCTTTCTCAGACAATTATGAATCTTCCTCAAGATCCAGCTATACAACTCCTAGGCATATATCCAAAATATGTTCAAGTATACAACAAGGACATTTACTCAACCATGTTCATAACAGCTTTATTCATAATACTCAGAACCTGGAAACAACCCAGATGTCACCTCAAAGGAGGAATAAATACAGAAATTGTGGTACATTTATACAATGGAATACTACTCAGCAACTAAAAACAAGGTAATCATGAAATTTGCAGGCAAATGATGGGAACTAGAAAAGATCATCCTGAGTGAGGTAGCGCAGAAGCAGAAAGACATACATGGTATACACTCACTTATAAGTGGATATTAGACATGTAATATAGGACAAACATATTAAAATCTGTATGGGTAAGAAGGAGAACGCTGGGTAAGATGATAAATACACATTAAGATAGGCAAATGGGATGGACATTGGAAGAGGGAGAAAATAGAAAATAGGACAGGAGCTACCATAGAGAGCCTCTGAAAGACTCTACCCAGAAGTATATCAAAGCAGATGCTGAGACTCATAATCAAACTATGGGCAGAGTGCAGGGAATCCTATGAAAGAAGGGGGAGATAGGAAGAACTGGAGGGGACAAGAGCTCCACAAGGAGAGCAAGAACCAAAAAATCTGGGCCCTGGGTTTTTTTCTGAGATTGATACTCCAACCCAGGACTATGCATGGAGATAACCTAGAACCCCTGCATAGATGTAGCCCATGGCAACTCAGTGTCCAAGTGGGTTCTCTAGTAAGGGGAACAGGGACTGTCTCTAACATGAACTCAGTGGCTGGCTCTTTGATCACCACCCTCTGATGGGGAGCAGCCTTATCAGGCCATAGTGGAGGACATTGTAGCCAGTCCTGATGAGACCTGATAGGCTAGGGTTAGATGGAAGGGGAGGAGGACCTCCCCTATTAGTGGACTTGGAGAGAGGCTTGGGAGGAGATGAGGAAGAAGGGTGATTGGGAGGGAATGAGAGAGTGGGCTACAGCTGGGATACAAAGTGAATAAACTAATTAATAAAAAATAAAAAAAATAAAGAATAAAACAAGTTGAAAGAAAAAAAGAATTGGGAAATAGGGACAAAAAGTAAAAGTTAAAGACATTTGGAAGGAAGGTTAAGAGATAACATGTTAAATCAAAAAACGTTTAAGCCATTAGAATTATGACATTAATACTAAAATAATTTAAAACAGTATCTTTTAATGATTAAGTATCTTCATTGCTAGGGACTAGAACTTGTGACAAGCATGGGTAAATTTTACTTTCCATTTGTTATTTTACATTTTAAAATAAAAACAACAGGCATATATAATTTAGAAAGTTTAAAATAAGGAATAGTGATATTTTAACTGCTGTATAATACACTAATAACATTATAAGTATATAACAATTAACATTCATTTCGGCTCTATTTACTGAGCAGTTGATGTGTATTGGGCACTATATAAAGGGAGTATCACTACCATCCCATTATAGATTCAGAAGAAAGGAAAAGATTCGTCAAAGAATACATGGCTATAAGAATTAGCCCTGCCTATGGAAGAGGGGAGGAAGGTGGAAGAGGGAGCCAGAGGGGTGGAGGACAACAAAACACAGCTCACAGAATCAAGTAAGCAGGGCTCATAGGGGCTCAGGGACTGAATTGGCAATCATGGAGCCTGCATAGGTCTGTGCTAGGTCCTCTGCCTGCCTCCTGTGGTTGTTCAGCTTGAGGTTTTTGTGGGACTCCTAAAAGTGGGAGTAGGGGTATGTCTGACTCTTTTGCCTATTCTTGGAACCCTTTTTCACCTAATGGGTTGCCTCATCCAGCCTTGATATGAGGGTTTGTGCCTAGTTTTATTGCATCTTACAATGTCGTGTTTAGTTGATAATCACTGGGAGGCCTGCTCTTTTCTTGAAGGGAAATGGAGAAGCAAGGGACCTAGGAGAAAGAGGAGATATGAAGGGGTTGGAGGAGTAGAGGGAGGGGATGTACTGTATGAGAGAAGAATAAGAAAGAAAGAAAGAAAGAAAGAAAGAAAGAAAGAAAGAAAGAGCCCTAAAGGTGTGTTAAACTAAGTTTCTCTCATTACACCACACTATGAGACTTTGTTAAGGCATCCCAAACAGAATAAGAGACCATTTCTCCAAAACGCTTGATCTCTCTCCCTTTCATTCCATTATCTGAGGGTAGCCCAGAACAAAACTGATCATGTTGGTCTTTTGCTGACAGCATCTCTGGAAAGCAGAGCAAGCCTTGAGAACTTCCCAGTGCCGTTCTGTTACCTCAGCGTGCCCAGATTCTATGAAACAATCCTTGATGGTTTCAACATTTTGACTTTTGTCCCCTGCTTTCACTAATATAATTTGGATACTCCACCCTTTAGCTACATCGATGTCAAAGGTTCTCTCATGCTATAATTTCCACAGAACTTCACACAAAGGAAAGTTTGGGCTCAGAACCATCTTCTGTGGTCCCTCCGCTTCCATCCACTGTTCATAACTCCCATGCCACTCACACTGAGGTCTCAGTCATGGTGACCTGGGGGAGGGGAGTTTCTTCCTGACCTGACTTGCAGATAAGATCAGCATACCTGTCTAGATATGGTACTGCAAGTCTGTCTTTCCCAGATGTTACATTCTTTACCTGTTATTGTAAGTGTGAAAAATCTGTCTTCCTTAGACAGTCTTAGTTACTTTTCTATTGCTGTCATAAAGACCATGACCAAAAGTAATTCGGGAAGGAAAGGATTTGTTTCAGCTTACAGTTCTACAACACAGTCCGCCCCAGAGGGACATCAAACAGGTCAGGAACCTGGAGGCTGGAACTGAATCAGAGACTGTGAAAGAGTGCTGCTTACTGGCCTGATCCTTGTGGCCTGCCCAGCCTGTTTTTGTGTCATATCCTGGACCAGACTGCTACCCACATTGAGCTGAGCCCTCCCACATCAAGAATAAATTGATAAAAATGCACCACAGGCCAATCGAATGGGGACATTGTCTCAGCTGGGCTTCTCTCTTCCCAAATTATTCTAGCCTGTGTCAAGTTGACAGAAGTCAGCCCTCACAGGTGGAATGTGAGTGTCAGGAAGGTGAACTTAGTGTTTCTCTTGTACCCACATAAGTCTTTCTTAACCGCATTTAAGAGGTTCTGTGCATAGAGAATTAACTAAGGTCCAAAGAAGGAATACCTGTCACAGACTCCTGTGCCTCTCTGTTTGTCCCAGGGCTGAGCCTAGTGACCTTAAATCCCATGTCTCTGCCTGCTGTCCAGAACTCATTATCCCTGAGGTAGTGACTTGCTGGAACTGTGAGTATATTCTCTGCCCCAAAGCTGCTGATGACAGGAGGAAGACTAATAGGAGCCTGATTCCCCTGCCGGAAAAGGGCATCGTTCCTCCAAGATATAAATCAAAGAACCTGATTACTGATTTGGGGCAGAACGCTGAAGCAAATCACTAAATGTATTATTAAATGTACAGAACCTATTTGGAGTTCAGTAAATGTGTTTACTTAATGGGTTATAAATTAATGTTGTGAGCACCTGGCAAGAAGAGAGTTGATCAACATGAGTCATTGTTGATTAAAATTACAAGAGGCCACTTTTGCACCTGGGAGTTTCATGGTGACATTTTGATAAAGCCCTTTCTAACCCCTCCTATCTTTGAGTTCTGAACACACAAAGAAGGGTAAAGGTTTAGGTAACACGGGGTCATTGAAATCTGGGTAACTCCTTTAAAGAGCTCTCCATCTGTACCCAATGCAGTTCTAAGATCATGAGCTCACTTGTTTTCCTTCTAATCATCTGCCTCTACCCTGCTCTCTCTTCTTTATCCCGAGACAGAGAGGTGTCTTACAGAGGAGCTCCTGAGCCCACGCCTCTAACCTCTTGAGATATCACTGAAGCTGGTCCGTTTGCAGAGGGCCCAGCCCTTTCCCAGGCAGACTTCTTGAGAAGGTAATTGGAGGACTGCACTTAGAGTCTGCTTCCTCCCACACAGTAGGCCTTATTTCTACTACAGCTAGAGCTGATGATCAACCACAGGCTGTTAAGAGCAGGCTATAAAAGTCCAGGAATACTAGAGTTTTCCTTCTACAGTGGGCAGAGGCTTCTATGTGGAAAGAGGAAGACGGTTCTTCTTTGTTGCAATCTGTCTATGCCATGTCCTTTACCTATTAGCTGTTGTAGGCTTTACCAACAGTAAAAGTCACATAGAAAGTGTGTGTGTTAGAGCCTGTTTTAGGACTTTTATATGAACTAATTCCTTTACTTGTTGGTCAGTCATCCCAGCTGAAACTGGTTTTAATTGCATGAGCTGACTGATTTTCATAAGGAAACGCAGTCAGTAAATGTCAAAGCTGTGATTACACCTAAAAGCCAGTTCCAGAGATGGGACCCTTATCTACTGTATCACACTGCTGGCCACTAGTATCCCTGTAAAGCACTTGACAACACATCTACAATATCTTTAGGAATGAAACAGAAAAATGAAGTTTGGAAATTGCATGAGTAAGACAGCTGTTCACAACTACATGAATGGGAAATTCAAAAACATTGTTTCTCAACAAGGCATGGGGTGCTACAAGTGTCCCTTTGTAGGTATCTTACAGCATCCTAATATTACCTAATCTGTGGATACAGAGAGGCATAGTATATGTGAATTGAATCCAAAGTGATTTAAAGATGCCAGAACAGATGCTTGGGCCCAAAGACCAACTCCACAAGAATGGATACTGCCTAACAGCAGCACAGCAAACAAGTTCCAGTCCTTGCCTTGCAGTTGGAACAATGATGAGATGGACATGGAAAGTGGAGGGGAAGGTCAGGCTATGTCCTTGTTTACTTCCCTTTTGCTGTGAGAAAACACTGATCAAAGGCAACTTTGGGGAGGAAATAGTTTGTTTGGTTTGCAGGTTATAGTCCATCCTGGAGGGTAGCCAAGACAGGCAGGAAAGAAAGCAGATGCCACAGAGTAGTGCTGTTAACTGGCTTGCTTTTCCTGTTTGTACTTTTCCTGTTGTACCAGTTTTCTTATACAACCCAGGACTACCTGGGCAGTGGTGGTATTGCCCCCAATATTCTGGGACTTACCATATCAATGCCACAGCAGACATACCCTAAAGGCCATTCTGATGGAGGCAATTCTTCAATTGAGGTTCCCTTCTTCCCAAGTATTGCTAGCTTTTGTCAAGTTAACAGAAACCAGCCAGCATTGGATATACTGTGTTTGTGAAGGGCAAAGTTGGTGAAAAATACTCGATGCTATTTCTCGTGAGAAATGAGAGTAACAAAATCTTTAATGTTGGGAAAAAGTTATGTCGAGTTTGAGGGGCTACAGTAAAAGATCAGAAATACCATCACCTAGAGGAAATATAGGGCTTACTCTGTGTTTACTATAAAGAACAAAGTTGAAGACATGGGCTACATGGCAGTGTATTTATATCAATGCTAGTTGCTGGCGACTGGAAATGATTACATAATCTCATACATACTGACTGCTTACAATGTACACCGAATTTAAGGTCTGTGTATGTCTTCACTAGAAGTTGTAGACCAAATTCACCATTAACAGCACCACCATGTCCTTGATTGCATCTATGGCAAAGTTTCCACTTACTGAATGTTCTTTAAGTAACCTCATATTAAATGCCATTACTGTTTTGCAGATGAGGAAATAGAGAACTTCAGTTGCTTTTCTAGAATGACCCTTCTTTAAACTAATAGCTTACAACCATCTGGACACAGGTATTCCTGCTCCTTATAGAGTTTGCTTATAATAAGGGTTAAAATGAGGGCTGTTCATTAGAAATATAATGTGAGGCACTAATGACAGCCATATGGGACATCTTGCATTTTTTAGTAGCCGTACTGAATTGTAGAAAAAGAAACCATTGAAAGAACAGCTTAGCTCTTTCCCTGGATCCTCTCAGCCTTCGCTCCTTGCCCTCTCCATTCCTTTGTGCCAGTTGCTGATACCCAGAAACATTTTCTACAGAAGCTCCCAGTAGCCACAGCAGGCTGAGACATAGGAAGGTGATTTTCACTCTCCTTCCTGCCCTCCATTACAGTCTCTCCAGTCTCACCTGAAGTCCTGTAGCAGGTGTAGCTAGCTCCTCCACTTCTGCCCAATCTCCATTCCCAGAGACTCTACTACTTCTTATAGACCCAGGGTCCTGTAGCCCTTTAATCCCTGTCTCTCCAAATATATTGTTAGTCCTATTGCTGGCTACTTTCAAAAGCCCCTCTTCTCACCACACCTTCATTCCCAGAGGACTCTGCCTCATGGTGTGGCCTGGTTCTCCCTAGCTCTTTCCCACACCCCTTCTCAACATTTAGTTCTAGCCCTTCTCTATTCCTCTCTGTCAGCCACTGGACTGCAGAAGTATTCTACTGAGGATCCCAGAGCTACCCACATTGCCTAAGATCAAGGGAAGGCTTCATCAACCAAAGAATGGACCACCCAACCAACAAAGACCTGAGATCTAGAAACATCTCAGTCATCATGATTCCAGATGCCAAGTCCTCAACACAAAAATATAAACATGAACATCCGAAGTAATATGCTCCACCAGAAACCAGTATCCCTACTACAGAAGGTGCTGAAAAATGCAATAGAGTTGCAGCATAGGATAAGCACTTCAAATAGAAATTATGAATATGTTCAAGGACCTTAAAGAAAATATGTATAAATCCCTTAGTGAAGACCATGAAAACACAATACAAACTGCTTTATTTTGTGTTTTATTGCTATGAAGAGACACTATGACAAAGGAGACTGTGTGCCACAGTGGGCAAAGCCTGTGCATATAAGACCTCAAAGTTCACCTCCAAAGTGATATACTTCCTCCAACAAAGCCACACCTCCTAATAGTGCAACTCTCTATAGCCAAGCATTCAAAAACATGAATCTGTAGAGGCCATACAAATTCAAACCATCACTCAAACAGTTGAATGAAACAAATGAAAACAATTCAAGGCATGAAAGCAGACTTTAAAACAGAAATGTCATCACCAAAGAAAGCTCAAAGTGAAAATAAAAATTTTAGGATATGTAACAAAAATTTCAGAGGTAAGCCTCACCAACATATTACAAGACATAGAAAAAAGACTCCTAAGTGTTGAAGACAAAGTATAAGAAATGGATACCTCAGTCAAAGAAAATGTCAAAAAAAAAAAAAGTGTAGGCACAAACAATCCAGGAAATCTGGAACACTTTGAAAAGACCAAATCTACAAATAGTAGGGATGAAGAAATTTAGATCAAAGGCACAGAAAATATTTGCAACAAAATAATTTTTAAAAATTTCCCCAACCGAAAGAAGAAGGTGCCTGTAAAGGTACAAGAAACATATAGAACACCAAATCAACTGGATCAGAAAAGAAATTCCCCACAGCACAGAATAATCAAAATACAAAATGTATAGAACATGGAGGGAAAGGACATTAAAGTTTGCAAGGGAAAAAAAAAGATCAAGTCCTCTAAAGACACGCCCACTAGCCTAATAGCTGACTTTTCAATGCAGGCTCTGAAATCCAGAAGGGCCTGGATGGACTGTAGATGCCACTACTCCTCAGCAAAACTATTAATGGTAAACAATGGAGAAACGAAAACATTGCACAATAAAACCAAATTTAAGGAATAGCTACACATCCAGCTCTATAGAAGACACTGGAAGAAAAAACTACAGTCTGAAGAGGTTAACCACACCCAAGGAGAGACAAAGAATACATATTCCCAGAAGAGTAAATAAAAAAAGGGGGGATATATACCATAACCACAAAATAACAGGAATCAATAAACACTTCTCACTGAAAACTCTCAGTATTGATGGTCTCATTTCCCTAATATAAAGACAGACTAGCAGGCTGGATTAGAAGACAGGATCTATTTTTTTTTTCTGCTACATTCAAATACCACATCTCATCATCAGGAATAGATACTATCTCAGGGTAAAAAGATTATTAAAAGGTGTTACAAGAAATTGGACCTAAGAACCAAGCAAAGATGTAGTCATTTTGATATCTGACAAAACAGATGAAAGGGAGGGAGGGGACACATTACAAAAGACGCTGAGGAAATCCAGACAATCATAAGGGCAAACTTCAAAAATCTGTACTCCATCAAACTAAAACAAAAACAAAAAACAAAACAAAACACTAAGAAATAGCTGAATTTCTTGATATATAAAACCTACCACAGTTAAATTAAGAACAGATAAGGAATTTAAACAGACTCATAACTCCTAGGGAAATAGAAGCAGTAATTAAAAGTTTCCCAGGCAAAAACAGCCCAGGGCTAGATGGATTCAGTGCAGAATTATATCAGATTATCAAAGAAGAAATAACACCAAATACTCCTCAAATCATGTTGCAAAATAGAAACCAAAGGAACATTTACCAATTCTTTTTTATGGGGCCACAATTACCCTGATACCTAAACCAAACAGTGACCCCCCAAAACACACACACACAAAAATTGTAGATCAATATACCTTATAGATGCAAAATTTCTCAAAAACTGAATCCAAGAACATACCAAAAAGATTATCCACCATCATTAAGTTGGCTTCATCCCAGAGATGTGAGATTGTTCAACATATGCAAATCGAGAAATGTAAATCCACCACATAAACAGACTGAGAGACAAAAACCACATGATCATCTCATTAGATGAAGAAAGGCCTTTGACAAATATCTAACATCCCTTCATGATAAAAGTCCTGGAGAGACTAGGGACACAGGGCACATAGCTCTACATAATAAAAGCAGTATAGAGGAAGACCACAGCCACCATCAACCTAACTGGAGAGAAACTCAAAGCATTTTCACTAAAACCAGGAACAAGACAAGGATGTTCACTTTCTCCATGTCTATTTGATACAGTATTTGAAGTCTTAGAGCAATATGACAATTGAAGGAGATCAAAGGGATACAAATAGAAAAGGAAGAAGTCAATGTATCCTTTTTGCTGACAATATGATTTTATACACAAAATACCCTAAAACCTCCTTCAGGAAACTCTTACAGCTGATAAACATTGTTAGTAACATAGGAATATATAAAATTAGCACACAAAAATCAGTACCCTTTTTTTATAGGTATGAAATATTGACAAAGAAAACAGGAAAACAGTATCTTTTTAAATTTTTTTATTTTTATTATTTACAGTTTATTCACTTTGTATCCCCCCTGTAGCTCTGTTCCTCCTCCCCTCCCAATCCCATGCTCCCTCCCCCTTCTCCACCCATGCCCCTCCCCTAGTCCACTGATAGGGGAGGTCTTCCTCTCCTTCCTTCTGATCTTAGTCTATCAGGTCTCACCAGAAATGGCTGCATTGTCTTCCTCTGTGGCCTGGTAAGGCTGCTCCCCCCTCAGGGGGAAGTTGTCTAAAAGCAGGCCAATCAGTTCATGTCAGAGGCAGTCCCTGTTCCCATTACTATGGAACCCATTTGGACACTGAACTGCCATGGGCTATATCTGTGCAGGGGCTTGAGGTTATCTTCATGAATGGTCCTTGGTTGGAGAATCAGTCTCAGAAAAGACCCCTGCGCCAGATCGTTTTAGTTCTGTTGCTCTCCTTGCAGGACTCATTTCCTCTCCAGGTCTTACTATCTCCCCCTTTTTTCATAAGATTCTCTGCAGTATGCTCAAAGTTTGGCTAGAAGTCTCAGCATCTGCTTTGATCGCATGCAGGGTAGAGCCTTTCAGAGGCCCTCTCAGGTAGGCTGCTCTCCTGTTCCCTGTTTTCTCCCTCTTTTGATATCCGTCCTCTTCACCTTTCTGAATGGGGATTGAGCATCTTAGCTAGAGTCCTTCTTGATTAGTTTGTTTAGGTGTACAGATTTTGGTATGTTTATCATATATTATACATCTAATATCCACTTATGAGTGAGTATATATCCTGTGTGTCTTTCTGCTTCTGGGATACCTCATTGAGGATGATCTTTTCCATTTTCCACCATTTGCCTGCAAATTTCATGATTTCCTTGTTTTTGTTTTTTTTTTTTTTGTTTTTGTTTTTTTTTTTTTTTTTTTTTTTTTATTGCTGAGTAATATTCCATTGTGTAAATGTACCACAATGTCTGTATCCATTCCTCAACTGAGGGAAGTCTGGGTTGTTTCCAGCTTCTGGCTATTACAAATAAAGCTGCTACAAACATGGTTGAACAAACGTCCTTGTTGTATACTTGAACATCTTTTGGATATATGCCTAGGAGTTGTATAGCTGGATCTTGAGGAAGCGCTATTCCTAATCGTCTGAGAAAGTGCCAGATTGATTTCCACAGTGGTTATAGAAGTTTACATTCCCACCAGGAGTGGAGGAGGGTTCCCCTTTCTTCACATCCTCTCCAGCATGTGCTGTCACTTGAGTTATTCATGTCAGCCATTCTGATGGGTGTAAGGTGAAATCTCAGGGTCATTTGCATTTGCATATCCCTGATGACTAATGATGTTGAACATTTCTTTAAGTGTTTCTCTGCCATTCGTTATTCCTCTATTGAGAATTCTCTGTTTAGCTCTGTTCCCCATTTTTTAGTTGGATTAATTGACTTGTTGCTGTTTAACTTCTTGAGTTCTTTATATATTCTGGATATTAGCCCTTGGGAAATAGTATCTTTCACAATAGCCTAAAAAGAAATCTCAGAATAACTTTAATCAAGCAAGTGAAGGACTTGTATGAGAAAAACATTAGGACACTGAAGAAAGCTGGGTATGGTTGCACACTCCCCACACTCAGCACTCAGGAGGCAGAGGCAAGTGGAGGATCTCTGTGACTTTGACACTGGCCTCATTCATCTACATAATGAGTTCCAGGACAGCTGGACCAAGTAAAAAGTCCCTGTCTCAACACAAACAAACAAACAAACAAATGGTACTGAAGAAGATATCAGAAGATGGAAAGATATCCCATGTTCATGTGTCAATAGGATTCATATACTGAAAATGGGCATCATACCAAAAGCAATTTACAGATTCAATGCAAATCCTTTCAGAATTTCAAGACAATTATTTATATAAATCGAAGAAAACAATTTTCAGCTTCATATGGGGAAAAAATCAGGATGGCTAAAACATTCCTGAATAATAAAAGAACTGTTGGAAGCATCACCACAAGAGACTTCAAATCATACTACAATGCTATAGTAATAACATATAGTAATGGCATGGTACTGGTATAAAAACAAACATGTCGATCATTGGAATATAATTGAAGACTCAGACATAAATCCACACACCTCTGAACACTAATTTTTAAAAAAAGCTAAAAACACACATTGTAGAAAAGACAGCATTTTCAACAAATGTTATCATGGTGGCCAAACAGAACGGCTGCATGTAGAAGAATGCAAATAGATGCTCATGAGTCTCTCTGCAACTCCAAAAGGAATGAGAGCCTCAACTCAGACATCTCAGATCTGATAGGAGAGAAAGTGGGGGATAGCCTTGAACTCACTGGCCCAGGGGAAAAAAAACTTTCTAATCAAAACACTGATAGGGTAGGCATCAAGATCAACAATTAGTGAATGGAACCTTATGGAGAGCAAATGACACTACTATTCCAAGAAAGTGGTAGGCTATACAACGGGAAAATATTTTTACTAATTACACATCTGATAGAGGGTTAGTATGTAAAATATATAAAGAACTCAAAACACTGGACTTCAAGAAAAAGAAAAACCCATTTAAAAGTTAGGATGCAGGACTAAGTGGAGAGTTCTCAAACAATGAAACATAAATGATGGAGAAGCACTTAAAGAAATGTTAGTCATCAGGGAAATTCAAATTAAAACCGCTTTGAGATTTCATTTTATACCAGAAGGAATGGCCAAGATCAACAAAACAAATGACAGCTCATGCTGGCAAGGACGTGAGGGAAGGGGAACACTCCTCCGTTGCTGGTGGGAGTACAAACTTGTGCAGCCGCTATGGAAATCAGTGCGACAGTTCCTCAGGAAGCTTGAAAAGGATCCAGCTATAACCACTCTTCGGCATACGCCCAATGGATTCTATCTTCTTTTACAGAGATACTTGCTCATCCACCTTCTTTGCTGCTGTATTCATAATAGCCATAAATTGGAAACAGCTTAGATGTCCTTCAACTGACGAATGGATGATGAAAATGTGCTCCATTTACACAATGGGATATTACTCAATTGTTTAAGAAAAACTAAGTTATAAAATTTGTAGGTAAATGGATGCAGTTAAAAAAAATATCAACATGAGTGAGGTGACCCATATCCCCAAAACACAAATATTGTGTGTTTTATTTCAGATGAGCAATACATGGAAACTAGCACAGACCCACAGCTGCACAATATTCAAAGAGTAAGAGATTTTGGAGCACTTAGTCCTAAGTGCGTTATCTTCTCCAAAGCCTCCCCTCAGGGTTTGAAAGAATGTTAAGAGCCACAGGGTGTAGATGAAGGAAACTGTTCTTCAGAAGCCACAGAACTGACACACATGAACTCAATTCACAGAGACTGTGGCAGCACGCCGTGGCCTTCACAGGTTCAAGCCTGGCGGATTCCCAGGACTGAGACGGGGAAGAGGACACAGGCTCTTATGCCTAACCAAGAAGGGACCTGCAAGTGACACCTGTTTCCAAAGGAACATTAGTTGATGACCAATACAAAATGAACTCAATCATGTTTTTGTAGAGTTTTTGTCTTAAATTGCTTTGTTCGGGCATTTTTTTTTTTTGTCTTATTCATCTTTGCTTGTATGTTTTGGTTCCCATTTTTTGTGTTTTTTTCGTTTTACATACAACTTGTGTCTTCTGTTTATTATTATTATCTTTTGGTTTGGTTATTTTCTTCTATTTTCTTTTTGGTTGTTCGTTTTTTTAAAGAGAGAGAATAGAAGGCACAGAGTTGGGTTGGTGGGGAGTCTCTTGGAGGAGCTTGGGGAGGGGAAAAGCATGACTAGAATATATTGCATGAAAACAAATTTCAATAAAAAGAAACTGACGCAATTAATTTTAATCCCATACATCTATCCTAACCCGATATACTATCTGTTTGATTTATTATGTAGGAACTGTAGAACTTTTAGTTGCTGAAATGATAAAGATCAATATAAAAACAATGAAGCCAATTTATTTTGGTTTTTCATGCTAAATCCTTAATGGCTGCTAACGGGCAGTTAGCACAGGGTTAACACTTAAATATTCTGGTGATTAATATTAAAGGGAGCATTGCTTTCTGCCTTAGATCCTGATATGGTCTATGGTGTGTCCCCAGCTCCTCCCCTTTTCGCGAGATAGGACATGCCCATCATGTCCTGTCGAAGAGGACAGGTCTTTCTCCTGAACTTTCCAAATATTCCCAAATATTCATTGAAGCACGTTGCATGACTTCAATAATCATACAATGCCTACCAGTAACAAATGCCAGGGGCTTCATTGAAGGAAATCTTCTAGTTTAGACTACAGTGAAGTCGTAGGTGATGGAGAAGAAGGGCCGTGCTGCCGAAGAGCAGATAGCGTGTTCAAGCACACATAGGAGCTTCTCAGAGGACCTGTTTCAAAACAGCCCGAATTTTCCCCTTTGGTAGAAAATCTCAAACAAGGTGTCTAAAATGAAGGCTTCAAAAGGGTACCACGAGCTCTGGGTCCCCCAGAGGTGGCGCTACGAGGGTGACGGAGTTAATTAGTGCCCGAAAACGCGGTTTCTGAGCTCATCAGAGAAGTCATGCTCAGCAAACACTATTTATAGCCGAGCTGAGGTGTGCACACTGTGTGACATTTCCCCGTTTTCTAAGTAGGGGGACTTCAGAAAGTCGTGGGCACCCGGGGGGCGGGGGTACGGGCAGCAGTGTGCGGGGGCGGGAAGCAAACGCGCCAACCACGCGTGTCCGCGCGCAGGTGCCGGGGGCGGCGGCGGCAACTCCGCAGCGGCCGCCCGGGAGGAGAGTTCGCGGCAGCTCTCGGGATGCTCCTAGATGCAAGATGTGTCTCTGGCCAGCAGGAGGAAGGAAGAGGAAGTGAGAGCAGCGGCAGCCGGCGGCAGCGGCCGGCGACCCGAGTGTAAGTGCGTGCGTTCGGGCAGCGGCAGCGGGCGAGGATGGGCACGAGATAGAGGCAGAGCCAGCGCCGTCCGCGGCCCCGAGAGGGGCGACAGAGCCTCGGCCACCGGTCTACGGCCCCGGCCCTGTAGCTCCGGCCTCTGGAAGCCCTCGTCCCCGCGTCCTGCGACCCCGGGCAGGTTTGTAAAGTTTGCTGGGCTGGCGCTGCGCCCGGCTCGCTGACCTCGGCGGCCCGGGCGGGGGCCGGGGCAAGACCAGGGCGCCGCGGAGACACTTTTGTTTCCTCCCGGGGCCCCGCGGCGCGCGCGGGTGGGGGCTGCGGGCGCGCTGCAGTTGGGAGGTCTGGGCAGAGGGGAGTCCCGAGCGGCTGAAGGCACGGGGGCAGCGGACACCGGGGGCGGCGCCGACATGGGGCACTGGGCCGGGACCCGTGGAGACTGCCCGGGCAGGGTCGGCTGGAGGGGGCGCCGGCGGGCTGCGCCACCGGCGTAGGGGTGCTGGGACCTCGCAGAGTGCGCCCGGGACCTTGCGGCCAGCAGTCTGGGGGCCGGAGAGCCGGGAAGCTCTGCGGAGTGGTGGCGGCCGGCGAGAGGACTCCGGGGCTCACTCGGGTGTCGCAGACGGGAGGGGAATCCCCGGAGAGCGCGCGCCCGGGATGGGGGCGCGATGGGTTGGCGGGGACCCCTGCAGGCGTTCGCTAGGAAAGACCCGCCTCCCGGGGCCACGCGGGGCTTCCCTCTGGGGCCAGGCAGGGCGGCGGGGGCTTCGATGGAGAGGCTGGCGTGGGAGAGGGCGGACCGCTCGCCTTCCCGGGAGAGCGGCGGGCGTGGGGCGTTGGGGAGGGAGCGAGCCAGCCGCGCGCCGCGGTGGCCCCGCTGCTTTGAGGAAGAGGAAACCCTGAACTCAGCCGGCCGCGGTGCGCTTCTGTGGGGTTGGGAAGTCCGTGCTGTGTCGCGGGCGCGCGCTAGGTATATATTTGTGTGTGTGTGTGTGTGTGTGTGTGTGTGTGTGTACTCGCGCGCGTGATTGCGGTGGGGGCGCTCTCCCACTGACCCCCGGAGTTGGGGGGCTCTCTCTCTCCCACTGACGGTCCTGTCTTTTGAACTAGGCAGCTAGGGCAAGGGTTGTTGGATTTGGGTTGACCTGACGCTGCAGAGTTTGGCCCCAAGCAGGGACAGCTCCGAGGGCCTCTGGACAGCTCCCGAGGCTCATTGAGCTCCATGAAATGCACCAAGGGGCTCCGAGCCTCTGGCCAGTACAGACAGCTTAAGATACAGAGAGGAGGTTGTGACTTGAAGGAGACCAGGGAAGAATCTCTGAATTTTTATTTTCTTTTCTATACTAAATAAAAATGAACAGCGTTTGCATACCGAAAATCTTTGAGAGCAACTTGAGACAGGAAGATGCAGTTTACTTGCAGTGACTGTTAGATTGGGAAAGCTGCCAGTAGAGCTGGTCCATTAAAGGCTTCTGGTCATGGTCTCCACGTGCCTCACCTCTTCAGCAGCTCCCCAAGGTTATTTCAAGGTTTGCTGTTTCCACTCCCCCAATTTACAGGACTGGGGTTCCTAGAGAGTTTAAAGCCAGTCGCTTGCAGGCTTGTAAGAAACTCCATTCTCGTTTTTTCTTACCTGCCCTTCCTTCTTCCCTCCCTTCTTCTCTCCTTGCTTCTCCCCCTCCCCTTCCTTCCTAGCTGACCTTTTGATCTTCCGCTCTTCACTCTGGCACATTTGCTGTCTTTTCAGAATTGTGATTAAATGTGCATATCGCCTTTCTTATTGTATTTGCTACTCAGTTCTTGTTCTCTAGTTAGGTGGAGTGGTAAACTGACAGAATGAGCTCAGCTATGGGAATGAGGAGGAAGAGTAAGCTGGGGAACAGGAAGCTTACAGACTGTGGGAAGACCACAGTCTGTAGAAACTCAGTGCCCACCCGAACAGGCATTGGGCCACAGGGTTGATGGCCGTGTGATGGATGGCAGCCTCCCCCCTCCACTGCCACAGCAGCATGTCCTTGTTAATGGCAGCAATTCTGACTTTCTTACATTTTTCTTGTTTACTGCTTTCTCTCCCCAGGACCTTTGCATATGCTGTTCTTCTGCCCGAGGAGCTTTCCCTCACATGTTCAGATGACTCATCCTTTGTTTCCTCTAGTTTTAAAGGTGGACAGCTGCCTGGGTCCTCTTGTGTTACTCCCTGTTCCCTCTCAGTATTTAGTCACCTGCTTATTTTATCACTGTTTCTCCCATTAGAATGGAAGTTTGAGCAGCCTGGTGACCATGTTCCCAGATTTAGATTGACTTTAGATTGTAGCTCGGGGTACGAGGTACTTGTGTGTTCTGTAAATGTTTTGCGGATTAATGGACGAAGAGTCTGTGGTGGGAGAGGCCACTGTGGAAATCTACCAAGAAAATCCCAGTGTCAGTGGCGAACAGGAACCCAGGCTTTTACCATACTTTGGTCCCCTCCTTCACAGTCTACCACTGGCCTTTCAGACTCCCTCTGCCTTGGTTACATCCCTCTCTCAGAACCGCAGGCTGAGGAAAGGCGCAGAGAGGCCATTGCCTGGGTCATCGTAGGAAAGCCAGGGCACTTTATTGAAAGCCCAGCTGTTCCTGATGTGCTGTAACCCCTCCCTCCCTCCGTGGAGGCTGTCTTTTCAAAGCCTGTGCTGCTTTAAGCCAGAGAAATACTCCCCTGGAGGATGGCATTATGGAGAAGCCACAAGAGGCCCATGTATGCACTCTCTCACAGAGATGAAGCCGAATTGAAGGCAGAGGAGAAGAGGTTGCTAGCAAGGCCAGGAGAGGGAGGCAGAGGGAAAATCTGGGAGACAGATGAAGAAGAGAAGCAAGAGAAAGGCCTGGGAAGAGAAGATGAAAAGGATGAGGCCCTTCTCCAAGAGCTGCTTAGTTGTAAGCATTTCTGAAACTTGAGCACCTGTGAGAAGTCAGTGCTAGAGTTTTCTCAAGTAATTTGCTTGCTTTGGGTATTTGGTGTGAGTGGGTGGGGAGAGGTGTGTGCAGGAAGGGAGGGCTTTGAAGCTCTGGCCCAGAGGATGTGGCTGGGGGCATAGCAAGCAGTGCACCAATGCATGCTTGCTTACTCCATGACCTGGTCCAGCTCTGAAGCTTCAGAGGGATCCTGTCAGGGCAGTATTTGCCATCCTGACCCAGAAACCGTGGGCCAGAAGGTTTCTCACTGAAGTCTGCAACCACTCTGTAATGCCTGCAGCCATCCAAATAGATAGCACGGTTAGACATCCTGTTGAATTTGGAGAAGGTGGGAGATTACTAAACCTCTCTGCCTTACAAAGCCTCAAGTGTTTGCTGCAAGAGTTGTGTAATGTCAAGTCAAGTCAACGAACATTGTGCTTTGTTTGCTTAAGGTTGCAGCCCAGGAGGAGAGCCTGATACCCACTTAGCAGGTCTGGATCAGCAATCTAAAACACAAATGGAAGCAAGCACAAGGCCAGTCCTCTGAGGAGGTTGAGGCTGAAGGATCTTGAATTAGAGCCAAGCCTGGATTAATAGCTAGTTCAAGACCAGCTAGAAATACATAGCAACATGCTGTTTCATAGAAACAAGGGCTAGGAAGGTATGCATACATACATCTAAATATATATGTATATGTACATATATGTGTATTCACACACATACATATATATCAGTAGCATCCTTGATTAGCATGCGTCAGGTCGTGGGTTCTGTCCTTAGAGTCCCACAGAACAGATCCTGAGACTTATATACTGAATGCGTAGCTCCATTTGGGTTTGAGTTTTTTAAAAACTTGCTTTAATAACACCAGAGATTTTTTTTTCACCAACTTGCCAGGAATTCTCATGGAAAAGAATCCATGGGGCCGTGCTTTCAGAAGCATCTAGCTGTTTCCCTTTTACAAAATATTGTTTGTTTAATTTCTTGTGAAGGATGCTGTTTTCAAGTGAACTGAATGCAGTGTCAGCCTTTTTGACTTCACCCTAAAAATGCTGCTGTTTACAGGCTTTATCATTGTGCCAGGCCCAGATGCCACCACCATCCTAGGGAACAGGGGACCCAAGTGAGCCACTCTTGACTGCCCTGATGCAGAGTTGGATTATCCCCAGTAGCTCTCGCTCTATCTAGAAGGGAATCAAAAGTGCCCACTTTTTTTTTTTTTTCTGGTCAAGTATTAGCTTTGAGCTTTTGGAAATTTACTCTGCTGGACCTTTCCTTTCCAGTTTTAGCCCCCCAACCTGGTATTCCCTATGTGCATGAGCTAATTACTTCTGGAGATTTGCAGAGGCAGCCATTGTGTTTGGGTAGTAGCCACACTGCTGTGATGGGTGATTAGATTAGGTGTTCCTGATGACTTGTCCTCAAGACTGGCTAGCCAAAAAACAAAGCCAAAGGCCAAGAACTTCAACACTGTCCCAATCAGAAGGGTCATGCAGATAGGGTGTGGCTTCTGTGATAAGTGTGTGGCCTTAGAGAGTGTCTGAGTGCTCAGCATAGTGCTTGTAGGTTCAGCAAAGCCAGTCAACAAAGCCAGTCTGTGTACCCCATGCATACACTGGCTGCTGTGCTCCATTACCTGGATAATCTAAGTTGTCTTAAGTATTAACAATGGCAACTGATGTGTAGTAGGTGGAACTGAGGCCTGCCAAGCCTTGCCACAATCAATGATCAAATTAACTACTTGTGTTTCAGCCTTCCATAGGTGCTGGTACAACTTAAGCAGACTAAAGTGAGGCAAACAGGTACTGAGGCAGGAATGTGTGGGTGAAGGAATGCTGTCTCATCAAATGGAATTAGCCACAGCAACAACCTGGCCCAGTGCTGAGTAGAGAAATTAGTCACATGTATAAATAGAAGGAGATGCTTCTTCGTGTTCTGAGCCCCCACAAACACCGGTTTCCAGAATCTGAGCAAGATTATAATTGTAACCTCAGTTTTAGGAATTGAAGCGACACTTGGACTATTTTAGTTTTAACAGTTAACGTAGAGAACACAGCTTTCCTCGGTAGAAAATGCTGGCAATGCACTACTTGCTCTACTCTAGGACAGCTGTGCTGGAGGGGGATGGCAAAATTTCTGGATAAGCAGCGGTAGGCTAGGGGATTGATGCCCAGGTACGGCATTATGAAACATTGTTCTTTTAAGAGTAGACCAGGAGACTGATGTGCCTCTTTGTCATTTCTTTTATCCACACCATGATGTATGTCCTGATTAGTTACTCACCTTGTTGGTACAGTGGTATCAAGAGACATCTCCACTGTGTTAGGAATACCCTTGATTTAGCAGGGCGTAGTGGCTTCTACCTATGATACCAGATCTTGAGATGTTGGGACCAGGAGGTTTGTGAGGCCAGCCTGGGCATTAGAAACAGCTCCCTCTAAAACCAAAGCCAAAACCAACCAACCACCCACCCAACCAGCACCAGTACCACCACCACCACCAATAACAACAACAACAAAGTAAAAAAACCAACCACTCCCCAAACAAACAAACAACAAAAACAAAGCAAACAAGGGCTGGGTAAGGATATGGTTAGTTGGTAAAGTGCTTGCCTTTATGGCATGGGAACTCGAGTTTGAGCTCTAGAACTCATATAAAAATGCTGAGGTGGGGGTCACGGAGGGAAACTTAGAACTTACTGGTCTTTTGTAGAACTTGTGTAATTGGCAAGTTCTAGGTCAGCAAGAGATGCTGTCTAAAAAAATAGGTAAAGAGTACCTGAAGAATGGCACCCGTGGTTGTCGTCTGGGCGCCACATGTATGAGCACACATGTGCAACCCATGTCCTCACACATGTATGCACACAGATGCACAATAAATTAAAAAAAATAAATGTAAACATAAGGAAGATATGCCCTTGGTTCAGGTGGCGGTAGCGCCTAGTGATATAACATGTACTTGACCTATGTGGATTTGAGTCTCAGCTCTGTAAAAAAGTCTCAGAACTCTCCTTAGTTATGATGGATGGGTCCCATAGATATCAGGTTGCCATGGTGTCTGGCTTGGGATGTCTCTCCTACCACTTGAGATGGAGAATTTCAGAGTTGATCTTTCAATGGATAGTGCATTCTCAAGTTGTCCTTAGCCTTGAATCTAGATCCATCTGTGGGCTTTATATACCAATAGGCCAAGGTCACAATATTGGAGGATGAAGGCAATTTATTAGAGAGAGGGAGAGAAGGAGAGAGAGGGAGAGGGCAGGAGGGGGGGAAGGAAGAAGAGAGGAAAGACTTTGCCAAGGATAACATATCCTTTAGCCAACAACACTTAAAAAAATTGTGGATGACATATCGTGCAGGCAAAATTGTGGAACCTATTGGGAGGGAGCAGTTGGCAGGGGAATATACTTCATGGTGCACTTGTCAGCTTGTCATAGTGTTGCTTCTGACCATGGATTAATGCTCACTGAGGGAACCTGTGACCTGAGCCCATTAAGCAGGATGGCTCTTCTTAGGGCCACGCAAAGGTTGCTGCTGTTACTCTTTTTCTGATTGTAGAC
This sequence comes from Meriones unguiculatus, assembly GCF_030254825.1. NCBI lineage: Eukaryota > Metazoa > Chordata > Mammalia > Rodentia > Muridae > Meriones > Meriones unguiculatus. Next base: position 37,347,598 of record NC_083366.1, read on the forward strand.
CAGTTCCCCTTTTATTTGCCCTTTATTTTAGTGCCATTCTGAGCTAGACAGTTTGGTCGTTTGAGGACTCTCCCAGGCACTGCAGGATGCCCAGCAGCTTTCCTGCTCTTTGTTCACTAGGATGCAACATCATCACTTAGGAACACTAAAACCGTATCCATACTTTGTAGGTCTGTAGCTCAGGGGTCAACCCTAGCCTTCCCCCGTCCTCACCGCCCTCACCGCCCTCACCTTCTCCCCTTGCTGGCCTGGTTGGGAACCTCTGCTTTGTTTCCTGAAGTGAAATCTGACCAGACTTCTTACCACAGCTGTAAGTGCCCCAGTTTTCTGTCACTGGGTCTTCCTTGGAGCCTAAACTTAAGGTAGTGCCCTCTCAGATGGGGAACTCACCCTTTGTGTCCATTCATTTTGCTTCCGTTTCCTCCCTGACTTCCCTCACTGCTAAACTGCAATTATCTTCCTAAGTCAGATGGTTGCCAGTCTGCCTCTACTCTCCTTCCTGTAGTCCGGGCAGAAGGAAACCAAACAGTGAGTCCCCGGTCCCAGCTTGCTGGTGAGGATTTGAGTTTGACTACTGGTTTCAGAATTCACTGTGACCTTTACATAACAGTTAGAGGGTAAATGAATGGAGCAGGGTGGTAAGGAGCTGTCAGCATGGCTTCTGTCAGCTTAGAGGCCTGGTCACAGGGTAAAGAAATGTCTGCTTGGAGTCTGGTTCCTGAGGACAGTATCTGCTCCTGTGCTTGGCACATGCACCGTGGCTGAGCATCTGGTAATGGATATGGATGTCCTACGAGTGAAATAGGACCTTGTAGCAGGGTCGGGGAGAAACTGTAATGGTATTGGCTTACGTGAAGTCCTTACCCACTCTGTGCATTAGATTTCTGTGCAATCCTGTGGCATTATTTTCTTAGGCAATTTTACGCCAACCTCCTATTTGGCCCCTCTGGCAGCTGTAGTGTTGAGAACAGTAGCTGGTGGCTTATGCCACACAGAACCTACCGCTGGGTTGGTTATTAACGTGTTTCCCCAAGGCGCAGCCGCCTTCTCCGAGCCACAGCCTCGTAGCAACCCTCCACCCTTCCTTCCGCCCTTTGTACCTTTTATTTTCAGTTTTAGATTGTATTTGGAGCACCGGAGTTTTGTGCTCTGGGGTTCAGTGACTGAGTGTACTATATGAGATATATTTTCCAGGCTGATACACACAATTACCCTTAATTTTGAATTATAATGCATTTCTTTCTCTCTCTCTCTCTCTCTCTCTATATATATATATGTGTGTGTGTGTGTGTGTGTGTGTGTGTGTGTGTGTGTGTGTATTTTTTTCTTTCTGTTTTGGGTCTCTTTAACCCAAATGTATAAACCACAGTAGCTTTGCCTGTGGCTTGGGAAGTTGAGCCAGTGGACTGCTTTGGTCAGACTGCACATTTTTGGCTGAGCGAAGAGTGAATTCCAATAACACTCAGTCAGGCTGGTTTCAACTTGACTCCTGCCCACCCCCACACTACCCTGCCTTACCATGCCCTAGATTTTTATAGTTACTCAAATTATGGGCCACTTGGTGGAAATGACTACTAGTTAAACATTTTGGCTTGGGGAAATGGGACAGATTCTTTCCTGTAGTAAGTAGTGTCATGTACACATACAGACACAGAGAGAAAGAGAGAGGAAGAGAGAGAGAGTTGTGCCACACCTAATAATAAAGGGTCCTTTGAAGCAGAGGAATGATGTTAGGTGCTAAATTCTATCCTCTCACACTTGTCACCTTCATTGAATGGGAATCATGTTAAAGCATTTTTTTTTATATCAAGGAATGAATGCATTTCCATCCTCTCTGGACCCTCTCCACTGCCAGCAAGTGACTTAGGCTCACTGGAACTGTTTTCTCAATCAATATTTGTTCCGCTCGGAATATGTGAAAAACGTCTGCCTGGATTTGCATAAGAGAAGCATAAAAACTCTATTTTTTAAATTATAATTCTTAAAAAGTAACGTGGAGTAGATGCAGTTGAGTAATAAGGTCCATGCTCAGAGTGGACAAAGCCTGGAATTCTCTTTCTCAGGATTTGAACAGAATTCGTGCGTGCACGGGTGCGCATGCCCACACACACAATGTCCATGTAAGGGTCTGAAATGCACAGAAAGACTTAAGTTCAAGTATTACTTCTAGGCTTAGCCCTTCCCAGCACTTCACCCACTTCTTCCTCCTGCCATCATTCAGCCATGCCACGGCCATTTTAACAGCACAGGCTGTTCTGTGGCCAAGGCCCTCCACATTTGGAGCTTTGCTGGGGATGGATGAATGAGAAGAAGATCAGGTAAGAGATAAATGTGACTAAACAGTACTGCCTGGTTTGCAGATCGCAGGGAAAGGAGTACACAGATGATCATTTGGGAAAAATGTAGAAAACTTATTATTAAAAGAAAGATTGCTCCAGGAGCTCAGCAGTCTGTGGTGGAGAAATGTTTGGATGAGGCCTGGATTGAGTTCTGCTGGGAGCTTGAAAATGGGTTGAGTGGACAGAAAAGCTGAAAAGGCTCTTAGGGCAAGGAAAACAGACAACCTAGGTTTAATGAGGACCCCTCTCCCATTGCAGCAGCCTGGACAAAAGGTTAGACAGTAAGTAGGCAGGAGGGACTAAGGAAGGTTGACACTTACCAGCTTCTTTCTTCTAGACCTACCCAAACAAACACTCGGTCTTGGGGAGAGGAATAAATAAATCCAGCAGTGAGCTTGCTATGAGGAAAGGCTGCCCCACCCCCACTTCCCAACTGACCCCACAGCTGGATGTCAGCCAGCACAGACACAGGGGAAGGAGGACAGTATGTTACAGCCACCCACTGAAGAAAACAAATGGAGGGTTTGATAACTGATTGGATTTGGGAAAAGGAAAAGGATGGTGCTTTGAAGTTTGGAACTAAATAAACATGTACATCTTAATGTAGGAGTCTAGCTGATTTTCAAGCCTCAGCTGGGTGAGGTAAGTTCATTATCCTGCTCAGCCTCACTTTTCACATCTGTCAAATGGCGTTAATGGAAATCCGTAGCCTCTGAGCTGCTGACGTGGTAACCTTCATACTGACTATGAAGTAGGTTTGGTGCATTGGTTTTGCTGTTTTTGTTGATGCCATTGATTTTATCAGTGATTCTTCTGCAGGGTTTTTAGCACCAACATCTTGGTATACTCATTTAAAGACTCAAGATTGATTATTTAATTTTCTTTAAGAGGCCTGAGCCATTCCTCTTAAAAGCTCAACTAGAGTTTGCTTCATACATCCGTGCTTCAGAAACAGAGACTTAAACTGCCACATTAGGATAAATATCATCAGTTGTGAATTAAATGAACCAATGTAAGAGATGATACCACCAATTTGGTGTGTATCTCCTAGCTTAATTCCAGCCAACCTGGAATTTTCCCTTTACTGTTAATTCGCACTGGGGACAGAGATCGGAGGTTGCTGTTCAGGGTTCTTCTGATCCCTTGGTCCTATCTTTCTGGGAAAGGACTGTTGGACACCTGTCCAACTACAAACAGGAGCTCTGTGAGAAACTCCCAAGATAGTGGGGTCTTGGTGGACAGCAATGGGCAGGCATTTCAGACGAGCTGTGTTTTATAGGATTATGTTGTTTGTAAAGGGTAGTCCTCAAAGTGTATGAATCACTTAGAACCTCCTTGAAATTAAGAGACTGCTTAAAGTTTCGGTGGAATGTGGGTGGGTGTAAGCTTTCTCCTTTATCCTCAACTGGCTGGTTAGACTGTCAGACAGATTGGAAGTTACTCGAAGCCTGAGACAGGGAGGAAGACAGCCATGGCCGAAGGATTGTACCCACAAGAGCTCCACTGTTCTGCCTAATTGATTTTATCAACTTTCTCACTTTTCAAAATGTTCCATGTAGGACAATTTATTCTACATTCACTTCAAGCCGCAGCGACCTTTCCCATTTCTATTTGCTGGTTCTGGCCATTGTTTGTTTGGGTAACTGCTCTGCTCTCTAAGCTCCTCCCAGAAGGCAGCAGCTAGCATACAGGCTTGCTAGCTTCTTACAGAGTAGCTCAGGTACCCATTCAATGTTCATTTAGTAATGGCCTTTGTGAATGGGTTAAATGAAAGATGAACTTCAGTTCAGACACTAAAGTGTCATGAATGGAAGCATAGGCTTGAGGTGGGAATGGAAAGAACTTCTCCAGACTTGGCTTCCGAAGAAAAAAACATGGCTGCAGTCATGAAACGCTGCTTATCTGAGCACAGATCTCAGGAGATCTCTGTTGGACCCAATAAATTACATACGACCCTTGGCATATACAAATTTCAGTCCTTTTCTTTGCTGGGAATCCAGTGTCAAACATATTTAAGGAGGCATGGAAAGATCTGTGTCATAAGATGCAGGGTTCTGGTGAAACTGAGGAATTCGGCTCACGCGCCGTGTAAGCCAACAGTTTAAAGATTCCAAGAGCCTTGGCTCCTTTTCGCGCCTCACAGTTGTGCCCTTTTCTTCAGTTTATCTTAGGAGACATTTCCAGCTGTCAGCATCCCCTCCATTTCTGACACTCAGTTTGGCCTTGGTTGAGCATGTGGCTTTGGAAAACTGCGTGGAGGGGGTCATCGTACTTGGTGACCACAGATGAGGAGCAATTTGTCCTAAAAGTTTTGCCACCTCAGGAGCGTGTGGAAGAGCAGTCATGTCAGCAGGCCATCACCCCATCTGCAGCCAGCTGCCTGCAAGACAGACGAGAGAAGAGAGCAGAACAGGCGATTCCTGTTCCCAGGAGACATCATTTTGTGTAGTAGACATTTTGTTGTAATTACTGCTGACTGAGGTTCATTTAGAATCTTTTCAAATATACTGCTAATAATTTTAGCATTTGAAGGCATACAATGAAAAAGTCTGAGGTCAATTAAGGCCTGTAAGGGTGTATGGAATATAAGAAGTCACTGTGAAAATTTCCTGGTCAGTTTTTATTTCAAAGTGCATCTCTCTTTCAGACAATGAATTGCTTACCTTAAGGCAATGGTTCATAAACAGATCAAACCAAGGCCCAGAGAAATGGACCAGTGCCAGCTTTAATGATATTTTTTTTTCTTTCCACATCTAGGAATTGTGTGGGAAGAATGGGGTCCATCCATTTGAAACACATGCAAAAGAGAGTGTTTAGGGTCACGTGTAGCAGAGAATCCACTGTGGCATGTCAGCCCTTGTCACTAGAAAGACATCAGAGCCCTTGACTTTCAGGAAACGGATAAACAGGCATTTAATTTTTTCCCCGTGAGACAAGGTTTTTCTGCTCTGGCTGTCCTGGAACTCACTCTGTAGAACTCAGAGATTTGCCTTCCTTTACCTCCAGAGTGCTGAGATTAAAGGAGTGCCTGGCTACCTTAAATTCTTAATTGCTTCCGAATCCAGATTTGCCCCCAGTGTTTGATTGGGATTTATTTTAAATTCATTTTTTCACTCACACATATTTACTGAGTACCAGCTTTGCAACATTAGCAAGTCTTCTTCAAGAAGAGTACATAGAAACAAGTTTACACATACAATCTCTAAGCAAGAAATGTACATTCATTATTGGGTTTCCAAAACTACATATTGACGTTTCTTAAAAACAGTCCTAAGATTTATTTATTTTATTTTGTGTGTGGGGATGTTTTGCTTGCGTGCAAGTCTGTGCACCCCATGCAGGCCTGGTGCCTGCACAGGTCTAGAAGAGGGCATGAGATCTTCTGGAACTGGAGTTACATTTGGTTGTGAACCACTATTTGGGTGATGGCAGTGGAATACTGGGTCCTCTGCAAGAATAACGAGTGCTCTTAGCCAGCAAAACATCTCCCTAGCCCCTGTGTGAGACTTTTCAAGTGGGGCTGAGGAGTGCGATGTGAAATTATTGGTGCTGTGAGGGCCTGTAGTGGGAGCATCAATTAATTAGTTAGTTAATTAATTAATTAGAAATGTGTGGGAGACGTGGAAAGAATTTTACAGGGGGAAGAAGAGGTGTTCTTGCCAAAGGCGGTGAGAAAGGTGGACTTTGGTTTTGAAGGGACTAAGGTCCATAGCTCTGCAGCCCTGTGTTAAATTGGGGAGTCAGGCTAAGGGGCATCGTGGGTCTGGGCCCTTATTCATGGGCAACAACCCATGTCTTTTCTCCGAGGACTGACAGGGCAGTGTCTGTGCTGTGAAAGCTCTTCCTGATGTGTAAATCATATGTCATTTCACATTGGTCACAGTATGGCTGCTACTACAACTACTTTCAGAATGCAACAATTTCTAAAAGAATCAATTTAGTCATTAGTTTCAGTCGTTCAGATTTTAAGCAGCTATTTAAAGGAGTGGTTTGGGGTAGGTCTGGCAGCCCTTAGGAATAACAGAGGGCCTGGATATGTGGGTCTCAGTTTTGAGAGGGCCTCCGACTCTTAGGGACTTGGGGACTGCAGCTTAGCCAGATCCTGGCTGATTCTGATCCAGTTTGAGAGACGCATTATCCTTGTAGGAGCGCAGGAGAGAATCAGGAACAGCCAAGTCCAAACCTCAGCAGGCTGCCAGCTGAGGGTGGGACCAGAGACTGCCCATGTGTCAGTCAGCCTGGGCCCCTTCTCCCATTCTGGAGAGATTTTCTTCCAGTGCACTTGAAATGGATTCTAAATCCTTCAAGTTTCCTCTAATTTATTTTCTAATCCTTTCGTATGCGGCTCTTAGCTCTGTGCATCGCACTGGCCCTCTCTGTGTTTGCTGTCTTATTTCATTTTGTCGATGTTTAGTGAGAACCTTTGTGAGTCCTGGGTTCAGTTGGCAGGCAGGTGTGAGGAATCGCCTGTGTGATGAGGAGAGGCACCTCTTTGGGTATGACCTGATTTGCCCTCTAGCAGAAGGCGGATCTCAGTGTACAGGGGGAGCTCAGTTCACAGTTGACACAATAGACAGCTGTGTGCAGACAAGGAGGGACACAGGGAAAACTAGTTGGGGAGGGGCATGTCCTCTCTTTGACTTCCCTGTTCCTGCTCTCGTCTCCAGAGGGACTACACATACATCTTCTCGAGCTAGCAGTTAACAGAGCTCAGAATTTCTGCTTAGCTGTAATCAGGGAGAGATGAATGTGAAGGGCAAATGTCAAGCAGAAGAGAAGTCACACAAAAAGAATCACGTAGTCTGTAGGGCTGGTGCACAGAGATAGTCTCAGAAGTGCCTGAGCACACATCTTCCTCTGGTCCACATGGTTCCACTATGTGGTCCTCTGGGGGCCTTCTGGGCATTTTCCTGGGTGCACTTTTCACTGTGCTGGCAGGTGCTCATGTCACCTTACTTTATGGTTACTGACGTCACCCTTTCGTAGCCTTCAGGATTTAGGTAGGTGTGCCATGCTAAGCCTGTAAGAGGTACCAGTGGTCATGTGTAGAAGGAAGCGTTGTTATCCATGTGTGCTTCCTCTGTGTTCCTTTTCAGTCTTTGAAGCCTTTCATATGCCTTTCTGAGTCAGGGCCCCAGGAGTAATACATTCAGAAATGATGGACATGTGATTCTCCTCGCCCCTGGTACTTGAAGACCAGCCTTTCCTGAGGTAACCTTGACAAAAGAGCTTCTAGCTGTGGGTCAGAGATTGTGTGAGATGTGGGGAGGCACATGACATTGGCTGTGGTGTCCCGTTCCCCAGAGGCCTCAATTAGTGTCATTCCACTGGGCCCAGATCTACCCTGGACTTCAGGAGCTTGCCAGAGGAGAGCAACGCCCTTCTGCTATTCTATTACCACCTCTGCTGAAGGTTCAGTACTTATCTGTCTCCTCATAATTATCTACTAGTCACACAGAGCCCTCGGGGCATAAACAGAGAAGATTGAAACTGGCAAGAATGTCAAAGACTTTTTATGGGTCAGACCTTAGCACTTCTGTCCCCTTCACCTTTGTCCTCAGGACAGCCAGTGTTGAACTTGGAGAGTCTGTTTCTTTTCTTTTCCTTCTTCCCCAGCTCCTGTGGGTGACCAGGTATTTGTGACACACACTGGGGGTTGGGATCTTTACCACATATGTGGTTGCCCACACTTCATTTATTATATTATGAAAGGACCGTGGCCTTGATAATTTATGTTTCTGGGCTATAATTGCATATTATATCTGGAGCAGCTATCGGGGTTTTCAGCTAGCAATTGAAATTTGATAGTGCCTGGGCTCTTTCTTGTTGGAATGATTTTTCTTGATGTCCAAGTGCTGAGCTGAGCCTATTTCTTTGAAACCAAAGAGCACCCACATTGCAATTTTCAACTTAAATGCTGAGTTCTCTCTGGAAGTGACGAAGCAGATCTGGGCCTTTGGAACCATGTGCTCCGACCCTCTCCAGCCAGTTTCCCCCTTCCAGAAAAACAGAAACCTTCTTGCTTCGTCAGTGTGGGGATGCTTTGAGTTGATGAAGATGCCTCTCTTCAGACATGTCTGTTCTTCTCTCCAAATGTTGAGAAATAGCCACAGGATGGTGTCAGGGGCCTACAGAGAGAGGAGCCTGAACTAAGGCTCCACAGACCACTTGGCTTCCATGAGCTCTTTCTCTAGCTGGGGCCACTGTGGGCTTTTGGGGTCTCTTGGAATTGGTGTTATCCAAGCCATTGTCCAGTGGTTCCTGAAAGAACTGACTCATTCCTTTTCTCTAGTACACAGACAGTCTGAGCAAACACTGTGTATAGGTACAGCATGAGAAGAGAGACATTGGCAGGCTACGCTTTTGGCAGTCTAGTAACACTCTTTTTCAAAGGAAACTGACCTTGCATTTATCCTGGGTCTCTATACTGGGAACTGGTTCACAGGTCAAAACTATGTTCTTATGATTTAGGCTTCACCTTTCTTCACTTGCATGGGAATTTTTCTGTTCATACAGACCGAATGAGGATTCTGTAGGCTTTTGTGTTAGTCTGTTCTCTCATTACTATAAGAAAATGCCTGAGGCTGGATAACTTCATAAAGTTTATTTTGCCTCACAGTTTTGGAGTACAAGGTCAAGGGTCTGCCGCTGGTATGTCTGCTGATTTCCATGCTGGCTCAGAATATCACGTGGGAGGATACCACCAGTGTTCAGTCATAGGTGCTTCATCCTGTGACCTACCTAATTCTACTCATCTCCCAGTATCCCCACCTTTACACACCACAGTTAGCTGTCCACATTCTTCATCACTTTGCAGTGGGATAAATTTTAAATTGACCCTTGGAACATAGCCTCAAATCATATTCAAATAATACTGGTTTGCGAAGCTTCTCATCTTTTTGAATTCTAGAAAATCATGATGAGCTAGCTAGACTCTCAGGCCCGTGTGAATTACACCGTCCTCATGGCTATACTGACACTACTATCCATTTTTTAGCTGTCAGTTATGAGGCCCGTCCCCATGACTTTGTCATGTACTTTCTTTAAACATCTTTGAGGACCCTAGCTTATACAGACCTTGGTTGGAATTACCTGCCAGCTGTTTAGGGTAAATTTATAAACCCTTAAAAGTTTTGTTTCTGCATGTATAAGTAGAAATTTTGCCCATGTGCAGTCAAGATAAAAGAAAAATGTCATCAATGAATGGGAGAATTTTTTGGCCTTACTAAGGGTGCATTTGATATAAAAGGGTGTATATATTTCTTCAGTTAATCAACCTATATGTGAGAAAAAATGTATTTTCAACCTGCCCTTTAAAATTGTGTATCAAGGCCGTTCTGCGCTTGTCACCAGAGGGCTTCTAGAACAGACCACCTGTGACTCTTTTCTCATATTCTTCAAGTCTGCTGACAGTCTGAGACACATGCTATTTTAACTTCCGTAGGGAAAAGATGTCACTTGAAAGCTTATGGCAATCAAAAAATTCATAGTATTTTCTGCTCTTCGCATAGTGAAGTAAACTTCAAGATCGTTGGTTTTTCTAATACCAGAGTTTGCTTCCTGAATCTAAGTGGGGCAGGTGACCTGCTTTCATATGCCCCTGATGTTCTGAGGACTGTTGTGAGCTTTATTAGGGACTTTGTTCATCAATTTATTCTTTGAGCCCTCAAAGCCAACCAGAGAAGTAGGGCCATGGGAATGATTTGCCCTCCCGGGGAAGAATGAATCCTGGAGACTCAGCTACAGTCTTTGGTTGATGCTCTCCTGCAGGCTGAGTCCAAAGGTGTGCTTCGTGGGAGCTCCTGTTCTTGAGGGAGCCCTGTGGTGTCTAGTGTTTAAGCACTGAATTGGGGTAAAGAGAACCTAGCATCAGGACCACCACCGACTATTTTCTGCATCCTGCTTCATGGCCTCCTTAGCTGTCAGTATTGAGGGAGATGGCTAGACAAAGCTGATGGGCAGCAAGGAAGCATCTGTATATTGGTTTAGAACAAGAAGTCACCAATGGCCTCACAGAGCTCACCAGAACCCACTCAGCAGCATGAAAGGTTGAATCTTGGCACTTCTGATTCTGGGAGAGCCGCTAGGATCCATATTTATGCAAAGCCCCAGGTGGTTGTGGTAAGAAGCCCCTTTTGCAGATCTCTGAATAACTTCCAGACCCCCTTTTTTTTTTAATCTGCTTCTGTCTTTGGAGTTGTCTTCACAAAGCCATGCTGACCTTGTAAATAGGCAGCTCTCCCTAGTGGATTATTTCATGCTTCTGTATAGAGACAGAAAACAAAAAAGAAAGAAAAAGTGCAATTCATGTGCTCGTCTACATCCTCATTTCCACAGCTGTCCTTGGAGCACATCTAGCCTTGGTGCCCTGTCAATCATCTTGTAATCTGCTGGGCACGCCCACTTCCTGGCTCAGAGCATCTAGCCACAGGGAGATTTTCAAAGATGGCTAAGTGGGAGAGTGCTGAAACTGATCAGCCCTTTCTCTGCCCCTCTACTCTCTATATTACTTACTCTCTATATTAGGCCATATTGAGTTACTACGGGTTACTACATCTGATTCTGAGTATTCTGTAATAAAAACAGTTTCACTTAGTTCTCAGTCCTGGCAGTTCAGGGTCAGGGTATTGTTGTGGACCCTGCTTTGGTGAAGGCCTTGTGAGAGATGCCACCACAAAAACAGGACTGCGTGGCAGGGCAGAAAACCAGAGCTCAACTGTGAGAATTGTATTAATCCCTTCCACGTTCAGTGACCCCAGAGACCTCTTAAAGGTCTAAATATTTTTTAACGTCATCATACGGGGCACCACACTTCCAGTGTGGGAACTTTAGAGGGCACACTTTAACCACACACCACAGCCTCCTCCCCAGGAAAGACTTAAATGCCCCAGGTAGGACAAGGTCTACAGCTCAGTGGAGAACTTATCTAGCAGGGTACTCTGACCTCACCAAACAAGTAATAAAATAAATATCTCAAATTGCTTATCTGTTTGGGATTGGCCACTGAGAAGTCCTGTCTTCTGGCTGCTGCCGCTTCAATATGTGACTGCTACAAAGGTAACGAACTGTGTTCCATCTGATGATCAGCAGCCCCAGAGAGGATGTTCACTGGGCACAAAGCCGTGTGTGTGAGGTGCTGACATTCTGAACTAGGTGTTTTGCTTTGCTTTGCAACTCCTTCAACATTATTGCATGGCATTCCCTTCTCCAAACCTCCTCTACCCCACTGAAAAAGAGCCTTAAGTGTGTAAGCCCAAATCCGCCCCTAGATGGTCGGAACCTCACTGGGAGAAGGAAGACTGACTTCCTTGTCTCCTCCCACGCGCACAGTTCTGGGTGGCACCATCCCACGCTGTTTGCGTAATGGAGCTCCACACACTGCCAAGGCTGCGTCTAAAATTTAAACACATTCGAATGAGAATAGGGAGAGCCTCCAGGAAAGGTAACACTTCCCTGTAAGAGGCATAAATGTCACGTCTGTGTTTCGCTTCTGCTTTTGGATTAAGCACAGAATGTTAATTAAAAAGCGCGACACCCAGCTTCTGAGCAGCGATTAATTTGTGTTGTTACTCTCCTTTTATCTGTTGAGTCTTTGAATTCTTGAAAACACAGAGTGTGAAATGTATCTCCTAGGGGTCTTTCTAATGCGCCTTTTTATTTTACTGTTTTGATCTTTGGGCTGGGTGTTAGCTTGAAAAAGAGCCAGCCTTGTAGGAAGGAATTTCATCTGGAAAATCTGGGTCCTGATCATTGTTCAGATGACAGGAGCTCCTGGGCTCTGATTGTACACATGCTTGTTAGCTGGTTCTGCCTGGCCCTGTCTGGAATAGAATATTCCATGTAGTCACAGCTGCTAACCAGCAACATAGCAGGCTTCATTGCTTTTGAGTTTTGCAAGCTCTTACGAGTTATTTTTGCGTTCATACAATTTTAATATTTGGGGACAGGCTGTACCACTTTCCAGGTGCCAAGAGCGATCATTCAATTTCTTTTTCTTTCATTAGGCGCTAATTTAGCTTGGAAAATAATTTAATTTTTATAGATACTTTAATTTGTCTTTGACCCAGTTCTCTGCTCTCTGGGCTGTGTGTCCTCAGAAGATGAAGTTTACGACATTAATAATGTCTGCTTAGTAATTCCTTTCACACGAGGCTCACCCCCACCACACACCAGTGTATCCTTCATGTTGGTAAATGCCTTAGCAATACCTGTGGGGTGTATCTTTGGATCAGCAGATTGGCCTGGGTATTGTCATACTTGTTCGATGCAGCAGCGTTTGTGGGTGACCAGGGTGGATGTACCTAAATGAAGGCTCAGGGACCCTCCTACAGTGCAACAGCTTGCCATTCACAGGAGAAAAGAGCTGTCAGCTCCTGTCTCCTTTAACTATAATTTGCTGCAGCCTGGAAATGGGTAAGTGGCAGCTATTAAAAGGGCTTTGGAATAATTGCAGTTAAAAGCGAAGATATTATCAACTACACTTATGCTCATTCTTTTATCGACAGGGGCTAAGTATTTGGAGTCCATAAGTGTATGCAAAGTAGCATCCCTAGTCATTTCATATATGACTAGTTTAGTAACAATTATTCTTCTTTGCCATTTCGTGGACATCTGAAACAGGGAGGCTGCTCCTTGGCATAAGCTCTGGTTGTCTGGTTGCTGCAGATATGAGGTGACTGGGCTGTTTGTCCGTGATCAGGTCTACATAAGTTTTTGCTGGGGAAGGAAGGTCTCTTGTTCTTGGCCAGGTGCCATCATCTCTGCCACACGCATTTTGTAACTTTTAGAATTTGAAAAAGTTCAAAACCCAGCTTTAAAAATGTCGTTTCTGTCCTAACAGGGGGATGGGGCATGAAGACTGAAGTGACAACCTCCTAGGCAGGCAGGACTATTGGAGGAGGGGAACAACAACCCACCGACAAAACCTTTGATCTAAAAATTACCCTGCCTACAGGAAGTGCAGGAATAAAGAGGCAACAAAGATTGAGGGAAAGTCCGACCAATAATTGGCCCGAACTGAGACCCACCTCACAGTAGAGAGCCAGCCTCTGATCCTAGTAATGATGCTCTGCTATGCTTGCAGACAGGAGCCTAGCTTGACTGTCATCTGTGAGGCGCCAGGCAGCAGCGGATGGAGACAGATGCTCTGACTTGCAGCCAAGTGTGGGGTAGAGTTCTGGGGGGTCCTGTGGAAATGTTGGGGTGGGGAGATGGAAGGACCTGGAGGGAACAGGAACCTCATAAGAAGACTAACAGAGACAACTAACCCAGTCCAATGGCTGAGACATCAACTAAGGAACATTCATGGGTTGGACCTAGGTCCCCTCCACATATGTGGCTGATGGGGGGCTTGGTCTGCATATGGGTTGCCTGACAAGTGGAGTGTATGTGTGTGTGTGTGTGTGTGTGTGTGTGTGTGTGTGTGTGTGTAGGGGGGTTCTAACATGGACTTTATTGCCTGGTTTTGGATCACTTCCCCCTAGAAGAGCTGCCTTGCCTGGCCTCAGGGGATGAGGATATGCTCAGTCCTGATGTGATTTGATTTGCTGGGAAGGGTCGATACAGGGGAGGGCTCTCCCCTTTTCTGTGTGTAGAAGGAGAGGAGAAGAGGAAGGAGAGAAAGGTTGGTAATATTAGGGAGGATAGGAGGGAGAGAGCATCCATGGGATGTAAAGTAAATAAACTGAAAAAATTTTAAAAATGTTGTTTCTGGTTATAGGAATTTTAATGCCCTCCTCTGGCCTCTGCAAGCACTGAATTCGTGTGATGCAGGTAAAACACTTATACAATAAATATGATAATAAAAAAAACCTTTAAAAAAAAAGATAGAAAGTGTCTGTCACTGTTCCATTGCTGTGACTAGACACCACGGTCATGGCAACTGTTATAAAGGGAAGCATTTAAGTGAGGCTGTTTCAGAGGTTTAGTCCATTACATGTACGCCAGGAAGCATGGGAGCACACAGGAAGGCACGGTGCTGGAGAAGGAGCTGAGAGTTTTACACCCGGATCTGGGACTGGCTTGAGCTTTTGAGACCCCAAAGCCCACCTCTGGTGACATACATCCTCCAATAAAGCCATAGCTACTGCATAAGGCCACACCCACCAATCTTTTCAAATAGTGCCACTTCCTAAGTATTCAAATGTATGAGACTATGGGGGTCATTTCCGTTCTAACTACCGCAGAGAGTCACTGATGTGCATACACATGTGTTCCCGTGAACACATACACGAATGTATTTAAATGCCTTATCTCTCAGCTAATTTAGCACATTACAGAGATGTTGCTTTATTCTGTCAACTCTACTTCAGAAAGCTGTCCATTTAGTCAAACCATTTAATCCAAATAATTGTATATGCTGATTTGCCTGACAGGAAAATGATTTAAGTGTTTGAGCATGAGAGAGAGTTGAGCATGGCAGTCTTTCCTTGCAAACCCATGAGTCATTTCTGGAACTGTGTTAGTCAGCCTTCGTGTGACAAAATGGCTATGACAATCAACTTAAAAGAGTAAAGGTTTGTTGTGGCTCACATTTCCAAAGGTGTTGACCATAGCTTGGGCCGGTTGCCTTTTGGCTTGGGGGAAGCAGCACAGCAGAGTTGGGAGCACAGAGCAGAGCAGACATGTTTACCTCATGGCAGTCAGAAAACAGAGGGAGTGGAGAGAGATGGAGGAAGTGAGGAAGGGAAGGTGAGAGGAAGCAGCAGCTGGAGTCTTCATAACCCCTTCAGGAGTATGACTCCTCTGACTTAAATTTCTTCCCCAAGGCTGTTATTCTTGGTTCTTCCACCGCCTCCTGGTAATGTCACCTACCGGCTGACAACATGGGCCTGTGGGTACTCTAAAAGGGCTTTGGAATTAATTGCAGTTAAAAGCAAAGATATTATCAACTACACTTATGCTCATTTTTTTTTTTATCGACAGGAGCCAAGATCCAACTGATAATGAGGTGCTGTGTGGGTCATCTGTACTGCTTAGGCATTAAATGGGGAGGGTTGTGTGAGTGTTCTCAAATGTGAGTTTGAGTTTTCAAAAGAGAAGATGGACACACTAGTGACAGGTTCATGCATGGAAATCCCAAGTTAATATTTTTCAGGATATGGGGGAAAGGAGTTAGGCACAGAGACTGGCTTTTAAGCAATGTTTGTGTAATTCTTTGTTCCTTGTCATCTGTATTTGAAAAAAAAATAAAATAAAACAAGCACATTAAATCTGTGATTTAATTGACTTCTTCTGTGAGATGAGACTAGGCGACAAATTTTAAGGGAAATATTAAGCATAATCGGTCTGGGAAATGGTATTTCAAGGAGGGTTTGGGAGGCACTGACATTGGCCAAAGCCAGGAGGCTGACTAGCGTGGGCCACTGACCTCTGTGGAACATTTGTTGGGAAGGATGCTGTGATTGCTTTACGTCATGTTGTCTCACTACAGTCTTTTCGTTACTAGTATTCTTGTCCCATGGATGAGAAAACGGAAAGTCTAAAGGCAGACAGTAACTTTCCACAGGCCAGAGTCAGGAGGAGGCTGGGCAGAATGGAAAGATGGATAGCATCTCTGTCCTTCCTAACTCAGTGACAGTAGCTAACATCAAAGGAGACCTTTAAGAATCACTCCTTTGTTAAGTGACTAGAAAGGCCCTCGGGAACAAATATTCGTTAAGGGCTTGCAAAATGTGCCGGACTGTTGCAGGTGCTGGAGACCTCAGACCTATTCCGGAGCCTCTTGTCAACTGAAGGCTTGTTGCCCTATTGGAGTGGTAGATTGCAGAGAACACCCTTGGGGAAATTGTCTGCATTAACATGCTTAGGATGGGGAGAGCCTACACTCACAATTCTCCCCCTCCCGTGTAATATTATGGTTTTCAACCTTGTTTAACCATAGCTTTTTTTTTTTTTTTTTGTCCTCCAATTAAACTTGGTGTAATTTCACCTTTAATTTCTATGACAAATCCATTTAGGACCCTTTTTAACTCATTTTATACGTGGAATATCAAAGGTCTTTGATAACTTGTTAACAGTCACGTCTTGTTGTTGGCAGAGTATGTGCTGTTCATTCATTCATCAGAGACACATCCACTGTTTCCCATGTGCCAGATACTCTAAGAGACACAGTAAAAAATACACAAGAGAAATTAAAAAAACAAAAACAAAAACAAAAAAAACCCAAACATTTGGTTTTTGGTAATAGCTGCAGTGCGTGTTTACTGTACCACCACCTCTCCACTACCATAGTTCATAGTTCAAATCATGTGACAGTGTCAGAAGGTGTTGGGATGCCATACGGTCCTTCGGGTAGGGGTCTCCGAGAACCGTCATCACCTCTCTGGAGTTTGCAGTGTACAGTCTGTAGGAGATCCTTCAGAACATGACCACACAGGCACTCAGTCACAGACTTCCAGGCTCTATAATTGAGAGATGCAGATATCTGTCACGGAAGCCTGAGGTCATGGCACTGTGGTAGAGCAGCCTGAATTGAATAAGAAAGCAAAGAGAGAGGTCAGAAATGCCCACTCTTCCTCAGTATTCTCAAGACGGAGAGCATGCCCTCTACATCTCTCATCCTCCTTTCCCCAGCTTCTTGTGTGAGGCAGAGGCAACAGAGCTTGAATAAATATTTATTGGATAAATTAACAACCTGTTTATAGTTGGGATTTGTATCCATTCATTTTGTAACTGAAGTTAACCTGACAGTAATGATAATGCGTTCGTTTTAGAGTGTGTTATTCTTTTGCAGGTTGGAAACAAAGTGTTCCACGAGGCCCCCAGATTGAAGCAGGATTTGTCTAGTGGTCACCACAGTTGAGAAGCCCAGTTCTAAATAGTGTTGCCCTTAGAAGCTCATGAGCAAACAGCTTGTTTATGCAACAAGTTGTATTTGAAAGTCACCTCTGTAGGTTTCTACAGAGATTGCTAGCTTGTGTTATTCTTAGGTCACATTTTATTTTTCTTAATTCCTAGACTTTGGCAATGCTACTAACGTATCAGTCTTCAAGGCCTCACCCAACTTGCTGGTATCAAACTGATGGTGGGGAATATATCGTTTATCCAGATGAAAGTCGAAGCCAGACTCTTAGGAGATAGTCAGTCTTTCGTGGGCTAAATTAGAGGATACAAGGCAATATGTCTAGCTGGCAATTTTCCTGACAGTGCATTTTGAAGATTTCCCCATGAACACTAAGGACTAATAGAAGATTGCACAGTATCCTTCTCCCATGTGTGGAAGGATTCAAACATGGGGAAAATGCTAATGCCAATTCCAGTACTAGACAGCTGTGAGCCAGGCTAGTGTGCTTAGACTCTGAGGGTCTCATGTGGTCAACACTAGCAGGAAGGTAGAGAAAACTAAGTGTCCTCTACAGTTTGCTTTGCCTTGGGGGGGGGTGTTCTTCCCTCAGTGGACCTTCATTTTACAGGGGACTCCGCTCCTCAGCGGGTCTTCTCCCCACAAGGTCCGTGGATTACCCCGCACAACATTGCAGAGCGGTAAGATCCTGCGCAAACACTTGAGGAGAGCAGATCATTTAGTGAGGGAGCCCTGTCATCAGCCTCAGAGGTGGTAGTTTAGAGATCGCTGATGCACTCTCTCTGGAAGAGGACGCTTACCATTCAGAAGAGAGAGGGGAGCAGAGCTGACACCCGCTGTCAGAGTCATTCTAAGAAGGAAGGATTTCATTCCGCATGACTCTAAGGATCACAGAACATTAAGAGATGCATCCTTGGAGTGATGTTTGAGTGATAAAGTAAATGGAAAGCTGTTCGTTTTCTTTGGCATCAGCAGGGGGAGCTTTTGGAAGTTAGGTGGGTGTCGTCCTCATTGTGGTTTGCACCAGGTTGTCTGATGAAATGGGGGCAGACACTACTGATGAGGAACAGTGCAGGCTTTCTTGTTATATTTTATTAGGAAATGACTTGTAGTGGGGAAGATTAGGCTCACGGCAAAGAGTGCACGGGGCCTGGAGCCTGATAGAGTTGGGACTGGATCCTCTTTCAATGTCCAAGTTAAGTGAGTTATGTAGTGTTACCAAGGTTCAATTTCCTCCTCTGTAAAATGGGGCTGATATTACACAGCTGGCATATGGGAGAGTCCAGCAAACGGTAGCTTTAACCAAGAAGCCTAAGCACGCAGGCCCTTGCCAGGCCCCAAGAGAAGCTCTGAAATGCCCTGCGGGACAACCCCAGACTCCGTGACCTCACCCAGTGTGACATCATGCCTTACTGAGTTTTGGTTCTTGCCTGGGAGCATATGACTCTGGAATTGCTGTCCTCATTCTAAAGCCCTTCATGACTCGATCACTGTTGCCTACACCCTCTGTCCTTAATACACCTGCTTCAGTATTAATAAAATCCAATAGAACATTTAAAACGCTGAAAGCCAAGCCTCATGAGTAAACAAAATCTTGTTTGGCACAGTCCTGCCAGCAGCTGGACATTTCAGAAGAACCAGGCAAGTTATGGGAGCATCTGCATTAATGCCACTCATATGCTGTGGCTCCCTGAGGCCAAAGCAAAGCACAGATTTGGAAGTGGGGCTGGGGGCTTGGGGGTGTGTGTAAATTAAGCCAATAATATCCAGCTCCTCAGCCAGCAATATGTAAATTCTTTGTTTAAGCTCAAAAATTAGATTCTTCCCAGGCTGAAAAAGACTTTGATGAATAATGCCGGCTTGTTTCCGGGTCACATTTCTATCTCTGGATGTTGAGCACGTAACCAGCAATCGATAAATGCTGTGTGCTTGTTTAGTGGATCAAGGTGGGGTGAGAAGTCTATGGTGTTGACACAGAGGAAAGCTAATTTTCTCGTGCCGGGATTGGCCGTAATCTTGTTAGGCAGATGTTCTAAGAATCAGAGCAGAGCAGCCCGATGGGCCACAGTTATCTCTGCTGTACAATGCAATTGGATTTTGAAGTGCGTTTGTTAAAGGTCACCATTTTTATGGGGACAGAGGCAGCACATGTCTGCATCTGAGGGGATACGTGCTTTCTGGTCTCACCCAGGGCATTGCAGGAACACTACCACCTTCACCTTTGGTTCCATGCCCTTGAAGTTAATTTCACTGCACTTGTATATTTTGAGCAGTGGAACTGATTTGGGCCAGTGGAACTGGCTAATTGTCATGGCTAGTGCACTTTTTCTGAAGAGACAGGGCAAGGCTGTTTCTATCGTTGCTGTGAAAAGAGCATTCAGTGAAACCCAGAGCCATCCCCTATTTCAATAAAGACTTTAATTTACCACCTCTTTCTTTGAAGCTTCATCCACCTTGCTTCGTATTCAAATCCCAAAGAAGCCAGGGCTGAATAGAGTTGGCAGCTTCAAAACAGCCTCGAGTTCAGAAGTCTTGATTATATGCGAGAATCTCTAGGCTCAAGTGTTCTTAGCTTTGATATCTGGGAGACTATCTGCATAGGTGAAGAAGATGTATCTATCCTGTTTGGGGTGAGAACATGAAGTGGGACCCAAATGAACCTTGATATCTTGCTAAGACTGTTGGAGTTAGAACAGAGTGGGTTTGTGACGGGTGCACACAGAGTTTAGCCCTGATGGCTGGAATTGATAAATAGGTGTGTCCTGGAGATCAGAAAGTATTTGGTGGGCAGAGTAAAAAGAGAGTCAGGCTGGAAGGATTGAAAAAAAAAATAGGGGAAAAAGCTCTTTGGAAGAGAACTTGGCATTCATTTGGTATTTGTGTCTGTTTTTCTCTTGAAATAGGCTGATGTGTTGGCAGCAGCTTCTGGCTGTTGTCAGAGATATGAACATCTGTGCTTCCAGAAAACTCGAGGTTCTAAACTGTGGTAGAAATTGTGTAACACTGCCATTCACTCTGCCTCATTAGGCGAGCAGAGCCTCTGTTCAAAGTGGACTTGCTCAAGGGAGCGGTAAGGAGCATTTTAGGATGCTATGGTTTTTTGTTTGGGGGCTTTTTTTCCCCTAAAATATCTTTTTAACTGCATGTTCCAGCAAATTCTATTTTCCAACAGTGAAATTCAAGGCTGCTGGTTTCACAAGTGCACACTCTGTTCCTAGGTTGGAAATAAGAACAAAAGATGCCAAGTTATTGAGATAATTGGCGTGCATACGTGGCGGAGGGAGCCATAAGGATGTGGAGAACCTGAGTGACATGTTCTTAGAAGCCTTTCCTTTCTTAGTCACTTAGTTAATGCTAAATGCTGTTACAAATGTTAAAAGGAAAATCTCTTAAACTAATTAAATTCAACAGAGTGTAGTGCAGAGCAATTAAAAGCAAAGCAAAGCAAAACAAAACAATTAGTGAATTGGTTAGTCCCCAGATGCAAAACAAGAGGAAAACTCAGGCCAATATGATCAGGCAACATTTAGACTCAGAAAGCAAAAATTAGATATAGAGGAAATCTAATTGGTTATAGCATAATTGGTCAATTAGTTATGGCTCACCATTTTACATTATTCAAATTAGCTGGCCTTTTGCAACGAACTGAAGTTCAGCTGCTAGAGCATTCATAAGGGTATATTCCTAAGTTAGTGAGTTTATTTTGCATGAATGACTACCTATTTTTTTGAGTTTTTAGGGCAAGCCATAGTTTCGTGCAGCGGTATCCTAAACATTTCATTCAATATAAATGACCCCCGAATATTAATAATGTGATGCAGTAAGACTGCAGTGCTTGATCGCTTCAGAGTCTGCTGCTGGTCAGGCGGGTTGTCCTGGGTAACAGTGTTTACTTGCTCTCCATCCTCTGTTCTTTTGGTCAGTTACATTTGTGGCAAATGAAGAGGATTATGGGAAATAAAGTTCAGCAGTATGCTTGTGGGAAATGCCATTGGTATATTGAAAATGTGGTGTTGTCTCTGCCCTACCTCAGATATTTTTCCTAAACAGTAGCAGGCCTGGGTTTGTTGATTCACTTTAAGAAATAACACAAATACTTATCCTCGTAAGTGTGATACTCACCCCTCATCAAAGAACCTTCTTTTGGCAGTTGTCAGAGACCATTACAGAAAGCCGTAACTGGTCAAAATGCAGAGAGCAAGAGATTGTTGGGTGCCTACCCCTGATTAATACATGTACAAAGCACCCCCTATTCCTGAGGCTCAGGGAACCTCACAGAAGGGAGGGTGGAAAGACTATAAGAAAAGAACCAGGATACCTCCTTTAATATAGTCTTAAAACATTTATTTATTTATTTATTCATTCATTTATTTATTTTTATGTTATGTGTTGATGTTTTTTCTGCATGTGTATCTGTGAGTTTGCTGGACATGTCCTTGAAGACTGGAAGAGGGCGTTGAATCTCCTGGAGCTGGAGTTACAGCTAGATGTGAACCACCACATACATGCTAGGACTCACACCTCGGTCCTCTGGAAGGGCAGCCAGAGCTCTTAACTACTGAGCCATCTCTACAGCTCCCCTTAAGATCTGTTCTTTAAAAATGAAAGGTTGGGAGGACAGGAAGTAGGGGAAGATATGGAAGAAGGGGGTGGATTTGAGAGGAGTTGGGGGAAGATGGGGTGGTGAATATGATCAAGATGCATTGTATGAAATACTCAAAAAAATTTAAAAATGTTATTTTTAAAAAGAAAACAGCAAAAAAAAAATCCTAGGTACTAAAATCAATGCTTGTTTATAATGAGGATGAGCAAGGCTCAGTCATGTGAAAGGTTTTTTAGCTGCTTGGTAAATGCATCTCTGCTTCTTGATGTCCAAATATAAAATGTGTTTTTTCTGATTCATACCCTAATAAAAGTGTCCTTGCTTGGCGCCCCAGTGGAGCACTCAGTGCTGGCAGGGTGTGCCGGGACAGCTACTCTCACTTTGCCCTTCAGAGTAAAAACTGCTCTAGCTTTTCTGGGAAATAATTTGGGAATGTGTCTGAACACCCTTGACTATGTGGTCTCCGCAACTCTCAGCTTCTGGCCGCCTGTGAGAGGTGTTTGACAGTGTCCCCGGAGATGTGAAGCCCACAGTTCCCTCCATTTCTCTAAACAGAAATCTCCTCTCAGGTATGGGATAGATAGAGAGCATTGTGTATTGGTGTCTCCAGTACTTGGGATCTGCATAAACAGTACCTTAGGCACAGTGGGGTGCCTGGAACCTGTAAGTGCTTCCTGTGTTACCATTGCTCTAGACGAAGATGATGTTCAATTACTCTGCATCTAGACAAATGGGAAAAATGAAATGAAATTTGCAATGACCAGCTGTATTACTTATAAAGTATTATAACTGCATCATATTTCATATTTACAAAAACCCAGAAAGAACAACAAAGAGAGAAAACGTTGAATTCTATTCATTTGTTTGTTTATTTATTTTTTTTCTTTTTGAGACAAGGTTTCTCTGTGTAACCCTGGCTCTCCTATAACTCACCCTGTAGATCAGGCTGGCCTCCAGTTCACAGAGCTCTGCCTGCCTCTGCCTCCAAAGTGCAGGGATTAAAGGCAGGTACCACCACTACCCAGCAAAAACATTGCATTTTAAAAGAGAAGAAAGGTAAAATAAAGCCAACCTCTAACCACTAACAACATTGAGCTGAAATCCCAGGAGGCATAGATACAGAGGATCTATCTTCCTTTTCCTGTTCCATAATTTTCCTGGTCTTCACCAAGCATCCTAACAGAGGGCAATGCAGATCTTCTCAATACAGAGCTTATGTCCAGGGATTTGGGCAGCACTTATTCAGGCTATCTTGGATGGAGGTTCTAGAAGACCTTGTGCATACTGTGTTTAGAGATGGTTTGTTCCCCAGAAGTCAAGTTGAAGTTTATTCTCCCGAGTCTATTTTTAATGGCATTGAGAGAGTTAGAGAACTTGAAGACGAGGTGATATTCAAAAGTCAGGTCTTCGGGAAGTGACTAGATTAGATGGCCATTCTGGTAGAGTTGCCATGACTGAGTCTCTGGTAAAGAGACCACAGGCAGAGACACGCATGTTTCTGTTATGGTGCAGTATGGCCCGGTGTTCGGGACTAGCATCCAAAAATTGTGAGATAACTAAAATTATTTTCTCTGTATAACAGAGTTCACCTCTGGTACTCCATTAAAGCATTTGAAAAGCAGACTAAAATGGTACCCTAGCATTGTTCTGCTAGAAAAAAAAAAAAAAAAAACTATGGAAGTGCACAATGGGTCAGAAGCTGCTCATTTTTGAGTGCCTATCCCTACTTTTTCTGCTGTACCCGGTAAGTTTAACTCTACCATTGAAAAACAGACTTTCTGGGAAATCTGTAGGACTGTGTGCCAGTCTCAAGATATCTCAGCTACCCTGGATCTATTTTACTGAACTTGGTTGTCACTCTGTACTGGGCATAGTCTTCAGCCTAGTATTAGAAGTCCAGCATCAAAGCTGGTCCCTTGGCTCTTACTGGTTTCCCTTCCTGGGTCAGTAATCTTTGAAGTTTGCCTCACATCCCAGCTTGGTGACCATGTCCTTTGTATTGTCTACGTGGACACTTACTGTTCTTCCTCCCTGTTCGTGGAAATAGTGTATGTTGCTGGCATCTGCCGTCTTTCGTGCCTGGCTCTGCCTGATGCATCTTATTTCAGGTCTGCTGACGATGGCCTGGTTACTGAGCTGACTCTGGCACATCCAAGGGCCTGATAGTCCCCAGACAGAGATCCACTGGGACAGCATATGTGCTCTCAGCTGCTGAAGCTCACTTTCCTTGTGAGAGGCCTAGCTCAGGGACCTGAATAGACTCAATTCCAGGTTCTGAAATCTCCCCAGTGGGCCTCACCTCATTCCGGTGAACTGGGCCAAGCCACTAGACACTGCACTTTGATCTGTTTTTAAGTTCCTCATTTCTGGGTGTACTGGGGAAGCCACGGGCTACTGTGGGGAGCAGCAGTGACTAAGCTGCTCTAGAAGATACTCAGGAGTGAAACACTTCAAGAAGAAACAGCAACATTGCAGGTAGTTCAGAGTGTGTTGAATATTCTGCTTGCAAACTGAAGTCCCGAAAAAGGACAGGAAATACATGCTTTAGTTTCCCTTAGCACATAGATCACGGTGAGGGGTTAGCATTGATAGAGAAGTTGATGAGAACTCTCGGGACAGGGCATTCTGTTTCATAATGAATGCAAATGGGATAACTTAACCCGGTAGAAACTGCCACTGTCACAGTTCTGGATTCTAGTTGTCTTCGTGTCGGTGGATCCAGGCTCCTTCTGAGACTTCCCTCTTTTTTTCCAGCTCCTGGGAGCCTCTGATGTTTGCTGGCTTGTGGAGAGTCTCCCTATGGCTGTCTCCTGTGTGTCTCTGTCTGTATATAGTGTTGCTTTTTTTTTGATGAGCACGCCCAGCCCTCGTGACCGCATTTAAATTTGATGGTGGTGCAGAGTCTTGTTCACAGACAGAGGGTTAGGATTTGAATTCATATTTTATTGCACAAAATTTAACATGTTAGCTGCCTATGATTTGGTCTTTCTGCCTCATCTCCAGTTGTTAGGCCATTAGTTTTATGCTCAAGTTTCCTTGGCTATAAATGTAGGTGATAATGGTGTCTTCTTAGAGGTTGCTTTGAGACTTACATGAGATCATGTTTGGCTCAGTGTCTGTCAAGATGAGAAGGTGGCCAGCCCTTAGTACTTCTGCCTACACTCTTCTAGTCTTTTGGTTTCACAAGAGAGTTTGGAAGGGCATGGGACACACACAAACACTGATGATGAGTCAGAGCCAGAAGTTAACCCTTTTTATACCTATTGTCAGAACTCACTATGCATTTGGTTGTTAGGAATCTCTTCAGCTGCTCTTTAAAGTCAATGCCAGAGAATCTGGGCACTGTAGCTGGACAAAGGTATCTCTCTCGAGGGGTTCCAGCTCGGAGGCACGTGCGCTGTGCACCTTTACTCCAGGTGTACTGTTCAAGAGGTGCTCTGTGTGCAGAAGCCCCACTGCACTGCCAGGTCAGGCTGTGGGTCCTTCTTCGGGTTCATAGGGTTAAGAGTGGTTTGTTACTGTTTCTTCAACCACCAGTGGATTTCTGCTTGCTTAATTATGTAATGGGAGTAAGATTCTTAAAAAACAACATTTCATAGCATTAAGTTTAAAACCTAAACATTTACTAAGGGGCAAACTCTTCTCTTCCCTGCTTTATCTTGGTAAGGCTTACATTATAGTTTTATAGATAGTTGACAAAAACCCTCTATAGTTGTAGCATATCTGATGGAGAAAGCAACTTCAAAGCTGCTACTGTGGAAGGCCTATGTAAAGTTTCGTTTGTACTGAAGACCAAATAAGGAGTTCTCAGTAATTCCTTACAAATCAATTGCAGATCTTAAAACAGAGCCTGGAATTTGCACGCTCATTCATTTGTGGTGCTGGTAAGTGGAATGGCAGTTTGTAGATGTCATTTAAAACGATCTAGGATCTTAGGTTAAGAGGAATATAGATTTCATAATGAGATGTATTTTAGCTTGATTGTTGTTGTTTTTTTTTCCTGGAAATTGTATTCTGAAATATGTTGAGGATGTGCAGTAGCTGCCGGTTCATGAGTTATTGGGGTATTACGTAGGCAAACACTGTGGTCTGCTTTCTTCCCAGTGTGAAGAATTAATCATGAATTAATGTGTAAGTTGTATCCATTTTCTCTACATTGAGAGTTATTATTACTTTAATTTGTATTTCTTGTTCCCGTTGTCTGGCTGATTTTTTTCGGGGATATGCTGCTCATGTATTAATATGTTAATTATTTTCCTTCTCAGAATGGATGACTGCGGCCCTAGTATGAACATGTTGTGCATTTGTCATGTGTTACAGTACTTTAGATAGATTGCTATTGTTATTTAATTTTGTTTTGAGGCAGAGTTTATAGCCCTGGTTAGCCTGAAACTCTAAAAGTATGTAGACTAGGATGGCCTTGAAATTCTGCATCCTGAGTGCTGGGATTAAAGGCTTGTGGCACTAGGCCTGTTCCTATTGTTTGATTTGTATATCAGTTTTGGGCTTCAAGTGCTGCTTTTATAACTTACACTGTATATGATTATAAGTGATGGTGTGGAGAAACAACCAAACTAGATTGCTCTGTGGGCAGAAAGACATATTTATTGGGGAGCAAACTGCCAATACCATAGTGGGGAGCCGTGGTTGGGAGGTAGGGTGGAGCAGAGAGACGAACAAAATGGCAGAAAAGCAGATTTTATATGACAGCAGGTGGGGATCTGCTGTGATACAGACTCTTTGGATTGACCCGAAACTAGTTATCCTTGTCAGAGGTAGTTGACATCTGTGAGATGAGTAAGGGAATAGGTTCCTAGAAAATTAACGGAGGTTCTTGATGACAGAAACTGCCTTTTGTTTTTCCATGAAAACTTTACGTTTGTTTACCTGATAACAGTCCTTCAATTTTCCAGCTCTAGTCTTTCTGTTTGGGACAGTGTCGTCAGCACTGCCATTTTGGGGGAAGGGACCTTATGATAATGACTGGGAGCATATGGGAAGAGGTTGCTAAGGCTACATGTTAATAAACAGGCCCTGAATGTGAGCCTAGCTGATGTGATGCTGGATCCTTAGCGCCTACACTCTCTGCTTTAGTAGGCTTAGTGCGTCTTTGCATTTCAGGAGAGAAATATAGGTGTAATGCTGAGCTTCTTGGTGGTTTGCATGGACTATGCATTGTCATGGAGCATCATTTTTAGAGCGTGAGGTTTTTGTTTTGTTTTGTTTTGTTTTAGCTGAAGTTGTTTGGTTCAGGGAAGACATTTGTGCTTTGTAATCTAGGCAATGGCTAACAATCAGTGGGAATTAGTCTCCTAGGCCTCCAGGTTACAAGTGAATTATTGTGAACTTAAAAAATTGACATATGATTCCCTGCACTCTGCCGAAGTTTGGTTATGAGTCTTAGTATCTGCTTTGATACACTGCTATGCAGAGTCTTTCAGAGGCCCTCTGTGGTAGGCTCCTGTCCTTTTACTTGTTTTCTTCTATTTCCAGTGTTCATCCCATTTGTCTTTCTAAGTGAGGATTGATCATCTTACCCCAGGTCCTCTTTCTTGTTTATCTTCTTTAGGTGTAGAGATTTCATTATGTTTATCATATCTTATAGGTCTATATAAGTTAGTATATACCATGTGTGTCTTTCACCTTCTGGGATACGTCACTCAGAATGATCTTTTCTACATCCCACCATTTGCCTGCAAATTTCATGATTTCCTTGTTTTTGATTGCTGAGTAGTATTCCATTGTGTAAAAATACCACAATTTCTGTATCCATTCCTCCATTGAGGGGGAGTTAGTTTGATGTGGAGAGGATAGGAACTCCACAAGGACCAAATATATCTGAGCACAGGGGTCTTATGAGACTGTTTATCCAACCAAGGACCATGTATAGTTATAACCTAGAACCTCTGTTCGAATGTAGCCCGTGGTAGCTCAGTAACAAATTGGTTTCCCATAGTAAGGGGAACAGGGACTCTTTCTGACAGGAACTTAATGGCAGGCTCTTTTTACCTCCCTGCCCCCCGAGGGAGGAACAGTCCTGCTAGGCCACAGAGGAGGACTTTGCAGCCAGTCCTGAAGATACCTGATAAACCAGGGTCAGATGAAAGGGGAGGAGGTCCTCCCCAATCAGTGGACTTGAAAAGGGGCAGGGAGGAGATGAGGGAGGGAGGGTGAGATTGGGAGGGAATGAGGGAGCGGGATACAGCTGGGATACAGAGTTAATAAACTGTAACTAATAATAAAAATAAATATAAAATCACAGGCCACACCCACAGAGAAGGGAGAATTGACTCAGTTGCTACCAAGAGGAACACTGTGGCCTAGAATATTTGTTTCAGAATGTCACTTGGTGCTTGAGTTTGAAGTAAATAGCAGTAAGGTCAAAACAATTTAGGTAACTAGCTTAAAGAACTAAATCATTTTTATTTTTTTAGCTGCAGGCGTTTCTCAAGGTTTTTAATGCATGCTGTATGCTTTGCTGGCTCTAAGAGAGAAAACAAAAGGTGCATCTGTACTTTCAAGTGATTTTGATGGGTGTTTGCTTGTTTGATTCTTCTCTTTATTCTGGCAGGATGAGATTCATTGACTGCACTTAGGGGAGGTATTATTATGGAATTTTCCAATATAGCGTTTAGGGTGAATTTGAAGGTAACTGACAGAAAACCCAATGCAGATTAAGGTGAGCTGCAGAATCAGGCTGTCTCAGCCACACTCTAGGTCATCTGGGGTTTGGTTTCTTTCTGTGTGCCTGTTCCTGCCAGGCAAGGAGCCTTGGAGCCGGTCATGGATAAATTTTCCACCAAGCAAGCAAGGTGGTTATGGAAAATTGACAGACCAAGTGTCTTGGCCTCCACAGAGCTAGGGTTACTAGTGTATGCCTCTATATCTGGTTTTCTACATGGGTGTTGAGGATCTGAGTTCAAGTTCTCGTGGGTGTGTGCAGCGAGCACTTTTCTGGTTGAGCTGACTCCCACCTCTGGATAAATGTCAGTTAGATGAATGAATGTATCAGTTGTCTTTTCCTCTGTCTTATGTTATTGTAAGGGCTAAGGTTAATCTGTAAGCCCTACTTGGCTAAGGACGAATTACTTTCTGGAATGCTGGAGGCTGTTGTTCATGTAAGATAACAAGTCACATATTTTCACTTCAGTAAACAAGGTTGATTCCTCAACTGCACAGGATGCACGTGATCACATGTAGGTGGGATGTATGTACACAGGAAGTATGTCAGCATATATACTTGCTTCATTGGATGAAGGTGGCAGCCGGTGTCTACAATAGCTGGTCACTTGAATAAATGTTAATAATTCATTTGTGTGTGGTGTAGTCACAGTTATATGTTCATATGTATATGTGCACACATATGTGAGGGACCAGAGATGAGCACCTGACTACTGTAATTCAGCTCCATTTTCTGGGAGTCCCGGGTGTGGACCTGGCCAAAGTCCATCTTCCTGGCCAGTATTTAATAAAATTTGCTTTAATTAGACAATTGTGGAGTTGGTCTTTCTCCTCAAAATTTTTAACAGTTACTGTTTTCCATGTAGGGCCGAGAATGTGTCTCGTTGGTAAAGGACTTACCCACCACGCACAACGCCTTATGTTCAATCAAGTGAACCACCAACAAATAAGCTAAACACAAAAACAAAAAGCAAAACAAAACCTCAAAAAACAAAAACAACCAAGCAAGCGACCAAAACAACTGCAACAACTCTCAACAACTGCATGTAATTTGTAGAGGATTTCTGTTTTCCCCATGCCTGTGAGATGTTTTTTGGTGGATCTTTTACTAGTTGCCCCTGTATAAAAGTGATTGCTGTTGGGATCTACAGCCTGCCACTCTGCATACTTCAGCTTGCCATGGGCAGCTGTGCAGACCTGGTAAGGCAATTAGGTGTTCCTCACATTGGAAGCAAGTTTTAGTTTTAATTTTCTTAGCAAAATGAGTGTCACGACTCGTTGCTGTGCCATTAGTATTTGTTCATGCTATTAATTTCTAATGAAGTGTCTTGGTGGATGTAAGTTGACTTTGTGTTATTATCTTCCGCCGTCTGCACAGTGTTCCTCAGATTTCAGAGAAATGCTTCAGGGTGTTTGACTGTACCATAGGTTGGGGCTTTCACTGGTAAGAAATGGAGAGTCCGGGCTGCAGTTTGCATACCACATGAGTGTTTGCTTTTGGCCACAGGGATTTCTTTGGAGAAGTGAAAACTGTGTGCAGATCACTTGCCTCATTGGGCAGTTGCTGTTTGCCTTATAGTGAGCACCGCTTGTATTTCTGTACTCTGTTGTTCCGGGCATCAGCTTACTGCTGGTTGTGGGTGAGGTATTTTGTGTGAGTTCAAAGTTAAAGGAGAAATGCAACCTTCCTGGTCATTCACATTGGTCATAGAGAGGAGATAGTCACCTGGAAGCTGTGTGAAATGAGGCTTGAACCAAGGTCTAGGGGATTTAGTGGAGGGCAGGGGATTTCTAAGCAGAAGATTTGATTGAGTAAGACAGAAGAAGAATTTGGACAGGTAGAATATTCAGAACAGGGTACTCTTGTTTGGCTAGAGACCAAATGTTGTAAAGCAATTAAAACAGAAAGGAAATAATCTAGTGATTTTAAAAGTAGTGGTTTATTGTTACAGAACCAGTTACTCTCAAGGCTTAGTGGTTCGGCCAGTACCAAGGTTCTGTTTGTATTCACAGCTCCAGGGAGTCATGAATCTAGGGGTAACTGAGCCAGGTGCTTCTCCCTAAGGGTCTCTTACTCATGAGGAAGCAGTTAGATGTTACTGGGGCTTAATTATCTGAAGGGTAGTCCCAGGGATGGCTGTCACTCCAGAGTGAGAGGTTCCCATGCCTGTCACATTGTGCTGGCTTGGGATGCTAAATGAGTACCTAACATTTTTCTGCAAGGTCTCACTTCATGAAGATTCTGTCACCCTCCATGGTCCCATGGCTGGAGCTCCAGCCTTCCATCATGAGCCTGTAGGAGGTCAAATTAGTATCAAGAACACAGCAGCTGCTAAGGTAGATTGAGTAAGAGAAGCAATTAGCACAGGGAGAGGACTGAATAAATGCAGACACCTTGCAAAACCAAAAACATTCTTGCAACAGGACAAAAACAAAAACAATACCCACAGTTGCTTTTTCTTTAAACTGCTACTACATGGATAGTCATAATTACTTCAGTATTGTGGCGGGTTTTTTTTTTTTTTTTTAGCTGGCAAACCATGGTATAATGTCTTCATCTACTGCTTACTCTTAAACAATGATAGTTTAGTAAAAAAGTATTTTACAACGGAAGCTTTATACAGAAGACAGGGAAAGTGGCAGTGTAGCACATATTAGAAATGTGGTTGGCGTAGAAAGGAGGTTGACGTAGAACCTCCTTCAGTGCCCAGGTAGGTCCCACAAACCAGTGGGACCCCAAGAATAGGAAGCCCCTCGGTGTTCATTCATCCCTTTGGTGCTTTTCCTCGGAGACTTGGTTTGCTCTTCCGAAGAACACATCCCTATTCAGGTATTTCACGTTGATTTGCAAACTATTCTCATCATAACAGTTAATTCCTCTGTTTTAAACACCACACTGAGCTACGCACCTTGAATGTTTGACACTGGTATTTCTTCAGTGAGCAGAAGCAGTTCGGGGTGATATAGGTGGTTTAAGTCCGGTGAGCTGTTTTCCTCTGTGTAGCACATATTAAAAACATGTCATGTCTCACTTCGCCATGTGGACAAGTTTTGTGATGATACATGAGGCCTCAGGCATTGGAGCTATTGTGTGAACATCATAACTTGTACTTGTGTGAATTGAGATGACATCAGTCAGACGTTTCAAGTTTGCCTCTTGACATAATCAAGTGAGAGAAGAACCCGGGCATGGTGGCACACTCTTCTCATCCCAGTACGTGGTTGTCAAGGGAGGAGGATCATGAATGAGTTCGAGGACAGGCTAGCTACATAGTGAGACCTGGGAAGGGTGTGTGTGTGTGTGTGTGTGTGTGTGTGAATCATTATCCAGTGTAATGTGCTTCTGAGTGTGTGCTGTGTTTTTATAGCATCTCAGAACAGTAGGTTTGTCATCACTCAACTCATGACTGTCCTTGAGACTGAATCACAGAGCCATGATTGTTGTTGAGAAAAGTGTATGCCACCACTCTCAGTAATAGTAACATTCCAATGTCCATGACTATAGTGGTCATGCACACATCATAATGGACTGGGAAGCAGTGTTCCAACAAATGCTTTGTGTAAATATCTTTCATACTTACCAGAAGGAAGAGGGAAGTTTTGTCAACCAGATAAGGGGAAAATATGCTCATTTATCTCACAAATGAACATAGATTCTCTCAGTATAACAAAATAATTCCGAGTAACATTCCCAGTGGCTAAGGGCACCGACTGCTCTTCCAGAGGACCCAGGTTCATTTCCCAGCACCCACACGACAGCTCATCACTGTCTGTAACTCCAGCTCCAGGCAACCCAGTGCAGACATACATGCAGTGAAAACACCAATGCACATATAAATAAATAAACAAAATAAAAAAAATTAAAAGAAAAAAGAGACTTAACTACCGCAGAGAAAGTGGTCCAGTAGAGCACACTGCCTCTTGTTTAACACACTTAAAGAGAGGAGCAGAAAAAGCAACACACTATTTAAAGAAGATGAGGTTGAAAAGTGTTAAGTGTGTCAACGTTTCCTCCACTATCATTTTCTACTTCTTCACTGCAACAATGTGTGGTGCCCACTCGCTCCTGGAGAAGAAAGCGCGGTGGTGATTTCCTTTTAAATAAAGAATGCTGTGCGCATGGAAAGCATAGGCAAACCAGTGGCTGGTGGATGAAGAGAGCTTACTTAACGGAGGTGTGTGGGAGAGGGCATCCATTAACCATTCAGTGCACCCGTGGGATTTCCCACTTAGAATATTAGTGGAGTGGGATTTCTGTATCTTGGCAATTGTTTTTTAAAATAGTTTTCTGAAGCCAGCCAAAAGCTACACCTCCCCACTTCCCGTTCCGGCTGCCGGGGTTCTATTATGAAAATGGTGAGGTGGGAGTCCTGGCTCTTAGCTGAGCGTAGGCATGGCCCAGGCACTTTTCCCTTCCTTTATTCTCTGACCTTGGGATCTAAGCAGATATGCAGGCTCAGAAAGTGCACTCTTGGCTTCACTGAGTTTAAATGTCTTGTCACTCAAAGCTGCTTTATTTGTATTTTTATTGTTTCTCTTAGCATGTGATCCACTTGTTTTCAGTTTTTCACCAGGACTAGGGGATTGGAATGGAATGGAGGAAGGGGAAGGGAGAGCAAGTAGCCTACCAGGTGTCACTGTGTAGCCCTGGCTGACCTGGAACTTGATAGGTAGACCACATTGCCTGGAACACACAAAGATCCACCTACCTCTGCCTCCTGAAGGCTAGGGTTAAAAGCACCACCACACACAGCAACATAAAATATTTAAAAATGACAGCAGGGTGTGATGTTTCCATCAGAATCTGTGTGCTAAATGGAAGTTTGTGTGCTAAATGGACTCCGAGAGCCTGGCAAACCTTGATCCTGCAGAAGCTGCCGCCCTCAGCATGAGTCTAAGTAAGCAAGCAGCAGAAGCCAGCTCCAGGATCTGTCAGCACAACAGGGTTCCTATGATTAAAAAATAAGCAGCCCACGAAGGACACCAGTTCCCCGAAATCTACTGGCTACCAGAAGTTCACGGGTGTACTCTGCGGTTGTGATCCCACAGTGGACTAATGCTGATCTCCATGATGTAGCTTCTCTGAGCGCTGCCATTGGTAGAGAACTAGTGTGCAATGATATAGTCGACTTTTGGCGGTGACTTTAGAAGGCAGCTGTCCTAGCAACTTAGTGATGCATAAAAACGATCCTGAAATGCAGTGGCTTCTAAAACAACCGTGTTTGTTTGTTTGTTTATTATCTATTTGATTTGTGCTTTCTGAAGATGAGGTCTCATGTAGCCCAGGCTGGCGCCATACTTGCTTTGTAACTGAAAATGATCTTGATCTCTTGGTTCTCTACCTCCTGTGTACTTGGAATACAGACACCATACCCAGCAACATAGGCCTGATTTTGCTCGTGAAACTATTCTTCTGGGCAGGACTGGGTGATTATTCCTTGTCTGTACTTACATAGAGTTGACCAGGGTGACTGAGTGGGGCCTTTCTCGATCATCTCAGAACTGGGAGTTCAGGTATCTTAGAAATCCCCAGCACTGGGGAATTCCTCTGTTTTTCCTGCATGCCCCTGTCAGCTACTGATGTTTTTATTGCCACTGTAGTTCTGCTTCTTAAAAAAACAAAAAAACCCTATGAAGTTGTGATCAGACTCTCCATAGACTTGGTAGACAAGCCTAGGCCTTTCATCAGGAACAGGTGTTTGAGATTAATTCATGTTTTTGTCTGTAGCTTGATAGCTTCCTTTCTGTTCCTTAATACTATTTTATTGTGCACAGGTACCCACACAGTATCTGTTTATTTACTGAAGGACATTTTGGTTGCTTCCGAGCTTGAGAAAGTTTATGGATAAGGCTGCTGTAAATATTTGCATACATACATACATACACACACACATACATTCTCACGTGAGAGCGGGAGAGGGGGAGAAAAAATATCCCTTAAACCCAAATTTTTGCAGTGATGACATTTTGCATAACATCTTCAAGACCGGGAAAGTTACACTTCACAACACAATCATCCAGATTGTGGGCTTCACTAGTGCTTCATCCATTTTTAACCCACATCTTGTCTATATTGGAGTGTTTACAGTTCAATGAAATTTTATTGTTTGTGTGCTCTTCTCAGCTACCAGCCTATTCAAGATTCTGAACTGTTTTAGTTCACAAAGAAACTTATTGGAGCTGCCGTTTCAAAATCCATACTCCCTAGCCCCAGCCTTCCTCGTTGATGACATATGTTTTTAAAAACTGTCTAGTGAGCCACTAATTCAGTTTTGTTCTTCATCACCTGAGGGCTATTTATTGATTCTTCTTCTTTTTGGCTTCTCATGTTTCTGAGGCTCATCTCAGGCTGGTCTGAACAAGCACACACATAGGTAAACCAAAAGTTGGTTATAAAAAAATGTTGTAATCTGTGTGTATTCTCTGCAGTACCTGATGTGTAGCTATTACTGTTAATGCAAGAGATAGATAAGGCTGAGATTATTACGTGATAGGGAATGTACACAAGTTCATCAACAGATTCCTTTAAAGAATGATGCACTTTAGCTCAGTTAAAACAGGATTCAATTTACCAAAACAAAATGTGGAAATAAATTTTTAGAGGGAATGGCGATTTGCATTCACTAACCAGTAAATGATAATGTAGTTAAGAACTAGAAAAAAATGAGAGCGTGAGCGAGGAGCAGGGAAGGCAACATGGGGTTTATGAAAGTGACATTGGGAATGTTGCGATATGAGAGTCACTACGTCATCATGCTGTAGACAACAAAGATATCAGGGCTGTTTTAACTATGGAGGGCTCAGAGGGCAGAGCAAGGTATATGAGAAGCCAGCGTGGCCTGGCTTTTAAAGGAAGAGTAGGAGTGGCCTGTTGTGAGGCTGGACCACACATATATGGAAAATGGACGTGTGTCCATTCTCCAGCCCGTGGCTTGTACGGTGTAAATGTCTATCTGGAAGGCAACGTTTGTGCCAAAAGTTTGTGTAGTTAAATTGTCCAAAAAGACCCCAACTATTCCAGAGTTCTAGAGCATGGTTTTTCAACCTAAGTGCTATTTGTGCTTTGGGCCAGATCAATCTTTTTGAATGAACATGTTAGTTTTCTGTGAATGTGAAAAATCAACTTAGGAAAGATGTGTTTTGGCTCCGGCTTTATAAGTGTCAGCCCATGGGTGGCTGGCGCTGTTTCCCTTTAGGCTGTGGCAGTGGTGAGCATCTTGGGAGGGAGGCAAGACTGCTCATTTCAGGACAGCCAGGAAGCAGAGACTTCAGCCGGTACCGGTTGGCCTTCTTCTTCTATGTTGTTCTTACTGTGTTCTAGCCTATAATATGATGAGGCTCGAAGCACAGTGAGCCTTAACCACAGGGTTGTCTCATATGCCAGCTGTCTCTTCTAACATATTCACAGAGCCCCCAAAAGGATGCCCCCAAAAGTAACCTCTTAGTCATCTTTCCATCTAGTCAAGTCGATAGTGTAGTTGGGAACTGTTTGTATTATAGGATAATTATCAGAATTGCTGGCCAGTATGTACTGGTTTCCACCAGCACCTCTGCCTGAGTTATAATAAAGAAAAATGTCTACAGGCATTATCACATGTCTCCCAGAGGTAGGGAGAATCACTTCTGGATAGGAACTGCTCATTTAACATGCCTCTTTGTTTGTGCCTGCACATGTATAGACACACATGCTTACACATGTGTACATACACAGTGACTTACTTTCAAATATACAACAAAGATTTGGTGCTTAGATCATGTTCTTTATCTTGTTTTGTCCATTATTTTTGTGATTCATTCACGTGTATAATATAGTTTACACTTTTCACTGCAGAACGTTAGGTGCTAGCTTGTGTCTGAATTGGCCCCTACCATGTAGTGAAGGTTTAATCTCTCACCTGTGGGACTATGTGGAGAAGGTTGAACCTTTAGGTGGTGGAGCCTGGGGAAAGTTACTGGGTGTGCCTCGAAGGAGCTCTTGAGACCCTGGCCCCTCCTAGTCCTCTGTCTTCCAAGCTGCCAAGAGTGAGCAGCTTCCTTATTGTCCTCCACTAAAATGCACCACGATGCACTTGCCTTGTTACAAGCAACAGGGCAATCAGCCTTTCATCTCTGTAAGTTGGCTTATCTCTGGTATTTGTTACTGTAACTGAAAGCTGACTAACAAGTCTGACCACTCAAGACTGTATTAATTTTACTTTTTCCGTTGCTAGGTTGCTAGATACACACTTTGTTTCTACTTTCACTATAAAAAATCCCATTCTTCAATGAATATTTTTTGTGTATGTAAGCCTGAACGCATATGTGATAATTCTGGATACTGGAGAAAAGCACCATAGAGTTTATTCATCATTATTATAAATTGCTAAGCACATTACTTTCCTGAGACTCCATCATTTTAGGCTTCCCTCCATCAATGTGTGTTTGTTTACTCTTTATCATTGCCCATTTGAAGAGTGACATACTAGTTTATTATTGCTTTATTATGTTTTCTGATTACTATTGCACACCATCATCTTCTTGTCTTATTGGAAGGACTCCTGAGACCTTATACTCAACCATACATTTTAAGCATTTTTTTTAAATAAAAGCTTTGAATCTTTTTCCACTCTTTTTCTTTTATTTTCTTTCTTTGGAATGCCATTGCTTCACTGTTTTGTGTCCCTCATTGTTTTTCCACACCAACTTTGGCATCTCATCAAATAGACATGTGCAACAAAGGTAGATAGTAGAGGAAAAAGATGAAGGATATTAACAGTACAGATCTCTCACAATTTAAAAAAAAGGTTTTTAAATTCTGATTTCATGTGTGTTTTGCCTGCATGTATGTATATATACTGTGTGTGTGCCTGGTGTCCCATGGAAGCCTGAAGAGAGCGTTGGATCTCCTGGGACAAGAATTAAGGAATCTTGTAAGTCATCAAGTGTGTTCTGGGAACCATACCTGATCTTCATCAAAAACTGCAGGTGCTCTTAACTGTGGAGCCATCTCTCCAGGACTGTTTCACAATTGTTTCTCCGGTGCTGAATGAATGGTAGAATGAGCCCTAAGATGCAGTAGGTGAAGGAGGCAGTCCTGCAGGCTGGTTGAGAATACTCAGAGTCAACCCATGACTTCTCTGCAGCTTGTGATTTCCTCATTCTCGCTTGCAGCTGCAGCAGACTAGAATGGCTGATAAGAGAATAAAGGGTTGATATTTTCCTTGGGAGGATGGAGGTCATTCTCCTTAAGGCTAGCCTCTTGAGGCCAGCTGCTGGAACTTTCATGGCTGGAGCTAGCGGGACACTTGGTTTTCCTCTGTATCAGTTCTGGAATATTGGCAAAAGATGGCAGGCATGGCTTTGCCAGTCTGCATTTAGACTGCTATGCCACCACTGCTCCCTCCTCACTGCTTCCTTAGAACACCCTTCATCCCAGTAAGTCTTCCTATTTGATTGAAGTGCCCTGGGCATACATGCATGCACCATTGGTTTATGGTGGTAAAAGCTGAGAAATAATGGAATACAATGCCTGCCTGGGAGGCAGCATTTGTGATCTTGTGTATTTTATTTCATTATAGGTGTTTGGGTCAGTCCAAGCAGACTAAAAGCATATTTGTTTTACTTGAAAGACCTTTTTGTCTTGAGTTCCTATTCAACTTGGACGTGACTGCTGACAAGCAGGCCTTTCTCAGTGTTAAGCTCTGTGGCCTTATTTTTGTGCCAAATGATAGACACAATGTGTGCGAATATTTTATCAAACTTAAAAATATTTCTTGCTGGAAAAGACTTTCCTTATGGACGTTTGTTTAGAGCCTGCCACACACTGGCTTGTTGGAGAGTTCCTTGTGTGGCTTCTGCGATCCGGGTATTGAGCAGACATCTGTGGGTGACCTCTGTTAGGCAGCATACTGTCACAGAGAGGCCCTGTCCTCACCAGCTCCCTGCAAACAGATGCTGTAGTCACTAGAGGGAAGGGAGGTACCAGGCTGTCTGGTGCTGAGAGGAAGAACTGAATAACTAGTCTGGGGAAATTGGAAATGCTTCTCATTGGAGGAACTCCCTTGCTGTATCCCAAATAATGCCCGTGGCTGTGACCCACAGGGTGGGGCCAGGGTGAGGCCTGTTAGGGAGGAGGCTGCATGGAGAGGCTGTTAAAGGCGGAAGAGGGGACAGTCTGTGCAAAGGACAGGGGACAGCTGACTTAAGAGAGAAACTGTGTCTTGCTGGGTTTTGGTGATCCTTTAGTCAGAGGTATTCAGAACACTCATGCCCTACTCTTGGGGCTGATTCATCATAGTAGAGTCTCATTATCTCTCAAAATGACATTCTTTCTCTCTCGAACCATGTCAGAACTCAGTTGGTGGCTTCTTTCCCATTGCTTCATTGATCAGGCCCCAGTGACGCCTCTTCAAGATACTTTGGTCAGCGAATACTTTCTTCCAGCATATCTCATGGAGCTGGGACTCCTAGTGAGGTCTTCTGGTCATGTGCTAGTTGCTTTTTATCCAGGAAAAAAAAATCTAAGAAAGAGAAAAAAGGGCCAGGGACATAGCCAAGCAATAATTCATTTTTAAGACTGTTTACAGCTGCAGTCCACTTAGAGCTTAGTGTTTAAGTTGGCATTCCAAAATCCAAAGAAAAGTCTATGAGAAGGGGTCCAGGAAGCATTTGGAACCAGGATACCTTCTTTTCATGATGAGCTTGAAAACTTAGCTAACCTTCCACAGCAGAGGAAGTGCCCCCGGGCCTGTGCAGCCCCAGGCCTCACAGGTGGGCGTGCTGAAATATGTATTGCATTCTTAGGACCTCTGCAGAAACCATCTGGGAGATTTATATTTACTAGGTTGTTACTTCCAGAAACCAAAGGAGCCTCTGAACGGAGGCTTTTCCTGCCAAAGTTGTCCTTATTGGTGGGAACCCTTGGGATGCGCTAGCCAGCTGAGGGAATGGCTAAGAGCGAAAGTGAGAGAGGGCGCTAAAAAGGAAGCTGTGTGAGCCCCTACCACTGCTGAGGTCTTCACAGGCCGGTAGCGGGAAGCTGGAGGCCACTCAGCTCAGAGATGAGCACACAGAAATCGTGGATTTCAACCCTCACTCTGTATTGCACATCCACCTTTACAGTGTCGGAAAGAATTGGTTTCTTGTCTTGAACGTTGCTCCTGCTCTGTCTGCGCACACTCTTTCCTTCTGGCCTCTAGACCCCTGGCAATTACAGTTTCTAGTCTCTATAGTTTTTTTTTTTTCCTGTTTTAGAATGCCAAAAATTCAGAATTATACAGTCTGCAGCTTTCTTAGACTGGCTTTCTGTTCCATAGCCTATCCATCTGCCTATTGAAGGATATGTTAGTGGCTTCCAGTTTGGTGTACTTGTGTTAGGCACGTCAGCTAACAGTTCTGTTTTGTTTTCCTTGTAGACACACACTTCCAACTCATTTAGGTAAGTAGCTATGGACACGGTTGCAGGGTTGTGTGTTGTACAATGTTTATTAGGAAGATGTCCGTCTGTCTGCCAGTCTGTCTGTATCATTCCTGTTTGCTTCTTTCATTTTTCTGGTGACTTTTTTCTGGGAACCTTAGATAGAGTTTGCGGAAGAGCGCAGGTGCCGCTTAATTTGTAGCACCCTGGTCTGAAATAATGAGTGAGCAAAGACCTGAGGGGTCTGTTGCTATGCAGATCTTTGTTGCTAACTGAACCAGAAGCACCAGGGCACATTCATTAAGTAATTGGAGGATGTCATCAAAGACCCAAGCCTTTCTTTTTCTTCTGTCCTCCCACCTTAAACATGATAGTTTAGCACCAGGTGTCATGTCTTCGTATTTAACATGAAGGACATGCCAGAAGATTGCTTTTAGCCCTGCCACTTTAATGAGAAAAGCGGAATTCCCCACCCAGAATTCCCCAGCAGCTGTCCTGTGTTGCCACACTCCCCTCAAATGGGTCTTGAGGTCATTGTATAGAGGGCCGTCACCAGTTCTTTCTGAATCTCTCTAAAGATTTCACCAACAACCGGGCCTCCTATTTTCACCAGCACAGTATTGCAGAGGGGAAATATGTTTCTCACATCCACTTCCAGCTTCATATTAGAAGTTCCTAAAACAAGAGGCAGACTAATATTGGAGAAACAGCCATGGTTACTTACTGTGAGCTTAGGTGATGATGTGAGGACGCAGGCAAGCCTGTGTCTCCTTGAATAGGTTTGAGGACAGACTCTTAAGTTTTAGATGGGAAGAGAGAGTTTAAGAGGACACTGAGGTGGGTTATTCGGGAATAAGGAGTTTATTAGAAGACTTAATAACACCATGGACAGAGAGGCAACTGCATGACAGAGTGTGTGTGTTTGTGTGTGTGTTGGGAGTGCTCCAGCACTTAGAGACAGGCAGCTTAGCCACCTATAAGTCTCTAAAGAAAGAAATAAGAGCCCATATGGCAAAGGTGGGAGGCTGTTCTTACACCTTTGTGAGCATTTAGGAGGTTTCACTGCCAGGGCCTGCAGCCAGACACTGAGGCCCAGGCTGGAGGCAAGAAAGGGGTTGGGGAGCAGGATGTGTGCTACTTACCAAGAGAGCACGCATCTCTTTTGATGGTTGCTCACTTCCCTATTGATAAATCCTGACCCTGACACTGGATTGACTGTTAGCAAGGGACTCCCAGAACTCAATAGGTGTGTGTTGTGTGTGTAAGGGGGACAGCTGCACCAAATAGTGTGGCGTGAGCACAGGCCAGATCTAACCCCAGCGAGTGGACAGCCCATGGATTGGGATTGCATGGAGCAAGATGTAACTGTAATGAATCGGGGGAGACATCACAAGCTGAGCACAGAGAGGCACCTCTCACTGCTGGTTATATGACTTGCTTCAGGGAAGGTCTGAACATCATTTCTACGTTTTGTGACCCATTTAAGGAGGGAATGATGAAGAACGGGTGTGAGTGAAGCTTCCTGGCTTCTACTGTGACAATTTTGGGGCAGTGTGTCCAGAACCCCATTACCTCAGTTTTCATATATGAGCTTAGGAGTTCCCGCAGGAAGTATGTAGATGATACAGTCTAGGGGTCTGGATCAGGGTTGCTTTCTCTGCTAGTTGAAGAACTAAAAGGCAGGGGAATCTTCAGAGCAACAGGTAGCCCCAGTACTGCAGACAGCAGCAGACTGAACCAGCAGTGGAGAAAAGGTGTTTACTGGGGGGTGAAGAGACAGAGGGGTGCAGCAGGTACTCTTTCTCAAGGGCTGGTTTTTGTTGTTGTTTTTTTTTTTTTTTTAAGTCTCTGAAGAGTTTTCCTTCCCTAATTTACAGTTGGACAGTTTGAAGAAACACAGGGTGGTTGATTGGCTGACAACTGATGTGTATCCTGTGCTGCTCAGGACTTGAACTTGTTGAGCCAGTTCAGCCTGCTGGAGGGAGACAAAGGCCTTTGTTTTAAGCTGCCAAGGTGTCAAGTCTCCAGCCCAGGACAAATGGCGGACGAGCCTATTAACATATCAAAGCGGATCCTGGTGGCCAGGTTCTTCCAGCATCCTTCAGTTAAAGGGCCCTCCTGACTGGCATACCCGCTCCCTACACTAAAGTGTAGCAGGGACTGGGCTGGGTTTTCCCTTCCTGCAGCTCCTCTGATCCCTATATTACTCAGCCATTTTGGTGATGGGATTTTGACTCTTGGCCAACCTCTTGGCCCAACCCCTTCCCCCCTCTTGGTTGTCAGCTCTTCTCTTGCTCTCCCACACCTTCTCACCTACCATGTCCCAGTTCAGTATGTCCATGTTCTCTCTGGGGTCTTCCAGATGCCCTTCCTCAGCACCTTTCTGTAGTCTTCCCTATAAACATCAAACCTTCTCCTCCACCATACTAGGAGCAGTCATGTCCTCTTTATTTCTTTTATTTTCTCCTTCCTTCCTTCCTTCCTTCCTTCCTTCCTTCCTCCCTTCCTCCCTCCCTCCCTCCCTTCCTCTTCAGAAAGGTGATGAAGAAGCTGACCATTAAGGCTTAGCCATGGTTCCTCTCCCTGTCTGCCTACCAGGGAGTATGTCTTAACTCTTAGCTTCTTGCTCAGGGATAGAGAGAGCTGAGCTCTGGTTTCCCACTTCCTACTTGACATGCTCGCTCTCCTAGCATCTTCAGCCCACAGGGCTCCTTGATTTCCTCTGGATGAAGTTATCGTAACTCCACTGGAAACAGCATTCAGGTAGATGGAAGTCCCTTTTGAGGCTGAGCCTTCTGGATAAGGAGGATGCCAAGGGCTCTTGGTCCCCTTCGAAGTCCTTGGCAAAATCTTTATGAGACTTTTCTTGAAAACTTTGCCCAGTTATGCCCAGATTGAAAGAAAATTTCACAGATCTGTTCCCAGCTGGGGTACTTGCTTAACTAATCTGTAAAATTGCAAGGAAATTAGGTCTGATTAGTCCTATGTTTAAACCTAACAAAGACTGGATTTGTCTTCTACCCTCAAAACAGAAGATTTTGTGCCATCTTTAAAGCGTTAAAGTTAAAGTGGTTTAAATCATAGCTCTTCCTTGACAAGGCGTTGGTCTGGAAGGCAAGATAAGGAGTTGGACCAAGTTCATGTTCTAGCTGCCAAAGTCACAGGCTTGCTGTCCCCTGGGGTCTGTTAAAAGCTTATCCAGTGCTGGCAGGGGTGGCATGGGTGGTTTGTGATGTCTTCCTTCCTTTCCCGGTCCTCTTGTATGTTTATGAGAAATCTGTAGACTTTCCAAATGAGCACTCTCTATGTGATGTAGTATTCAATTTGTGCCAGGAAATGCCTGTGGCTTTAAAAACAATATTTTAGTTAAAATGCCTTGTAATTGGCGTTTATGCCCCAAAGTGATTTTTATGAACTTTTAGGAATAGGTAAACACATGAAAATAAAAATAAAATGTAACACTGCACTTCCTGAGGGTGAATGTGCTGCTGTGTGGAGCGGAGGCTTTTTCTTATTTGGAGCTGACCCTACTGGCTTCATGGTTTGTTTACATGGCATCTGTGATATATGGGCAATGTTGTAATACTCATTCCGGTCTTGTCATGGGGGGCATGCTGGTTTCTAAGGCTCACTGGGGCCATATTTAAGGGAAGAATCTTGCTGAGTGACAGCTAAAGCGCCTCAGAACTCAGGGAGCATATGCTGTCTGATGCTCCTTGCTCATCTCTCTGACAGCGCCTAACTCCCTCTGAAGTTAAGTGCTATCCTATTTTGCTGTGGAAGACAGTGACACACCAAACTTCTGCCATATTAAATAGCTAGGAAGCGGCAGGGATGGAGCTAAAGTGTCCCCAGAAGCCCGTGCATTTGTCACTAAATCAGTAGCTCTGCTTCTGTAAAATTAATTGGCATTCATCACCGGATACGGGGTTGGGGATTGGCAAGTTTTTGGGACACATACTTTGTGTCGAGGTAACTTGCAGATTTACATTTGTTAAATCTTCCTGAGGACCCCGGGAGGAAGGAGTTTACGCTGGTATGTGGCAGTGTGTGGCAGAAAGGACTATTATCCCCATACGCAACACAGAAGACTGAGGATTGGAAACTGAAGAACGAGCACCCTTTCAGGGTTTGTCAGAATCTCCTGAGTGGTTGGAATAGTGGTGTCCAGGTGACTTTACCGTTAGTGAATTTGGTCTCTTTGTGAATTTGTAAATTTCGTGTCCAAACAGCTTCTTGCTGTTCCAGCTGCAGAGAATCTGATGCATTATCTGAAAGAATGGTGACCGTCTACCAGAGGAAAAGAGAAGATCCTTCCTCCCTCCTTTCCTATGCAGTTGCCTAGTGGCTAACAGCAAGCACAGTCATCTCTCAGTGTCGGGGAATTGGTTCCAGTAACCCCTCAGGCCTTGGATGCTCAAGTGCCTGCCTAGAAATGGTGCAGAATTTGCATGTAACCCATGCACACCCTCTGGGACTCTTTAAATTATCGCTTCATGACTTGTAATACGTAATGCAATGCAAATCCTATGTAAATAGTTGTTACACTGTATAATTTAGAAAGTAATAATAGGACTTTTTTTTTTTTTCACAATCTCAGCAGAGTCACAGTTTCAATCCTAAATACTTAAATACTATAATCAGCAGTTGGTTGAGTTAATGGGGCGGAGCCTGTGGATGAGGAAGATGCTGTACTGGGCTTTGCCTCTGCCTGGGCTGGACAGGCATTAGGTGTGAAGTGGAGGAGGAGACTAAGTTGATGCTCAGTGCCTTCCCATAGGCCT
The DNA here is from genome assembly GCF_030254825.1 of Meriones unguiculatus. Lineage (NCBI taxonomy): Eukaryota > Metazoa > Chordata > Mammalia > Rodentia > Muridae > Meriones > Meriones unguiculatus. The sequence continues at coordinate 37,392,203 of NC_083366.1, forward strand.
CTTGAATGTAATATGGATTTCCAGCAGGAGCTCTTGACCTGGAAGCATTTACATAGGATTCAGATTGATAGACAAGAAATCACAGCCCTTTGGGGCAATTCCCTCACCCTAAGAATTTGCTGGGTGAGTTAAATACAGGACGTGACCCCAGCCCTCACTGTCGCTTCCAGGGAGACTCTAGAGAGGGTATCAAAGCAGGAGTCAGAACCTGGAACATCAGCTAGGTCTAAGAAACTAGACCAGTTATGAGAACACGCTCAGTCCAACTCTGCAGGAAGATCTTTGTTCAGCCGAGACTCAGGTTTGGGTATCCTGACTGAAGGTTGCCATTACAGGCCTTCTGATGAGCATTTGGCTTGGATTGGAGAAGACACTTCATGTCACATGTTACCACAGTTTCTTGTTCCCTGAGCCTGTGCTGTTCTGGGAACATTGTAAGAACAGGGCCATGGGACGGAAGCCCTTCTGTTCTTGTTGTGGGGGAAGACCTCACTGTGAGTATACACCTGTTCAGGTTATGCAGAGAGTCAGTCTAGAGGTACAATTATTTGCACATGATGACATTGTGACCAACGACATGCAGACGTATCAGTGAGCTTGCAGTGTAATAATAGTGCTGAAAAGTTCCTGTTGCACCATGACATTGTGGTCTTCAGCTCACAGTGCCATGGAGTACCCATGTGCTTGTGACATTGCTATTAAAAGACTGTGTGCTGTTACTTTATACATCAGAGTACTTTATAAATAAACTACATTATTGGTTAAAGCACTATAGTATATTATTTTCTTTTCTTTTATGTGTGTATGCTTGCATGCACATGTTTAGAAGCCCGTGGAGGTCCGAAAAGGGCATTGGGTCCCCTGGAACAGGAGTTTCAGACAGTTGTGAGTCAGCAAGTTGGTGCTGGGAACCAAACCCACCCAGGTCCTCTGAAAGAGCACCACAAAGTCTTCTCTCCAGCCCCTGTATACAGTGTTTTCAATCATCAATTTAGAGTGTACTCATAGTATATACCTTGTTTACTGAGTCTCTGGGGCACCTCAAGAGGCTATGTGGATGCTCATACCATATATATGTGTGAGTGTGTGTGTGTGTGTGTGTGTGACACACACACATATACATACCATGTTTATATATACACGTATATGTAATATGTGTGTATATTTATGTAATATGTGTATAATATATGTATGTAATATACTGTATCTCATATATATGTGCATATATGTTACATATATGTGAAGATACTCCACAGAGACCAGCTCACCTACTGACACATCTTAGAGTGCATCTGGCATGTAGTGACACGTGGGTGTATCAAAGTGCACTGACCATAGTTATCCTTCTTCTATTGTCTAAGAAGGATTGGTGGGTATTATGGTTGGACCATTAATGTCTCCCCAAAGTGCATGTGGTGAAGACTTGGGTGCAGCCAGTGCCGTGCCGAGGCTGACTGGGGTATGGTGGAGAGCTTAGGAGGTGAGGCCTAGTTAGAGTAAGTAGGTCATTGCGGGTGTGCCCTTGCGGAGTGCCCTGGGATCCCCCGTCCTATCCCGCCTCTCTGATTCCTTGCCCTCTGATGTGAGCTGCATGGCTCTGAGGTGGGGTCCCTACCATGCTATTTAGTGCCACCACGGACGGGCCTGAGACCTGACGTGGCTAACCTCTTCCCCCTTTGAGTTAATCGTCTCATCTGTTTTGTCGGTGACGGGAGGCTGACTGACACAATGCGTGACAGCAGGGTAGACACACTGTAATGCGACAGGAACAGCAGTACATTTTACCCTCTGACCCTCCACCGTTCTCTGGAGGAAAGGTGGATTCTTCGGTGTCCTAACTGCTCACTAGAAAGGTTTTCCATGATTTCAAGTATCCAGGAAACACAGAAGAAACTAAGAGAGCAGAAGTGTAAACAGAGGCAGCCAACCATCCTTTCTCATTCCCTACCTCAGTTTCTTATCCATTTTCTTATCTTTTTCTTGGGTGAAACAGAGAAGATAGCTTCAGAAGGAAGAGATACAGCCACTGAGCGTTTACATTTAAACGGCGTGTGGACTGAGCTTACAGTGGAAACATCACGGTCCTAACGGATAGTAACGAAAATATTAACATTTTTACTTCCTAGGCGACTGGGAATTGAGCTCAAAAGCCGTTCACTATGTTTTCCCTGTCAACACAGTAATAAAAGACAACTCTGGGAGGATAAAAGGGCGGCAAACAGTGCCTCTGTTGGATAGGGCGACGCTGTGCTGGGCACTGCGAGTCTGAGGCCCTTTAATACTCTTGACCGTCCTAATGAGTGTATATTATTCGCTGTACCCATGAGCGAGCTGACTCTTAGAGGCTGCACACAGGGAGGTCACTGGGGATCAGGGCCCACGCCGCTGTGTCACTGTGTGGGCAGGAATGTGCCGAACAGTCTGCTCACAGATGCCCTTAGTGGCCATTGCTTTCCGCTTCATATTCCTGAGGCCTGCGCATCAAGGGTGAGCAGGACTCTCCAGCAGTTTCTGTGACATCTTTGATAGCTGAATCTTCCCATTTTCAACGAGGGACATATATATTTTTAAAGCATTGTTATTCTAAAGAGTAGAAAGGCAAAAGACAGATGAATTTGAGAAAGCATTTTCAAGGAGGCCATGAAAAAAAGCATTCAAAGCTTCTCATGGGTCTTGCCTTACTTCAGATCTTCATGTATAGGAAACCCCAGGTAATTTAGCTGACTATGTATTTTGCAGATAATCTAGCTCGCTCATTAGTCAGTGTCACGGCTGACTTCCCAGTTACTTTGTGTCTTCTGAGGCACCGTTCTGTACCCTCTGTCTTCTCTGTGCTCAGCAATCAGATACAGATAATGATTTTTTCGGAACATGATACAATCAGACCTTTTTGTGTATTTTAGTAGAGCACCTGCTGCTATGCATTTTCCTCTCCTTCCTCTCTTGTCTAACTCCTGGGATTTCGTATTTGGATAAATCATCCCTTCACTGCTCTCCCAAGATTTCCCATTCGGCCAGTGGTGTGAACGTCCCTTGCTGTTTCCTTGACTTAGGTTATGTTGCAGGTGATTCTTGTTCATGAGAAAAGATTCGAAGTGCAGTTCTAACACCCTATTTATGTCCACATCAGCAGTCCGGTTTCATCATTTTTTTTCCTTTAAGAAATGAGCATGATATGCCCTTTTCTCTTGTAATCCCTTGAACCCGTTTCTCTATCCTGTCAACCATGATACCTTATTGACCTGAATAGGTCTTTAAGGAGTGGTCATTTTAAGTTTTTACAAGTTAAGTTTTTAACCCTTTTATAAAAAAGTTCTTTATTCAGTGTTTGTGTGTGTGTAAGAGAGAGAGAGAGAGAGAGTATACATGCACATGTGCTTTTATGCAGGCCATGATACATGTGGAAGTCAAAAGAACAATTGTTTTGAGTTGGTAGCTCTTTTATTGTGTTTTTCAGGGCAGGGCCTCTGTTGTTTCTACCACTGCAGAGCTTATGCGCACTCCTGCTGATTACCCGCATAGAGCTTTTTAAGAAAAATTTAAACTGTGGGATCTGACGATTGAAATAAGGTCATTAGGCTTGCCCAGAATACCCTTTTATAACTGCTGAGCCAAGTTTCTCCCCCTGGCCCCAAGTTTTTTTTTTTTTTCCTCCTCAAGAAAGAGTTTTTCTGTGTAGTCCTGGCTGTCCTGGAACTTACTCTATAAACCAGGCTGGCCTTAAACCCAGAGATAGATTCCCCTGCCTCTGCCTCCTGAGTGCAGAGAGTAAAAGTGTTCTCTACCATAGTCTGGTGTACCTGGCTCCAGGTTTTTAACTTTTGAAAATTACAAAATTACAGTAGGCCCAGGTTAGAAGCCTTCATTTGTATTCTCCAGTTAAGACTCTGGTAAGCCTTCTTGGGAGACCTTGTTGTGGTCTCCAGTGTACTTAGGGAGAAAAGGAGTTGAAAGGTATTTAAGTCACTTAATGAAGAAGAGATGGTTATATCTGAACAAGGTCCCCTGTTGGCTGCCCTATGCTACCTACATTACTATGAAAAACAAAAACAAAAACAAAACAAACCCACCAGGTTCTCACCAACATCGGCAGTGTCAAGCTACAGCTCAGGATGCAGAGGCAAATGAAAGGATGTCGACTCAAAGGATAAATTTTGTGGAGGGAAAAGACTGAAATTGCTCAAGAAATATTTATGATGCTATGGTATTTCCTCCACATAGATCAAATGCACTACGTAAATGTCTCCATAATTGTTTTCACTCACTGTACTGCTACAAATGTCCTCATTCTCTGGCTCAGACGTGAATATTTGATTATTGGTTATATGAAGACAAGTGACTTAGGCTCTTGCTCTTCCATGAACAAATCACATATACATTATGATGGGAGAGGAGAAGAGTCGCAAGTGCCTGTTGATTCTCACCAAATGTGAGATTTTCACTTTCCAGTAAGTAACAATAATGAAAATATGTACAGTCTCCACTTTAGCTTTTTTACACCCTAGTGTGTTTGCAGCTATTTTGCAAGGATCCTGTGGAATCATGCAAAGTTGAACGTAACTTAATTCGCTTACAAGAAAATGTATGAGATGTATGCTATGAAAATCAAACCATCAACAGGCTGCTTCAGCTTCAGTGCTGCTGGAATTAATTATTTGGGAAATGCAAGTAGATGGCCATGGGGGAGGGACCACAAGGATCAGCACACCCCCTAGCACTCTCCCCCTTTACACTACTATGAAAGTACTCTGCCCAAAGTCCTTGCTGCAGTGGTGACACTGGGGACACAAATGTAGTGAAATCATAAGCTGAAACCCAGCACGCCATGGTAGCTCGGACTTGATCAGGAAGACATGCTGATTCTATGTTTAAGAGATGGGAGGGGTCGGTTTTATAATGGAAGTGTTAAATTAGTCACATGTACCCTTCTCACTAAGGTCACCCCCCCACACACACACACAATGTACTTGACATAGAAGCCCTCAGGGCTAGCCTGATGTCTCACTGTCCTCTACCCCTTACTCCCCTGTTTGCCTGTGGATCAAGCATTTCTATGGAGCCAGCCCCTGGTTCTGCTCTACTTTTCCTGTCCCAGATTAACTCCTGTTGTCCTTTGATCCAATGTCTGCTCTTGTATGTACTTGTGCACATTGCTTTCCTTACATCCTGTTACTCTCTTCAGCTGGGTTCCTCAGGCAGTTTTCAAACTTGTGATCCGGCCACTTTGCTTCCAACCCTTCAGTAGTTCCGGTGGTTATGGGATTAGTCCTACTGTTGCACACAGTCAGACCTACTTTTCTGTTTCCAATTCCAGTTTCAATTAAAACAGAATTGGACCCTTCCCTGTGTTGGACTGCTTCTCTTTCAAGCTGGCCTGGGTCAAGCATCCTTTCTCAATGCTGTCCTTCAGCAAGTTAGGTACAGCAAGCTCTGCCGTGTGCACTGGTGTCACTGTGCCTAAGGGAGGGGCTTCCACACCTGTCTGTAGTATGAATAAATGAACATGAGGGGAACATAATTTTCTTCTGTGTTTTCCCCAAAGCATATTCTGTTCTTTCCTCTCCACCACTTTGTTCCATCTCTGGTAACAGTGTCAAGGCAGAGTGCAGACCTGCACCATTCAAGGCAGAGGAGATGCAGACAAGACACACCACAGACCCTCTTTATTCTGCTTGCTCCTGGCCAGACTCCTTGGGCTTTCAGGAGTATGAGCCTAGCAAAAGATGGAGAACAAATGAACAAAATTGACAGCAGGAACAACCAAAACTAGGCACGGCTTCAGGATTCAAAAGGGAGAGTTGGCTGATTCACTTTTCTGTGTGTTCCTTTCCAAAACGCATGATCGGAATCTAACTAACAAGAAACGCAACTTGAGAGGCATTATGCACAATACCCAGCCTACAATCTTCACAAGTGTCAGGGTCAGAAAAACCAAATGAAGATGGAGAGAAGTGCCTCAGCTCGGAAGCTGAAGATCGAGCAGTGAAAAGCACTGGATGTGTCTAAGCTGTGTCCTTATATCACTCAGTATGGTTGCAGGCTTTGGGTAGAATTTAAATGGGGGCTGAGGAGCAAATGGGACGTGCAGTAATGTCTTTTCTCCGATTTTGATGGCCTTGTTGTACTTATAATGGAATGAGCATTAATGTGCTTGAGGTTGATGAGGCATCTGGTTGGCAGATTACTCTTACATGGTCCAAGATGAATGATGGCTCTTTGTGCTATGTAGTTCTGCTTGCTGTATTTACTTATTCATTCATTTAAAGAACATACTTTAAAATTTTATTTATTTATACATGAGTGCTTTGCACACCAAAAGAAGATATCAGATTCCATTACAGATGCTTGTCAGCCATCATGCGATTCCTGGGAACTGAACTCAAGTCCTCTGGCAGAGCAGCCAGTGTTCTTAAACCTCTGAGCCATCTCTCCAGTCCTGCTTTTATTTTTATTTATTTACTTTTTAAAATTTGAGATTGGCTCAAAGAATTTTAAAGAATGAAGTTAATCGACCTCTGTGGTCTATTCCCATGGGAGGATGTCCTGCATCTAAGCTCATGGAGTGTGTGTAACTGGGGGTTGGCTAGATCTTGGGATGAATTACAGGTGAATGTGCTGTGGCCAAGAGGAAACCCTCATCCTGTGTCAGTGGCCTTTACTGCAGCAGGCTCTGAGACAGCACTGCTGCTCCAGTACACAGCAAACCCTAGATCAGGTGCACCCAGCATGCTTCCTAGGACTTGATACAAATTGATGCTTCATTGCTTCAGTTGCCAAAATTTGAACCTGCAGGCAACCTTCGTGGGAAGCTGAACGGAAACCTGGAGAGTACTGGGTAAACACAGTGATGAGGGAAACACAGGCTTCCAGCCTGGGCAGCTGGGGTACTCCATCTGATGGGTCTCATGCTTGGCTCTGGGAATGTGGACACAGAGGCATGGCTCAGGAGGTGCTGGCCTTCACCCGACCTGGGATAGAGCTGGTGTGGCCTATCAGGCTCTCATTTTATCATGGCCAACTCTTTTGTTGTTGTTTGGTTTTGATCAGCGTGATCTTTTAGGCGCAGTCATAGACTGAGGCAGCAGAGCCTATTAGCAGCTTCTGTTTGCTGATCACAGAGCCCTTGTCTCTCAGAGGTTATGCTGGCTAGTGTTATGTCAACTTGAAACAAGCCAGACTTATCTGAGAGGCGGGAACCTCAATTAAGAAAATGCCTCCATAAGATCTGGCTGCAGGCATTTCATGACTAATGATTGATGTGGACGGGCCCAGCCCATTGTAGGTGGTGCCATCCCTGGGCTGGTAGTCTTGGGTTTTTACTAGAAAGCAGCTTGAGCAAGCCACTGAAGAACAAGCCAGCAAGCAACACTCTTTCATGGCCTCTGCATCAGCTCCTGGTTCCAGGTTTCTGCTCTGCTTGAGCTCCCGTCTAGACTTCCTTTGATGATAAACTGTGATGTGAAAGGGTAAGCGAAATAAACCCTTTCCTCCCCAGGTAAACGTCACGGTGTTTCACCACAGCAGTACTAACCCTAAGACAAATGTCTTTGCAGGTTTGCAGTTGGCCCTTTCTGAGTTGGTTATATGTTAACTCTTAGAGGCAACTCACTTCCTGGTCTGTAGAGTTCCTCCTTGCCATGTTCAGCTATCTTACTGGGTGGGAACTCAAGTTAGAGAGAAGGTCGTTTCTGGAGCCGCAACTTACTTGTCTCTTCTTGTGTTGAAATATGTTATTTTCTCTAAAAATCTTTAGTGTTCTTGGGTTTCACCTGACCTTGAGAGATTTAATCAAAATAGGTAGCTTTATCAGGAACACTGTGCCTCCCTGACAATGGGAGGTTCCCAGTGCCAGGTTTGTGCTGCCTGTTTGTGTGTGGAGATTATAGTACTTTCTGCAATCTGCAATCCAGTGCTCTCTCAGCTGAAACCTCCTCCACACTCCTCAGCTCACTGGACCCTTCCCTGGGATTCCTCTGTTCTTTGAACACATGGCCGTGTCTCCTGCACTAGCCCCCTGGGCTCTGAGTCCCAGAGCCTGTGGTCCCCTAATGGCTTTGAGATGAAAGCTCTCCCTTGAAAGGTGTTCCGTGGGTGCTTGAGATTTGGGGCCTCATAGTGGAAATTGTGACCTGAAAGTGAGTCCCCATTTGAGAGCATGGTGTTGCTCAGTGGTTAGAGACCAGACAGAGACGGGAGCAGGGAGAGAGGGAGAGATGGACACACACACACCAACAATCACAGAGAGACAGGGAGGCATGGAGGGAATGAGGGGGAAGGAGGGGAAAGACTGGATTTGAGAGACTGCCTCTCACTGGTGAAAGGTTCTCCACTGACTACAATTTTATGTTTGTTTCATCCTTTGTTATATCATTGTGCCTTGCTTGTCCTTTCTCTGCTGTATACTTTGAACCCAAGTTCTAAACTTGTAGCAGGAGCCTCCTTTCTCCTCCACTGTTTGGCTGTACACAGCATCTCTGTTCAGGTCACCAAGTTAGCTTGGTGCTAGGGTTTGACCACTTGGGCTCTGAAGGCTGATGCTGGCAAACCAGTCTGTCCCTTTGTGTGTGTGTGTGTGTGTGTGTGTGTGTGTGTGTGTGTGTGTGTGTGTTGCTTCCTGAGGGGCTCCTGGCTCTCATTCCATGGACCCCTGAAAAGGGATAGAAATAGGGTCAACTGACACAAGCTGTTCAGAGCCTGTGTGGCCTGAGGTCAGGGATTGTGGCTTTCACTTTCCCTTGTATCTAGGCTTCTGTGCATTTGAGAGTCACAGCAAAGCAATACAGGGTGTAATAAAGTATGTATTCCTTGAGGTACCTGCCTCAGCTCTTCCTTTTCCAGTCCCCTTTGCTGGTGGATGGAGAGCTCAGCTGTCTGCTGCCAGATGAAGGTGTCTGGACTTGATAAGAAGCTGATGGCTTCATGCAAGTGGCAAGGAGCTGACAGGCCTGCAAGGACACACTCCTTGAAAGGGGCGTCCGTTCATCGTAGTCAAGGGATCAGCTTCTGGCTCCCAGTGACAGCTGCAAAGTGCTGATTTGTGTGGGGCCACTGGCTCTGAATTCCAATCACCTTTCGCATCTTTAGAGTCTGCATTTTCATGCTGAGGATGTGCTGGTGCTGCTCATCGCTGTGCTAGGCTCTGTTCAGCTAACCCATCACCGGTACTTCCAACCAAATGATTTGCAGAGCAAGCACTCAGATATGTACTAAATGGGTAGCTAGGTAGGAGTTGGAAATGCTGTTGAATTTCTTCTCAATTGTAAGGGATGAGTGTAGGAGGTAGGATGGGAGAGCCATGAAAATGTGGAAGTTGGGTGACACCATGGAGATGGTTTATAATGATGAAAATTTTTCCCACAAGAGAGCATTTCTATATAACAGAGGTTGCACATGCCTGAGAATTAATGCATGATTTTGAAATGCTTTGTGCACTCTCATAGGTGGAGATGGAAACATTTCATTCAGCTATGATCTGGACAGCCTGCTTTCTATGGCTGAGGGATAGCTAGACTGCCAGTCACAAAGGCTGGTGTTTGGATCTTGAAACGAGTATGTCCCTGTACCAGAAACCAAGGTGTCACTTGTGCCTTTTAACACACCACAAGGTAGCAAAAGAGGAAGTTTGTCTTCCAGCTTGCCAGTTCTTCATTTGGAGACTCTGCCATCTCTGAGATGTCTTAGCAGTGTAATATAGTATACACGTTTCCAGTAATAACTACCTTGGCTCTCATAAAGAAAAAACATGCATGCCAGTCAGCACAGCGGAGACAAGAACTGAACCTCTTGAAGAAGACCCTTTTAAAATGTCGCCAAGGCTGCTTGTGCTTAAAAACGTCTTTTGAACCTTGAAAGTCTTTTTCTCTCTATAGAAAGGAAAGGTTTTAGGTTGCTGTTTTGCTTAATGTGGGCTGGTTTTATTCTGGACTCTTTGAAACTCAGTATGAAGGCTAAAATTCTGCTGTGCAGAGAAGTGAAAAAAAATATGGTGTTGCTGGGCTTGGGTTGTGCTAAATTAAAGTGACAAGGTACCGATAACAGGGCACAGTGTGGCCACAGATTAGCCCTCTCTAATTTGCTACTCTGGAAAGTAGTGCTCTGGGCTGGCATTGTAATTTCTTTCTTTGAATTAAAGTTTTAAAAAGAAAACATGCTTTTATGAAAAGAGAAAACCTGAAAAAAAACCAGAAAAGCTTTGTGGTATGGGAGTGGCCCGACAGTTCCCTGTGCTTAGGGTTGGTTGTTAGAGGAAGTCTTGCCTCAGACACATGTAAATGACATGCTGTTATTCTGGGAGCCACGGGTCTCCAATCAGAGTGCTTCATGCGGGGCTTTAGGTCCCTCTCCTGTGGCATTGTGCGCACAGTTGGCAGTAGCGCACTGTGGGGTTTTTCTGTACATGATGCACCGTGTTGTAGACCTAGTGTGAGCATTCCTGATGGGTGAGAGGGGAGAGGAGGAGATCACAGTCACTTTTCTCCAAGTACATTTAGTTCCAGATGATAGTCTGATAGTGGTGAGAGTCAGAATGGCATCTGGCTTCTTCAACCACAACGTGCCCTGCCCTAAATTGTACCACTGCATTCCGTTCTTCTGTCTTAACTTCTCAGAGGGCTGAAGTGGCCTTCTTTGTGATGTGGTGGCACATGGATTTTAGTATCACAAGACATCAGCTTCCTAAACTGGCCATCAAAAGTCAGGATCCGGGCTGGGTGCAATTCAGTGGTGGAAAGATTAGCAGGCAGTAGGCCCTGGGATCAGTCTCCAGCTAAAACAAAACAACAAATAATCCCCATCCCCCAACCAAAACCCCAAGTAGACAGCAACAGAAAGTAGGTAGTGTTTATTACAACACTGTAAAATTGCTATTTTTTGACCACAGTAAGTTAGCTTTTGAGTATCCATGAACGCTTGTTCAGCCTCCATGCCAACTTACTCCCAAACCGTCGTGGCGTGGCTGGTATTTCCATCCTTACTGGACTTCCCTCCTCATTATCATTTTTGTTTCTTTTTCTGCCTCCTCTTCCTCTTCCTTCTGTCCTCTCTGCAGTCTTCTCTCCTTCTCTCCCACCCCCTTTCTCTTTCTGTGAAACTGTGTCCCTAAGTACATGCCGGGAGAACATTCCTGGATCTTCTTGCATTTTCTGGTTTGAGTTGTGTCCCACACAAGGGATATATGTACACGTCTGTCATCCCAGGATGTGACTGTGGATTAGCAGGGTCATTGCAGTTGTAACTATTTAAGATGACGTTACACTGGAGTTTAGTGGGCTTCAGATCCAATAATATGTACTTAGGGGAAACTATAGAGAAAGAAGCATGTGTGAATTGAACTGAAGATCAGACTGCAGAAAGGCCCTAGCACAGGGCCTAGGCAGCTTCGTTCTAGCTCCTTTGGAGGGAGCTCAGCCCTGCTGACCCTTCGATCTTTCCAGTACACAGCACATGAAGCAGTTAACCTCCACAGAATATGAAGCAGTAAACTGCTGCTGTTTATGCCACAAGTCTGTGGTGCCTTGTTAGGTCAGCCCTTGAAAATGCACACACTTTCCTCCTTAGCTTGAGTTAAAAGTGGGCCAAGACCATATCCCTGTTCTAGATCGCTTCTTCAACAGGCTTTTCTCACAGATACCTCATCTTATCCTGGGTCAGTTCTTGTAACCCCTGAAAGTAGAAAATGAGGAGTGGTTGAGTGTGTGTACATGTAAGACCAAAGGACATGAACCGTGTGTGTCGTCCTCTGACGCCCTCTGCCTTATTGCCTTGAGATAGGTTCTGTTGGTGAACCGGAAGCTTGCCATTTGGTTAGGTTGGTTGGCTAGCAAACTCAGGACCTGGCTGTCTCCAGCTCACAATGCTTAAGTTACTTGAGTGTATAGCCATGTCCAGCTGTTTACAGGGGTTCTAAGGATTTGAACTTAGGTCCTTATTCTTGAAGAGCATCCAGTCCCTAGATTCTTTCTTTAAAAATTTCTCTCTCTCTCTTTTTTTTTCTTCTGAAGAAACAGAGACTACGTTGTGTGTGTTGGCAAGGGACTGTGGTGTTGATGGAGTTTAGTAGCTAATCACAGGATTGTCCGTGAAGCCGAAGAGTGCACACAGAGGGCAGTGGGCTGCAAGCAGGGCTGTAAACATTTTTTCTGAATGAGATGGGACGCCCCCGAAGATTCAGAATAGGGATCAACATGATCTGATTTATGTTTCCATGGTTCACTCTGGATTATCAACTATTTTGCAAGAGACTCAAGGGAGGCATCAGCCGGAGGTAGACTTTCAGTTGGTCAGGGGGCAGCTATCACATGACCCCTACATACCAGGTAAAGTAGTAAATATCCTTTGGAGTATGTCCAAGGCAGCAGTGTTTATTATGCTGAATTTAAAAACAAGATATGAATGGAGGTTGTGGTCCTGTGTGCCTTTAATCCCAGCACTTGGAAGGCAGAGGCAGGGCAACCTGTGATCTAGGCCAGTCTGGTCTACAGAGTGAGTTCCAAGCCAGCCAGAGCTACACAGAGAAACCTTGTCTCAAAAAAACCAAACCAAATTGAAACAAAACTGCCCCTTCCCCCAGTATGTGAGCTGAATGCTTTTTGCTGTCTGTTTTCATATATAATATTTACAATGATGCATGACCATGGTCACAAGTTCAGACAAGTTCCTTTGTATTTTTATTTCTGTGTATTTGTGTATAACGTCTGAAGTTTATTAGAGATAAGTGTGGAGGAGGCCGTTTGCCAGACTCATATTTCTGAGATCCCTGCTTGAATAGACGTAGAAATTAGTGTTTTTCTGGCCATGAGGAAGAAACCTCTCCCTTATTTTGATCACTCTTGTTTACAGTTGTTGGGTCTTTTTTACTGGTACTCTTTATTTGAAGAGTTGTCTCATTTCATTGATCTTGCTTGATTTTAAGTAATCAAGCATGTATAGTAAATCTTAAATATTTTCATGAGGTTTCAGATTATGTGATCCGAGAGGATGATATAACGTATTTCTAGGAACTATTACTCAAGAAACACTGAGCAGACAGTGCTTGTACAACTTACTCCATGCCACAAGGAAAACACAGAAGCCACCAAATACCTCTGTGTTTGAAAATAAACTCCACACTTGCATCATTTTAAATGTTCCCCGAAGAATCCACGATTATACTCATTCCTGTAACACATGCCATAAAGTAAAAAGAAAACAGGGTACTCAGTAAAAGAAACCAATCATTGAATAAGCAGAAAGTAGAGATGGAGCTTCCAAATAAAATCTTGAAAAATATAGAATGCAAACATTATTATTATAGGAACTGTATAAGTGAAGTCTTGGAATTTTTGCCTGAAATGCCATGTAAATTTAAGTTAAATGTGAGGTCAATGCTCATATACTCACAAGACAAAATACTTCTTTACATAGTGTTTAAAGCTTATATCTTTTTTAATAATACAAATCAATGACCTGTGCATCCTAACAGGAGTTGCACTGTCACTCCTGTGACATTTCCACTCTAAGTCGTAACCTGAATGTCATTGCAAACTGCTAATTGGAGGGGTGTCCTACAAAATAACCTCAGTAGGTTTTCCCAATACACTTTATGTATGTCCAGATCGTGAAAAAGTATGGGTGAGGGGATGGCGAGTTTCAGCATGGTGATATATACCTGTAATCCTAACACTCAGGAAACTAAGCCAGAAAGATTATAAGTTAAAGGCCAGCCTAGACAACATAGAGATAAGTCTATTTCAACACACAGAAAATAAAGGCAACAATCACAAGAAGGGTTGAATTACCTCACTAGAAAAAATAAATCAAAGAGGCACATTACCTGTCAGTGCCATAAGTGACCTTGGATTATTTGCTCTGGACCAGGGAAACAAATTATCTTTGTTATTTTTTAAACAGGGCCTTGACAAGATAGCCCAGACTGGCCTTGAATTGAAGATCTTCTTCTTGCCTCAGCCCCATGAGATCACAGAGATTTCAGGGGTGTGCCTCCACATCGGGCATCATTTAGCTAACAGTTAGTTTTCTGTTGTAAGAAAGGAATTTATCCGGACAGTTAGTGAAACTTAGAGGGAGCCTGTAATGGTGTGAACCAACGTTTATTTCCTGACTATGTCAGCGATAGTGTGGTCCAACTGAGGCAATGGCACTGAGGTTGTAAGAGGACAGGCATGAAGGTAGACATGAAAAGTGCACCACAGCTGTAACTTGTGTATGCGCTGCTATAGGGAAGGAAAGCTATCCTGTTTCCTATTATCCTCTCAGGTTCCCTGTAGGTACCTGGCAATTGACAAGAGTAAAACACATGAGTTTATTCATGTCAGCAATGTATGTACCTGTGGGAAACGCTCAGTGATGTATTCATCACCAACCAAGGGGTAGTCAGAACTCTGGCCCATAGAGTATCTTAGTATGGCACAATAAACAGAGATGGGACAGGACAGATGGAAGACTTTAGGTTTCCAAGTGTGGAGGCCATGGGAAGAATAAGGGTGTGACAACAGAAGGCAAGCTTAGTTTAGAAATAATAGCTAGTGCAAGTCTGTTTTCAAGCCACCTCATCTCTGGTGACAAGGGAGTGATCTTCTTCCTGAGAGAGATGGCAGGAGATTTTAAAAGAGGAATTTACCTTCTGTTTTCAGGCAGGTAGTAGGAGAGAGGAAAGCTTGTCCTGTGTGTACTTTTTAAAGAAAGAAAAAATGCTTTCAACTCCAAAGAATAGTTATGCCTGCCATGCATATTTGAGGAAGACATGCTCTAAGACCCCTTCATAATTCAAAGAAACTTAACAGCACAGGAAGATGTAAAGCTGCAACTGTGGGAAATGTAGGGAGAATATTATAGGGGTTAGTTTTTAATAAATTTGACACAGGCTAGAGCCATCTGGGAAGAGAGAACCTCAATTGAGAAAAATGCCTCTGTTAGGTTTCATGTAGGCAAGTGGTGATTGATGTGGGAGGGCCAAGCCACTGTCCCCAGTGCCACCCCTGGGCAGGTGGTCCTGGGTTGTATGAAAAAGCAGGAAGAGCAAGCCATGGGGAAGAAGCCAGTAAGTACAATTCCTCCATGGTCTGAACCCCTCATCCTGCCCCTACTCTGGCTTCCCTCAGTGATGGATGCTGAGCTGTAAAATGAGGGAAACACTATCCTCCCTGAGTTGCTTCTGCTCATGATGTTTATCACAGAGATAGGAAGCAAACTGGGACAGGTATCCTTCACAGTACTCTTTTCTGTAGGTCTGAAATTATTTTGAATTATGAGCTCTAAATGAAGTTCAAAAGAGAACATTTTCTCAAATTTTCAGACAAAAATTTTTGAACTAGTAGTTTCTAAATAGCAAGAAATATTTTTTTTAAGAAAGGCAAGTGTTTCTCAAATTGTTTAAAATTTGTATCAAGTACTTAAACATATCTTCAATATTTTCTTTTGTCCATGGAGTGGTTTGAGTTCTGATACATTTAAAGAGTGAGCCTGCTGAATACAGTGGGGCTTAGGAGGCCTGTCTTACATGCATAATTCACTCAGGTGGTAGAGAAAGCTAATATGCAACTTAAAATATTTAATACACAGCACCCAGAAACTTGCAGAAGGTTACCAACTATTACTATTGAACATGTTTTAAAAGAAGAAACCAGACTTTACTAAGAAGAAGTTCACTTCAGAAGGAATTCCCAGGAGAAGGTGTGAATGAATACTGTGCTTCTTACGTTATGCCTATAAATATGCCTGGAGACTGATTTGTGGATGGGTCTAATGCTGACTCTTAAACAATTTTATTTTCTCTTGTGTTTATATTTATGTTAATATTAGAGCCTCCATTTTATTGTGAAAGTGCTCATTGTCACATTTAATTTGATGTTACCTGATTATCACTTAAGGTGTTGCCTTAGTCTGTTTTGTGTTACTGTATACTAGCTACTAAAATATCTCACAAAGACAGCTCAAGGAATAGAGGAAGGGTTTAATTTGTCTCACAGTTTAAAGGTACATGGTCTGCCGTGGTGGGGAAGGAATAGTAGTTGCGGGATATGAGGCCCCCGGTCACATTACATTCCTTGTCAGGAAGCAGAGAGCAAAGAATCCTGTGCTATGCTCAGCTCCCTTTCTCCTTTTTATTCAGTCCAGTACTCGAAACCAGGGAATGATACTACCTACATTGAGGATTGATCCTCCTACCTCAATAAATTTTATTTAGAAAATCCCTCAAGTAGCCAGAGGTTTATTTCCTTGGTGACTGTGAAGCCCATAAGGTTGACGGTCAAAATGAATCATCACGGTTACTGAAATCCGATGCGAAAGACTCAGTCATTTTTGACGTACAGAGTTTGTCTTATACCTGTAAAGCCTAAGAATTCTAAGACTGAGGGCTGCACCTGTCAAGGAGCTGTCTTGTTGCATGTGACATATAGTGAGGGATGCATTGATGTTACAGAAGAGGAGGTAGCTAGTTCCTGTGTTTTATCTCTTCAATAGAGCAGGGTGATAGAATATTGACTGATTTATTAGACTTCTGTCCACTTTATGAAGTTTTCTTTCTCAACTCTACTTTCTCCTCAATCTTCCCAAAACTAGCGATTTGGTTTTGTTTATTTGTTTGTTTGTTAGTCACAGCAATGATAACATTACCAAGCAGTCTACAGTGCATTTGAAAGAGCCCTTGTTTTCTTGATAAGACTTGTCTGGTGGATGGAGTGGCAGTGAAGTTCTCACATCTGGGGGCTTTTGTGGTCATGTGCACATGAGCAGAGTATCTGAAAGTTTGTATCTCCAGATAGTAGATTCACGCCCAGCAGGGGATGCGCAGAGCTGTGCTTGCCCTTCCTGTTTCATCCGTCAGGTAGCAAGCAAGTAGCATTTTGGTCTGTGTGGACTGTCTTAGGATTCTAGCTGCTGTCATGGAACACCATGAACAAAGCAACTTGGGGACGAAAGGGGTACAAATCACTTACAAATCAAATTGCTTACAAATCACTGCTCCTAACTGATGGAAGTCAGGGCAGGAACTCAAACAGGACAGGAACCTGGAGGCAGGAGCTGATGTAGAGGCCATGGAGGGGTACTGCTTACTGGCTTGGACCTCATGGCTTGCTCAGCCTGCTTTCTTACAGTATCTAGGACCATAAGATAAGGCATGGCACCACCCATAGTGGGCTGGAAGCCTCCATCAACCACTAATTAAGAAAATGCCCAACAGCTGGATCTTATTAAAACGTTTTCTCAATTGAGGTTCCTTCCTTTTAGATAACTCCAGCTTCTGTCAAGTTGACATTAAACTATTCTTCACAATGACATGTATTTTTTTTCATGTTTTGTGCTCAGTTTTAACTTTTATCCCCCCGCTCTTCGCAATACTGGAAATTGAGCCCCTGCATGATAGGCAGGTTTATAACCACCCAACTGTATTTCAGCCTGTGATTTGAGTGTTTAAAAGGGTGATTCTGGAATACTATTTAATGTTCCTATATGCATAAGGTTGTGTTACACTTGTGTAAGCATGAACTACAAGAGCTCTTGGCCATCAGTTCATGTTTATATGGTGTCTGTATTAGTCAAGTTCTCAGAGGATCAGAACTAATGAAATTAATATCTGTTGCAAAAGAAGATTTACTAGTGAGGCTTGCATGATTCAAGGTAGGTAGTCCCAACAGCCAGGGTCTGCACACTGGGGAGGTGAGAATCCAGTAGCTGTTCAGCACATGGGGCCAGATGCTTAACAGTTCTATTCTGGGGCTGACATCCTTGAAGATTCTGAAGGCGTCACTGGGCTTTGTCTGCTTTGGTACCCAAACACCCAGGACACCTATGTCACTGAACAACATAAGTCACAGCGAGATACATACACCAGAGGGAACCGAAGGCAGTGTGGCAGGCAACGTGGCTTTTTTCTCCAAGCTCTTTCTATCTGGGGCTGAGTCTCTATTGGAAGGTAGCACTCATATTGAGGGGATGCCTCCCTGACCCAATTAATCCTCCCTGCAGATGCCCTCTCAGACAGTTAAGATTAGACATCACAATCTGTTAAACAGACATGAAAATAAAGCTGAGTGTTGATCAGTTTAAAAAAAAATGTTGTGTCCTTACTGTTTCAGAGGGTCAGCTCTGTGCTTGCCTTGGGGAGTAATGCCTGGGTAGTTGGGAGCTTCTGACTCAGTTGAGCGTACCCGTCTTGATGAGTGAGAACAGGCTGTATTTATTATTTTTTGAATCTCTGCTTCCTGAGAGGCAAGTTGACTATGTTAGTTATCAGACAGCCCAGGAAAATCAAAGTGAGACATTGTCATCATCATGGCAGGGCCAAGGTACAGTTAAGGACTGTGTTGGTCACAGTGGTCATATGGTCTTCTTGTCACAGTTGATAAGGAAGTTAAATTACATCCTTTCAATAGCATTCAGCAAATAATTTTACCTCCCATGGTTCTGGGTACTGTGCTGTGCAGCGGATAGCAGAAGAAAATAAAACCAGCATGTTCCCTGACTTCATGGAGATTACAGTCTATTGGAAAAAGAGGATATAAAATGAATAAGCACACAAATAAAATATATGGCACTACATTTCTGGTAGGTTCTAGAAAGGAAACGAACAAGCTGTTAGCTGAATGAGTGTCTGAGGAGCTGGCTGGTGAATCAGGGACAATTTCTCTGTAAAGATGCCATTTCTTCTAAGGGGACAGATGGGCTTTTCAGACCTGAGAGGCTGACCAGCAGAGGAGGCCTCACTTTCTGGCAAGTGTGAGCTGGTGATCTGGCAAGGCAAGGGTCTGTGGAGGATTTGAGGAGCACTGGAAATCCACAGGGAGACTCTCAGTGGGAAGGGCTGTCTTGCCTTGCACAGTCTCTGCGATTGGCAGTGGAGGGAGAGCAGCGAGTGTGAGCCACCAGCTGGGCACCTGCTTTAGTGCCCCCGGTGCACGGGGCAGGCAGTAGCGATGGAGGTGAAAAGAGATTGACAGGTTTGGCAGGGACTTATGATGTTGGACTTGAGAGTCTTGGCAGCAAGTCTGAATGTGCAGGATGAAAAAAAAAGACCCACTGGGAATGACTATAAGACTGCTTGCATAGGGATGCCAGTTTGTAAAGGAGAAATGCTGGAGAAGGAGATTGTAGAAGGCAGCATCAAGACTGTCAAATTAGGTAAGGGTATTAACACAGAAAACCATCCATTACTAGCGGTTTCTTTTCGACACTGTCCTGGCAGTGGGGATTTTTTTTTTTTCCTTTTCATGTGTGTTCCTTTCTTTGTCCTTCCCACTGTGCCTCTGTGTTAACTGGAGGACATACTTGCTCACTTTCCCATCAGCTTTTCTGAGTACCCTTTTGCATCCCTACTCAGAGAATTACCAGCCATCCCACGGCTTTTCCTGTTTGCAAGCTTCTTCGATGTCTGAGGTGCCAGTTTCACATTCCTTCAGGGTGTCAGGAAAGAGGAATGTGGCTGTCACCTGTGCGTGGTCCTTGCTCAGGCCAAACAGTGTCCAAGCATCCTCCTGAGGTAAGAGCCCCAGAGTTGGCTGATGCCCCACTCCACAGGCCCACTGTGAGCCTGCCTGGGATTTGGGTAGATCTGGGCTCCTGCTCTACCATCAGCATACCCACTTGCTTACAGACACTCCTATGTCTTGTCTCTGAATTTTGGTTGTACTTCTCAGTCCTACTGTCTTTGGAACTTGTGAGGAGGAAACTCCTCTCTGAGACTCCACAGATGTGTGTGGTTTAGGGCATAGGAACTTTATGAACTGACAGGAAATGGCTTAGCCAGAGAAAAGGCCAGGTTTGCTCATGCTTACCTACTGGAACGCTCAGTAATGAGAGGCTCAGTAGCCAGAGGTAAAGACTTACACGTCAACTCATATTTTTTTAGATTTGTTTTTAATTATATTTGCATGTATTTGCGCACGTGGGCCAGGTGCCCGCAGAGGCTGGAGTAGAGTTTTTAGACCTCCGGGAGCTTGAGATACAGGTGGATCCTGGGAACAAAACATGGGTCCTTGCAAGTTCAACGACTGCTCTTAACTGTTGAGCTGTTTCCAGCCCCACCACTTTAAAACAGACAAAACGACAGACAAACAAATGCATAGTTTGGGGCTTTTGTGAAGAAGAATGAAAGACTCTAATGGACTTTTAGTTTATTCTTTTCCCAGTACTGGGAATGTGACCAAGGGCTTTGTGCATACTGGAAAAATGCGGTGCTTCTCAACTGTATCTCCAGACCTTTACATTTTCTTTTCTTTTGAGACAGGATCTCATTACATTGCCCAGGTTGGCTTTGAACTTCCGCTCCTCCTGTCTCAGCCTCCCGAGTAGCTAGGATTGCCTCCTGTGCTGCCAAGGTCAGATTGGTCAGGTTGGTGTTGATGGCAACTGAATTGTGTGTACTTCTTGCTGCTAAGTAGGTTTGGTCTTCTCCCTAATTGGAGAGACTTCTCAGGGTCTCTACTTAAATCCGGAAAGCCCCCACCTTTCCTATTGCTGCTGGTTAGATCGTTTTCAGTTTAAAGTGCTCTTCATACCACGAGTCATCAGTCCCTCCAAAGCCCAAGTTCCCTTTCCAGTTCGAACCAAATCAGGTTAAAGGGCAGAAAGAAAGCTCCCCTAAGCTCGTCTGTTCCTTTGCAGGTAGACCAGCCTCTCTTCTAAAGCCTGCTCTGCCAACCTCAGGGGACACTTGAGAAGAGGCAGTTCTGGTCTCATCAGGGGTGCTTGTTCATAGCATTTGCACAGGCTGTGAGGCCAGCCCTGCAAGCTCATTCCTGCTTCAAGTGTCTTTGGTAACCCTAAGATGGGCACTGGGCACTCTAAGAACTGCCATGTACTGTGGGGAATGGCATCTGAAGCTAAGGGAAGCTGAAGGGCTGCCGTGAGCCCAAGGTCACAGATTTTTTTTTTGCAACTTCTTCATCTTCAGTACGTGAAGAAAAACAAAACCACAAAACACCCAAACCAAAACAAGCAAAAAGCCTACCACCCTGCAGTGGGTCAGGCCTTCAGCCTTGCCTCTGTGTGGTCTGAACTGGTTTATTGAGATTTTAGCAGGGAACTAGCTATCCTGTTTGGAGCTGTTATGCTGCCTTGAGCGCCATAATGCCAAGGGGATGGGAACTCAGAGCAAACAGCTGTTCCTTTAGAGCCTCCATTAGTGAACGTGGTCTTTTTATGTGTCCGGTGGTAGCAAAGCTTTGGGTATAGTATAGTGAGCTGTTAACTAGACTTCCGGGCATTCACTCGTAAGTTCTTGGGCAATGTGCAGAAATGGGAGCATAAATGATTGCCTACCCACAGCAAAGACTTTAGCCACAGCCCTTGTCTGTCCTGAGCTGGTGTTCTAGCAGAACTCACTGGCCTATACCTACCGGCATCCACTCTGATTGGAGGTTGCATACACCATGCTGGGCTAATCTCAGAGAACAATAAAGTAGAGTTTGTGGGAAAAGCAGAAGGAATTTGAGCCACTGCCAGATTAGCTGTTTGGGAACTATGCATAGTGCCCTCATCCCAAATATGAGTAAAATGAAAAACAATTAGAAAATAGGCATAAAGAAGCATAGCACAGTGCCAATTGTTCCCATGATAATGACTTCAATATGATTTTGGAAATATTAAGTAACAATTTATGCTATTTACTCACTGATTGGATGCTCCCACTCTCTGGTGTGTTGTGGGTGAGCTGAGAGCGGGCCTCCGAAGGCAGCCGGCAGAGGAGGGGACTGGAAATTCTGGATTAATTCTGTTCACATTTTGAACTTCTTGATATCAGTAGGTGTGTTGGCTGACAGCAAGTACAGTTGTTTGCACAGCCATTAAGGGCTTTTGATGATGTGTTGAGCCTCTTAGGGGGAAAGCCCTGCTGAAATTAAAGACGCCCCATGAACTAACAAGCCACAAGGAACAAAAGATGCTACATAGGGATTTACCACATGACGAGGTATGTGAGCATGTGTATTTTTTACTGTATTGATTTGCCTATTGGATTGCTGAAGTGGTTTGCTGATGGCCGCTGATAATAAGCCCCTTTGGACACATCTCTGCCAACACTATCTCAGTTGTTCAATTGGTCTGGTCCCCCGCTGCACTTTTAAGTTCCAGGCAAGTGTGGTCTCTCCGGAGGAACCACTTGTGTGCTGTTTCCTTTCAGGTGGTTTGCATGCCA
Organism: Meriones unguiculatus; assembly: GCF_030254825.1. Lineage (NCBI taxonomy): Eukaryota > Metazoa > Chordata > Mammalia > Rodentia > Muridae > Meriones > Meriones unguiculatus. The sequence continues at coordinate 37,414,335 of NC_083366.1, forward strand.
TTGTTTCTCCAGTGCAGCCCTTCTGGCTCTTCCCGAACAAGCCTCAGTATGTGCTTCCAGTGTCATTCGCCATCATTAAGAGCCTGGCTGAGTGGAAAAGATGGTTTTATGTGATAATCGCTCCCGTCTGTCCCATGCCAGGTTGGAAAGCAAGATAATTAAGAGGAAGAATGCTGGAGAGAAGCACCAAGTGCCAGGTCCCCTAAGGAATGAGGGGTCTATCTGGAAGCACAATGGAAAATTTTGATTAAATGTGCAAACTAGCTGACCAGATCAGCAGAAGGAAGAGTGACAGGTTTTTTTTTTTTTTTTTTTTTGCTGAATACTTGTGTTTTTATTACTTTGAAATACACACTTGCATATGGCTCTCTTGGCTCTGAGAAGTAAAAAGTTTATTAGCATGCTTCAAAGTTATAATAAGGGCTAATTACTCAATTGGGACAACTTTCAAGATAAGATGTGTAGGTGATGGGTAAATACAAAAAATGTATTTATGGAACATTCTGTTTTAGACCTCCTTGGTTTTGTAATCTCGGAGAATAAAAGTGTTCATTTATTGAGCTGTTACTGTGCCTCAAGGATTCATTTGAAATTCTTGGATTCAGTAGTTACTGGAACAACCTTATGAGGTGTTAGTTTTGCTCCCTTTTTACAGATGGGGAAAGTAAGGGTAAGGGCCTTACACAGTTACCTGGTTAGTTGGTGACAGAACTAGGGGTACACCTAAGTCTTCCCACCTCAAAGCACACTTATCCCCTCACTCTTTCTTTATGTTCATTGGCTAATTTCCTTATTTTTGCAATGTGATGTTAAGAACAGATTTCATGTACCAAATCAGAACTTGAGAGGTAGCCCCTTGCCCTTTTCTTTTTCTTTTAAAACGGAAAATGGGCACTGTCCATCACACAGCCGTTATAAAGGTCACACAATGCCTAAATGATGATCACCACTCTTATTTGTAGCAAACTCAAGTCATTGCAGTACTTTATCTTTGACATTTTTTAAAAATTATTATTAGATTTAGTAACAGGCATTGGGAGAGAAGGCATTTCTGGGCCTATACTTAGTTCTGTTCTGATTTCTCCCTCCACGAGCTTTCCTCCCCATCTCTGTTACTTCCCTGGAGCTACTCAATGTGTTCATAGCAAGGCAAGGGGGCTGGGTGCTCAGAGTCACTCCTGAAGGCAGTGATGACGGAATGTGGAAGGTAAGTGAGGTGAGGGCATCTCAGGGAAAGGAACCAAGGGATACGGAGAAGCGGAGACTGCAGCCACCCAGTGCTGTGCAGCTGTGAGTTGTTTAACGGTACATTTTTAGGAACCATGCTTCTGACCCCTTTAGGAAAGAAGTGACTCTTTAGCCCATTACAGAGTCCTCTGCTCAGATTGTCTTAAGACAATGCTATTACTAATTTAAATATATGTTCAAGGGAATTTAAGGGGTTTTCAGATTTATTAGTGTAGGGAGGCCTCACTTTGTTATGCTTTACATAATTATACTTTCCTGGCAAATGAAAACCAAAAGCTGTAAATGATGATAGAATTTGGGTTTTCATTGGGTATGCAGGTAGAATAAGGAAACACATATCCAGATGTTAATCACTCAGCCTAATAAATAGGATATCACCAGTAAGTGAAGCCCAGATCTCATTGTCACTCCTCATTCTAGTAAAAATTACTCGGAGTACTGTTTCAGTGACTTCTTCATTTTTCTTTAAAGTTACATAAACATAGATAGTAGATCTTCCAACTTTATAAAAATGCAGTTTTTTTCTCCTTGAAAATTTCAGTGGTTTGCTTAAAGGCAGCATCGTATCTCTGATGTCACTCATGTTGAGGTGTCAAGGGTTTGCTTTTTGTTCTTTGGAGTATTCGGAGTCTGTAGGACTAGAGAGGGTTTCGATTCTCCTAGACTTGCCTCTTCATAAAGTTTCTCGATGTTGTGGGTTGATAGCTCCTTTGTCTACTTCCTACAGTTGTGGTTCTCAACCTTCCTGATGCCGTGACCCTTTAGTGCAGTTCTTCATGTTGGGGTGACCCTAACCATAAAATTATTTTTGTTGCTTTTGCGTAACTGTAATTTTGTTACTGTTATGAACTGTAATGTGAATTTTTTTGGAGACAGGGGATTTTCAAAGGGGTAGTGACCCATAGGTTGAGAACCACTGTCACAGAGCACAGGAACTATTTAGTATTTCTACTATGTGTGCACAAGAGAGGAGGTTCTGTCCTGAGACCATGAAAACCATTCACACTTTGGTTCTACTAGGCAATGCTAATGTTTTTCCAGAACCGTTGTGCCGGTTTACCTCTCGGCAGGAGGAGACAGAAATTCCTGTTGCTTCACATGTTTGCTGACACTTGGGGTTGTCATCTCACGTGCAGCTCCTATTCTCTGGGGTTTATTCATTAGGCTCTTCATCAACTCTAAATCTGATGTAAAATAATGTTGACTAAAAGCATTTGTTTTCGTGATATACAGCATAGAAGACAGAAATGCCCTGGACAGACAATATGAAGAATAACATAGGAATACCAAGGGCAGAAATGAAAGCATTCTGTGAATTTCTTATCTTTGTTTTCTTGACCTTTGGGTCCTCCTGTTAGGTATAGTCTCAGCTTGGTGACTGAGCTACCAGATATTTTCTTATCAATGCAGTGGTTGCAATATTTGTAGGTCTTACAATGATGGTTAACCATTTAATGTTTTCATAACTGTGGAAGTTAAGATGGATACATGGCAACTTTTGTGGTGATACTTAAATTAACTGTGTCTCTGTCTGGGGAGAGACAAGGGGTCAGCTGAGCTGAAGTTACCAAGAGAAGAGAACTACTCTTGAGAGAAAGAGGACTTCTCGGGCTGTGTGCCTGATTAATCTGTTAGTTAGTGCATCAGTCCACTGCGTTATCTAAGAAGCCACATTTCCCCCAGGTTTGAACTTTTGGTGTTGTTGAGATAATTTTTCTTTTTCAGAAAAGATGATTAAGATGGTGGAGGTAGAGTCTGGCCTTCTTGGCAGCCTCTCCTTCCTCCATCTTCACTCCTGGGGAAAGTTTCACTGAGGACCATGGCTGAGCAGGTTGCTGGTGACCCTTTCTTTCCAGCAGCTGCTTTGGGGTTGGCCAGCACTGACTAGAGGGAGCTTGGGTAGCAGCTGTCCCTGGGGAGCTCTGCAGCTTCTTGCTTTGCTCTGATTTCAGCCACACTTGAGTGTGGAGTGCCCTGTAGCAAGTGGCAATTGAGCAGCGCTCACCAGCTCCTTTCATTGCCAACTCCCTTTTGAAAAACTCTTCACTCTGTTGTTTCCCAGCCTTTGATTATCGTAAGAATTTGGACACAGAGCAGAAATGTGGCCTGCCATTAGAAGTCACTTCTGTGACTTCGGTTTGGAGCAGACAGAGCAATTTGATTGCTTTCCTATTCTGTGTAGCCTCAGAGTAAAAGCGACCTATGATCGCTTTTGTTCTTAAAAGCTAAAAATTGTACCCTCAAGCCTTACCCTTCTGATTCAGTTGGCTCCTACTGTCAAATATAAAGATGTTTGAACACCATCTACAGATGATCTTCAACATGTTCCAAGTTACTTGACACAGAGTCCTGAGCTTCATTAGGGGCTGGTTCTGACCCACCTTCAGCAGGATTCACCTCCTGTTATTTTTCCATCAAAGGTGCCAGGAAAGCAAATGAATGTCCTGAGCTGTCAGGGCGTACAGGAGTACAGGAATACAATGTGAACACAAATGCCCTCTGTGTGAACACAAATGCTTTCTGCTGTGTCTGCTCTCTACCACCTACTAACCCTGCGGAATCGTAAGATAGCTTGAGCCAGTGAAACGATGAAAGGAAATTTGGTGTGACTTGGATTGTTTTCTCTTAATTATCAAAGATAATTATTGTGAAAAATATGAAACCAGAGTTAAATTGTGACTTACAGAACTTATGAGTTATTTTTTTTCCCTAGGAAGTTAAGAAGTTTTTAAAAGAAAGAAGAAAATAAGTCTCATCAACTTGTTGAATTAGTTAACCAAGGACCTATTCCGTCTTATAATTGATATTATATTTGACAGGATGTATATTAGATATGCCACCATGTGAGAGGTCCTTATCTCTGAAGTTTTGTCTTGTAGTAATAAACGGATAGTTGAAAATGCTTTTCCATTTTTGTTATAAGAGAAGAGGAGTTGGATACTTTGCTGTGATGGAAGGATATGAAATGGGCTTGTACGGATGTCGTGTGCTCTTCTGTGGGACAGACATGCCTGTGTTACAGTGTCTTGATCCAAGACAGGGTTTTAGTTGGAAGGGAATTAATGGATATGCTGACTTTCCCAGGGCAGACAGAGTTGAGTAGACTGTATCCTAGCTGTCAGGTGTCTCCTTTCTAAAGTGTAACTTTCCATGAAAAACTGTTAGTTGTTGGTTTGTTTGTTTGTTTGTTTGTTTTTGTCACTTCTAATTAATTTCTGGAATTTCCAAGACCTGGAAGTATGTCTTCTCTGTTGTTTTCACTATAAGGGCAGTTAGATTTATTTATTTACTTATTAACATCTTTATTTATTTATGTTATTTTGAGACAGTGTCTCTCCGTGTAGCCCTGGCTGTCCTAGAACTCATTCCAGACTAAGCTGAGATTTGCCTCTGTCTTAGTACCAGGAATTCTGAGATATAGTTCACAACAAACTCTTTTTATCTTCCGGCTGTAAGGCAAGAGCATGCCTGTCAGCAGATTTCTCTCAAAGGCTAATTCTTCTCTTACATACTAAGAAATACAAGGAATAAAAAGGGAGAAAATAGAGGAGAGCTAAGCATTTTCTTCTTCTTCATTAAAACCTGGATATAAACTTTCTAAAAGTAATTTGGGAAAAAAAAAAAAAAAAAAAAAAAACAAGAGAAGAGGTTAAGTTCCATGTAATAGCTTAGCCTGAGCAAGTCATTAACAAGGGATGAATGAAGAGGAGGGGGCAGAGCCAGGCAGGGACAGGTGGGCCCTGGTTGGATTATGCAGGCCTTTGTTTGTATTGAATGCACACAGAAGAGGGTGTGTCTTAGCAGGAGTGCTATTTGAAAGTCCTTGGAGTTTCTGTTTTCTGTTGTCTCTGTGGAGGACAGATGGGATGTCTGTTTTAAGAGTCCATATGAGAGTAAGTGCTAGCTTTCCGTGGAAAGTTACACTTTAGAAAGAAGAAAACTGACAGCTAGCAACAGTCTACTCACAGTGTAGCTGGACTGTGGTAGAATCATGAGGAAGGAAAGGAAAGAGTGTGAAAAGAGACTTCCTCATCCTGACAGGAGAATCAGAGGTCTCGAATCAGCTGTGCTATACACACTGTTGTTCCAGCCAGTCGGAGGCTAGAAGTATAATCCTCTGGTGTACTTAGAAAAGAAAAGAAAAGAAAAAAAAACCCAAAAAAACAGAAAAGCTGGTGTAAAGGTTGACTACAAACCCCATTTTTAATGTGAGAAGCTCTGAAAGAGAAACTGATAATAAAGATGTTATTTGATGATAATCTATCTTTATTATAAAAAATTAGTAATATTTGAGATGCAATGTAATTTTGTTGTTTTTTTTTCTAGAGTTTTCTTTAAATGGAATTGTATAATATACCGTTTGTTATATCTGGCTTTTATTGTTGATTAACACTTTTTCCATGGAAAGCAGGCAGTAAATACGTGAGGCCTGCAGGCAATACGGTCTTTGTTGAAACTGTCAGCCATGTCATCTGTCCTGTGGATGGTCTTAGACAATACTGTGGTACAGGAAGGTGTGTTGCCTTGCTTTACCAACTGTGAGACTCTTAGCCACTACAGATTATAGAACAAAAGATGGCTTAGCAAGAGACAATCAGAGCATATTTATTGAATTAAAATTCTTTTATGGTACAGGAGCCTTCAAAATGTGGTCCCCAAGACACCAGTAATACATGAAAATTCTAAGCTCTTGGCATTGTAGCCTATGTGCGCTGAATGGGGCCAGAGGCATCTTAAAGCTGAGCTACCTCATGTGGGTGCTGGGAACTCAGCTAAGGTCCTCTATGAGATCAGTAACACTCTGAGCTACTGAGCCATCTTTCCAGGCCACTCATTGATTTTTTTTTAAATGTTATTCTAAAATGCTTGCTTATTCATAGGTTTGCACAAATTTCCTACTTTTAGATGTTAAGTTTGCTAATAGAGTTTTCCTAGAAAAGTCTTCTGCAGTCACCAGCTTTGTGAATAGCAGTGAAGTCAGTGCAGTGCTTAAGCATACACATAGCAGCATGCAACTATTCTTCACGCTCTGCAAGCACTTAATCACATAGGGCTTGCTAGTTGGTTGAGCTGAGTATTGGTTGAAATCCCTTTGAAATTTATGCAGCCTAATTTGATCCCATTTTTAATAGATAGCTGCTTTACCTCCTTCAAATAGAACTGGTAAATACCCACAGGCAGATGCTGGCCAAATTTTTTTTTAAAATGTCACTTGGGTCTGCTATGCTCAGAGAGGTTTACTCTCTGTATATATGGTTGAATTAATTTTTGCTTGGAAAATTTTTAAGCAGATGTTTGAAATGTCAACCATGTCTTTTTTCCCCCTTCAATTTCAGTCAGTTTTTATAAACTTCCACATTAAGTGGTATAACTTCCCAGTGAACTCTCTTGTACCCCAGTGAATTGATTTGCTATTTAGGTTCTTTCCCATAATAAGTTCATTAAATGCTGAGACCTGCTACCAAAAAAAGTGATTATTCCGGTTTTGAGCGCTTGTTCTGGGGCTGTGCTCTGAAGAGCTAGATGTCAATTAAGATTATTTCTTATTAGGGGAAATAAAATCATGTTATCTGCTTATAAAAGAATCTCTCTGTCCTTTCCCTAGGTGAGGAAGTAGATTTAACTCAGATAAAAGTTCATCCTCTTATTAAGTGAAGAAGTACAAAGGTAGGGATTGTGAAAATATCCCTGTTTTATCGCAATTGAAACTGATCTGAACTGTGGGGTGTCTTGGGGTGTCTTCCTATAGAACTGTATCTCTGAGGTGGTATTAAGTTGCAAATTCTATCACAGCATTTGGAACTGAGTGTTTGTTAAGCATCAAAATTCCACACCAGAACTGATTTCCTATCCGAAATATCAGAAGAAAAAAAGAAAACAAAACAGAAAAAAAAAGGAAAGCTTGGTCCTGCTATTGTAGTAGAATGAGGACTGGTCAGCATGAAAATGTGCTGGCCCCCTGCGCTCTCTCCTGATAGACAGGCTGATTGTTGGCTTGCCGTGCCATAGAGGGGTTCACGGTGGTGGTTCTTCTTGCTGAGGGCCAGCATTGCTGTAAGTGCTTGGTCCTAGGGCTGGAGGAAGTTTAGTGGTTTACCATGGGTTTCTGACTGGCATGCCTGCTCGCTGTGATTCTTTGGGAATCCATTTCCTCATTCTTTGAGTGAAGCTGATGACAGCACTTGTGTCCTCTGGCTGCTGTGTGGACAGAGTATATAAATATACTCTGTATATATATATATATAAGTATGTATGTGTGCACTGCTAAAGGTCAGTTATATAGTGTGGCTTCTAGCACCATCATCTTAGTATTTGTTAGTGTTTTACCCTGAAGAACCTATGAGATAGGAGTTATGGTTCTTCTCCATTTTGCCTTTGAGTAAAGTGTGTGGAGATCCTTTGTCTAGAAGGTGGTGAAACTCAGAGTAGAAGACAGGCAGGCTGTGTACTAGGGCCTTTATAAGATTGAGACTGTCAGACAGCCCTGGACCTAGGAGCAGACCATATGGGGCTCTACCCCTCTCTGCTGAACTATTGGCTAGGGATAGATTCTTGGGGAGGGACAGTTTTTGTCCTTAGTTTTGTACCCAACAGGGAGCCTATCAGACATATATATGTCTATGTATACCATCTGGATATACACAGATGGTCCTAGTTAAAATCAGGGATTCAAAAACCAAAAACCAAAGCACAACAATATGAAGGTAGGAAAGGGGGACCTCTAGGGAGAAAGAGGGGATGGCAATGGTGGAAGGGAGACGAGAGAGGGTACGTGAGTGTGGGTGTGTGAGAGTAAACTGAATGCACTATATACATGTGTGAAATTGTTGAACAGATCAATTAAAAGTGCCTTATAAAGACAGAGGGACAATAGAAATAGCTATAACCTAAGGAGAGAGGTCTCAGAAGAAATCAACCAGTTTTATCTCCTACCCATAGATTTCTGAGCTGTGAGAAAATATACTTCTGTTTTTTAAAAACAGGAGGAAGAAAAGGAGGGGGAGGAAAGAGGATGTTGGAGGAAGGGGAGGAAGGAGAAGACAGGTTGAATGCAGTCTGTGGCTGTTACTGTCCATCTTCTGCTTTTTTCCTGACTCAGGAGGAAATGGCCTCGCCTTTGCATGCAATCTATAGCAGAACAAAGAGGTCTAAAAGAAGAGGAGAATAAGCAGAGTACTGACTTTCACTAATTCTCCAGAGGAGTCCCAGCACACATTGACACTGGCTACCCTATAGTCTGAGTCCAGATTCTGTCTGGAATAGTCCCATTTAGGAAAGGACACCAGGATCCATACTCATACAAAAGCTGAATCCTGGGCTTCCATCAACTCCTGCATTTCCCTCTTCCATAAGTCTGGAAGAACCATCTTCTGTTTGCTTTAAGCCTGGGAGGCAGGATCCACTGTCAGCGGGGTGCTTGTGTAAAAACCCCTCAAAGTATGTCTATAAGTGCAGACCAATAACACGAGCCCTCACAGGGTTTATCTTATACCAAATTATATGAGTGTGGCTCCAGTAAGGGAGTACAGATACAGATGTAAAACTAGAAGTCAGAGATTTGTGATAGAGCCTGCTGTAATGAATGAGGGAAAATTCACAGCATCTGTTTACTCTGGTAGGCGTAGGGTTTGGCCTCCCTACCCCAGGGATAAAATACAGTGTCCCTCAGAAAATTGGTCTCAGGGTTCTCGCTGACATCCAAGCCTGTGACTGTAGAAATCTCTTATATAAAGAGGAATAACATTGTATATAATATAGCCTTTGCACACACACACTTAAGGTTAAATCATCTCTGTACATACAAGTCTCAGTACAACATATGTATCATATAAATAGCTGCTGTGTTCTATTTTTTTTTTTTAAATTGTAGTTAAAAAACACTTTCAGTGCATAGTTGGTGATGCTGTGAGTATAGAACTCACAAGTCCTGAGCATCACAGGGAAACTTGTGTTTTCTGTCTGATCTTTCCCAAAAGAATTTCGGGAAAGCTTCTGTACAGAGCTGAGTCATCGCAGTACTTTTAGTACCTACTGTACACAGTCTCTGGGTAGCAGGACTAAGCAGGCACAAATGGGCCATATTTCCCCTCTGCCTGCTTGTTGGGATGCTCTGTCACAAGAGCAGATGGCCCTGTGGGAAGCTGGAAGGACACAATTGATAAAGTTGTGCAATAGTAGTGGGGCAAGTCTCTTCTCTGCTCATGCTGCTCTCCAGTTTTTCAGCTGCCTCTGACTCAAGACCCTTCACGGGGAGGAAGGCTCTAACAAGTTGAGTCCAGGTCACATCTCTCACAGAGATTCATCTGGAGCTACTTGCTTATAAACTAGGAGAGAAAATGGCTTTCTGTCATGTAGCTGTTCAGGCAATTCTCAGCAGGGGAGGTTGGTCCTCCAAGACCTTGGCACTAGTAATATCCACCCTCCTATGTACCTTCATACAGATCTTTTCCTAGAACATTCTACATCTCTTAAAACCCAGAAGTTTGCTCCAGATCTTACAAACCTTCCAGGAGTCCGGGTGAAGTCATCCTTTCCTCTTGTGTGTGGTAATGCTGTCATGTCTGAGTCTGTTGTGATAATTTAGAATAGAAGGGGTCCTGGACAATGTTGACTCTGTGTGCCCTAAGGTGATGCTGTAGGTGTGTTGTGTTGTCCAGGTGACAGTCATTCAGGTTCCCTGTGACTGGTGAGTAGGAACACCAGGGCAGGTGTTGTTCCATTGCTTTATAAATATTTCATCTTCACAGCTGTCTCATGAGAAGGATGCCTTTTCGCACCCTCTGATGGACCACAGCTGGCATGCCTATAAAAGCAAAGAAGTGACAAGGAGAGAGAAATAGGATATTTGTTTCATCAAAGTTCTGTGCATCATAGGAGTTTCCCAAAATCTAGACCCAAAGGCCAAAAGGGAAGCTTGTATGGCAGCTTGATGAAGGATGGATAGCTTGTGAACTGTGATGAAGGCTGTCTGTCTTGCTGGCAATGGATAGGCCTCGGCAGAAGCCTCCATTCTCTTCAGCTTCCCTTGTAGCACTCCTTCCTCTTGGGATCCAGGAAGGTCCCTTCTGGAATGATGGTTTTACTGGCCAATTGTCAACTTGACACAGACCTGAGAAAAGGGAAACACCAGTTGAGAAATTGCCCCCATCAGATTGGCCCATGGGCTTGGTTGTGGGGCATTTTGTTGATTCATGGGAGAGGCTGCCCTCCTGCAGGTGGATTGCATAAGAAGGCAGGCTGAGTAACTCATGAAGAGCAAGCCAGTGAACTCGGTTTTCTCCATGACCTCTGTTTAGGTCTCTGCTTCCAGGAACTCCCTGGACTTCCCTGACAATGAATTGTCACTTTCAGGTGTAAGATGAAATAGACCCTTCCTTCCCAGGTTGCTTTTGATCAGGGTATTATTCCAGTTACAAGAAGCAAATGAGACAATAGTCTCTAGGAAGAAAGGAGAAAAGGGAGGATGACTTTCCAGAACTGCCCTTGTAGCAAGCCTGATGTCGAGAAGCCCTAGTACCTTGCTGAAGGAAGAGGATGCCTAGTTTCTATGGCCTGCTTCAGGGTGACAAAGGAGGCAGTGACAGAAGAGCAGAGGACAGCTGTTCACCAGTGACCTTCACATCTAATTCAGGGTATGCAGAGCAACATACTTGGCATGTGTTTCTCTGACCAGCACTGCCATTTTCAGTTTGGTTTGCAGATGAGGCAGAGGATCAGATATGATGTAATTTGTGTAGAGCTTTGGGCTGACACCCAAGCCACTCTCTGACCCTGGATAAACCTATACCTATGTGGAGAATGAAACTAACTCAAAGGACCAGGGAGGGAGTTAAGAGGTGGAGGCCAGAGCAGAAGTGTGCTTGTATGTCTTCTGATTGCCTTTGCTGCTGAGGATGACTGTTTTGTGGTGGGGGGAGGGGGGCTAACCAGTCCTGTGTTCTGCATAGCCCTCCCCACATCTGATACAAACAAATCTCCTTGGCTGGCCCTAAGGGTTCTGTGCAGCTGAGTGAGGTGGAGAGCGAAGTCTCACGTATTGTTTTTTGATCAGCAGGTTTGGAAACTTTGAGTGCTTGGCTGAGGGCTGATGGAAAGACTGCAGTGTTTCCTGTGACTGTCAGTCTGGCTTCTGAGATAGGGAATTGGGCCTTGGCTCTGCCTCTTGCAGGGGAATGTGTGCATGTCACCAAGGGACAGGCCGTGCAGGGAGGAGGGGAGCACTGGCATTACAGCAGAGGAAAAGGAATTTGAAAAGCAAATATCCAAAAAAACAGAACAAGGGAGGAAGTGTGTTCATTAGTTTGCAAAATAACGAGCTTTCCAGTAGAAATGCTGATTCCCAAAGCTAGGGAGCCCCGAGTGAGGGGAAGAGGCCCAGCAGCCTGGTTTATTCTCATCCTGTTTTCCATTGAATTTCTCCAGGAGGAAAAGAATCTGGAATAGACCCATCTTACCCCTGAGCTGCTGGCTCCCTTTCTATTTCTGTCCAAGGAATAGCTCCTGTTTTTTTAAAAAAAAATGCTGAAGGTTTCCTGGATTTTAAAAACAAATCATTGGCTTGAGTATTCCTTCATATATTTTTTTAAACAGTCTCTGCATTAAGGAGCAAGTGAATCACTCATTCGTTCGTTTGCCTGGAAATTTTTGAGCAGTTCTAAGCTACAGCAGCTGGGGCAGCCTGGAACTGCAGAGGTGCACAAAAAAGGATTCCTACCCTTGGGCAACTGCCATAAACAAAAAACGAGTAAGGGTAGAGAAGAGCTTTGGTGTTGTGGGTCCTTCTAAGCACCCAAGGACATGTCTTATGGCAGTCTCCAGCTTCAAAGGCTCTGAAGTTCACTTTCCATGTGAAGCTGCCATGTACTGCTGGCATTGATGACGGGGTGGGCTTTTTTGAAGCAGATGAAGGCCTAAAGGAAGAGAGAACAGGCCGCCCCAGGGAACAGCAGCCTTTGGGTGAGGAATCGGACAGCAAACCTTTGCCACGGATTCTCTTACTCTTCACCACACCTGGGAATGACCCTCCAGGCTGGACAATGATTTGCCTGCTTCAAGCTCCATTACCAGCAGACATTGCGAATGGACTGTTGTTGATCTTAAGGGGAAATCTACCTGCAGCAACCACTTGAAGTACATAGAATTGGGAACAGGGATGGGTACTTTGAAAGCAGGCTGTGAAATACCTATGTCTGGAGTCACATTCATACAGTCAAAGCAGGGAGTAAGCTGCTCATATTCAGGTAGACCATAACTAAATGTATTCTCTTTTCTTTCTTTCTTTTTGTCATTTTATGCATTTTATCTCCTGCTAATTTGTACCCAGGAATCCGCAGTCGTCTGAATTTCGACTTTATTATGTGAGTTGGAAACAATTACATAGAAGATTTGGGAGGCTTTCCTGGACACAGTGTCTACCAGGTGATGGTAATTCAGTGTGGACTTAGGAAAAAAGTTTCCTCTGCCACGTTCCATTAATTTCTGCCTAGATTTATTCAGCAGTTCCCCTTTTCTCGAAAAGCCGAGGAGGCAAACAGCCTCAATTCATTATTTCCTAATATGCCACAAGAAGCCAGTGTCACAAGATGATGGTCTATGAATAAAAAAAAAAAAAGAATCTGGGCAGTGCAATTGAAAATATTGTACATTGGATATGGAAACTTCACAGGACACGTGTGTTATTTTAGTGTCCCGAGAAGTCCTGCAGTAAAGCCACCCTCCACCCCACCCCTTTTAAAAGAATGCTCTAGTTACTGCACTGGGTTTGTTTGCTCAGGCAGGTGTGGCCTATGTTCTGACTGGCTGAGCTGCCTGTGTGGATGTGGGCACAGGGCACGTCGGTGCCTTATCTGTAATGGTTCTTACTTCAGAGCCCTGTTAGCAAAGAGTACATAGCGCATGTAGCCGTTATTATTCAGTGTTTTCCAAGAGACTTGATTCTCTTCCTTTCTTTAGTCTTTTTCTTTTTCCATTGTATTCATTAGTATCTCAGAGAAGTCATGCTCTGTGAGAGATGCTGAAGGGAGACTAATTCCGGAAATCCACGCATGACTTCAGTGAGTTGTGCCAGGGTGGAAAAACAGCTCCTAAGCCCTGAGGACAAGGTGATGCAGGGACTCTACAATTAGAGAACCAAAGTCAATTACCACTGGGGGGCAAACTTCAGTTAGTTAACCAGACTGTGTTTTATGCCAGTCATGTAATGGCAAGATAATAACTTGGGTGGGGTGGGGTGGGGACAGTAAACAAATGGGGCAGTATTGGTGGATCAGAAGGGGTGCAACGACAAGTAGCAGAACCATGGCTCAGACTCACAGAAAAACAAGGGGTTTATTTGTTCCTGCATCTGCGAAGAATATCAGGGACTGCAAGGTGATGAAAACCAGAAACTTGGCAGTCAGGACCCTGTCCTCACACCTTCGCACTTTTTTTTGCCATCCCTCCCCTCACTGACTTTGGCCCTTCTTGCCTCTTCCCTTCTCATTGCAGGCTCTTGCCCCATATGAAAGACACCCTCTGAAGACAGCTTTAGCTTTTCAGTCCTTAGTAGGAAGAGAGAGAGCCCTGTCTGCCCACACCTCGTGGGCAGTCACCAGAAACAGACTTGTTTGGGTCCCATTTCTTCTTGGTGACCGTCTCTGGTGCCAGAGACACGTCCACGTATCATTGTCTGTCCGGCAGTAGTTGTTAGGGTGGAGCCTACCACCCTAAAGGAACAGTGGAGAACTTGCAAGGGCAGAGTTCCTTACAACTGTGTGTGACAGAAAAGCTTGTGTTAGATCCCTGCCCTCACATGCTGTGTAGGTTTTCATGGTTTCACGTTGTATTCATTTTTCTATTGGCTTTTAGCAGCATAGAAACAAACACATGTATTTCTTCAACTAGTTCTCGCTCTACATCTCATCCCCCTCCTAGTACATGTGACACTCTTAGTGTCCACTTGGGAAGCAAGTCTGTATAACGAATGTTTTAAAAAGTAAGATTAGAATCAATCTCCTTTAGGGGCCTTGTTCTTGATCAGGGGAGTCTCCTGTCTTCCCCACCCCAAGGGGCTGTTGTCAGTGCCTGAAGACATTTTGTTATGTCATGACCCAGAGGTGCTGCTGGCCTCTGATGGGCAGAGGTGGGGGACACTACCAGTGGCCCACAGTGCACTGATGGGTGCCTTAGTCAAGGATCATGTGATCCTAAATGCTCGTGGTGCTATGGAGCAGTTGTTTTGTGAAAATAGAAGTTTCTTTTAGCTAAACTTGTTACTACAACTTATGTGCACATTAAAGCCTGTATTTCTTTTAAAAGAGCTTTTGCTTGTGATTTATTTTCCCTTTGATGAGTGTATGAATAGGGCCCTCACTCACTTGGCAGGGTACTGACTGAGCACCATGGTACTCGGGTTTCACCCCCAGCACTGCCCAAAGTGCACACTTAAAAGCCTGGTCAGCAGTTCAAGGTCATTCTTGGCTACATAGTGAATTTAAGCCATCCTTGGCTGCACGAGACATTACCTATAGATAAATGACTGTATAAACATTATTTTTTATGTTTTTATATTCATGGTTGTGAGCCTAGCCTTTAGCGGCTGAGCCATCTCTCCAGTCCTTTTTTTATGCTTTTATATTCTTACCAATCAATAAACTTTTTTAACCAATGTGATCTACAGCCATCCTTTATGATTTTTAATTCTCTTCCTTTTATGTCCTTTATTGTGTATGCACTTATTATGCATCTCCTCTTTGAGATTGCTGTTCATTTTCTTTAGGCTCCACCAGTGTCTTCCTATACCAGAGATTATTGTAGAGGAGTTTTAGAACAAGTTGTGTCCTCTTTGTTCCAAGTATTTCCTCAGGTTGTTACTTTACTTAACCCCCCACAGTGGGTTTTGAGTCCAGGACTGTTTCAGCTTCTTTCTATGAAGCCATTCCTGATGTCTCACAGTTATTGAGGACAGAGTCTTGGGATCTCAGTTTCCTTAGAGTTGATTCGGGAAGCCTCACATGCTTTTTGCTGCCTCTGTCCTTATTCTTGTCAGGACACCAGCCAGGCTGGATTGAAGTTCAGCTCAAAATCTCATTTTTTACTTCATCACCTATTTAGAAGCTCTGTGTCCACTTACAGTCACGTCCTGAGTTTGTGGGGGTTACAACTTCATCAGAAGAAGCAGCATGGAGGGTTCACGGTCCATTACAGTTACCATGGAAGAGGCGTCTCTTCCTCACAGTGCTGAAACACTTAGAAAAATAATTTAAACTGACCAAGATGTAGTGTTTTCATTATTTACAGCAAATAACTACGTCCATCACACAGCTGTGACAAAGAGTAAATAGAAGAATGTACCCAGCCTCTGCCTCCTCTCAGATCTTGTCCACTGTCTCTTCTGACACCTGTCTGATACCATTCATTCATGATGACAAGTGATGATGCTGAAAAAAGGAATTTCTGTCCAAGTTTCCATCATATTGCAGGGCAATGATAGCTAATGGCCGATTTCCTTACATGGCAAATCGGCAAATAAATTGGCAAAAAATGGCAAATAAATGGCTCTAGTTATTACTGGCCATGGTGTTTGTCAGCAGCATTTACATACAAGGAAACATGGGGCTTGCACATTGATTCGGTTTCTCCCTTTCCTCACTTTCTCCTGAATGTTTACATATTCTGTAGTTCTCCCTGGTCTCTCTCAGGCTCTACAGACCTTTTTTCTTGACCTTCTTGGACCCAAGAATGACCACCAGGTCCCAGACAGAGATAGAATCAATCTGTAGAATCATCCTCCATCGTATGTAGTTCATTGAAACCCTCCACTGTAGGTGGATACAGATTTCATTCTTGTCCCTGTGAATTTCCCTGGAAATCACTGTCCATCCATATGATTTATTAAAGAGAATGTCCTTTGTGAAATACGTTTCAGGAAAAAAAAAAAAAAAAAACAAACAAAGGCAGGGTTTAGCAAGCTTAGGGATCACAGCCCTGACTCAGACTGGGTGACTGACTCTGCCCCCACAGCAGCACTGCATCACTGTATCACTTCATTTCTGCACCACGGCATCACTGTCCCATTGCATCACTTCATCCCTGCATTATTACTGTACCACCTCATCTCTGCATTGTTGTGCAGTGGAGGTGTTGCTAGTTAGACTTCCAGGCACTGTGACAGGTGCATGAGGTAAACAATTTATGAGGTAAGGCTTTTCTTTTTTTTTTTTTGATTGTGAGTCGTAGCTTTCGAGGTTTCAGCTCACAGTCAGTTGGCTCTGTTGTTTCTGTGCTATTGTGAGGCAGAACATCATGGAGGAGCAAAATTGCTCACATCATAAAAGCCAGAGTGGGAGAAGAGAAAAAGGGGCAGGAGGGGCAAGTGAGGGGGAGAGAGGAGACTAAGATATGACTTTTCAAGTCATGCTTCCAGTAGGCAAATTCCTCTCCCTAGGTCCCCACCTCTTCCTACCATCTTCCCAATAGTGCCCCCAGCTGGGGACTGTGCTCCCGGCACGTAGGTCTGTTGGTTATGTAATCCACAGCAGATAATGAGATGGTATCCGTCTGCTTGGAACAGAATGATGGAGAACATCAAGAAAAAGCCTTTGCCAACCTCGTCTGTCTGCCAAGAGCCTTCTCAAGCCCCAGTGCCTACCTAAGGCAGCATCCCCAAACATGAAAACTAGAGAGCCCCAGGAAGATGAAGTATGCCTCTGAATGAACTGAGGCTGCTTTCAGTGGCAGTCCCTTCCTCTTTGCACAGCCCAAGGCAAAGGGAAATGGGAACTACACATTTTTTTTTTTTTAGACAGGGTTTCTCTGTGTAGCCTTGGCTGTCCTGGACTCACATCGTAGACCAGGCTGGCCTCAAACTCATAGACAACCACTTGCCTCTACCTCCTGAGAGCGAGTGCTGGGATTACAGTAGGTGTGTGCCACCATGCCTGGCAGTGCTTAGCATTTTAAAACCAAGACTAGTGGCTCCCCCACTGCTATTCCATAGGTTAGTTATTATAAGGCCATTTTCCATCACCAGAAATAATGTCCATGAGTATGTCAGAGAAAAGGAAGGAAGGGTTCATTCTGCCGTTTCATGTTTCTGTCCCACTGTTTCTCCCTGGTCTCCAGTGTCTGGTTCTTTCACATTGCGATGAATTGGAAAGCAAGACAGACATCTAGTTAGGGATGGAGTGATTTCTGTCCCTTTTCTTGGAAACATGACTCAAGGAGACTTTCAGGGATAGAATGGGCCTACCAGTGGTTACAGAGCCACATGCAACTGAGATGTAGACTTTAGTAACTGACTTGCTAGTAAAAAGGGTGTCCTTTATCTCATCTACTCAAGTGTAAGCAAGCTATTGAAGATCCACAGTAAAGTTACAGACTCCTAGTATTATGCATGGAGTAAAGTGGATTTAGCAGGCAAGCAGGGACACTTTAGAGTTCTCCGCCCACTCCTGGCTTCCTCCAGAGATTTATGGTTACCTTGGAAGGCAGTGGTTAGGATGTCTAGCCAGCTGCACTGACTGCTTCCCCTATTGTTTCTGCTCTCAGCGATCCTCAGATTTCAGTCTGAGTAAGAATTATACCAGACTGTCCTTCCTGATTGCATTAACTGCGCATCTCTTCGTAGTTGTGGGGTATGATAAACTTAGCTTTCCCTTTGTTGGTGGCACTCATGAAATGTTAGTCTTATGACCTAAAATACTGACCTGGCCCTGGCTGTGTTCCTGCATGTTGGTAGAAACTGACAAGAGTCAAGTGTTGTGTATGCTGTGCTAGGGCAAGCAAAGACTACCAAGAGACCAGACTTGTTGGCTAAAGACTTCAAACTATGTTCCTATCTGTTATGACTGACCAACAATGGGGCCAGTTTGGTCTGTGTGTTGATACGCTGCAGAGGCAAAAACAAAAGAACATTTATCTGTGTAGTTCTAGTGGCACTGCTCTGACCACCAATGATCTTCCTGGCTTGTGTGCTGTCTCATGACTGGCAGGGGTGGGCTCCTAACTTTTAGTAGTAAGGAGAGGTCAGAGATGCTGCCAGGGCTACAGTGCACAGGGCTAAGGTCTGGCAGAGGTCTGACCTTTGTTACGTGTCAGGAAGCCAAAGCTACTGAGATGCCGAGACTCTGAGACACTGCCGTAAGCGTCATTGGGAGCAATAGACACTGCACATTCAAGGCCAGGACGACTTCCTCCAAGAAGGGTCACATGAAAAGGATTCCTCACTTTACAAACTGTACCTCCAGCTCCTCTCCCTGCCCTGCTCTTGTCACTCTAGGCCTAGCTCTCCTGGGAAGGGAGCCAGGGAAGTGCCTGGCTTCCTCCCCTCAATGGGGGCTTTGTGCACGCTGCTCTCCTACTCTCTAGAGGAGACTGTGGAGTGCCTGACCATTGTCTCCTCACCTGTTCAGCAGGTTTTCCTCCCAGAAATAAAGGCCAGTTAAAGTGGGAAGAGGACAAAGGCCTGCCTTTGATTCCTAGAAGGTTAAGTCACTTCTTCCTGTAATTGTAGACTGTTTCTTGGAGAGGTAGAGGGGTGCTCCATGCATTGTTATTTCTGTGATCTAGTCTCTTGATCACCGGGATTGGGGGTTCTTTGTTTTGAATTGAGTTACCGGATATGTGCACAGCCTGTGTTTGCTTCAGCGCTTTTTCTTACTTTCCATTGTAAGGCATGTATTTGGATGTGGATTCTGAGTTGAAGTGATTTGGTGCTGATGGGGTTTGTGTTCCAATGTTCCCAGGTATTCAAGTAGGGCTGAGACAATGCAAAGCCAGTCTAGGCCCTCGCATACGTTGGTACAGAATGGGACATTGTAACTATTTAATAAGCCCCTCTTGTTTTTAGCTTTAAGCAGTTTTAAACAAAAAAAGACTTGGTATTGAATTAATAATTATTTCTTTACGATATCATCCTAGAAAAATTAAAGTTACTGAAACATAATGCAGACCATTAAGGTTTTTAATATAGTTGGCTTTCTAAATAGCTGTATATGAACAGGTACCTCTTGCCTAGAAGTCATGAACCAATGGTGAAAGCACATGCAGAGAACCAACTGCTCTCAGAAGCTTCTTTTACTTCTTTTTCCTGGTTTTAATTGGTTTCAGGGACTTGTGTACTTTAAGAATATCCCAGAAATGTTTTTGCCTCAGACCTTCCGCACTTACTCTTTCCCAGTGCAGGGAGTGATTGCTCAGCTCCCACATCTTTACTCAAACTCTGCAGCCCTCCTCAGGCTTTCCTTGCATTTCCTGTTTGCAGTTGTGGTCCCGTTGTCTACCTCACCCCCCTGCTACCTCAAAATCACCAATACCAGTATGTGCTGATGAGCCCCTACCCCTGCTTTAGTCATTTTGTCTCTTGTTGGCCATCAACACCTAGATCTGCACCTGTGTCCTCAAAACAGAAAGCAAGTCTGGCACCTAATGGAGGTGCAGCAATGATTTGTGGATGAAAGGTGAAACCACTGCTTTGTGGGTTTGTTCTTGCTGGTTAGCTGATTAGCACGACAGGCTTTCTAATAATCTTTAGCCCTTTTGTTTGGGTTTACTTCATTTGCTGGTCAGCTGCACTGAAGCTAGTTATCTACACAACTTCTGCTGTCATTGAGGTGTCACCATTAACTCCATCTGTCATCCCTGTCATCCCTGTGATGTGGTGTTCACTGCCCATGGAAATCGGGATGGAAAAGGACAGGATTTATGCTGCTCTGATAAAGAGCTAAAGACATGTTTGATTAAAGTCTTCATATAGACTTGTATTTCTGGAAAAAAAAAAAGTCCAAGGACAGAATTTGGACAGTTGTATAAGGAAGGGAACACATGGCTTTCCATCATTATGTTTAACAATGAGAAAAATATACGCTAAAAAGTGTGTGGAGCTGTGAGGTTTTCAGCCTGTCACGTTTTTCAGGCCGACACACACTGCATCTGTTGGTGAGGCTGTGTGCAAGCAGGCCGCCTCAGGCATTTCTAAAGGGAGAGCAAGTTGGTAGAGCCTTAAGGAGGGACTTTGGAGATACCTATCAAAATTTAAAAAGGAGTTTCTCTTGGCCCTGAAATTTTACTTCTGTGATTAGAATGTAGAGATAAGCTTTTAACATGTGAAAATATTATATATGCATACATTTATGCATGGTTTGTAATGCCACAGGTAAGAGAGAAATCATGGACTCAACGCACGGCAGGGACCTGGCTTATCAGGGAGGACACATGCTGATGACCAGCTGTGAAAAGAATGTTCCATTGTTGTCCCATACAGAGACCCAGAAGATACACTAAATTGAAAGGGTACAGGACGCTGCCTTTGTATAAAGAAAGGGGGAAATGTCAGAATATGTTCTGTGTTTGTTTTCCATCTGTGAGGACACACTGAAGGAGAACATCAAGAACCAACAATTGAGCAGCTACAGGGTTAGGGAAAAGGACTGTGGGTGGAATGACATCTGGGGAATCTCCATACTGTATATTTGTAGAAGATCACGTCATTACTTTGTCTCATTGAATAGTCAATGAGATAAAGAAATGGAGTCAGGAGAGGAAAATTGTCACTTCCTTTGTGAGAGACTTCAAGGCTCTCCTGAAAACTCCCAGGTCACTTGTGTATTCTTCCTCTGGAAGACTGGCCTTGGGGAGGGAGTGGGTGTGAGCATGTGTGAACTGCTGAGGAGTTTCTCCTTCCTCATGATATCCTGGTTGCTATAGCACAGAGCAGATCTATTTGTGACACACAGAAAATGCTTTAAATAAAAGCTACTTCCTGACCATGACTTCCTGGGCAGTGTGTTCTTCCGGAGACTGTTGAGCGCCAAGGTTTACATGTAGTCAGGGCGCGATCCCTGTTCATTCAGACTGGAGCACCACCGAGAGCAGGGTTCCGTCCTGTGGTAAGGGTCTGCTGGTTTGCTCCTGAAAAAAAAGTGGCAAGCTGAAACCCCCTGGGCAGTGCCTTCTGGGAGCTTTGCCTCCAGTGCTTTAACACATCCTCCGTCTTTCTTTGGGGACCTGTGTTGCCTCTGGCGGTGGCTGGGTGGCTTCAGTCCCCGCCAAGGGGAGCATTTCTCATATACCAGTGAAAACAGGAAGTGATGAAGCGAGTTTGCGTTGTATCTACGCTAAACTACTTTCTTTTTGTCATTCCTCATTAGGTATAGACACGTGTGACGGTCCGCACAGTAGAATCCCCATTTCCACTGGCTTTGGACTTCCTCTGGTCCCACAATGCCTCCGCCTGCTGATATCGTGAAGGTGGCCATAGAATGGCCTGGAGCCTACCCTAAACTCATGGAAATTGACCAGGTGAGTAAGGCAACCAGGACTGGAGAGCTCATAACAGCGTTCCTCTCTGTACTGAGTGGTTGCAGACTTCTCCCTTCTCTAAG
This sequence comes from Meriones unguiculatus, assembly GCF_030254825.1. Lineage (NCBI taxonomy): Eukaryota > Metazoa > Chordata > Mammalia > Rodentia > Muridae > Meriones > Meriones unguiculatus. The sequence continues at coordinate 37,435,943 of NC_083366.1, forward strand.
GGGTTGTAAAATCTGGGCAGTAAGTGCTGTAGTATATAGTTTGTGCATATACACTGGCAATGGATGGGGCTTTTGTATTGCCTCATTTACTGGATGGTGTCAATACTGGGTTCCTGCTTGAAGCAGTAATGTCACCAGCGAGAGGGACAAGCTGATTTGGCTGTGAGCATCAGGACATAGGTGCTGCCCTCGTTTTACCTGATGGGACTCAGATAGTTCTAATATGGGCAAGGTAAAAATTACTGTAAAAATTTTTTTATAAGCCAGGCGTGGTGGTGGTGGCACACATCTTTAATCTCAACACTCAGGGAGGCATGGCAGGCAGATCTCTGTGAGTTTGAGAACAGCCTGGTCTGTAAAGCAACTCCGAGACAGCCAACAAATAAACAAAACAAAAACCCAAACTTTTTATCTCCAGAAGAACCAACAAACATTTTGTTGTTATAGTAACAGCTTTATAATAAAATTAGTACAAAGGGGCTCAGTCTTGGATCCCAGTCAATCATAGTTTTATTATTGGTATAAAATGTACTGTTTGTCTAGCACATTATCTGGAATATAATACAGAATCTGAAAATACGTACTGAATATCAAGGGAACTTATAAGAATCATTTCATTTGTGAGTCTGGATGATTGACAGTCATGTGATATGGCTCTCATTCTTTGATTACAGATTGTCCAGAGAATCTGTTTTTTGTGCTCTTTTCACTGAAATCATTCTAGAAAAAGTGATTAAAGGGAAGAAAGACGAGGCTTAATTTATACTTACAAGGTTCAGGAAGCATAGTGCCATGCTGTATTTTCAATTAGAATGCCTTGGCAACTCTAACCATTATATTCTTGATACTACTTTATAATTATATTCACAGTTCTTTTTTCTGGGCAGATTTTCTCATCAGATTGAAGATCCCTGCAAGAGTTACATGGCATTGTGTAAATTCAAAGGAGTAATCAAAACAAACTCCACCGGTCAAATCAGAATAGGTAGGCCTAAATTTCCATGTCAGAAAGGTTGCATTGTGCATATTGTTAAGAAGCGGCCCTCAGAGCAGCACCTGACTGTCGTTTTAACTGTCCTCTGAGGGCACTGGAGAAACAACAACTACAAGTTAAAGCAGACATGCCCCATAGCTTTGGGCAGGTATCCAGCAGCCAGCACTCAACCTTCTTCACATGGGGGCTGCACAGGACCAGTCACAGTTTATGTTCTAAAAGGATTGTCTAGTGTTATTTGGCAGAGACTAACTGTGGTTGGGACTCAGTATGGACAGTCCGCGGGAATGACCACCGAAGGAAAAGCTGGTCCATCACTCACAGCCGTCTTGTGCCCTGCTGAGACATGGGTGGAAGGTCCGCTCTGCTTCATTGTTTTGCTTTATCAGCACGTGGAGCTCAGGAACAGTTGCTTGCATCTTAGAAATGCAGATTCTCTGGCCTTTCCTAGACCATTAGGAAATGATAACAATAAAAGATTCCTAGCGTATCCCTGTGCACAGCATAGCTAAATGACAAGTGGTACCCAAGACAGGGTGCACAATAGAATCACTAGAGCCACTGGTCTATTGAGAGAGTCTCATCTGTCTCCCAGACTGCTGGGATCACTGGCATGCTCCACCTTGCCCAGTCCTAATGACTTGTTTAATTTTGACTTGACCATGGTTGTGGGATGGGTAGTCTTCTGCGTAAAAGACAGCCTTTGACATACAGTCCAACTGCTTGGCAAGTCAGTGTAATGCTCTCTGCCTTGGGCATGGCCTTCTCTGTATGTATTGAGTTTCGACAGTCTTAAAGAAAATGCTTTTTGTACTTTGGAACGATTTTAGATTTATAGAAGACTGTAAAGATTCTACGCTTTTACATCTATCTCCTTGTATTTAGCATACCCTAACATTAACATCATCACATAATTTTAGATAAGATGCTTGCTCCATAATCATATAAAATGCAATATAGGGTCCATATTTCTATCTCATCAGTTTTCCCAGTAAAGCCATTTTTCTATGATGTCTAATAGCCCGCCCCAAACCGTACCACATTTAGTACTCTATGTCTTTGGTCTCCACTGTCTGAAATAATTCTTTAGCCATTTCTGACAGTTGTTTTATGGAAAGCACTTTAGCTTGGTCTTCCCTGGTACATCCTGTTAAATTTGAATTTTGCATTTGGGGTAAAGTACCAGAGAAGTGGTGCTGTGCCTTTCCTTTTCGGAGTGACATGTCAGGAGCTCTTCTGTGGCTCACTCTTATTCATTATTCCAGTGTCATGGATGAGAACATGGAAATGCAGAGAAGCCCCGTTACCTGTCAGTCAGTGATAGGCCTGCAGGCTTCCTTTCCTCTTAACTCTTAAGTGGTTGTCTAAATTATAGTCCTCATGGCAATTCCATATTGAGGCAGACAAAGAATGAGGAACTCAGGCTCTTCCTGCCTGGGTGTATTTACAGCAGGGCTTCTGTCAGTGGTGTTTCCTGACAAAGTGAGAAGTTGGCATGGGACTTGGAAACATATCTTCATATGCACTGAAGAGTAGAAGTGATGACTACCAGGAGTTCCTCCTGGTTTTCGGCATCCTTTGGTTAGGATACTATTGTCTGTCCGCCTCATGCATACTGGGTAACTCCTATTTCATTAACAGGTTTTTGGTTTCTTTTTTAAAGGTTAGGTTAGGCATTGCTGTTTTGTGGTCTTCCTCCTGTCATATCATGCCGTCATTGCATCATGCTGTCACTGTCTCAACTCTGAGTAGAGGTCCTTGAACCTTGTGCCAGACTCATCCAGGAAGTTTACACAAAATAAGCAGTGCCGAACTGCAGAGAATTTCATTTTGTCAACAAGGGTAGGGGTGTGTTTAATAAAGTAAGCATGGGCAAAACTATACCGGCTTCCTTCATGTTGAAAAAAAGCCACAGGGCTAGGAGTGGACTTGTCTTTACATGCTGCTTCTCCAGTGTCTTGTGACCAGGCTTTCCTTGACAGATGGACATTTCACCAGTAAATCATGGTGGAGGAGCTTCCGCTGTGGTAGTCATCAGGAGCTCAGCTGTCCTCTAATGGCACCTGTTTGTGAGGACATCTGCTCCCTGTGCACTTGTTTACATTCTTGTAAGTCTTGAGCAGATTTTTCTGTGTTTCTACTCAGCAGGAAGAGTGCTTAGGATCTTTCTGTGAATGGACTTTGCTGCACCATAGGACACATTCCAATGTCATCCTTGACTCTGTTCCAGACAGGCCACATGAGGCTGAGGAGGGTGGCTGTGAGGACACACAGAAGCTCCAGTGCTGTCACTTTTTTGTTGTCTTAGTTATCTTTCACCTGCATCTGTGGTATCTGAGCATCTGGCCAGAGGTGCTTCCTGAGTGGCCGTGCAGCTCAAAGGGTGGTGGTAGTGGCAGTGGTGTTTGTGGTGGTGGTGGTTGTGGAGGTAGTGTGTACTACCTACCGGTGGATGTTGTGTATGCTGGGGGTGGAACAGGAATACAGAGACCCTGCATGAGTCTTTGCTTGGTGTTTCGCCTGTGGAAACAAAGTACTTTAGATGGAGTAATAAACAGAAACTTGTCCCTCCCAGTTTTGGGGGCTGGAAGTTCAGGATCAAGGCAACAGTGGTTGAGGATCTGGTAGAACCTGTGGCCTACCAAAGGTTTCTTCTGTGGATCCTCCCATGACTCCTTGGGCCACTTTTCCAAAGACTGCCTTCCTGACTTAGTCACCTATCACAGGCTCCATCGCACTGGACCACCACAGGCTGCTTTCAGTTCGCACTGAGAACACACACATTCCAAGCTAAGCAGTCCCAGGGCCCTGATTTCTGGGCTAGTTCAGTTTGCCTCCTGGAACCTTCCTTTCCTTGCCTCAAAAAGGGGGTGGGGCATGATTTTTTTTTTGTGAAGATTATAGAAAATTCGGAAGAAATATGAAAATAAGTAGTTTATTGCCTTACTTGTAGTCTTAATCATCAAGGCCGCTGTTCTTGTTCTTAGTTTAAGCAGGTATTCATTATATTGGAAACGCAGTCTAATTCTTTTTCATCTGTGTGTCTGTCACGAACAGCATTGGAAAGCCACCTAATTCCTGTCCTGCCTCATTTAGAAAGAGAGAAAAAAAAATGGAGGCCAAGTGGGAAGTATTACCTGGCTACAGGAAACCACTAATTGGATAGACAGGGAGCTTGCACTGTGGAATAGTTGCTGGCTTCCCACTCCTCCACTAACATCCCTGGGCAACTCTGCAATTGGAAAAACAGCTATTGCATCATGGCTTTGCCTTGAATGCTACTTCTCCAGTTTCTGTTTGACAGATGGACACTTCATTAATGAATCTAAGGAGGAGGAGCTTTCTCAGTAGTGGCTACTTTATCAGGGGCTCAGCTCTGCTCAGCCATACTCCATTGACACCTGTTGTGTTTGAGGGGACATCTGCACACAGACCACCACCACGCCTAGACAACAGCTTTTCTGGTCCTGGTACACTCTTCAAACTCAAGCAACTCTTTCCTACACCCCACACACTCGCCTGAGCCAGAGCCTGGGCCAGGAAAGTATCATTGCTATGCCTGAGATACATGATGATGCTGACTCTTAGTGCCTTCTCCCTCCTCAGTCTGTCTTCCTTTTCCAGGAAAGAGAGAAGAGGGGCAGGTGCTTCTCGCTTCTCCAGGCCTTCCATCTTATGCTAGGCCCATCCATCTCGTGGCTTTTAGCGGTCTTTTCCTGTTAACCTTCTGTCCTGCCTAGTGCTTCTACCCTTTAGACTCTTTTCTCTTTTCTAGCAGCAAACCTTTCAGTTCCTACCTAGGAAATTTTCTTATTCCTTGGAACTCTGATTAGTAGTTAACTTTCACCATTCCCATGCCCATGATGTTTTTAGCATATTGGTGTGCTGTCTTGGTGCTATCTGTGGGTGAGTGGTACTTTCATTTGGAGCTAGGTTTACTGACACAGTATCTACTAGGATCAGTCAAGTGGTCTTCCCTCAGGTGCAGTTTCCTTTCCTCTTGGTAATACTACACAGAATCTTCCTGAATCTTTATCCTCAGACATCAGCCAGTGCTGTGAGGCTTCACTGTGTTATTCTGTATTATGTTTCCTCCTCGATCCTAGTCTACTTCTGAGCAGATCTTTTCTATCCTTAGCCCTCTCATTTGTGCTTACCATGTATGACAACTTTGGTCTTGATTCCATAAGCTCTCAGATGTTAAGCATCATCCTTGTCTAAGAGATACCTGTTCCCATGACCAGTGTGGGCTATTATCTGGCATTGCCTTCAAATCATGCTAGATGACAACATGATTTCCATGTACATGGCTTCACATGTAAGTGGTTGATGGAATTCTCCAATTGTGAAAATGGGTCTTGGGAACACTTATGGTCCAGTGGATGAGCCTTGTACTTTGTATACAAAGTGTGACACTTTGTGTGCAAGTCAGTTGAAAGGCCAGTCATACTAAGTAGATTTAGAGAATTGCTGCCCAGCTGATCAAGGACCAGAGGGTGATGATGTGTGACAAACTTTCCTGGGGAGACACAAGACACACACCTACTCATGCCAGATACACAGCCCATGACAGGGCCAAGTATATAGATCACCAAAGTCCAACTTAGTGAAACAATTAGATTTATTGGCATTACTTACAGGAATATGAGTGATGGGTTACTTACAGAAGCAGAGATGACTCAAAGACAGCTGCATCACCAAAGCCAGTGACAGCTCATAAAGGCTAGAAACCTGGACCTCAACTGCATGACCTAACGGCAGCTCCACGGATGGGAGAGTGCCCTTCTCTGTTTTCTTAGTTGAGCCTTTGCCAGGCAGTTCAGCTGGGCTTTGTTTCTTATAGGCCGTTTGACTCGTCCTTGCTTCCTTCAGGCTGCTAGGCTTGGCTCAGAGTTTTCTTTGCAGCTTGGTTCCTTTGAGAGAGCTTTCTAGCGGGTTTTTACTGTTTGCTCTTGGAGAGGGAGAAGCCTAGTGAATCTGATCAGTTTCAGGCACTTCCTGAAACTGTTTTGAGTTGTTTACTTCCTGTCTTAAGGAGCATCACTGGGGGCTGGAATGTTTCTATCTCAAGGAAACTACTTCACAACAGAAGAAAAGATGTCCCTGGTAAACATTATTTGGCTGGTTCTTCTTAATCAGTTCTGAATTCTCTGAGCTTCCTTATTCATTTCTGCCAGAGCAAATTTGTATTGCCCCATTTTCCTGTTTGGATGATTTAGAGAAATATTTTGTTTGAGGGAAGTGTAATATCTTAGAGGAAAAAAAACATTATGAATGATTATGGGATTTTCTGGTGATTCCGAGTCTCAAATCCAAATCCTAAGCATCGCTTCATAGCTTCCTGCAGTTTTTCCCTAAGAAATCTGTGTTCAAGGTATCTGCAGTGTTGAAGAATTCTCCTGTTTAATAAATGCTGATTCTTTAGGGATGTGTCCATGTGCACAGGTTTTCACATTCCTCTACGGTCTTACTGCCATGATATCCTCCGCGTGTTTTGCCTGACTTGCCCCTGCTGTGAGTCCTAGCTCCTGCTAATATCCACCTCCTCACCCAGCCATTTTCTGGATACATTGTAAAACATTCCTTTTCCAACCTTCTATTTTTTGAGCCTTTTTCATTGCCTTTCATTTTCATTTTATTTGCAGTTAATAAATTCTTCAGGCAATGTAATTTACATTTCTCTTGAGTCTACACATCTCTTGAGATTGATTAGAAGTTCCTAGTGGTCAGTCTATGGTTTAGAGTGTTTGTGACTTGGGACCTAGCTCACTGGTTTTTTGTCTGTGTGTCAACCATGGATTTGAGGTTTGAACAGCTAAGATAAAGATATTTTGATAGTCTTCATTTGCCACACTTTAAATAACAGCTATCCATATATTGATGGGAAGCTTGTCTCCCCAAATGAAACACAGATATCTACATGTTTTGGTAACCATGTACGAATTGTTTTTTTGTCTTTTTCCCTCAGTTATAGTGCTTTTTATAGTATGTTTAAGGTATAATTCAATAGGTGCAAATCTGAGTTAGACTAGACCTTTTAAAAGCTCATTAGTTGAGTAAAGTACGTTTACATTCTGTACTTGGCATTTCAGAGTTTTGCTGAAATCCTTCCTATAATGGTAGCAGTAGTAATAATAATGGCTGCTATCTAATCAGCATGCACTGTGCCAGGCTGCATAAATGCTCTGTACGTAGTGTTTTGACATATTTCTATAGCCCTGATAGTTCTATGTAGAGTTCCTGTTTCATAATTATTCACAGGCTCATTCTCCTATGAAGGTGCTACATCGAATCCAGCAGTTTCAACACGGCTGCTCAGGCAACCATTCGTAAATGTAGGTCTCACTTTCTGTTGGCTGGTTCTGTTTTAGCCTCCCCATCTATTGTGCTCCTACTTAGTGATTCTTCCTAATGACAGCAGTTTGGTTTGAACAGAGTGTACCAGCACAGGTGTGCCTGCTGCTCTGGTATCAGTGACATTTTCAGGGCCTTGTTGGGTGAAGAAAGCAAAGTCTACATTTTCTTGAAAAACAGTGAAACATTAGAGACCATGCAATGCCACATAGGTCCTGGCAGGCTAGCATGGAAGAGCTGGGCTCCTGGGCAGGCAGATTAATAGGGTGTTTAAGATTGGACTCAAAGTCAGCACCTCCCCCTGGTGTAACCAGGAGAAGTTTCCAATTTGGTAAGGAATAATTGGCAGTATTCCTAAGTCCTTCCTTGCCTGCATAACACTGTGAGATAAGCATTCAGCTATCTGCTTAATGATGCAGCCATTAGCAACCAGTTCTCATTCTCCTGTTACACAGAAAGAATGAACAGCTCATGTTTTAGGCAAATCTGGAACCAATAATAAAAAACTTCTCCTTGAATACATTAAATCAGATTTTCGGCTTGGAAAGCTGCAAATCCCAAAGTGTTTAAACATTGATTGTCTGGTCAAACGCAACTGATAGATACCGAGCTCCAAATAAAACACCAAAATTCAGATGGAGCTCTTAAGATAACAGAAAATGAAGAAAATTAGACACAATTTTGAGAGAACTGCTTTTTAACCTGTGGTGCAGAAACGAGAAGTCATAGGATTTTCTTGCAGATTTTTTTTTCTCAAGCTCCTGGGTTAGATGCTTCTCTGTGCTGCTTTGAGTCTGGTGATTCTTGGTTGTGGGAGCTGTCCTGCGCCTTCTGGGCTTTTAAAGGACATCCTGGCTTTACTCATTAGATGCCGGTAACACCTCTCCTGCAGTGTGATGAGGAGAAATGTCTAGACATTGCCAAATATCCCTTGGGCGGTTGGTAGAATATCCTCCTGTTGAAAATGAACCAGATGAGAGCTCCCTAGCTTGGTATTACATCAAGATTGCCCAGGAGCTATTGAAAATACAAAGAGGATGGATAAGTGGTTCAGGTCCAGGGATTACTATTCTTATCAAACTCCCTTGGGGAATGATCTCATGGTTAGTATTGCATTTGGGAAGCACTGTTGTTGGGTCCTGGACATTTACTGACTCTGCTGGCAATGTCTTTGGCTCCCACAGTAAATTTCAATGTCTCCTTTAAAGCAGATGACTCCATCTCTGCATCAACAACAGTGTCCTAGTAATTCCAAGCCTCTCCTTGCTTTACCTAGTAAAGAGTACACACATAACACCTTCAAGAACTCACTTGACACCAGGCGAGAAATGTGTGATAAGCCCATGCTACTATGTTAGGCTTTTGTGCTGAGCTGGAATGCTCTTGGTGGGGGAAGTTATCCCTCATCTGATTGTTCCAATGGTTGGATTTGGTAAAGCAGCAGCTATTTCTTAAGCGTCCTTGAATATAAAGTGACTAGGGTAGTTTGTTCCCTGGGTCTTCTCTTTTCCCTCTCCCTCGCTCTCTCTTTCTTAGGATAGTCTACAGAACCTTATATGCTCCTAGAATGTTACATGCATATAAAATAAAGGCAACTAATGTATTTCTTTCCTCAGCTAAAAGCAGAATTTAATTGAGCAAGAGTGAGTTCCAGCATCCCTTCTGCCCTTCCTTTTGAAGAGAAGCTTACATTTTTTTTATGCTTTCTAGGTAGGTGGAAGAGGTGTTCTGGCAACCTACCTCCTCCCATAGAAATTTTGCTTAGTGAAGCTTGGGCAACTCTGGGCAGAGTTTTGAATCAATAGAATTGACTGAAACTTTGTGACCAAACTTTCATTTCTGCAATGTTCTGTGTATGTCATGCCTTGTGTTTCCTTTTTAATAGATCAGTTAGAGACTAGTATGTGGTAGGACACACACACACACACATACACACACACTCTTCAGTATGAAGGACTCTGTGTCTCCAGAATGATGAAGCTTGCACTTTATAAATAAAGGCAGCATGTACTTTATCCCAAAGGTCATGTGACTAAGGAGAAGTGTGTCTTCTGGTCACGTGGTCATAGGAAGTAAACTCCTAGCCACCCATCAGTTGCTAATTTTATCCATTCAGTTGATGCTGATGGTATCATGAAGACAGCTCCTTTCATCTTCTACTGTTCTTCAGAGAAATCAGTGCTGGAGCACCTCTTTCTAAATGGTTCAGGACTCTGTCTATCTTCTGCTCTTTTTGTAGCTTCTGGAACCTGTGTCCTTGTCCTTTATGGGCTTTGCCAGCCTTTTCAGGACCACAGTGGCTTCCTTATCTCTCATCATACGTCATATTTATTTATGTGTCAATACAGAGTCCTTCCTTTATAACCTTCCTAAACACGACTTTTCTTAACTTTCCTTGCTTCTCTGCTTAGCTGACATTCATTTTTCCATCTTAGGTGAAGGATAAGTTCTTGAGAGGAGATCATTTCTGCTCCTCAGACTAGACAGAGGCGGGTCCTTGCTGCGTGCACCTCCAACGTTATGAAGGATTTTCCTTGCCAATCTTGAAACCCATTGTGCGATGGTCTGTATTGTTCCAGAGGGTGTACTTTGTGCCTGACACATGGCAGAATCACATTGGTAAGCTCTGTTAGTTGAGAAAAGGAGAGGGATGATGTTTGTGTTATAGCGATAAACACATTCTCCATATTTATATTCTGTGTTTGGCTTCTGAGAGGGTACCACTTTTCTTGTCCTCATTAAGGAGTCTCAATATATTTATGAGGGATTTTGACAACCAGTGTGGGTCTTCCCATCATGACTGTTGGACAAGTTTGTGTTAATGTGTTTGGACATAGAACTTCTAATTTCTGGCTGTCACCCTGACATCTTAGTCCAGATAGATGACTATACATCTGCCTGATTGTTTTGCCATCCCAGGCATCTCTGGCACTTTGGTTTTAAACATTCTTCACTTCAAGGTTTCTTCTGCTCCTATGCGGTTTTCTTCTCTTCCTCTTTCCTAGGTAAAGGGTTGCCTTATTCCCCCTGCTTAAGCTGAAACTGCCTGTTTTCCTAGATTCCGCTCTCACTCATCATTCTACCCATCCTACCATTGCAGAAAGCTTATTCTCCACTGTGATCTCTTGTTTTTACACCTGCTGCTGCTGCTGCCCTTGCTTGTCAGTGCTGAGTAACACAGCCCAGGAGAACTGAAAAATAGTACAACATCAAGCATTATCAAAGGGAGAATTTTATAAGAGAGGCTCTAATAACTATAAAAACAAAGGCAGTGAAAACAAAGTTGGTGGTTGAAAACCAAGAACAAGTGAGCATGGTGAAAACAAAATGACTAGAAACCTTAGAAATTAAACACTGCAAAAGCAAATAAAATATAAGGAATAGTATACCAATTACTTAAAGCAATAAAATACACAAAATGGTTTAACTGAAGAAAGAATTAGAAAAAGAGGATACAAATATGGATTTATCCAAAAGATAGGCTTAAAAAGGGATGAAAATTAAGAATGTCACCCTCTACTGCCTAAGTCCCAACTCACGATCAGTGGTCAGTTCTGCTAATCAAGAGAGTATGAATGGGTGGACGAGAGGCAATATTTAAAGAAACTCTACCTAATATTTTTCTTCTTGCAATTGAAGAAAGTTTGTCCATGACAAAGCATAGCTTTCGGGTTACTGGATGATTCAAAGCCTTCCCGTGAAGAATCTCGGGATCATAGTTCTCTGTCCAAGAAACGGAAAGTCAAAGGCATAAATAGGGGGTGGTGTGCTGTTTTGTAGTTTCAGATGGCTCCAGTTTGAGGACTGTTTGGTGAATAGCAAAATGGAATGAGAATAGTTAGCTTGGTATTATGGCTGCCCAGCCTGGTAACAGGGGAGGTCAAAAGAATCGAAAGATGTGTCTTCTAGAGTGATGACAGTACAGTTGCTGGCAATGTTTCTCCCTCTTGCAACCTGTGCCTCAGGTTTGGCCTTGTTCGGTGGCTGCCTCTTTCAAGTTTCCCTTGGGTTTTCACTGGCTTCTCATCCTCCAGCAAGATCTGTTGAGACTACATACCCAGTTCTGACACTTTCCCATCTAAAAACCTGTGATGCACCATGCTTTCAAGAGTTCCTAGATATGACCTAGTTGGTTTTTGCTTCTAGCTTGTGTTTATTAACATCTTGTATTCTTGTGATGGTGTCAACCCTTCTGTGTACATTATAGGAGTCTGTTAAGCTATTCTTTTTCATTTGTTGTACCTTTAGCCAAAAAGGCCTGTGGAGCTTAACATGGTTACTATTGCTGATTACTCCTCTCAATGTATAGGCAGAACAAAGAGGAAAGTTTGAGGTATCTCCTTGAAGTGAACTGACAGAATTGGGACCCAACACTACACTGTAAAGGATAAAGAAGATGTACTATTCATTGTAGGTCTGTATTTTGGCAAGCTTAGAAGAAGACAAATGCAAGTTGAAAATTGAGAGTTTGGAGGTAATAGCTGAGTCTGAGCTTGTGGGTGAATACCCACACATTTGAAGCAGCCTGAGACAATGGAGTTTCACGGGGAAGCTGGCTTGGAGGTGGTGATTTGGGTATTAAAAGCAAAATGAGAGCTGGGGTGGAGAAGCTGATGTAAAGAGTTCCAGAGTTAATATTAAGTTTCATCACGAGTCCTGTGGATAATACACGAGGAATGATCATCTACTAGTCTCATGGATATGCTAAAAGATTATAAATTAAGTAATGTTTATCACCAAGATTAAGCACCGAGGTACCCAGGGTCAGTCCTTTCATTCTGATTGTGTCACCTGTGCTGCATGGCTTTGAATATCTTACATAGCCTCATACAGTTTCCTCAAGTAATATCCTCTTATATGAATATGTGACCACATAAGCAGCCACTGTTGCTGTATATTATAAGACTGTTCAAGTGAGGATAGACAGTGAAAGTCTCCGCCAGTGATTTGTTGAAGATACAGGAAATGGGGGCTTTGTAGCCGTTGTTTGTGTATGTTAGGTTTTCTCTGCAAAACCTGTTTCAATCTTCTTAAAGCCTTCAGTTCTGCCTCAGGTTGTCACCCTCATATTCATGGAACATTTGTTTCAGATTAAGAAGCCCAAAGTCTCTACAGTGCCTTCTGGCAGATGCCTCAGTAAACCCATTACGATAGGCAGGATAAATTTGCGTAGTGTGTCCACTCAAAAAAATGTGAACTAGTGTATGAGAGACCACAGAGGGTGGGAAACCTATAGGAATGTGAACTTTATTTTTTTATGATTTATTTATTATTTATATATAATCTGCTGGCATGCCAGAAGAGGGCATCATATCTCATTATAGATGGATGTGAGCCATCATGTGGTTGCTGGGAATTGAACTCAGAGCCTTTGGAAAAACAGTCAGTGCTCTTAATCTTTGAGCCATCTCTCTAGCACCCTGAACTTTATTCTTTTTCTTTCTTTTTTTTTTTTTTGGTGTCTGTGTCTTTTTTTAAATTTTTTAAAAATGTTTTACTATTAATTACACTTTATTCATTTTATATTCCCCCATAAGCCCTTCCCTCCTCCCCTCCCGATCCAACCCTTCCTCCCCCTTCCTCATGAATGCCTCTCCCCAAGTCCATTGATAGGGGAGGTCCTCTTCTCCTTCCTTCTGATCTTAGTCTATCAGATCACCTCACGAGTGGCTGCATTGTCATCTTCTGTGGCCTGGTAAGGCTGCTCCCCCCTCAGGGGGAGGTGATGAAAGAGCAGGCCAATCAGATTATGTCAGAGGCAGTCCCTCTTCCCTTTACTATGTAACCCCCTTGACACTGAGCTATCATGTGCTACATCTATGCAGGGGTTCTAGGTTATCTCCATGAATAGTCATTGGTTGGAGTATGAGTCTCTGGGAAGTTCCCTGTGTTCAAGTTTTCTGTTTCTGTTGCTCTCCTTGTGTGGAAAGAGGCTGGACATCAGAAGATGAAGAAAACAGGAAACAACCTAGGAACCTGCCACAGAGGGCCTCTGAAAGCCTCTGCCCTGCAGACAATCAAAGCAGACGCTGAGACTTATGGCCAACTGTTGGGCAGAGTACAGGGAATCTTATGTAAGAAGTAGGAAATAGTAAGAGCTGAACTTTATTTTTAAAATTGCCATCACCATCAGTCCACTTCTGTATTCTTTGGAGTGCCATGTGCTAGATACTTTTATGTCAGCTTGACACAAGCTAAAGGCATCTGAGAGGAAGGGATCTCAATTAAGAAAATTCTTCCATAATATGGGGACGTATGCAAGCCAATAGAATGTTTTCTTAATTAATGAATGATGGGGAAGGGGTAGTACTACCCTTGGTCTGGCGGTCCTGGGTTCTATAAAAAGGAGGCTGAGCAAGCCAGGCGGGAACAAGCCCTCCATGGCTGCTGCATCAACTCCTGCTTCCAGATCCCTGTCCTGTTTGACTTTCTGTCCTGACTTCCTTTGGTGATGAACTGTGATTTGGAAGTATAAGCCAAGTAAACCCTTTCTTCCCTAAGTTGCTTCTGTCATGGTGTTTTGTCACAGCCATAGAAACCCTAATTAAGACAAGTGCCAGCTTACTGCTATCTTCTTTGCTGTTGACAAAGTTTTCCCAATCCTGTGTTCAAACTGAACCTGGATCCTGTTTTGCTTGAGAGCTTTTCTGGCTTGTTCACATCTAGTCTCCCAAGTCCAGTCACTTCCTATCTATCAGGGTAAACTGTCATACTTTGTCATTCTGGCTTCTTGTTTTCAAACTGTGCACATAACTATGGTTAACCTTCAGTATAGAAGCTTGACACACATTAGTAGATTGTTTGACTTGGAAACACGTAAGCAGACCACAAGACCTGGATCAGTTTATGGTATGAATGAAGAGCATTTGTTGCTAAGGGTGGGGCAGAGGGAAACAGCCTTCCAGTGAGGCTGGAGTCATCTTGAAACAATTCTTCGAAAGCTTGATATTGTGGAAAGTTGAGAGAAAAGTAAGGAAGTAAGAAGTTGGCTTGTTGTTGTCAGAAGCAGTGAAATTTAGGAAATACTGATATGAACAAAATACCAGTTGGGAGGAGACTCAGGAGAACATAGATGACACAAGGGCTTCTGTGTTGTGATTTGGTTTTCTAAAAAATTTGAGTTTCTTTTTAAATTGGGGGGAGGGATCCCCAGAATGTGTTACAGTCTCTAAAAGAGATAACTGTTTATTGTTAGCTAATACATTGGGGTGCTAATTATATATGCCTTTGCTTATCTTCATAGACCAGTGATTTTTTTGTGTGTGTGAAAAAACTATTGTACTTTATTATGGTAAAAAAGATCATAAATCTTGAAACAAGTCCCTTTTAATAAACCATTTTTGAAGTAAATCATTAGCAAGAAATAGCAAGCAGGGTTTGTCATCTTTTTTTTGATTACTGGAATCTTGTTTCAGTGACTCATATTGCAACTGTTCTCAAATGCTTATTTTGCAAGAAACAGCTAAATTTGCCTTTGGAAGTGTGATTTTTGCTGCTCTCTTTGAGATCAGGCATTGTTATGAGAACAGGCAATGTATACACACACACTCTCAGAACACACCACACACCTCCACACTATGCCTGCAGCTCTGAAGTGTGGAACAATCAGAAGGTCTCCAGGGGACAATAAAGCTAACTGAGTAGCTGGGGTCTGACCCAGTGTCGAGGCACCCTGGGAACTAGATGGGTCCTTGTACATTAAAGTTCCTCCAAGTCAGATTGTGCAAGTTTCAGTCAACATGCGAATGCTTTCTCTGTGGTACCCTGACATTTGGAAGCTGGGTTTCTTTTCTTTCTGGGCCAACACTACACATAACTGCTGTGCAGAATCTGTTCAATGAATTTCCATCTATAAAGCAAAGGAAAATCCCCAGTGCTGTGCAGTACCGCTTCAAAGTGTCAGAATAAAGCGGCTGCCAGATTCTTTTAAAGCACTGCAGAAAGGATTAAGAATCTAGGACCCAAAACGCGGGATCTTGCTGGAAAAAAAGCTTTCCAATTAAAGGGCTGTGAGTTAATGGCTATATGGAAAGGACCAGAGGTTGCTTTGCCCTCTTGCAGTGTCCCTCCTCAGTGACTTGTCTGCACTTCAGGAATAGTCAGAGACCACAGACAAAGAGAAGTTAAACTCTTCAGGGTGTATAAATTGCATACTCTGTGAAGGCCTGTGTACCTGGTTATAGCCAGAGGGGCAACTATCTTCAAAGTAAATACACTCTTGTTAGTCAAATACATAAAAATAGCTTCAAGGATAAAGATCAGGATGCACAAGCACAGGCTAGCATCACTTCAGAGCAGGAGAAGGATTGGATATTTAGGAATTTATTTAATTTCTTTCGCCAGGGGTTATTAATGTTTTTTAAAGTATCTGTAATTGGTGAAACAGGGAGACTACATTGAGTGAACCTATTTGTAGGTGACATTTATATCTTACTATGTGCCATGCACTGATGCAAGGATCTTGTGTCATTGTCTCAATTTTCCAATACAGCTCTGCACAAGGGATAGCTTTTACTATGGCTTTTGGAAGAGTAAACACACACCAAGAAGTAACGTACTTAATTTTACAAAACTGCAGACTGCAGAAGATGCAGTGCCACCCCAGGATCCTTCTCTGCATTTACTCAGGAGGTCCTAGTTGAGAGAAGGTTGTGAGAACTAAGCACTAACCATCGTCACAAGTGGTTTTCAGGGGCCTTCTCTCTTAATCTCACTCCCCGAGCATGTTTTTCTGCGTCCTAAATATATTCCAAGTGAATGCAGTTTTGATGGAGTTGGGTGTTGATTTCAGGAGGCCCTTCTGGTACATAGGGCAGCCTTCAGCCTAAAATGTGGTCCATGGTACCCTGCCGCTGACAGGTGTGTGGGTATATCAGCTGGGCTCCTGCCAGCTGCCACAGGAAGGTGGCAAGGCCGAAACGTGGACAGCAGCAGATTGGAGAGCTGGAAGGTGAACAGGGGCTGAGGAAAGTCCATGAGCTGGGAACGTTGGCTGGCAGTCAGGAACAGGTGGTTGAGTAGCCAGGAATGGCCAGGCTCATCCTGTGCTCGACTGGGAGGGGCTCTGAGAAGGGATAACAGCTGAGCGGTCTTCTGGGAAAGAGCCTCCTGGCAGGCTGGTCTGGCTTTCTCCTAAATAAAGAGTCCTGTTTCAGGTCTTTCATGCCTTAAAGGGGGATATGCCCAGGTTGACAGACAAAAGGAGAAAAAGCTTGTTTTGTGACGAGAAAGATTCCATTTTAAGGGGTGGCAGGACATGCTCTGTAGAGCTGTGGATCTGTACAGGGGTTCCTTTCAGAACCAGACCTTAGAAGAAGCATTGGTAAAGTTTATGAAGATTCTGAACCATATTTTTCTAAAGGAAGCAGAGGATGTAGAGGGGGAGCGGAGAGGAAGAGCTAGTATGCAGGTATGGAGAGCTGTGCCAGAAATGCAGACCAGAAATGAACTGCTAGGAAACCAGACATTCCAGGAATCTAGCTTATTTTATGAAAAGTGAATAGAAGTTTTTTTTATGGGGAAATTTATTTCTGGACTTACAGACTTGGATTAATTAAATGGAATGAAAGAATTCTCTTGGAGAATAAAAGATAAGATGAGAAGGAAACTTCCAGTAAAAGAAGACTAACTTCTACTCGTGGTATAACCCAATGGTGGAGCACTTGCCTAGCATGGGCACGGTTCTAGGTTCACGTTTCAGTATAAAGGACCTAGATCCAATTCTAAACACACACAGGGAGAAAGTAGAAAAAGTTCCCAAGAAGAAAAAGAAAGCTAGCTCAATAATGACACGCACTGCTGTATGTCATCCAGCCAAGGTTCATATGGGAATGGATGCATAGTTGATTTAACAGATGAGTATGTGTTACAAATATTAAAAAAGCCAGCTCACTGTGGCTAACAGAAAAGGAGAAAAGGTTATGACTCAGGACCCTGTGTCTATAGAAATGTGGTCATGGTCTGGTGCTCCAGGTTGTTCTGAAATGCAGGCCTGCTCTTTTGACCTCAAGGCACTGTATAGCTGTGGAAGGCACTTTTAACTTTTAAAACAAAAAAGCTTCAGGAATTTCACTTCATGTGGTTTTTATATATATTATAAAACCATACTTAAGCAGTTGAAATAGTTTACTTTCAACGTTTGAATCCAAATGATTTCCAGTAGATTCTAAAACTGATTTTGAGTACTGTAGGTGGTTTTGGCATTACATTTTAGACCTAATGTTATTTGCTTTTAGCCTTTTTCTTTCAGTGAATTTTCTAATTAGTTTTAATTGTAAACTTAACACAGCCATTGTCACCCAAGAGCAAAGCCTCAAGTGAGGAATAATTGCCTAGGTCAGATTGGCCTATGGGCATATTTGTGTGGGCTGTCTTGATTATTAATTGATGCGGGAGTGCGTATCTTGGTGGAATCATTCTTAGCCAGGTAGCCCTGGACTGTTTAAGAAAGCAAATTCATGAGACCATGAACAAGCCACCAAGCAATATTCCTTCATGGTTTCTGCCCCCAGGTTCTTTTCTTAAGTTCCTTTTCTGATTCCCGTGATATAGACTGAGACCTGGAAATGTGAGCCAAAAACTCTTTCCTCCTCAATTTGGTTTTGGTCATATTGTTTTATCATGGCAACAGTATGGAAAATAGGACAATGAGTGAAAGAAGACTTAGTGAATCTTAGGAAACTCTGGGCTATTGCGATGCTCAGGCCACTGTACTTCCAATCTTAAAAACTGGACAAAGATAAAAACAGCTTGTGGATCATCTTATTTTAGACAAGTGTTAATCTAACTGGACCACTGGCAAAGATGGCGATTGGCTTAGAACTCACTGGTCAGCTAGCCAGATGATGCTTAACGTAAAGGTTCATATAGGAAGTGAAAAAACTATGATACCAGTTCTGTGCTTTCCAGTTTGGTATCTTAGTCTGTCTTGAGAGTAGCTTGGCTTGCCTGTTGGCTAGTACTTACTAATAATGTGGATCCATGGCCTGCGTCTCTTTTATCACCTGCAGAGTTGTCTTCATAAGATGTCTGGCTCCAAGCCATGCACTATATTTTTCCTGAGAGAGAATTTGTGCAGAGTAGTGATAGCTTTTATGGATCTGTGAGCTTATGGCCGGCAGCTGCTAAGAGACACCTACCAGTTGTTTGAAGTGGGAAACCAGCGCATTATCTCAGCCTCTCCTTTATAAGAGTTTGCTTCTTACTTAAACATTCCAGTTTCTTAAATAATTTCTTAATTACTTGGCCAGTGATTTTGGAAGTGATACCAGGGTGTTGTTTAAGCAGGCAGAATGCTCTGTGAGCACATTTTGGATTTTTAAAGGGCAGTTAATTTTATGGGGTTTGATTTAATAGAAACACTGAGTCTCCTTTTAGATTTGACTAGCTCAGTGATACCAGCACTGAGGGTGGAGAGTGGGGGAGTTGCAGATGAACTAAGATGCCTTTTTCTCAAGGGACAAGAAGAAAAGACAATATGCAAAGTACTCAGGAATGAGTCATTTTTGTTCCAGGTGAAAAGTGAGAATAATTATGTCTTTCTGGCAAGATCAGGGACATGTACTTGGAGAGGGTGGCTTTGACAGGGATGATAAATAATTAGTAAGATCTCAGTTGTTAGAGATAGAACAAAGAGAAAGTGGACATTTCAATAGACAGAGCACATGGCACAGTGAAAATGTGAATGTGACATAGTTATTTTAATCATCTACAAAATTTAGAAGCAAGGGTTATTTGTACAGAGTAGACTTCCTTGACAGCAGACTCTGGAAGGCCTTGCATCTCAAACTTAGGGATTTATATACTTCATAGGTAGTAGTCATCGTCGAAAATCCATGGAAGGTGTTAGAGACACACATGAATAAAATTTTAGAGAAAAGTTGAATTTTGTTTAATTACAAACGACATGGTGATTAGACAGTAAGACTACCGATGTAGAGACTTGCAGGAAACTGGGGGTCACCCCAAGAACAGAGTGCTAGGTACAACTTGAATAGAGAACGAGGTTGTGATGATGACAATCACATGATAAGAAGTGGTTTCTCGTAAATGTTGTGCCATGGACAAGTTCTCTGAAATGTGCCTGGAAGATCTGCTAAAGTAAGTACATGGAGTGTTAGCGATTCATAGGCAACAAGTTTGAGTTAACTTGGTGGTCCAGCATCTGTCTGCAATTTTATGAAAGCAGCTACTCATTAAGGGTTGATACAACGGAAGCTTTCTTGGGCTGGAGAAGTAGAATCCAGTATGTTCCGGTGGCAGGTGGTGTTGGAGACTTCATCTGAGGGTGGGGTTGTGTTGAGGCAGGAGTTCTGAAGACGAGGAGGAAGAGAAGAATAAAGAGGATAAGGAAGAGGAGAAGAAGGTGGTTGAGTGAGGTAATGTGACTATCACACAGCACACATCTACAATCTGGAAACAGATCTGAAGGACTTGAAAAAGTGGGACCTAATGATTTCCAAGGACAACAGTGTTGCCACAGTGAACACCAAGTGCCACCAAGGGTGCCTCATTGAAGGTAAAGGATCATAGTAGGCTGGGTGCCACAGTGACAGTAAAGGGTCATAGTAGATTGATAACACAATGATGTGAAGGGTCATATAAGGTAGGATGAAGGATCATTGTGGCCTGGGTTCCATAATGAGGTGAAGGATCATAGAGCATAGGGTGCTAAGGTGAGGGTGGAGAAGGGTGATAGTGGTCTGGGTACCACAGTGACAGTGACGGGTCATAGAAGTTTGGGTACCACAGTAGGGATGAAGAGTCACAGAGGATAGGTTGTCACAGTGATGGTGAAGATGTCACAGAGGGCAGGGTGTCACAGTATGTGTTGAAGGGTCATGATGGGTAGGGTGCCACAGTGAAGGTGCAGGGTCACAGAGGGAGAGGTGCTACTGAAAATGAATGATCATAGTGGGTGAAATGTCATAGTGATGAGGGTGAAGGGTTACAGTGGATAGGGTAAAGTGAGGGTAAAGAGTCATAGTGGATGAGGTGTCGCAAGGAGGGTAAAGGGTAGCAGAGGGTTGTTGGCTACAGTGAAGGTGAAGGGTCATGGCAGGGTAGGGCAAGGAGGATGTGAGGGGCATGGTCCACGCATCTAGATGCAGAGCTGCCTAGGGAATCCCCAATGAAGTATTCGTGTTCATGAACACATTGTCCGAAGCAGTGTTGACGTGGCCTGTGCAACTGAGTTTTGAGAGAATCTTTAGAAACAGAGTGATGCACTTGGAATTGTTGGAAGTCAGTGAGCTCCATGAGGGGTTGGATGAGAAGAGCAAAGGAGACAGTAACAACAGTTTGGAGTTGGGAAGCCTGGGGTAAAGGGAGGGAGGAGGCAGTTTTGGACTTTACTGAAAGAATGTATAGCACAGACACTCTGTGAAGGAGGTCACCAAAGGAAGGACCAGAAACAGTGTCAAATGAAACCGACAGGAAAAGGAAGGTGTGAACTGCCATAGGTCATTGGATTAAGGCTTGCTTAGAGTGGATAGGAGAAGGGTCAGAAAGTGGGTCAGGGGGCCAGCTCCAGCCTTATGTAACAGTCATTTTAATTGGCTGAGATGTAGTTTTGAATGTTCAGCTCAGCATTGTTCCTTTCTCTCTGCGGCTGAGAGCTGAGAGTTTTTGTTTAATCTTTCTATATTGAGTTTTTAAGCCTTTTTCACTTCATGGTCTTTATTCTTTTCATATATACCTTACTTCAGAATGTTCCAGATACAATGGTATCCTAGAGATGTCTGTCTTTTTAAACTGAGTTCTGTATCTGTGAATCAGATGTGAGTTAAAACTCAAGTCACTGTCTGAATCCTGGATTTAGAGGTTTGGTTAGGCCTAGAATAGGAGCTTTGGAAACCTTGTCCTATTGCAGCAGCTATGTTCTCTTTTGACTGGATCCAAGCCTTTCTAGTATTATTTAAGACCGAATCCTGGCGTTATTATTTATGTCTTGTCTTTGAAGGCACAAGAAGTAAGATTTGGGGTTATGGGACTCTCTGACTGGGCCCATCTTGAAAGGGCTCTGCCAACTAGAAATGCAAAGATGTTGTCTTATTAGACAGGTTTGATTGTTTATTTGATATTTCTTATTTTTATTTATTTTGACATAGTCTTACTATGTACCCCAAACTGACATTGAATTTGAGATTGTCTTGCCCCTCCCTCCAGAATTCTTGAATTATAGGCCTGTAGCCATGAAAATTTTGTTCCTAAAGTTTCTTGTCCCTTGGTTGCGTGAAGACATTTGCTTTCCAGTTCACAGATAAGTCAGTGGACAGGCCATGGCAAAGGCCCAGGACTTGTACAGCATGCAACTTAACTACAGACCTCAGTCAACATGTCTTATTCTAAAAGGCAATCAACTCAGGATGTCAATAATACATGACTCTGGGCATTTATAAGAATTCTTGCTTCCTCCAGACAGGATATTGAGTGAAATAAGCAAGACTTAAAAAGCCTAGTATATGTTTAAATTATATGAGGAGACTAAAATAATCTCAAGTTGAGAATTGCATAGTGTTTACTGGAGACTAGAATGGGCTATATGCACAGTACAGAGAGCAGATGGCTAATGGGGATAGGGGCAGTTGGCAGGAGAGACTAATTTTGTTGGTGCGCTGGGATGATATGCTAGCAAGCCATGTTCTAGCCCAGAAAAAATAATCTCTAATCTTTTGAAGGACAGTAGGCTAACTGTTCAGAATTAATGACTTGAAAAATTTGAAGCAGCTAGTATAAAAATGATTTTGAGTGTTCTCAACACAAAGAGATGATGTATGTCTGAGAGAGCAGATGTGAGTTACCCTGAGCCAGTTTCTACATACTGTGAAACATGTATTGAAATGCCACGCTGTACCCGATAAAGGTGTACAGGTGCCATGTGTCAATTCAGATGTATCTAAATTACAGAGACAAGAGGTAAACCTAAAAAAAAAAAAAAATGGTTCTCTTTCCCCAGCCACTATGTGCATAGCTGCAGACAGAGACAGACCCTGCTTTGGGCTCATGGAGGCAAAGTGGAGTTCTTCAGGGATACTGCATCTCAGCTCAGCCGTTCAGGGGCCTACAAAGCCTGTGGAGGGTGGCCACAGGAACAGCTGCAGACAAGCAGCTTCTTGCTCCGGACGAAGGTTGAGCTTTGTCAGCAACACTGGGGGCCAAGGAACCTAACCATTTTAAGAGTCTTTTACTCTTTTAAAGTAATTCTTATTCAGTGATAACCATTTAATTTTCATAACAGCCTTTAGGGGTGGGTAGCAGCTACCCTCATTTACAGATCAGCTAGTGATGTTTAGAAGATTAAGGTAACAACAGTCTACACTGCAGACACAGTAGGCTACCAGTGTCTGGGTTTGCCATCCCGAGTCAGAATTTCTACCTGAGTCCCGGGCCACTCGCTCTTCAGAGGGGCTGAGCACTAGCTTTTTTTAATGGGCACATTTGACAGCCCATAACTGTGTGTTATGATTTGACTTCCTCTGTTTCCTGTATCTGCTCCTTGTCTGGGATTTGTTCTGGTTGACACAGTCCTCTCATCCCTCTTCTCTTGCTGACAGGCAGTGTCTGCTTGCATCTCCTCGCTGCATTCCTTCTATCTGGGGGCAGGCAGAGCACAGCTGTGGCAGTTAGGGCAAGAGCACAGCTGTGGTGAGCCACCAGTTGACACAGCAGCACATGGTGTTATGATCTCATTTCCTCGGTGGCTCAAGCTGCTTAATAAGTGGCATTTACTGGGGCCACAGTTGGGTGAAAAGTTTATGTACCTGTGAGAACAACTGTGCATCTCTCCAAAGCCCATTTGCCACATATCCTCATAACAATATCGTGGATCAGGGGTTGGAGAGACAGCTCAGTACTTAGAATCTACTCTTCTTCAAAAGTGGCTGAGTTCTTCTTTTAGCACTCACTCTAGGTGGTTCATAACCATTTGTAACTCCAGTTCCCTGGGGCTACAATCAGCTCTGCGTACCTTCCACCTCCCCACATAGACATGTAGTTACAAAATAAAACAAATGTTTAAAAAAAATGATCACAAATCAAAGCTTGTTTGCATAAAAATCTATGGGCAGTTTTCCTGATTCATGGATAAGCCGGAGGAGCTCTGAGTCCATCTTGACCTTGCAGGCTCATTTGATTTTAGTAATATAAATTTAAATATGACAACAATCCTAAGCATAGAAACAAGGACCATAATGGTAATGGATTATTATTCAATTTGATGGGGACACCTACTAGTTTGTTACCTTGAGAAAAGCAGGAGACTCATTTTCAGCCAAGAGTAGCAAACGTAAATTTTCTTTCCTTAAACTTTTTTATTAGTAGTTTCTCTCTTTCTCTCTCTCTCTCTCTCTCCCTCTCTCTTTTTTGTTTAAAATAATGAAGTGAAACTAACCATATTTCCCTTTTTTTTGCAGAAAAAACCACTGTCTGCAATAATAAAGGAAGTCTGTGATGGGTAAGTGTAACTCAGTTTGGTGAGGCTCTGTAGTCTGTACATAATAGGCAAATCAACTAATTACAGGGGGGATGGCGAACATGATTCGCAGTACTCTAAGTAAATGATAACCATTTCGTATGTTTCTAACTCATTGCTCAGTCAGCCCAACTTCACCCACAAGTCCTGTGTCTCTACCGGTCCTCACCTTTCTTCCTCGAAGAGTGGAGATTGAAGTAGCTGGGGATTCTGCACTGTAGGCTTGCTTTTGTTTATTTTATGAAGTTGTACTCATCTTGGCCTTCCCAGCAGAGAGCAATCTAAAGGACATTGGGGTTAAACACACACTCCATCTGGAGAAACTGATAGGGTTCATAGGCCAGAGAAGAAGTGTACCCTTGCACACCATGAAGCTCTCCTCACTCTTCTGCCTGAGCTGATAATCCAAGGGGAAAATACATTTTGAAAGTTATAGAGAAGATGGTTGACTGGCACAGCAGAGCTGGGAATCGATTGTATTCCTGACAAATGGCATAAGATCTGGAATACTCGGAGTGTTCCAGTCTGTGTCAGGCATACCAAATGAGAGTTTAGAATTCAGAGACATTTCAAGAATACTAATTGCCTAAAATGTAAATTGTGTTTATGTCCTTTGTTTTTAATCTCTTTGCTTCCATCTTTTAAAAGAGGAAAGGGCATTGCATTTAAAATTATACCCACTCCACCGCTAGCATTGGAGATGAAATGGTCAAAGTAGGACTGGGCCTAGTCAAGTGAAGTGAATGAATCTTCACTCCTGTGAGGTGGCAAAGTAGCTGTTCTGTGTAGTGAGGGTGGGCTAATGCTGCTTTGTCTTAGAAAGTGCTTTGTAACAAGCACTGTACTGGCCCATGTCTGATCCTAGAGAGTTTAATTCTTCTTAACTTTGGAAAACTACTAAAATAAAAATGGCGCTTTTCATGTTTCCAATTACTTATGCTTGTGTTTTAAAGGTGGTCTCTTGCCAACTATGAATATTTTGCGCTGCAGCATGCTGATAGTTCAAACTTCTACATCACCGAAAAGGTAGGCCACTGTGTTCTTTAATCTGGGCCACTTGTACGGAAGGGAAGTAAATCATTGCTGTTTCTTCTGTTTAGGGCCGATCAAAATTTCATGTCCTCACCCTCTGTGATAAAAGGGTGTGTGAAACAAAAACTGCCACGTTAGTACCAAAAAGATACCGTTTAGCACATTCAAGAGTGAAGTTTATTAATCCCAGCACTCGGGAGGCAGAGGTGGGTGGAGCTGGTGAGTTGGAGGCCAGCCTGGTCCACATAAAGAGTTCCAGGATAGGCAGGGCTACATAGACCTCGTCTTAAGGAGGGGATAAAGGAGTAAAGTCCAAGTAGGTTTTGTTTATTTAACAAACCTTTAAAAAAATGTAAAATCGTATTTATTTATTTATTTATTTATTTATGCTTGAGAGTATGCAGGTCAGAGGACAACTTCCAGCAATTGGTCCTCTCTTTCTACCATATGGGTTGTAGGGACCAAGCTCAAGATTTTTGGCCTTGATGACAAAGGCCTTTACCAGCTGTACCATCCTGCCTGCACATCAAATACTTTAATTATCTTTTACTCTTTTATGGATTTTATTTTTCTCTATCCATTGCTTTGTTTTCGTTGAACATACTTACGATAACAACAAAAAAATATTGTGGAATGTAACATTGACTGGACACTGACTGTTCTGTGGCTCTTAGGAACCTGCTTTCTTCTTGGATGATTTTAACACTGCTTAATAAATTTGGGTGGAATGTAGAGATATGTGAAGACTATAAATGATTCTGAAAGAAAGGAAAAATACACATGCACACACATATACATACATATATATTTATGTATATGTCCTCTGGGAAGGGGAGATTAGCATTTACTGATCTGTTGTGTGCCAGAAGCTGAGCTAAGCAAATTACCTGTGTTTGCTGGTGATTTTTGAAGACTGAACTCCTACATAAGAATATGGAATTTGGTTAACAGATAAAAAAACTCAGTCACTGAAGTCACGAGGTTAGACCACCATCAGATACTTGGCTCTAGAGTTAAGAAGGAGGTTTGGACCTTTGTGCTCCTAGGATTTCATGTTTGGAAGTTTATGAAAGAGTTCAGCATCCCACGGATCTCCTGAGAGCACTTGCTGCAGTGTAAAGGAGCTGTGCGTCCTTGTGGGTGTAGGTCTTGGTGGGGCTGGTGGGGAAGGAGGGAAGCCACTGGTGAGGCTCAGTCACCAGTGGTTCCCAGGCTTGTGCTGGAACCATGATGCTCTTGAGAAGGGAGAGTGGGTGACCTTGGGCTCTGAAATATGGTAGACTTCATTGTCCCAATCAGCAGTTTCTGGGGTGACCTCACAAATTTTATCATGAATCAGATGGTGGGAGATGGAATCAGCAAAATGTACTGCTTTTGTCTCAGTTGCTG
The DNA here is from genome assembly GCF_030254825.1 of Meriones unguiculatus. Classification (NCBI taxonomy): domain Eukaryota; kingdom Metazoa; phylum Chordata; class Mammalia; order Rodentia; family Muridae; genus Meriones; species Meriones unguiculatus. The sequence goes on from NC_083366.1 coordinate 37,462,183, forward strand.
GCCCTGCAGATGGTGGCCCTCTGGTTATCAGGAGTGGTGTAGTTATTTGCCTGGAAATGCCTCCAGAAATTGCCTTTGTCTTCCCAGGAGTACACTGAGACTTTCAAGAGTGATCAAGTTTCCTTTTTATGTTCCTGGCTGCAGGCAGAGAGGTAGCATTTGGACTAGGTTTCCTGGCAGGCATTTTTTTGTCTTTAAGTATACTTTTGGTTCCTTTATTCAGTCCACAAACACTTAGTTTTCCTTTAGATTACTTTCTAAATATTTTTTGTGGCACTTATATAATTTGTATGCTCTTCTTTGTGAGATAAAAAGAGTATAAATAATAAAGTAAGTTGAATGTTGGTAGTTATATTTTATCACTATTTCGTTCATCATCCATGGACAGTGAAATTGATTCACATGGTTGCAAAGCCTTAAACACAAGAATAGAACAGAGTAGCTCAGAGTGTATCTTCTATTTTTTTTTATAAAATATTTTTTTTCATATACTTACATATCAAACATATAGATTGAACTGCTTCTTCACCTTTTGTTGTGATGAGCGAGCCAGGTCACAAATATGGGGAGTTGCATCTCCTAGTGGCTGTCATATCCTCATTGGTTAATGCCTTAGTTTATTGGTTTATAATCACGTCAGGGACAAGGGGTAGAGAGAGGGAGGAAGGGAGAGAGTGAGGGAGAGAAAGAGAAACAGACAGACAGACAGACAGGCAGACAGAGACAGAACCTTTCACAAGGGCACGTTTTCAAATCTCATTGCCAGAGACTGAGTAGGTGACTTGGGTGGTCCTAGAAGTTTCTGTTTAAGATATTCTCTGGGGAATGCTAGTACAGGAGAAGAGCCAGGGATTTCTCAAGAAAGAGCCCTGAGCTTCAGGGACAGACAGGTTTCCTTTCTAAAGAACTGGACCTATAGCCATGGGGCATGATGTACTCTGACCCAAAGTTGTTACAAGGTAACATCGAGGAGTATATGCTTGTACTGCCATTTCGTAGAATGATTTATAAAACCACTATCAATAGCGTCATACACTGTCATGTCATTCATTATTTCTGAGGCATTGTAATCATTTTTCGGAGGGGAATCATGTTTGCCTAAGAAATTCTTACTGTTGGGTTTCAAAGGGACTGCCCGAGTCTGTCTGCCATCACTTCTTCAGCACACAGTCACAGAGATTAGCCTTTTATGAAGAGCTGAGAGAGTGCGAAAACTCGTGATCCCAGTCTTAGTCCTTTGTTTGTAAATAACATGTCACTGCTCTTCCCCTCCAGCTGCACAGGCCTGTGCAAGGTACAGAGCTAGACATGCAGAGCGCAGGGGACTGCAGTCTACCTTGACCCCCTTAGGGTCAAACCTTGGCTACCCTCGGTCTGTGGCAAAGTTCTTGTAAATTAGTTCTCTCCTAAAATAGAGACCCCTTTCCATTCCTAAAATAGCATAGTTACCATCCTCTTGTTACTTACAGCCCAGTGAGTTAGGTAATATCTGCATCACTATGGTAACCAGTGACTAATTTTTGAAGCTTGTACATGCCATTAGTTTCTGACTTTCACTTGCTATGAAATGGTTTTCCTCTCTTACACACACACACACACACACACACACAAAATCACCTTTAATTTAAAAGTGAAAATAGTCTCTAACCCTGGCTCAACATGGGAACACATGAGGCCAGGGAGGGATGTCTGGGTTTGTGCCGAAGATTTCCTCATGTTATCTACACCCATTGTTAAAAATAGTTCTCATTTGCTTATTGGGCCAGTAACAGGGTTTTCAGTGTAGTGAAGACAACCTTATGTTCAGGAGTATTCTGTAGAAGTATAGTGTGAAAAGTTGTAGGGGACGTGAAGATGCATATATTTGCAAATTCTGTCTCAGAAACATAAATTGCAGGATAGATGAGTGATGTGTGTGTGTGTGTGTGTGTGTGTGTGCGTGTGTGTGCGTGTGTGTGCGCGTGCTAGCGCATACATGCATGTATGTGTTTCAGTGAAATTTCTCTTTAGGGTAAAAATGGCAGTGAGAGTGCTTTTTTTCTTTAGTCATCACCTTCATTGCAGTCTAATGAGGTAAGCATCTTCATTTTAATGGGGAAGTGAGACCAAGGGAAGTTACAAGACAATTGAGACCAAGACAATTTGTGTAGGGCAGGCACATCAGAAATGATGAAGCCCATCCAGGCCCTGGTAGCTGTGCTTGCAGAACTGTGGGGATCCCTCTGTCATGCTGTCTGGGCTCCTGTGGGTTGAAACCCTTTGTTTGCTGACCTCTGGTTGGTGATCCTGATCCCCATTATCTGAGGCATTACAGGACAACAGCACAGTCATTGCCAGTGTCACCGACTGACTTTCTTACACTGCTGTAGAGGGGAATTTACATCAGGTGTAACTTCCAGTAACTCGATAGAGAGTTACCTTTCTACCTGCCTTCGCTACAGAGTATGTGACCATCAGGGATAAGTACTGTGATCGTACCAGTGGCATTTTTTTTTCCTTTTTCAGGGAAATGAGAAAACTGACTTGCTCTTTTTAACTCTAGGTAGGCAGAAAGGGGTGGACCCCTCCAAACTGTAGACATTGGAGGAAGCATTATGAGTGGTCTACTTTCGGATAACTGAGGCTGTGCCGTATTTGCTGAATGGTACTTGGCCCCACTCTGCTAAGACCAACTCAGTTACAGATGGAGTAGAGAGATCGATCAGCATAAATACTTTATCAGTGAATCCTTTATCTCTTAGTCGCAGGTGTGTTGAGATTTGTGCAGGCTCTGTCTGCAAAGCTGTTCCTGGAGCTTCCAAGAGGAAGCGGGATTGTTTGGGGGGACACCTGTGTTCTTCTAGCCCCTTCTCTTAAGCGTTCTGCTCTCTCAGCCTGTGTTCCACAATTCCTGACAGACAGCTGTGCGGCCTCTGGGATGGGGCATCCTGTCATAGGAGATTGTTGAGCAAATTCCATTGTCAAGCCTTGGTCATAAGTCATCAGAGTAAAACGAGCATCCAGAAAGTATTGACGCTCCTTGATAAGCGGAGAGGAGCAAAGCTTCCTGTCCTGATTTCCATATCAGGTTTCTTTTTCCTGTGTTTCAGCCTTCTCAGAGGCCAATCTGCTCCACCTCCAGGCCCTCCTCTCATTGAAACCAACATTTGTGACTGACAGGCAAGAACATTCTTAAAGGCAGGGATTTAAGCTTGAGAAATTTTGTGGCCCAGCAAGGTTCTTCCTAAGAAGGTTCTTTTGATAAGGGGTAAATATTGCTTCCTCAGCAAACTTTACACCACAGCCAGATGTGGACAGAGTGTGTTAACACCTGCAGCATTGGCCAGCTCTTTCAGGCCTGGTCTTTAGCAAGCATGCGCAAAGCATAAGCTGCTGAATTCTTTGCTGGCCTTGTGACCAGACCAGACATTCATTGGCAGTGCTTTACAGAGGCCAGGTTAGCTACATGGGTATGTGTTCCCAGCCTTTGTCAAAAACGGGACTCTTATAGACACGGTAAGTTCCCATTGTGTACCAGGGACTGTGCTAAGTTTTGGGTACAGTTCTACAGTTCCAGCCTTCCTGGTTCTCACAGTCACTCACACAGGTCACTTGATTACAGTGACAGTAAGTGCCACAGAGGAAAAATGTCCCTGGGCTTAATGAAGTCCCCAGCAAGTAGCATGTAGGTGAAGGTCTAATGAAAACAGGTAGAGGTAAAGGCAGCAGCAAAATGACTCAGATGAGTAGGTGGGTGTGAACTCTCAGAACTTGGGAGGCCATGGGTAAGAGTATTGCTATGTGTTTGAGTCCAGCCTGGTCTACATGGTAAGATCCTGTCTCAGATAAACACAGCCAAAGCTAATCAAATAATAGAACCACACAAATAAAACAGGCCCAGATTATTTGCTTGCAAAGAGCAGGTGGAAAGAGCCAAGGCTGAGGTGGGCTAAATATGGCTGAGTAATTTTTGCATAAGCCACAATTCAGGCCCTTTAAGGGTGTTTTCAGACTTCTGGCTTTATTCTAAAACTATATAAAAGCTCTGAGGTAATTTGAAGTTGGACTTGACCACAAATTTTCGGGTTATTATCACTCTGATTGATTGTGTTGGAAGCACAATCAATGGAAGAAATTATGAAAAAAAAAACAAACAATTCATTGTGGATAGAAAAAGAATTCAAGGTTGGCTTGAAATACACATAGAGATGGACACAAATGCTACTTTCCATTCTTGAATCCAAGGAAAAAAAAATAGGCCCAGATAGCAGAGTCAAAATATCTGCTTTCATCAGGGTGTGGTGACACATGGCCTTTAATCCCAGCTCCAGGAGGCAGAGGCTGGTAGATCTCTGAGCCTGAAACAGGCCTGGACTCCATTGAGAGCTCCAGACCAGCTAGGGCTGTTTATTAAAACTCCCTTTTTTTTAAGGAAGAAATGTCTGCCTTCATAAAGCTTACTGGTCATCACCTCCGTGGCAACTTAATAATGGCTATAAAGCCCTTGATTCAAGAGCGCTTTGAATCAAAGTGCTCTTTGCTTATTTCAAATGATGTCTTCTTAATAAGTCTATTTTTATAGCCAGATAAAATGTCAGTGTTTACTTACCCAACTAACATACCAACTTCAACTTACTGTTTAGAATTTACTTTGAGTACAGATGTTCCTAATTTTAAACATATATATTCTTTCTAACTTTTATTAGGAAAAAGTAGAAAAAAATAAATGCAGTATTTCCCATACATCAGTGTGCAGAATATAAGAAGGATGATTTTTTTTTCTTAGATTTGAAAGCTCGGTGTATGCTGGATTGAGCAAGATAAATAAGACACAGACTTTGTCTCCATTGGAAATTTCAGTCTGAAGATAAATTAGTTTGTATCATCTTATGACTTAAAGGCCTTGTGTTTGGAAAGATTATTGTGGATATGAGTTACATAGGTTTATAATTGAACCATTATAAGTTCTGTGTCTTATTAAAACCCTGCTGTGTGGTTTGCAACCCTTCTACTCTTTCTCTGTTGTTACTATGAGGAGCTATAGTTCGAACAACCTAAAATAACAACAGTCTTTGTTATTTTTCTCTTGTGACAAAACACTATGACCAAGACAACTTACAAAAGAAAGAGTTTGTTTTGGGCTTACAGTTTCTGGGGAGTAAGTCTATGATCATCACGATAGAGGCATGACAGCAGCTAGGCAGGCATTCCTCTGGAGCAGTATCTAAGCTAACATATTTCATCTACAGGCACTAGGGAGAAAGAGAGAAGAGAGAGGGATGTGGGGAGGGAGGAAGGAAGGATGAGAGTCAGAGAGACACAGAGACTGAGGTACGTGCTAACTGGGAATGAAACTTCAAGGTCTGCCCTCAGGGACACGCCTTCACCAAGGAGGCCACACCTCCTAATCCTTCCCAAACATTTGCACCAACTGGGGACCAAGCATTGTATGTGCCTGTGTGGACCCTGCTCATTCAAATGACAACAACACTACATAAGTGAACAATGCAGTGGTTTTCTGTCATGCATCATCTTTTTTTTAGGGTAGCAAGGCTATGATGTTCTTATGCAGGATATTTCTGTCTTCTAAAACATTAGCTTTCAGACCTAAAGGCAGAAGTAGAGATTTATTTCCAGCAGCCCATAGCAAAGACTCTGACACATGTAACTAGTATAGGTTTACCAGGCTAGTGCAACACCCTGGTGGATGGAAGCATAGACTCAGAATCAGAGGCTACAGAAGTGAAAAGAGACTCATTAGCTTATGTGCACACTGAAGTTTCCAGAAAGGAAGACATTGACCATGACTTGAAAGTATTGCTGACACCCTTTCCCTACTTAACATAATATTTTTCATTAAGTGAAGGGGTAGTCACAATACACTCTGTGACAGTTTTTTTCAACAACCATGGAACATTTGGACACAACTACTTGTCAGAGTCAGCCACTAGGAACGCGGGTTCTGTAAGTTGTTTGCAACATGTGAAACATGAGCCAAGAATTAGCTTGTCAGCCCTACGCCAACCCCTACAGTTTGAGTTTCTCTAATTGGAAGTTCCAAAGATTGTTAGTATTAATATTTATTTTAAGAGCATCTTGGATCCCCCCCACACCCACCCAGTTCAGTAGTTGAAGATCAAAGGCAGGGTTCAGTCAAGGGTGAAATGCTGGTTTCAGAACGAGCGTGGTACTTGGTTCTGGAAGGATGGCTGCAGTCGAATAGAACTGCTATTGCTACTGCTGTTGGACTCCCACCCTTTCTGAATCCATCACGTATAACATGTAAAAACTGAAACACGTGCTCATGCTCACACACCCTCATACACACTACACACATGCACACATACATCATATACACGCACCGGACAGGCAGATACACACATACACACATACCCTCATACACACCACACACATGCACACACACATCATATATATACACCAGAAACATACTACGCAAACACACCCTCACACACACGCATACACACACATACCACACACCACATACACCACATATATGCACTCGTGTACATAGACCACACACCACTCATACCATACATACCACATACATGCACACAGGTACGCACATAATACACACAATAAACACTACACACACACACCTCATACAGGTACACATGTGCACAGGCACATACCACATATACCACACGCTTGCCCAGGCACACACCAACACACCACACACATTGCACACACGCATACAAGCACACACACATACACACACACACACACCCTTCACATTGTTCTTACATTATCTAGCCCTGTCGCTGGTCTCCATCCTGCCAAAGCCTTCACTGTCAGGAGCGCCCCTCCTGTATTCTGATGTCTTTGCTCTTAGTGACTCAAACTAAATTGGCAGTAGACATTTTGAAAGCCCAAGAAACATTTTGGGTGGTTTTGGAACTTTGTAATTACAGCTTGAGAACTGGATAGAAGCTCTCATTTTGAATTACTCAGTGTTTTTCCTTTAGCGAGGATTTGGAAGTGCATAAACTTCAAGAAGAAGGGAAAAGCCAGTCTAAGCTGAATCACAAAAACGAGAGGGGGTGTGAGCAAGAAGGGCAGTGATGCCATGAGCATTACTCAGCTAGCAGTGGTTTTTGTGACATGTTATTTAAGTTTGCCACTGACTCGTGGATATGGGCTATAACAGGATGATTACATAGATGGATGCCTTGTTTGCCCAGGCTCTGTGGCTTGAGTTTGGTAAGATATGGCCACTTCTAGAATTACAGGCGAAGGTAAATGCCAGAGGTCATCATGATTCCATGTTCACTGCCTCAGCTATTAAACCAATGAATAGCTTGACTCAGTTGCTGAAACCTTTAACTGTGTGGTGTTCAGCTGCAGAATGAAGGACATATGGACTTCCTCCGAAGACAGAATTCCTCCCTGATTTTTTCAAAAACAGGTTTTTCTCTGACTGCAAATGACCCTAGAGACAGGAGCCTACCCTTCCCAAACCCAAACAGGCAACCGTGAGACACGGATACTTGTTATCGAAGCTCTCAGTTCCAAGCATGGCCCTGTGTCTCTTCCCATGCGTTCCAAAGCCAGGGTCTTGTTTAAAGGCCTCTAAAGACAACCATGCTAGTGCTTTTGTTCCTTAGGCAGGTGATTTATTTCCAAATAGCTGTTACCTTGTCTTTCTCAGTTTGGGGTTGGGAGCCCAGTGTATTTGCACGTGTGTTTGTGAGATGTGTGTATGCGTGCATGCACTAAGAGGAAATAAAAAAAATCATACAACATTAGCTACTTTGTTGCTTCTTTTGTTTATTGTTGTTTTTAGGGTATTATTGCTACCTTGCTTTATATTTTTAAAACATTTGCCAGAAACTGTTAAAAAGATTTTATGATTATTAATGGTTGTATTTAACAGTTGGGCACCCATTTCATTATTCTTTGCTCTCCATGATCAAAACCAAAACTAGGATACCCCCAACTTGTGTTATCCCATTGTCTAGAACTCTGCTCAGTAGATAATTGCTAGAAGGACAAATATTGGTTACTATCATTATAAACCAGTAACCTGGGGTCAGGTGTAAGAGATCAGTGTGGACAAGAACATAAGAGAAAGGAGGAAAGGAAGAAAGGTAGCATTAGGTCAGGAGCCTGTGGAGAGAATGCAGAGGAAGGAGAGTTTTGTCTGTCCCATGAAAATGAGTGTGCCTGTAGCTATGGGCCACCTTGGTCAGGTAAGATATAATAATTATTGTATAATGTCTTTTTCTTCCCTGATTTGTATTGTTCTAGTTATCTATTGCTGCCTTCAAAAAACCCTGCACAATTAGTAAGTTAAAATAAATTTTCTTCCTGGTGGTGGTGATTGGTTATGCTCACTGAGGTTTCTGGTCAGGAATTTGGATGTGACGATGCAGAGCCAATGGGTTTTCATTGCTTGGAAAGATGTGCTGGAATCATTTAGAAGTATCTTTACTCACAGGCTATGGTGACTCAAAAGACTGGCCTCATAGGGCATGGTAAACTTGAGGTCTCCTCTCCCTACCAATCTGTAGTATTCCTGTATCGCCTGGGCTTCCTCTTAGCATGGTGGCAAAGTTCTCAGGGGCAGCTTTATGGGGCAGAGACTTTTCAGACAGTAAAACAGCAATTATGTGGCTTCTATTTGCATACCCTCAGAGATGCTGGTACTCATTGCACTGTGCTGTGTTAGTCTAAGCATTCATGGCCTGCCCAGATTCAAGGGACAAGATCTGGACTATTCTTTCCCATGGAAGGAGTAGGAGAGGACCTAGAGGGTTTGATGATAAAGACTTTCTACCATCCTTGACATTTCTATCAGGGAAAAGTTAGGGGGTAAGCATTCTCTTTCCAGAGATTACCAGAGAAGAAACGGGCTTCTACCTTTGCTGATTTTAACTGCTTAAGCAGAAAAGAGAAAAAAGGATGAAGGAAAGGATAGAAGAAAACGTGTGCTATAAAAATATAGGGCAGCAGTGAACCACATTTCCAAGTAGATGAGGGGCACACAAGAAGAGATCGTTGGGGCCAGAGAGGTGGCTTGGTGGTTAAGAACACTTGCTGCTCTTGCAGAGAACCTGGGTTTGATTCCTAGCACCCGCATGATGGTTCATAACCACCGGTAACTCCAGTTGCAGGGGATATGGTACCTTCTTCTGGCCTCCTTGGACAGCAGGCATACATGTGACACAGACACATATGCAGGCAAAGCACTCCAAGGGATGTAAGTAAATATATTTGAAAAGTTTAGGAACACAAGCAAGATTCCTGCTGCTCTTTCTTGCCTGGGAAGAGGGAAGAGAGCAGCGTCATGTGTTCTCAGCAGCACTTCTTGCACCCTTTGACCTAAGTACAGCTGTGGGGATGTTAGTTACTTTGAGTTACTTCCCTCTTTGTCTTGGTTTCAATAACTGCTTTTCACTGGGAAACGTGGTGCTCCAACTGATGGGAGGAGCTGTGAGCTAGCTGTGAGTCTTTCCAGTATCTGGGTGTGACAGGTGTCATGGTCACCTTGGTTATCAAGTATAAAATGCACCTTGCACTTTTATAGAAATGGGGAGAGGAGGCAATAAAATTTAACTTTCAAAGTTCATTTACTTGTGCTGGATTTTGTGAAGAACACCTTTAGTCCCAGGATTGGGAAGCAGAAGCAGTCAGATCTCTGTGAGTTCAAGACAGTCTCCTCTACAAAGAAGTTCCAGGCCAGTCAGGGTTATACAGTGCGATCCTGTCGTAAAAGAAAAGTTTTTTTTTTTTTGTTGTTGTTGTTTGTTTTTTGTTTTTTTTTGTTTGTTTTTGTTTTTCTTTGTGGTCTTACTCCAGAAATTTTACTTTATTGAGTGGTACATGGAGAGAGATGGTTATCTAGTCAGTTTTTTACTTAATTTTATTTGTGTGCTGAGAGAGAATGTGTGTGTGTGAGAGAGAGGGAGAGAGGGAGGGAGGGAGGGAAATCACTGTGTGTGTATAAGCACCCTCATTCCATGGCACTCACGTGGAGGCAGGAGATAACTTTGGAGACTCTGTTCTCCCTCTACAGTGTTTGAATGGGAAGTGGAGTTCAGGTCATCAGGCCTGCAGTGGCAGTTGCTTTCACTCACTGATCCACCTCCTGAGTCCTCTGACTTTTATTTTATTTTATTTTACTCTATTTCTTCTCTTTCCTTGGTCTCCTCTCTCCTGGTATATTCTCTTTCTCTTCTGATTCTTCCTTACACTTATCTGCTTTTTCTTTATCTGTGACTTGCTTCATTCTGTCCCACAATTCTTCCCTACTGTCTACTATATTGGGTTACCAGCTGTATTTAAACAAACAAACAAACAAACAAACAAAAAACCAAGCCAAGCCAAGTGAAACCAAACCAAACCACCAACCAAAAACCCCATTTCCTACTCTATCCATTGAATGTTGCTTCTTCTTCTTTCTCGTCTTCGTTTTTTCTTTTTCCATCCTCCTCCTCCTTCTTCTTTCTCCTCCTCCTCTGCCCTCGCCCTCACATTTGTTTGGAATGGAAGTTATCCCAGCAATTGCCTAACATGTACTTTAACTACTGAGCTGGATTCCTAGACCTCTTCCCATATATTTATTTATATGTGTGGGGGTGGGGAGCCTACCAAACTGATTGTGTAGAGTCACAAGACAATGGGCAAATGAGTTTTCTTCTACTAGGTGAGTCCTAGGGATCAAACTCAAGTCTTCACCATTCTGGATAGCTCCAGAAAACCTGTCGAGACATTACACTGGTCTCTTCTCCCTTCTTGGTCCTTAGACACCCTTTTTTGCAACCTCAAAGCACAATAGATAGTTTTATATTTTCTGATGCTAGATAAAAATGACATAGTACTTTACTTACTTTGAACAACTCATGCAAAACTTTTTTCAGGATCTTCAGCTCTTAAGCAAACAGATATAAAATCTCACCATATTTCTGAATCATTTATGTAGATAAGAAACTTTAAAGCAGAACAAACCCAAAATAAAAAAAAAAGGACTTGTCAAATGATTAGGGTATAAAACTGGCATTTTGGTACACACACTAAAATATTTGACATAAAGAGTATATTTGAATTTATAAAATGTATAAAAGATTTTACATACATGTTTATAGATTGCATTTTAATGTAGTATATAATAGACATTTTAACATGCTAGTTAATATGCAGAGTCTATTTCATTATGTAATGAAGATTAAGTGAAGCAATGCCAGTGAAATTGCCTGGTATGTTAGCCCTTGGTCCTCTCACAGTGAGTCATGTTTCCTATTGTTAACTTTGTAAAGGCTGAAAAATATCCTATTCAGTTTTGTTGAAACCATATTTATATTTGTACTTTTGAGCTGAACCACTATCTGTTTTGTTCTTTCTCTCTGCTTTTAAAAGACAGCGCTGAAGTATTTAGTTTATAATGTGTTTCGTTATAAACTTTAGACAGAAGTTGAATGCTAACTCCCAAGAAATTGTGTCACCCAGGATCATCTGTAGTGTCTATTCACTGTCAAGCTCTTAGGCACCAGGCTCTTTGATGAGTTATTGCATTTGAGGATTTAGAAGTCTTAGTCCTTTGGGGATTTCAGGCCACACAGGTACAAAGTGTCAAAACTTATAACTGAAATACCCTCAGTATCTCCAAACCTTTGAGGAATCATAGGATTTTATTAATAGGATCTCCTAAGACATTTCTTTGAGTTGTTTAAGCACAAGTAAAATAATCAACTGAAGCTCTACCAACAGACCAACCTAAATGGTAATGATAGATAGTGGCTCTGTGCAGGCAGGCGCTCTTATGGGCAGTGGTCTGATCACACTGATTTCAGCATTTCATTTCCTCCTCTCTGGTGCATGTATTTAGGCTTTCCACGTGTACCTGATTGGGCTGATTGCTTTTGCTTTAAGTTAGACATTCATTCACTCTAAAGAAATAGTCCAACCCAGGTACCTGTGGTTCCTAATGCCCTTGGCTGCTGTGAGGTAGATGGAGATACTTGGAGCTTGCTGGCTTGGGGTCATGCCAGATGGCCAATAAAGGCGAAAACCTAGTTGCACTGCTTTTCCTAAGTGTTGAGTAGCTTTTGTTGGGTTTCCTGTATGTGTTTTAAAGAATGAGAGTTGGAATTGGAAGTTAGTTACACAAATTTGAAAGGAAAAAGGGTCCTGATCCAAAAATGGCCATGGTGGCATGCCATTGTATTCTCAGCAGTGAGGAGACTGAGGGAAAATATTGGTAAGGTCGAGCCCAGCATGTACTATATAGTGAGACTTTGGAGAGAGTGAGAGATGGAGATAGGGAGAGAAGGGGAGAAAGAAGGAGGAGAAGGGATGGAAAGGGAGGAAGAGAGACTGAAGTAGACCGATTCCTTTTTTCCAATCATCTGCAGGCCTCAGGTAAGTGGATATAAGTGGTTACCATAAAGAGTAGCTAGTTTATGTGTGAAGAGCTCCAATATCCTCAGCCACATGGAGGTTTGCTAGTGTAGTTAAGGTCTGCAATCAGTTGACTGTGGATCAGTTAGAAGGGCAATGATCCTGTGGGCCTATAGAAGAGAAAGAAGGATGTAATCTGAGGAAGAACATACTGCATGTTGTGGACAGGGCAACAGCAGAAGGTAAGGTCTTCAGAGGCTTGAGAGGCCAGTCTCTTCAGTCTCTAAGCAGAGTGGTCCCTTAGCTAAGACCCGAGATCTGGGAAATGGAGCAATAGGGACTTAATCCATGTAGGCAGAGAAAGGGTATCCTGATAACGGACAGCTCATTGCCACCTCCTTTCAGACCTAGAGGTCTCAGAGTGATGATCGCTCTCAGGCTAGTGGAAAGTGGGATAATTTATTAGGCAGCCTTAAAAAACTAGGACACCAAGAAGGGAATAGAGTTCCGCCACCCCGAGCCAGACAAAAGAACACAAAGGCAAACTGCATGCAGAATATTGGTATATTATTATAATGATCAGCTGTATTGCTGGTTATTGAATTTTTATGTTAATAAGAAGGTCTGACTATTCCTGTTGATTACCTCAATAAAGCATGCATTTACAAGCCCATCAACACACACTGGTACTAATGCGATGCCTCTTTGTCTATTTTTGTTTCTGGGGCATCAGCTGAGATTCTTTTTTTCCCCCGTTTCAGAATAAAATGGGTCCCATTATTTGAAAACCACTGTCTGGCTGATAGGCACTTGGTAAAAAGGCTGAATTTGTGGTGTTTCAAGAATGTAGCTGTTGGCAAAGGAAAAAGGAACAGGATTATATGAGGCTACCTTATTATCAGCACATTGTTTTAAAAATATATGTTTATCTTTAATTGTTCTCTCATTGCAGAGTAATGTGTAGATATAAGAAACCCAGCCACTAATGTTGATTCAGATATAAGTTTTGCATTATGAATAGTGGTTTCCGTAAGAGCTGAAGTTACTTAAAGGGTAGTTTGAAACTTTTTAATTGGGACAAATATAGCAAAAGTATAAAAAAAATGGTGTAACAGACACCCTTATACTCTACCACCTAGATGATAAGAGATGTTAAGACTTGGACTTGCCACAGCCCTGCTCTGTCTCTTCCTTTGTTCTCTCCTCCAAAGAAGTGAATACAAGCCTGAAGGGGATGGCATTCTTCTGTCTCACTAATAGGTTCTCTGCATATCTGTATGCTCATATATATGCTGTATCGCTTTGTGTTTTAAACTTTAAGTAATTGGTGGAGGGGAACTGGGGAGGTTCCTCAGCAGTTCTGAGCACATGCTGTTCTTCAAGAGGACCTGGTTTGGCTTTTCTATGTTGGTTTACAACTTTAACTCCAATGTCAGGAGATTGACGTCTTCTTCTGGCCTCTCTGGGCACTTCCCAAGCATGATACACATACATACATTCAGGCAAAACATTCACACACATAAAAGCTAAATAAATTTTAAAAAAGCAGATAATTGCTGTCTCCTGAAGGTAACGTTTTGTGATTTAATTTTTTTTTTTTAAATTTGGTAATATTCGTGAGGTGAACAATGTATGATGTTCTATGGCATGGACAAAAGAGTTCATCTAGATGTTTTTCTTACAGATAATCAGTTGTTTCCTCACTTTTGTTGTCACAGCGCTGTGCTATAAATGTGTTTGTCTGGAACCGTTTAACAGCTTTTCTAGACTGGAATGCAGAAACACATTGGGTCAGCTACAACACAGAGTGCTAAAAGGATTTCCAGTGTGGGTCTGCCAGCCTCTAGCCACACCCACAAGATGGCAAGTTTCTATTCCCTGATGTGAACTAATGTGATCACTCTCCTGCTATCCTAAGCCAGCTGGATGGGGCTGCCATGGGGCTTTTTTGTGGCTTTAACTTGCATTTACCCAACTACTGTGGCTGGGCATATTTTTCCATATTTATTTTCTACTCAGATTTCTCTTCTGAAGTGACCAGTACAATCTTTGTCCATTTGTGGTGTGGGAGCGCTTTGTCCTCAAAGCTGTTTTACAGAGTTGGCTATGGTGTTGTCAGACAGACCTTCATAAAAATCATTTTCACATGATCATATTGGTTTCTTTCCCTTTGTCATTTGCCTTCAGTATTTTCAAAGCACTTTCTCTTTTTCATGTACTTTAAAGCTATTCTCTTATATTTCTCTCACAACTTTGAAAGTTTCAATCTTCATGTAAGCCATTAATCCAGTTTGACACTCTGTATCATGTGTGCGCAGAAATGAGACTGACGTTTACTTTAATCCTTTTGGATGAAGACAGCCAGGCATGCTAGCGTCCTTTACTGGAATATTTATTGTCCATCTCCTCTTGCACTTGGTTTGCTTTGTCCCTGGTGTAGCATGTCAAGTTTTTGTGAATCGGGGGTCCCTATTACTCTCTGTTTCATTCTATTGCCGTGTAGCTTTGTGCTTGTAACTTAGTAACAAGACTTTATTTCTAGAAGATGGAATTTGCTTCTGAGGCCTCTCCTTACAATCTCCCTTCTTTCACCCCTTTCTCCTCTTCTTTTTCTTTCTCTCTTTTAGAGCAAGTCAAGTTGCCTAGTCCTTTACCATATACATTTTGACAATTTCTTGCCAAATCCCATTAGTATTTTGCTTAAAATTGAATTTTATTTATGGCTTAACTTTTTGGGAAAATTGCTTTCTTGAGGTTATTTGACTATATCACCCATGATGACACTTACTAGAACATTGATCAATAAAGCTTTAACATTTTTTTCAATAAAGGTCTTGTGTATATTGCTTAGCTAGCTCTTATTTTTGTATCCTTCATAAATGGTACCTTTCCTAGCTCGTTGTGTACCATTTGTTGAGTATTTTCTTGCATAAGAAATTCTTTTAAGCTTATGTTCTGCAAATATAGAAATATTTTTATGAATCTATTCTCTGTTTTGTATAGATCAACATTCTCAAGTATCAAAGAGATGAGCTAACTGTGGGTCTGTGGGAACAGCAAACAAGCTTTACTTTCTAGGTTCTTACTCAGTTTCATCTAAGTCTTCCTGTTTTGCTAGCATCTTTCCTTTTCATATTGGCCAGTGTTTCTCTGATTCATGCCACCTTACTCAGCAGGATCTTTTTATAGTAAGAAACACGAATCTCATTCCAGACCTTCCGTGAATAAGGCACTTAATTTACTAAATAGATATCCTTAATAACAATTAGCTAATTCATTTGGGCAGACACATTCTCAGCAAAGAATAAGTCTACCAAATAAATGTTTCCTCTGGCCATTACCTGTAGTTGAGCTGTTAAAGAAAACACCAGTCCTGATTGCATTAGCTTCTAAAAGGTTTATTTACTGCATCACTCAAACACAGGTACGTGTAGGGTTTGCTGAGTGACAGGTAGCTGGGGAGACTCATCCTAGCACTGAGTGTGCAGCTCCAGAGAAAAGGGGAAGTACTCACATGGCATGCTGGCTTCCACATGATTTTAAAATGATTTTATGACATTTAATTGCCATACAAGCATTAAGATATTATATTTTGTTGTGTATCCATTTTGAAACAATCATTCTTTTTATGGCTGTGTAGTACTATGCATCTATATGCCTATATCACATTTTCTTTATCCACTCATCCCTTCATGGACACCTAGGTGATTGGTACCAGGGCTATTGTGACTTGTGCCACCGTAAACACGAGAATGCAGGTGTGTTTTAAATATGCCGGCTTCATTTCCTTTGGATGTGTACTCAGGAGTGAAATTGCTAGGGCAGATGGTAGTTCTATTTCTAATGTTGTGAAACTTCCAAACAGTTTTCCATAATGTCTACTCTAATATGACATCTCCACCAACGGTGTCAAAGTTCCTTTTGATTCACAGCCTCTGCAGCATTTGCCAGTTTTTGTCGTTTTGAAAATAGCTATTGGAGAAACTGGGCACGGTGGCACATGCCCGCAATCCCCGAACTTGGGGGCAGAGGTAAGGAGGTCTCTGTGAGTTTGAGGTCACCCTGGTCTACATAGTAAGTTCCAGGACAGCCAGAGCTACATAGTGAGACCCTGTCGATAGATAGATAGATAGATAGATAGATAGATAGATAGATGAATAAGTGAAAGGAAAGAAGGAAGGAAAAAATAGTCTGTTGATGATTCAAAGTTAAATATTGGTACTTGTAGAACTGAGATAGTTCTACACTCTCTTTAAACATGTCATCTGTATGAACTGCTAGAAACGTCTCTCACTTCAGCTGCAGCAGTGGAAGAGGAAAACAGAGGGAAGGAGGCTGGAGTGGGGCCTCTGTGAAAGCCTACTCTCTGATGTGGGCTCCTAGGCTAGTCAGGTCTAGCTCTGTGGCCATATCCTGTTTTCCAGAATTGTCTTTCTAACCTCCTGTTACATAAGAGTGCTTCTCTTTAGGGCTGGGACAGGTGACTCTTTAGGAATGAATATAGACAGAGTTGGAAGCGTAAAGCCCAGAGGTGGTGTATGTCCAGGGCACTTTGGGACATCACTTTGCAACAGGGTGGAGTGTGACTCATTTGTACTTGCGATTCATTGTAAAAGCTTACATCAGTAGTGGAACAAGAACTCAGTTTTCAATGATATCTGTGCCTGATAAAATAAATACTCATTGGATAACTGAAGGTTATAACTTAGGGAAGGGTTTCAGACTTAAGTTGTAGGAAGAGAGAATGATTATTATTTCTCTCTTTGAAGTCCTAAGTGGCCTGTTAACTTTAGTTCTGAACTGTAGTTTTTCTTTTCCTCTGGGTTCTGTCATGATTAAAATGTTCATTCTATTCATTGAGAAAGTATAGACTGAGCATATTTTAGGCTTTGGCGATGAGCTAAACATGGAAGATGCCCACTCTCCTTAAGCACATCCTCCTGTGGGTGTGGAAAGAGACCAGCAGTTTTTAGAAAATGAACAAAGTATTCATTTTTATCTAGAGTTGGCATAAAGCAGTCATGTGGGTAGAGTATGGTGTGTGTGTCTATTTTAGTTTATTCTGAGAGCATGGCTGTGCACTAAAGATTTAAGAATGGACCCAAAATAAGACTTGGCCAGCTTTAAGTTTGCAGTGATGCAAATATAAATGAAGGATACAGATGGATACTCACGGCTCTTACTTTTCTAACCGTATGAGTCTAAAGAGATATTTTTACAGCCTGGATCAGGCGGGAGCTCTGCTTTCAGAATGTAGGCTTCCTGTGGCCCAGGCCCAGGCCTGGGCTCTGGGTTGGTGTTCTGTTTATGCCAACTCAGGAGTAACTCATATTCCCATAGAAGGCATTGACTGTCCATTCTGGCCAAGATCACTGTAAAGCACAGAGGCCTGTCTCTTTAGAAAGAACAAAAGGGAGCCAGATCATAGCACTGTAGGGCACAGAACAGGCAGTAACTGACGTCCTGAAGCATGAAAGAACTCGGTGTGTTAAAGAACAGAAAGAAACAGGACATTGGGATGGTGCGGGTGGGGTGTCAGATATGAGTGAAAATACTGGCCCGAGTCTTCTAAAGCCAGGGTTTTGGAAGGAACTTGTAAATACTATGGAGGTCCATTATGTCAACCTGTTGTTCTAAAGGGATGAACTAATGGGATGGAAGCTGCAACTGTATTCCACCAGGAAGGTACCCAGCAAGCCATACTAATCACATAGGCAGCAGCTGAGCCTTTGGAACCAGTAGGAACCAGAGCTATCTGCTGCTCCTATTGGAGGAAACTTAAAATATCATTTAAGATCACTGTGCTTTATTAGCAATTGTGGTACCTCGAGGACCTAAAACCTCCTTTTTTTTTTTAAACATGTGAGTTCAGAGGTCATTAACTGATGCCTATGGACTAAATCTATGATGTCACCCATTTTCGCATGTTAAGATTCCTGGAGCACAAGTTGTACCCTTTCTTCTTCCTGTCCCTCTCACCACAGACACTTTCTGGCCCACAATGCAGAAAATATTGTCTGGCTCTTTATAGAATATGTTTGAGCACCCCTGCATTAATAAAGTAGAGCGTGTACTATTATGACACAATTTAAAAAATATTCAAATAGCCATTTTACTTGTTTCTAAGCTTACTTGTTTCATTTCATGCACTCAAAAACGTTGTTCAGACTCCCGTGACTCCCAAGACCACAAAAGAGAAAGAAAAGAAGAATCCTGAGAATGGAGCCAGTCCTGATGAGACCTGATAGGCTAGGTCAGATAGAAGGGGAGGAGGACCTCCCCTATCAGTGGAGAAGAAGAAGGAGGGAGCGTGGGACTGGGAGGAGGTGAGGGAGAGGGCTATAGTAGGATACAAAGTGAATAAATTGCAGTAAATAATAAATAAATAAAAATTAAAAAAAAAAGAATCCTCGCACATCTGAGGCGGGAGTTTCAAATGAATGGGCTGACCTGTGCTTGCTTACTCTGCCTAAGATTCAGGCCCTCTGCCATGGCAGCTCCTCCACTTCTTCAGAATCTGTAATCGAAACTACACCTTCTCTAGGAATATAGCTGAGTCACTGTACGCACATTGAGTATGTCAATCTAAGGACTTGTTTTCATCGCAACAATAACTCCATCTTCATGTAGCATTGAGGAATGTTGTACACATGTACAGTCACCAATTCCTACCTCTGTTTTCTGCATCCGTGGATCCACACAACTTTCCGTGTGTAATTTTTCTTAAGCATTTCTTGTAGCACCCTTCTCCCTTGTCTTTATTCTCCACACAATACAGTCTAACGACCATTTTCATAGCTTCAGCATTGCGTTAGGGATCATCAGTAATCTTGGAATGATTTAAGGTATACAAGACCATGTGCAGAGATAAGATGCAAACACTGTGCCAATTTTTAGCATAAGAGAATTGAGCATTATGCCATGTGTCTGAAGGGCAACCTACATCATCCCACTTCAGTCATTGATCAAAACAGTTTCTCACAGACTGTGCCCCATGCCACGTTCTATCTAGGCAGTTCCTCAATTGAGGTTTCTTCATCTCAGGTGACTCTAGGTTGTGTAAGTAGACAATACAAACTAACCATCAGCAGGCTGGGGAGATGGCTCAGCAGTTAGGAGCCCTGGCTACTCTTTGGAGTGATCTGGGTTCCAGGGGGATCCCAGCCTCTGGGATCCGGCCTCTCTGGGTACATGGCATGTATGTGATGCACAGATATATATGCAAGCAAAACACCCATACACATAAAATAATTACAACCCAAGAACAATAAAACTCGGCAGCATGCCTTGTGTTTCCTGTGTGTCTTCTGTGTGTCAGGAATAGCGAATGCTCAGATGACAAAGTTACAATCACTGAAGCCAGGGACTGAGGCCTGCCTTACACCTGCATCTAGACATATAACAAGGCAGATTTTTAATGCTCAGAATGTCATTTGACAGCACACCAGCTCACACCTGGACACTCTTCTTTTCCTCAGTGTTTCCATCACTTGGTTTCCTGGCTCTCCAGTGTGAAGGCTTGTATAACATTTTCTGTCTCTAGACTTGTTGGCACTGATGCAGCCTAGAACAGGATGTGAAGTTGGTACTTTCCAAACTGGTTAGAGTCTCTGTTATCAGTGCTAGTGCCCCTGGAATTGACCTTTTGAAATGCCTTTTCCGAGAGTGAGTTTCTTTCTTCTAGATGTGGCTGAGGAACTTTTGTATTTCTGTGACTACAGGTTCTAACTTGCCCATCATAATTCAGGCTTAAACCTTAGCCCGTGCCGGTTGGTCAAAGGTAGCATAAAGTTATAGCAGCAGCGGCTGGCAAATAGGTGTCCATTCCAATGGTGTTAGACTGCTTCATGTCTTCATGGAGTTTACACAGATTCTTCTGTCCTATAGTTTGATAGTCACTCTCTGCCTTAAAAACATGGGCACAGCTTTATGTGTCAGACATTCTTCTAACTGTCACCTTTCCCATAACTTGCAGGTGAGGAGCACCATATATGTGGTAACCCAACAGAATGTCAGCATTTCTTCAGCATGTGCATGAGGCGCTGTCTGCATATGGTCATACTCCTGTATTCTCAAACATTAAACATTTTTTTACATCAGCACTTTGGTGACCATATTACACAACTAGCCTGCTTAACTATCATTTCTTTACATTTTACTTTGTCCTAAGAAACACTTGGAAGACTTACTATCTCAGTGATAAACCATCAGTATTGAACTAGTAGAAACTCAGTTTACATAGCTGGCTACTGGTAAAAGCTGGTTAATTATGAGTATCAGTGTCTCTGATGAGCCTAGAAGGAGCAGTTGCAGAAAAGTGGTCATGGCCCTCAGTCTGAGGAAGATGATCACATAGAAACTTGAGATCAGCAGTGCGCACTGCCTTTCTGGGCAGCTCTGGGCAGAGGGTACGACTCCCATTGGCCTCTCCAACTGCCCATCACTCACAGGTCGGTCAGAGGAAAGCGACTTGACCAGTTGGCCTGTGCTTTATTGCTGGAAGGGTGGGTTGCAGAGCTTCTCAGAAGCGGTTTCTGGCAAAAGTCTGGTCAGAGGTGTGGGGCATGCAAGACCTGAATGCGTTCAGCGTGGGGTAACGCGTGGGGTAACACAGGGGAGATGGTAACTTCGTTCCCTCTCCCAGTGAAGCATCTCATTCTGCCTAGCTGGAGAGACTCAGGCCCAGCTTCAGTGCCATAAAGCAGGGCCAAGCTTTTGTGCTGAGGCAGGGAAACGACTGGTCTATGCAGGCTGGACCTTACCTTTTTACTGTGCTTTAATGATGGGTATAGGGGACGTCTTTTATCAAATACTACCTGCACCTTTGATTCCCTGCAAGATAAAACTTTGAAGAGATGTTGGATTTGAAACCCCTTCCCCGCTTTTTTTTTTTTTGAGACAGGGTTTCTCTATTGTAGCTCTGGCTGTCCTGGACTTCATTTATAGACCAGGATGGCCTCAAACTCACAGGGATACAACTGCCTTTGCCTCTCCAAGTGCTGGGATTATGGATTTGAACATTTTAAAGGCCTTTATAAGACAGGACAAAAGTCATGCAACAAAAATTGTGTCCCTGTTGACTATCCTTCATGCTGTATATGGAAGAAAATGTGTATTTTTTTTTTTTTATCGTGGAACCCAATGTCTATTTACTCTTGGGATCTTGACATTATCTTTTAGGTTATTCACTTTGGTATTGAGGTACTGGGGACCCCCATCTCTGGGGGTTGGAACTTGTACACAGTTACTTAAGTCCTCTGTCTCTAGGCTTAAGTTTCCTGAACTTTTCTCTTCCCAGTCTAATTTACCACATCTGACAAATGTATTTCTCTAAGATTCCTTCATCATATCAGTAATCCTGCTCAAGAGCCTTAAGTATTTCCTCTGTGTTTGCTGTGCTGAGAATAAGATATAAAGTATTGACATTTGGCACTTGGCCCTTTGCTTCCCTCTGCGGATAAGGAAACAAGCTGCCCGAGAGCAGCTGGCCCAGGCCCAAGGTGGCGCTTCCTTCCTCCCAGTCCATTGTTCCACCCAGGCCATTGTTGGTGCAGCTTCCTAATGCCACCACTGTCCTCCAGCACAGCACCTGTCCAGGGAGAGATTTGACTGACACTTGACCTGGCCCTGGTGCTCCCACTATGCCCTTGCTGGTGCCGCTCAGCCAGTTGGAATGCTAACATTGTAGCCTGAGCTTCTGCATGGAGAGACTGTCCGCACTCACTTAAGTATTTTCACAGCCACATCCCATCTCTACTGAATGAATTGCAGCAGATAACATTTCAGGCTGTTAGAAGGACAGGGGCTTGAAGTACACCCTACCTGAATTTTAGACCTGGAGACAGAGCGCTTGCTGCTCTGTGAAAACAAGTGTACATTGTTGCATTGGGGCATTAGTAGACACTGAATTAGTGTCTGCCCGAGGAGACACTTGTTCCTTTAAGACAAGCGTGTTTGTCTACAGAAAAACACATTGTTCTGTATCTCTGCCTTTGCCATCTATTAAAACACCAAAGGGGATGGGCAGTCTCCTTCTGATTGTCTGCTCAGATCTGCTTTGTCCTAGGACAGCCCTGGGCTGCTGGAGTGGAAAGTGCAGCATCTCCGACCAGCAACTCTGGAACATGTTATCCTTTACCCCCTGCTCCCCCCACCACCCTTTTTTTCCCTTCCCCCCGAGATCAGTTTCGGGGGGGGGGGTTCAGATCGTACTTTAGGGCATTTTTAACACTCTTTTTTAAAAGCTCTGTTGTCTTTCATCTACAGACATGGCTCTGTAGCTTAGCAACCAGTGTGTCATATACTGACTGCCCCTCGTGGCTTCACTGGCCTCAAGATGGGAAAGTGAAGCAAATGGACATATGATGGGATTAATGGGGTCATGTTTTCATGCAGAGTCACTCTGCCTGATGCTTAAGCAATGGTTCTGAAGAACAGTGTTGTCTCGGAGTAGAACATCTAAAGTTAGGGGCTCCTCACCAGTGAGACAGGCAAAACAGACAGTGATGGAGAGAGGAGGTGGAGAGGCGCCCTGCCTGCTCAGGGCCAAGACTTCTAATGTCCGTAGTGTCCCTGCCTCCTGAGGTTCTCTGCTGTCACTGGTAAGCAGCAGAAGAAGGAGCATTTCTGGTTTTGACCCGATGCAGTTCTGGATAAGGCTAAGTAGAATGTTGGCATACCGAAGAAAGCAGGTTCTGGAGGGGATCCTGTCATCCAGGCCTCACAGAGTCTGAGTAGCCGAGGTAGGACATAAAGAAACACAGACCTCCTGTCCTGGCGTCTGCAAATGTCAGGGGCTAGTGCGGGCTGCAGTGGGTTGTGTGGGTAAATATGACAGCGAAGTTAGCAGCTTTCCCTCGGCCGCTTGTCATTCTTTCCGTATACTGTGTGCAGGCCCGGCAGTTCCCTGCAGAGATGTTCTTTCTGTCTCTCTTCTCCTCTTTATTTCTAGAGGAGGTGGCATGAGGAGACCTGTTTGCTGCAGACAGTGTTACCTCAAAATTCAGAATGCTTGTTCAAAACGTGTCTTATGATTGTCTGTGTTTTTCTTTTTTTTGTAACGTTTAAATTAAATGTGTTGTTTTCACATTTTAATCACACATAATTTTGCTACCCTATGATGTTTTGATACCTTTATACACTGTGTGACATTTGAATCAGGGTCACTAATCTATTTTTCTGTGTGTGTGTGTCTCTCTCTGTTTCTGGCTCTCCGTGTGTGTTGGGATAGGTACAGCTTGTTGTGCCATTATGTGTGTGTACTTGCCTATCTTTGTGTGGAGAGTCACTCTGTATAATTACATATCAAAAGCCCTAACTCCTGTGCAGCTGTGGCCTAGCTCCTCTTTTGCAACCTTTCTCTTCTCCCTCCCTCTCTCACTTGCTTTTTCCTCCTCCGCAACCTCTGGGAACCTCACTTCTGTAGGCCTGCTTTCCTATATTTCACATATGAATGAGGCCATGTGGCATTTGTCATTCTGTACCTTCTTAATTTCCCTTGGTGTAGTGACTTTGTTCTAGCCTTATAAATGGAATCATACAATTATATATATATTTTTTTCCTTAGCTGATTGGTCTTCCATTGTGTTTCGATGTCCATTCATCACTTGATGGACATTTAGGTTGCTTGCATTTTTAGCTACCAAGAATATCACCACAGGAAAAATTCGAGTGTGGATGTTTCTTCCACACATTGATTTCATTGTCTTTGGTTATATACTTACGCATGCATAGCTAGACTGTATGGGAGATGTTCTTGTAAGTTTTTGAGGAAAATCTATTAATAATTTTCCATGTAACTATATTATTTACCAATGTGTACAGTGTCCTGATTTTTCTAATCCTTTTTTATTTTAATTTTTTATTTATTCATTTTATATCCTGATTGTCACCCTCCGTATCTCCTCCCAGTCTCCATTTTATACACCCCTGCCCCCATTCTCCCCTTTCCTCCTTTGCAGAGAAGGGGGAGGTCCCCCATGGGTACCAACCCACCCTGGCACATTAAGTCACTGAAGGTCTAGGTGCATTGTCTCCCACTGAGGCCAGGCAAGGCAGCCCAGTTAGGGGGACGAGATCCAAAGGGAGACATCAGAGTCGGAGAAAGCCCCCGGTTCCAGTTATTGAGGGATACACATGAAGATCAAGTTGTGTATATGCCGCCTATTTGCAGGAGGCTTAGGACGAGTTTATACCGGATGTTTGGATGGAGGGTCAGTCTCTGTGAGCCTCAGGGGGCCAGGCTAGTTGACTCTGTAGTTCTTTTTTTTTTTTCTTTTTTTTTTCTAGTTCTTAACATTACTTAACATTACATTAGTCTTTTTTTCCCCCTTTTGGTTTTTTTTTTGTTTTTGTTTTTGTTTTTTGAGGCAGAGTTTCTCTGTGTAGCCTTGTTGTACTGGAACTCACTTTGTAGACCAGGCTGGTCTACAAACTCAGAGATCCACCCGCCTCTGCCTTCCGAGTGCTGGTTAGTCTTTAGTTACATGACTGTTAGTTATATGACTATTGGTTATATGATGATTAGCTATACCGAGCATTTTCAAAAGACTTGATAGAACACCAAGACCAGTATTTGGTTGAATGCTATTCAGTCTACTTTGCATATCAGACAGCCTAATTAAGACAAAACCATCAGAGAAGGACAAAATCTGCTGAGAATTAGAACCTTGATTTACATTTAAGAGTAGAGGATCATGATACATGATACATACATTCCAGGGTTGGTAGAATCAGAAGAGAATTTTGAATTGGAGTCAAAGGAATCCTGGGTTGAAAATAATTGGTGCCTTCCGTTTTAGAGTTTCTGGGCTTTTTAGGAAGTTCTTGTAGTGAGCACGAATGCTTTTCACCCCAGTAAAAGACTCCTGAGAGAATAAAGTTATGCGGGTCAGGATTTTAAAATTGACTTTCTAGAGAATGAGGATTAATCATCTCCTTTTTTGGATCTGCCTCAGTGTTTCATTTATGACCTGGAATATAGCAATGTAGCCATTCATTCATCAGCTGCTTACTGAGCATTGACAGAGCCCAGGCCACGCAAGGCCCTGTTTTAGATGCAGTGATAACATCAGAATATACTCACTGTTCAGTTTCATGGAGATGCCGTTCTAGGATGAAATGACATGACTAATGAACAACATGACAACATGAGTAAGTATTATGTAAAAGTATTATACACACACACACAATGTTGGTGCTTGGAAGAATGAATCAAAGAGGACTGAGTAGGGTAAAAGAGAGAGTGAGAGGTACCAGTCTCTGATGGGAAGCAGCTCTAGGACAGAATTTCTCCGTAGCCATGTTGATCTGCTCATTGAAGGGGCATGTGCTTATTAATATGTACCATTCTGCTGGAATGTACTAATATGTCTTTAGGGTAATGCAGAGTGTACTGTGACATTTACTTGTCAGGTTATCTGTTAGTCATTTTTTAGTCTGCCTGCTAGAACACCATGATGAAAAGCAAGTTAGGGAAGAAAGACTTTATTTGGGCTCTTCTAGCTCCACATGACACACGGTCATCATGGCTGTGAAGGCATGGCAGCAGGTGCACGAGGCTGCGCTGGCATTCAAGAAGCAGAATGGTCACATTTCATGCACCTACCGGAAGCAGAGAGATAACAGGAAGTGGGGCTAGGCTGTAAAACTGCCGCTCCCTACTCCAGTGATGGACTTCTAGCAAGGTTCCAACTCCGCATGGTCCGTAATCTTCTCAAACAGTGCTACCATCTGGGCACCAAGCGTTCAAGCATATGAGCACATGGGGGGTGCATTTCACACCCAACCACAAGAGGGTACATGTAAGGACTAGCTAAAACATGAAAGGGCTCAGCAGGGTATTTTGTGGATGCTATTTTTGTGTTTGGTAATAAACATTTGGCCTTTTCTTTTTCTTTTGTATTTTTGATGAGTGATTCCTATTCTAAACAGCATCAGTGGATTAGCCATTGAGTCCGTATAATGCCCTGAGGAAGCTGGGCCTGATGCCATTCCTGCCACTTGCAGCAGGGTTCCCACCTAGGGAGGGAAGTGAAGCTTCCACTTCTGGCAGACTGCTTCTAAGTGTCAGGTCACACAGGTCAGAATCCTTCCAGTCTTGACCCCCTGATGTTGGGATATGATGAACTTTGGTTTCTAGTCTTTAAAATGTATGCACTGATTCCTCAGTGTGTCCAGAAGCTGGTCATGGAGGAGAGATGGTGTACATTCAGCTCCCTCAGTACTGAAACCAGTGTTTGCTGACTTCCCCTTCAGTCTCATAGAATTGTAGACTCATTAAGCTTGAAATGAGCTGAATTTTCATCACTGTTCCCAGCCAGTCTGCTCTGTGGCCACTGCTTGTCCCTCCGATAATAAAAAGATGGCTCCCTACAGGGTGCTTGGTATTTCTGGGACAGTCTAGATAGAGATGAAAGGCCCAGTGTGGGTTTTTTTCATTGAGGGTAGGTGCATGATGTGAAATTTCCAGACGCACTTTTCTCTGGGAGGGAATGCTCATTCTGGCCCCTGACAGCTTGTTCTTTATAGAGTTTATAGTTTGTAAGTAGTGGGACTTGGCCACGAGAACAAGTGATGGATGGGCCTTTGACACACCTGGGAGGAATTTCCTACCACCTCTGTGCACCTGTTGCATTATAGCCTGTGGCGTGTTTCAGAGGATGTGGAAAGTGAGCCTCTTGGTCTCAGAGCTCCTTGGGGCTATAGCCCATGCTAGATTATCACCTTCTGGAGGCTGATCATGGTGCATACTCTGGTGGAAAGAACTGGAATGGACAGTGAAATTCAGCCTTCAGGGCTAAGGATGCCAAGGGAGGCTCTGTGCTCACAGACTGATCTGGGATCTGTTTATTCATGTTCTTTCTTACTTACTTTAAGGGATCATGTACCAAAGAAACTCTTTCAAAATCACAGCTTTGTTGAGATACACTTTGAAAAACAAAAAAATAACTATTTTAGATATGCTCAACTTGATTATTTTTATTTTATTTGGGAGGAGGGTTTACAATTTAACAACTATTACCACAATTAATTTTGAAACTTTTTTTCACATAAGAGTATGCGTTTCTGTGGATGTTAGTGTACAAGGTTTTGTGTAGACATGGTTTCAGTTCTATCTGGTTTAGAGCTTCTAGGCCATTTTCCCTGAAAGCATTTTTATACTTACTGGTTTGCTTTTCTATTTTGAGGTCTCATATTCCTATTCTTTTTTGAGTTAAGGTTCTCTGTATAAATAATTGAAAATTCTACAAATGAGAAAAGAGGAAATAATATGAATGTCCACTGCATAGACTCAAGACTGAGTTAAATTTGCTTTTGTTCTCTTTAATCAAACTTCTACTTAAAGATTTACTAAAGCTTTTCTTTCATCTTTTGCAGAATCGCAATGAAATAAAGAATGGCACTATCCTCCGATTAACTACATCGCCAGTAAGTTGATCTTAATGTTTGTCATTGAAAATTCCCCAACCTGGTCTGCTGTATGTGACTGCGGGTACAGACGGATGACAGCGAACTCGAGTTGTAATATTGTCCTAGGCAGACTCTAGAATCACAGGAGCATTCTGCCTTCCCTTTTCCACAACAGGAGGGTGACTGTCTCAAGTAAATGGATGGTGAAGACTTGAAATTTGTGGTAGTCAGTCCAGCAGCAGTTCTCACAGTATGAATGGGATAGTGGCTGTCTGATCGGTTTGGCCCATTTGCTCACACATCAGCTGACACCATTGAACAGATTCATGCAGTGAAAAAAAACTAAAGCCTACTACTGCTTTTCAAGTCAGTCTCTCTCTTGTCTCTTCTGTGTGTGTGTGTGTGTGTGTGTGTGTGTGTGTGTGTGTGTGTGTGTAGGATGGGGTGGGTGGGTGGGTATTTGATCATTTTCTAGCCTGGATCTCTTATTAAAATGTTTCCTAAAATCAGCTGAAAAGCATTGCCTGATTATCCTGTTTCCTCTCAGCTGATTCTATATAAAACATCTGAAGGTCTCTGAATAAAAGCTGCTAAACAGGATGCTGCAATATATTTAGGCTGTGACTGGATCACGATCTTTCTTATGTGTAGAGAAACTGCGTAGCAACATTAGCATATTTAGAGTGTGTTCCTCCACAGTGTGCTTCCTTGCTTTCCTGAAAAATGACATGCACAAAGTACTGCAAGTGTTACTATTTCCACACTGCAAAGGTGGCGAAATGTATATCCAGCTATCATTTTCAGTTTGTGCTGCAGCCATGTGCTAGGCTAAAAATAAAATTAAAAATTGGGAAAAGCATCTGGCTAGAATTAAAGTGTGGGTACTGCAGCTACCACAAGTTCTTCTTGTTGAAAATTACATTAGAGCCTTAAAAACTCATACGTTTTACCCCGAAACATCTTGAGCCTAAGGCAGTGATGAGGTCTGTGGACCGCCTGCTGGGCTTGGTGGGGGAGGGCATCTCCCAGTGCCTTCCTGCCAGTGCCTAGAAATTACAGCTTGCTTGTGGGTTTGAGTGACCACAAGATGAGCTGAGCAGAGCGTCCTGGACCTTTCACGGGCCTTCTTCATTCATCATGTCAAGTTGCTGTTACTTTGGCCTTTAGAGGCTACTGTCTCATTTTGTGTGTGTGTGTGTGTGTGTGTGTGTGTGTGTGTGTGTGTGTGCGCGCGCGCACACACTCCCTATTGTCTCTACTAATTATAAATCTGTAGTGAGGCTCAGCGTTTTATCTAGGCTGGCTCTATGTCAAGGAAGACCTGACTGCGCTATTGCCCTGGGCTCCCAACAAAGTTCCATACATATTGATGATGTGGAAGGGAAAAACAAAACTGTCTGGGGAACAGAGGGGACTACTGAGAGCAGGAGGGGAGAGTTACAGGGTGTGGCAAGGAAGAGTCTCAAAGCACATCATATGCTTCCATGAAGATAATCCCATGCAATAAAAAATAAAGAAAAGAAGACTCAGTATCGTGGAGAGGTTTTTTTTTTTTTCCTTTTTCTCCCAGAAAGAGGATGTATGATATAAGTTGTCCTCAGTGACAGTGGATGTGTGTTTGTCAAAGAATGATTTTCACACTCCAGGTTCTGTGACTGGAAAGACGGGCAAGGTAGTGTTCTGGGCACTGTTATAACACAGGTGT
The DNA here is from genome assembly GCF_030254825.1 of Meriones unguiculatus. NCBI lineage: Eukaryota > Metazoa > Chordata > Mammalia > Rodentia > Muridae > Meriones > Meriones unguiculatus. The sequence goes on from NC_083366.1 coordinate 37,491,632, forward strand.
CTGCTCACAAGAGACCACCTGTAGCAGTGGCCTCGGACCAGCGGACCAGCTGTGGGACTTAGAGATGCTGATGTCCAGCCTGGCTAGTCAGACTGGGCAACAGTGTCTGAGAACTGGGCCCAGGCACTTGTACCTAAAGAAGCCTCTTCTGGTTGGGCTGAAGCCACAAAGTCTAGGTGTTACTGCACAGCGGTTTATATGGAAATGGAAAGCTTCATTCATTGCTGTTTTTTTAAAATTATTTTTATTTTGTGTTTATATGAAAATGAGTCAGACATGCCATCTCACTTGAAACAAATTTATTTATTTATATGTTTTTAGACAGGATCTTTCTATGTTGCTCTGGCTGTTGTGGAACTCCCTATGTAGACTAGGCTGGACTTAAACTCACAGACATCTATTTGCCTGCTTCTGACTCCCAAGTGATAGAATTAAAGGCATGCACTACCACTCCTGACCTAGCATGATTTTTATGTATACAATAAAAATATAAAGAAGTATCTTCATCAGATTTGTTAGGAAATATTAGAGTGCCATAAAGAACCCAATAGATGTTTTTGTACTTTTTACAAGAAGTTTCTTTTCTACAGTGGTTGACTACTCCCTGCAAATAGATAACATACACAATTGTATACAAACATGCATATAGCCATGTATACATGATTGTACACATGGACACATGCACACATATGAACTCAAACAAACACACAGTTTAGTTTTACGTGAGGCCTACAGTGTGTGTGTGTGTGTGTGTGTGTGTGTGTGTGTGTGTGTGTGTGTGCATAGCTGTGAGCTCCAGAGCAGGCCTGCCAGCTTAGAGGAAGCTGAATAGTGCCTCTGTCTGCCTGCTCTGGTCATAACCAGAACCTGATTCTGTGAAGTCATGCATCTCGGAGCACAGTTTGGATACATTCCTGTATCTCCAGGTGATTCCTCGTGGATCACTGCTCCTGAGTCAAGCCCAGAACCTTTCCATCCATCCACCATTTGAGTGGCATGAAGTGAAATTTGTTATCTGTCCTTGGAAAGTACAAGGAAATAAAATTTACTATCTGATATGGTCACTCATACAACTGTTAAACTCCTCATTTTGTGCTCAGCCTGGAAAATCAGAACCAAGGCCATCTCACTTTAATAATCAATGGTTCTTTTCTCTCAAATGTAAAAACACTACAGAATCATATGAAAAAAATAAAATAAAACCGAGCTTGCAATAAAGAAAATTGTCATTAAACATAAGTTACATTTTAATTTGCCACATTTGGCTATTTATATACATATATATGTAGATACACACACACACACATATATATATATACACATACATACATGTATGCATGCATGACTCATATATATATATATATAATTTATTTAGCAACATTTTTAAGATTCCAATCTGGTACTGTTCCAGATTCTAGGAATGCTAGTTATCATGTCTAACATATTTTTCCTGGAGCTGGTTTGCTAATGGACATATATCCTTGTATACATGTACCCTGTCTTCACAAATGGTTATATATTCCTACACTGACTTGTGCCTTTAATACTCGTGTCAAAAGATATACCTATTCTACCTCACATTTTCTTGGATCTTGGTTTACAGTTTTACTTGTTTTACCCCGTGTCACATGCTGAACAGGAGCATCTGGTGTGTGAATGTAACTTTGAGGTCTCCTATTCAGAGTAGAGGACATCTGCTTCAGATGTCCAAATGCATCATTTTAGAGAGGCACATCATCCCCTAAGAAGCCTCCAGCATTCTTTAATCCTGGACAACAAGGGTGTTATGTTCTGTCACCTCTTCTCTCCCTACCTCCTTCTGTCTTCGTCTTATTCTTCCAGAGGTCTTTGTCTATCCCTCCAGACACGCCAGTCATGCTTTCCCTGTAGAGCTTATGCACTCCTTGGCGCTTCTGCCTACTGTCTTCTCCAGACCCCGTATGCTTGCCTCTGTCTCACCTCTGCATGGATGGCACTGCCTTGGGCAGCCTGTTCTTGGATCACCCCATCTAAAGAAGTCACCAGTTGTTTTCTGTCACAGCTCTCCATCTTTCTGTTTCCCTTTAGCAACACATCATTATTTTTTTTATTCCTATGATTTCACAGTGTCCTCCTCTCACCCCAAGGTGGGCAAGTCCTGCTTGTTGCTGTCTCTCGAATATGCAAGACTCAGAATAAAGTTTCCAGAAGTATCTGTGAGTCAGAATATGAGGATTATGAGGGCTAGCTTTGCTTTGAAATAGATAACATTGAAAAACTGCCTGAGAAGAGTTAGGAAAAAATTGTGTGCAATTGTTTTGCCATTAATTGATATCCAGACCAGAAATTTCCTTCTTTGAAAACCCAGTTTGATCATGAAAGATTTTTATTCAGCTTTACTCTATGAAATGAACGTTTTGCATCCATATTGTTTAGCGATTGGAGAAAATTAGTACCTATCCAGTCTCTTCCAGTGCCAACTGCACAGAAGCCGCACTAACAATGTCCTGTCACTTCCATGTAGGATTTTTATTGGAGGAAGCATCTGGGACTCGCATGTATAGAGCCCCTTTCCTGGCCAGCTCGTGCTGGAGGTTCCTGCTCAGCTGAGAAAAACAATCTGTCACTTTGTGGATTGCAGGGAACCTTTAATGTAATTCCATCACAATTCCCGGATGGATCTCCTGATCAGAAAATGAGGTCAATTTAAAAAAAAGGTGAAGGAAAGTTCACTGCCTCACCTGGCAGAGCTGACGTCACAGCTAGCAAGGAGCTTTGTACTAAGTCTCACTGGATTGCTTCAGTCCCACAAGTCCTCCTTGTGCCCCGCCCCACCCCTCAGTGCTTTACGTAAGTCCTGAGATGAATATGAAGACTTCCCAAATGCAAACAAGGGGTCCAGGGGGAGGGTACAACACTGAGCTTTAAGAAGAGTTGCCCCTTCAGTAAATTTCAGGGAAGGAGCATGGCCTGCCTTAAGGAAAAAAACATCACTCAGAACCAGTTTGCAGAGAGGTCTGTCCCAGAGGAACATACAGGGCCTCCCTTCTCCCTCATCTCTTCCCATGCCCCCACCCAAGTCCACTGATAGGGGAGGTCCTCCTCCCTTTCCATCTGACACTAGCCTATCAGGTCTCATCTGGACTGTCTTTAATTGTCTTCTTCTGTGCCTGGTAAGGCTGTTCCCCTCAAGAGGAAGTGATCAAAGAGCCAGCCTATGAGTTCATGTCAGAGACAGCTCCTGTTCCCTTACAAGGGAGTCCATTTGGAGGCTGATCTGCCACAGGCTACCACTGTGCAGGGGTTCTAGGTTATCTCCATGCATGGCCCTTGGTTGGAGTGGCAGTCTCAGAAAAGACTCCGGGGCCCAGATACTTTGGTTCTGTTGTTCTCCTTGTGGAGCTCCAGACCCTTCCAGGTCTTTCTATTTCCCTCTTCTTTCATAAGATTCCCTGCACTCTGCCCAAAGTTTGGCTATTAGTCTCAGCATCTGCTTCAATACCCTGCTGTGTAGAGTCTTTCAGAGGCCCTCTGTGGTAGGCTTTTGTCTTGTTCCATTCTTGACTTCTCTGCTCAAGTTTTGGTGGTTATTCCTCTTCCGTTATTTTAAATTAACTAACTCATTAGTTTACCTTCAAGTAGGGCTCCCTCAAAGGCATACCAATGGATGAGAAGTTGTTGCACAATCCCTTCTCAGAGAAAGGTCTTTGCTGACAATTGCACAACTTTAAAGGTATGGGCAGGTTTTCTTCTTGTGCAGTATAGCTGGAAGGCCAGCCGGGAAGGATGGGGGGTGACTGGGCAGCAGTGTCAGCATTGCATGCTTTCACCATTGCTGCAAGATACGCAGTCTGGTTGATGCGAAAGTCATTTCAGCCTGGGATTGGGAAGAGGCACTGTGGCAGCCCGAACTTGTTCAGCAGATGTTTCTAGAGACCCCTATACTGGCTTTCTGATCAAGAAATTGTGTGGATGAAGGTTACGTGGTTTTAGAAGCTCTCAGGGTCAGGTGTTCTGGAAGCGTCTGTTGAATGTTGTTCTGCTGAGTGACATATGGCTTTGGCCTGTTACCTGGGAATAAGTTTCCATCCTCCATCCCTGTCCAATATCTTTGTTCCTTTCTGATTTTTGCCATCGACTGTGATGTAATGGGAAATCCTGGTACACTCTGGCTACATGGTAATATGTGCTCTTCTGTTTGGGTTCCAGAACAACTCCTTGGGATTCCTTGTTGTCTTCCTTCTCTCCACAGGGGACTGCTCTCTCCCCCTACTTTATAATCCTGCTTTAATTGGAGAACACAGGTTGTTAGTTGTTTTGTAAGTAAACTCTGTTCAGCAGTGTTAGCTGCTTGTTGATATCAAATACCAGGTTATGTATGCTCTTTCTGGTATTGTAATGATATACTTGAACCTGAGTAATTTACAAAACAAGGAGTTTGTTTAGTGTGTAGTTCCAGAGGTTCAAGAACTTGGCGCTACTGTCAACTCAACTCTGTTCAGGCCCTCACTGTGGAAGCCACGGTAGGGAGTGCTATAACAGAGAGAGGTAAGGTGTGAAACAGGAAGACAGAGTGTCACCAGTCAGGGACCGGAAACAACCTTCCCACCAAGCCTCCCACTAAGGTCCTACCACCTCTTGACTTGCCCATACTGGGGATCAATGTCCCAACACATGAACCCCTGAGGGATAAATCACTTCAAAACCATAGTGCCCCCATCTTTACAGTGTATCTTTACAGTGTATCTTTACAGCTATATCTTTACAGTGTCACAAACATGAAAGGAAAAAGCAAATGCCAGGGAAGACCGAGGATGGCACTACCTTCAGCCACTGTGGTTTGCAGTTAAATAACTAAGTGGATAGGTCGGGTGTAACTTGTCCCACTGCCTGCCCTACCTAATGGCAGATCCCGGCAAACTTTGATAAGAAGAATAAGGCAGATGCATCCTGGTTCTCTGAAGTTCAGCCCTGCCACCCATCTCCACTCCTCTCCTCTCTGCATGCAGCACAGAAGGGCAAAAGCCTTAGCAAGGAGAGCATTAATTCTAGGAAGAGCTGTTAATTGGACTTCTAGTTATTTTGTTTCAAATTCATACAGTAAGTAGCCAGTTCGTGAGAAACACATGCTGTTGGGAACGGCAAAGACTCATTTGTGTGTCTAATGAAGCTTCTGAATGCAGGCAGTTATTACTCAGAGTTTTGACTGAATGGCTAATCATGATGTATAAATTTGTGTAATTGCTTAACTAAGCAAGTAGCTTTTTGTCACTTCTAGATAATAATTTTATTGAAAAAGTAAACAACCTCCCTTTCTCTCCCTGTCTGTCACACCCTATCAGTTTGCAGGCTTTAATATTCATGTGCACTCGCCCTTGTTGTTCATTCTTCCATAAAATGGGCCCTGTTATTTTCCTCCTGGAAGGAGTGATGGAGCACTGGAGGGAGGAGTCTTTCCAGTGGAAACCCGCTGTTGAAGTGCCCTGTTTTTATACACTATGCTTCTGGCCTGTGCATATTTATTTCCCAGAGGCTCATTGATTTTTGTGCTATTGTATTCACACACACACACACACACACACACACACACACACACAAAGACAAATTGATAGTATGTATTATCTTCATTCTGTTCTTTTGTTTGTTTGTTTGTCTCCCCCAGGCTCAAAATGCCCAGCAGCTTCATGAGCGAATACAGTCAGCAAGTATGGATGCCAAGTTGGAAGCCCTGAAGGACTTGGCCAGCCTCTCCCGGGATGTTACCTTTGCTCAGGAGTTCATAAACCTGGATGGCATCACACTCCTCACTCACATGGTGGAAACTGGCACTGAGTAAGCAGCTTTTGTTCCTGTGCCTCCCTCTGTCCACTCTACAACTATGTTGTCCACTTCCTTCCCTGTTCTGGCAGTTTCCAGCTTTAAAGAGGAGACCTTGGCCAGACTCTTGAAAAGTGGCTTGAACACATCTTCAGATCGTGGGTTTGTGGTTTCCATAGCTGTGTCCTCCAGACACATGGTGGAGCATGCTCAGAGTCCCTTAACAACTGAATTTTTAGGGTAGCGAGGAAAAACATTAGGTCATTGCCTTGAAAGGCCTAGCCCACATTAAGACTGTAATTCTCTAGACTTTTAATCCCTCAAACTCCTTGCTTATCCAAGGGAATGTCCTTCCTGTGCTTGGAATAAAAATAATATGATCATATGCTTTAGATTATATTTAGAGCACTCTTAAAATACCCTTTCAAAGGAGCACTTTAATAATTAAAACACGTAATTTGAAATTTAAAATAATAAATATTGAGTACTTACTGTATGTAGAATGGTGACAATTGGCAACATTTTTTGAATGTGAACCTTGTCTTCCCAGGAATTGTTGAAGATGATTATATAGTCAGAATTTAATTGGGTATTAATTCCTGCTGAGGTCAGAAGGCTAGAGGATGGGCCAATTAGATCTTAAAAGGCCTAGGAGGTGAGGCAGGGACTGAGGCCTAGAGGAAGATTTTGTTGTCATAACAGAGAAGTGGGTTAGCACTTCTGGTAGAGAGCTGACCATTTTTGGTGAAGATGGTTGTCTCTGGTGTGATGGGAGAGACTAAGAAACAAGGCTGGTCCAGCTTCCACATGTGTGCCATCATCAGGTGCCAGCTGGAAGGAAGGGGATCAGAATGCTTGCCTGTGGGGTTGGCTGCTGGTGGCATTGACAGCACATGGTGATACTGATATATTTAATAACATGTTGGTACACTGAGAAGGAGGAAGGAGAGGAACAGTTACTGAGTCCTGGGCTTAAGTCTGGTCATGTGACTCTCCCTTCCATTCTCATTGATACATAGAACAAATGGATGATTGTACACATTGGAGACCTGTCTGGTTTCCTCCTTTGTCCTCTCCCTTGCTCTCTCCTTCCTCCCACTGTTGGTGTCATTTAATCTTTGCAGTTAGCATTTGAAAGATCCTTTGTTTCTCATTCAGGAACGGTAGGTTTTACAACAACACCAGCATCTCCGTCTCATAGTCTCATACTGGTCTTTCGAGTTTAGGATTGGGAATCTTGTCTTGTAGACAAGTAGAATAAATTTCTAGAACCAAATAAAAAAATCAAATAAAAAACAGGAACAGCAACAAGTGCTAGTGATCTGGACAAAGGCCACTGTAGCAGTGCCCTTTGGTGTCTGTTGAGTTTTCTGTGATGACTAAAACTTCCCTCGAGACATGGCGGAGTTTGAAGGAGCCAGGAAGAAATCGAGAATGAGTTGGCCGCAAGGGGTTTGAGCAGGAAAATAAAGTGACTCCTGTGAAGGAAACCTCACATGAAATGCAGGGTGGAGTGTTGCCATAGCTACCTTTCTGTTGCTGTAAGAAAATACCCGGCCAAAGCAGCTTTCCAGCTGGAGAGATTGCGCAGTGGTGAAGGTGCATATACCACTCTTTCAGAGGACCCATATCAGGCTGCCCACAACCAGCTATCAATGCAGTCCCAGGGAACCTGGGACCTTCTTCTCGCCTCTGAGAGCACCACACTCACAAGCGCACATGCCCCTACACAGAACACACATATATACCCAGTTAAAAATAAGAGTAAAGTCTTTTTAATTTTTTAGAGAGATGCCATTGAAGGGAGAACAGGCTCATTTTGACTCAGTTCCAAGATAAAGCCGTCGTGGTGAAGCAGCGGTGATTGCAGGGATGTGAGGGAGCTGATCACATTGCATGTACAGTCAGGAAGCTAATGTGGGAATGCTGGTGCTCAGCTCACTCTCTCCTTTTTGTGCATCCGGGCTCCTGACTGTAGGAGGGGTGCCACCCACAGTGGTCTTTGTATGAGTCTGATCACAATAACTCTTGAGAGGCATGCCCAGTGACCTGTCTCCAAGGTGATGATGAAGCTCATCAAGCTGATGTTGCCAATCACAGCCCTTCATTTTGGTTTCCAGTGAGCAGCAGAGAATCCCTTTGGAATGGGATGAGTATGCCCTTAACCAGATGGCCACCAGTCCTTCCAAGACAAGCAAGCCTTTGGGCCTTCTGCTTCAGACCCAACACATAATTAGGAGCACATTATAAATTAAAGTATAAAGCTGTCGTTATGTTTGCTGATATTTTCCAGTGCTGGCCGTTTATACATCAAGGGGGGATGTTCTAGTGCCAGTGGTGCTCAGAGGAAGTGCCTCCTTTATATATGCCTAGGTATGTAGACATATCTATAGTTCCAGCCCGATCGTGTGCACACATCTGAATTTGCAAAGATGGCAATAGTAAATACAAATTGAATAGTAAGGGTCTCCAAGTCAGGGCTCCATGTGTGATGTATCATGAGTACAAGGTTGTGGTTGGCCACTGTGTTTGGTCAGCGAAGCCTGCATATCCAGACCTTCTCTATTCTAGTTCCCTGTGGCTAAGGGTACCATCGCACAATTCCAGAGACTAGCAACTTAAACAACAAAAAAGCCCCTTCTCCCACTGTCCTGAAGGCCGGAAGTTGTCAGGGGGAGTTGTTTCTTCTGAGGCCTGTCTTTACCATACAGATGCTGACTTCCCTCCTGTGTTCTCATGTGCCTGCACAACCTAGCAGCTCTACATATTCAGCTTTGCTCCTTTTAAAGAGACACCTGTTTGGTGTCAGATGGCCTTATTCCAAACTAATCAGCCCTTTAAAGGTACCGTCTCCAACTGCAGTTCTATCCTCAAGTACTAGCGGTTGCAGCTTCAACATGAACTTTGGGCCTCCCCTAGTCCAGCCTGTAAGAGTCATCAAAAGACCACGACCACTTCTGTTTTATGAGAAAATAGCGTACAAACGGATAGTCCCTACCTACCTTCCAGCTATCCTATTGCCTTTCTGTATGGCTCATCATAACCCAAAGTTATTAAAAATAATTTGTAAGCCTGGCTCCAAGTTGTCAAAGACCAGTCTTCATCGTATCACGCTGCTCATGTACACTGAGAGAGAATGTCAACACCAGATGTTCCTTGTGAACAAACAATACATTTTAGTACTTATTTTTATTTTCAAAAGAATGTCGTACTAATTAACATGATAATCGTTTGTATTCAACCATGGCAACTTTGACACATACTGTCAAGTTTCAGACAGTTTAAGCAGCAGGAGACCAGATCTTGGGTGAATTTTCTTTTTCATTTTTCTTCCTTGTTTCCATCCTGCCACTTTTCTGGGAAGGGAGAACATCTCTTGAGATCCTGCCTGCTTTCCCTTGCTGTTTTGCATAAATTCAAAGTCATGCTGGTTTTGAAGACTGAAGAAGTAGGCATGAAACCCCAAGGCCTCTTTTTTTTTCCCCCTCTTCTGCCAGTCCTGCATCTCAGGTGACTCATTTGATCCCCAGACATTTTTCTGTTCTTTTGCTCAAATTAAAAAGAAAAGGAAAAAAAAACGATTTTTCTTATAGGTAAGTGGAATCCTTGGTTAAATATAGAGCAAGATTTTAATTAATTACAGGAAACTTTGGAGTAGAAACCCTTAACAGCTGGAAAACTGATCAATCATGATTCCTGTGCAGAGGGCCTGCTGGGAATGTGGGTGTTTCCCTAGTGGGGCTTGTAGAAAATGTTAAGAAATACTGAAGAAAGACCACTGAAAATTTCCTCCTTACTTTTAGTAATGATGATGTTCAGGCAGTTCTAGCTACTTGCTATTACCCAAGGCTTCTTTAAGGTCTGTCCCCAGCTGGTACCAGGAGAGGCCTGAGGGTGAAATCAGTAACAAAGTACAGCACAGTGTTATTTTGGCACAGAGCAGTACTTAAAGCCTGAAATGAATATTTCCACCCTTGTGGAGTTTGGAAATTGTATCCCTAGATTCTAACTGAACCAGGTATGGAAACAAATAGCATTGTGGGGATTATGTTGCCCAATGAAAGAAATGGGAAGAATGTTAAAGAATGAAGGAAAACAAAAGGAGGCTATTCAGAGACTGTAAATAGTATCTCTGTCTTGATTCAGAGAAGGAAAATATGTGCCATTCACTCAAGTCCAACACACACACAGACACACACACACACACACACACACACACACACACACTGTGTTGTTCACTCATCACCCCTCCCTTACTAAGGGGCCAGTCATTACTGGGGACAGACAACAAAGTACTTTTCCAAGAATGGAGGGCAGAACACTTACAGTTTCCTTCCTACTTGGCAGCTTGAAGAAAACATGACACCATAAGCATATGAGTAAGACAGAGCACCGCCCTGCACAATAAAGCCAAGACCAAAGAGAGCAATTCTGAAGAACCCAGTCTTTATGAAAATTAACTCTTATTCCTTATGAAGTTGTATTTGTTGTTAAATATATATAAATCTGCAGAAGGAAAAAGAATGCTTACAAGCAACCACATTTGTTATTCTCGTGTATAACCATGTTATTTTAAATACATAGATGTATAAGATTTATAAAAGTAGAATTACAGGCATTTCTTTCACAATATGATTTTTGTACCCAGGTCACTAGTGCTATTCTTTCCTTTATTGTAATTTTCCATATTTCCTTTTTAGAAACTGGTCAAAATACAGTTGATTGGCAGATGATACTAAACTAATTCAAGGGATAGTCATAGTGTTCAATTGTACCTGTATTGTAAGAGAATTCCCAGATTTTCAGGATGTTTTGTTACCATTTGCTGTTACCTTTCTTGTACTCCTAATGGTGACTATTTAAATTCTTTGTAGAGGTTGGAGAGATGGCTTAGAGGATAAGAGCTTCATCTTGCATAGGACCCTGGTTCAGTTCCCCACATCAGGAAGCTCACAACTGTAGCTGCAGGGATTCAGATGCCCTCTGGCCTCTGGGCACCTGCACATGCGTGGTACACATGAACTCAAGCATGCATACATACATGCACATTGGCAAAAAAAAAAAATCTTTAAATTACTTTGTTAGAAGACTGTTGGCTCAGAGGATATAGGAATCTTAAACTGTTTGCCAGTAAGAACAATTCAGCAGCTTATTGGAATGTTCTGATACTTTACTGTTACTTTGAACACATATCTGCTTCTGGTCACTGCTGTGCTGGCATTCCATACACTTTTCTAGTGTTCCTAAGAATACTGAGGCATTCCAGGAGTTCTGTCTAAAGTGGGGAATTAGCAAGTGGTGACTGACTGTTTGGGCTGAGATCATTTCTCATAATTTTTTAAAGGGCAGTTTTCATAATCATTTAGTGATATGGAAAGCTCTTGCGTAATTATCTTTAATCAATGTCACGTATGTGCTCACCCCACCCTTTGTCATATACGTGATGCCATGGAGGAAACCTGACTGGTTCTGTGTGTAGAAGCTGCTGCTGTAGTGTCAGAGTGAACTTCTGGAACTCAAATACTTTTTCCTTCCCTGAACTGGAGCTGTTTTTGCTGATGAGTAGAGTGAGATGGGGGTTGAACTGTGCACGCTGATGGTGCTGCAGATTTGGAGTTGCTGGTGCCCACACCAAAAAGGGATGTGTAGACCTTATTCCTTTAATCAAGTATGTGTTCTTTGAGTGCTATATAGAACTCCCTACACAAAGCAGTGTGCATGTGTGTGTGTGCGTGTTCGTGTATATGTGCATTTGTGTATGTATTCATATGTGTGCGCATATGTGCATTTGTGTGTCTGCATGTGTGTATTTGTGTGTGTGTAAGGAGATGTGTGAGGAATGCTCGGATATCTGTGACAGTTTTGTCTATGAGAGACCTTTTCTGAAATTTTGTCCTTAGACAGAAGGTAATTTGTTGAAACAGTCACAGGTGGACAGTTTGAACCTGACAACTTGGTGTGTCTCATAAGCTCTGGCTGTTTGGGGGAGTACTAGGCAGGCCTAACAGAATTGCCTAACAGGTTTTGACTTTAACCTCTTGTGAGGCCGTGGGGTGACCACTGTGTTCAGCCCTGTCTGTGAAGGCTCCTATCATCTCAGCACCCTACCTGGGACTTCTGCAGCATGCCCTCAGTAGGGCCCCGCACAGTCCACTATGGAGTAGCCCTCCTGAGGCCCTGCAGTTAATTTGCATCACACAGCCCAAAGAGGCCAACCTTCCCTGACTTTGTCAGAGGTTGTGAGGCAGAAAATTCCGTAAACAGGATCAGCTCCTCTTCACCCTCCTTTGCTTTGTCCATCCAATTGGGAATGGAAATGAGAAGAGTCACACAACCTCTCAAAGAAAGAGGCTATCTCTGCCAGTGGGGAGAAGGATGAGACCTTGCAGTATCTTTTCATCTGTCTGTCTATGTATCCATTCATTTATCTATTCATCCATCATTCCTCCTTCTGGGGCAAGCCATTTCTTGGCCTTTTTGTGAGGCTTGTTCTATGCTTGTTCTATGCTTGTTCTCTCTGTCTGGCTCTTTCTCTCTTGTTTGCTCACTCACTTGCTCTCATTTGGTGTTTCAAGGACAGATAAGTGAATTTGAGATTCAGACTATAACTCCAAGTTAGTTCAATAATAGTGGGACACATGAAAAACCTGAAAACACTTGGGACTGAGACATTGTAGTATATTTATCTATCTGTCTATCTATCTATCTATCTATCTATCTATCTATCTATCTATTATCTATCATCAATCAGGTTATTTCTATCCATCTACCCATTTAATCTATCTATTCATCCATCCTTCTTTTTCTGTCTACCTACCTCCTTGTCTGTCTACCCATCTTTTTATAGTGTGTGTGTGTGTGTGTGTGTGTGTGTGAGAGAGAGAGAGAGAGAGAGAGAAAGAGAAAGACAGAGACAGAGACAGAGAAAGACTGGATATAAGAATAAGACATGGTGTTTTGTATGATGTATGCAAATGTTCTACGGGGATGTCCCACATGCTCTCTCCATTGCCTGCATTGGCTGGCTGTTTAATTGAAAATACAGAGAACAAATGGTGGCATGTTTATGCAAACTTGAGCTGTACCCTAAGCCCTTGTCTTTTCTTTGAGACTGGACGTGTAGTCCAGTTTGGAAATCCTCTTACCTCATCTCATTGGTTGCTGGGACTTCAGGTGTGTACTATCATGCTGGACTAGTTGTATCTTTTAATGTGAAGGATCTAACTTTAGGTAGCATTCCCTACCCAACTGTCCTGTCCTCTGACAATCTTCTGAAATCTGGAAGAGTTCCATAGTCATTCCTTTCTTGTATGGTGGCTATATTTTAATATGGTAGCTTATCAGTATCAACACAAAACACAACTCTTCCCTTTAAAGGAAACAATAAACTGTTTATTCTGGGTCCAAATATTAGTGACCATGGCCCAGGAACACAGATTTAGGTCACCGCATGTTCCAGCGTGGAAGCAGGTTCATAGTGTTTCATAGTACCAGAACAGGAAGGCATAAATTAAAATTCTTTTTACATACATTGGTGAAGGCATCAGATAGGCAGGTTACAGTAAAGCCGGAAAGCCTGTTAAAGGCCTCTGAGGCTTTCTCATGCCACTCTTAGTTTTGGCAGAGACTAGCAGTGTGCTAAGTTACTACATACGAAAAGGTTTCACCTGAGAGTCACAAGGAAGTTAGATCAGGCACAGAAGAGGGAAGAGGGTGGCTAATACTGCTGGTCATCAGCAAATTAGTCTTGCAACTGTTTGGGAGGACAGTGCAGCTTCTTTCCAGGAACCTCCCAGAGTATTAACCGATAGGACTGGCTCAGTATTGTTTGTTAAAGATACTCTTCATGACACTGTGACTCCCCTATAGATATAGACATGACCATGTCCATACATGATGAGGGAACCAGACAGGCTGTGATATTTTCAAAGAAAAGCCCCCCCCCCCCAAAAAAAAGCATAGATTTAGAGGGAGCAAAGGAATGTTGAGATGAATTGCAAATGGATACAAAAGTGTTTTTCCACAAGCAGGGAGGAAGCCAGTTAGATCACCACCAGACAGGACAATAGCATCAACAGCTATCTAGAGTTTGCAGAGTTGTAAAAAAAACAAACAAACAAACAAAAAAAACAGAAACAAAGAACCCTTCAAGTCAGCCTGGGAGAGCCTGATAATGCAGAAGGTTGTGTGATACACATTTGCACAGCGGTCCGTGGAAACCCGCGGTTTTCCTCTGGCTTCACCTACTGTTTTCTCAAGCCCTGGCCCATAGTCTCGGTCTTTATCATAAATGCCCGTGTGGTCTCTTAAGATTTTACCCTCTTCTTGCCACTCTTCTTGTCTCTTTGTCTTACTGACCATGTTACGTTTGGTCACATGATTAGGTCTAGGTGTCTTTATTGTGACATTTCTTCAAAATTTGTAATTGATTCTTAAATAATTGGTAGGAAAACACTCTGAAATCATACTCAGTTGAACATATCACCTCAGTTTCACCTCCAGCATTGACATTATTTTCCGAATTGCTTGTGTCTCGATGGTTCCCTTGTGAGTGCTTTGCAGTGCTATTATTTCTGAATTTCATGGCTACTTTCCTTCTGTAACACTGACTCTATGGTCTGGTGTTCATTTGTTTTAACTATTGATTTCTAATGAGATGCTTGGTTAGTTTCTTGTCATTTTTGTACAACTTTTCTAGATATGAGCTCAAAGATGTCATGTTGGTATTTCAGATTGGCCGTGGTTAGCTCTGTGAAACAATGGAGGTTCATAAACATTATAAATCAGGTTTATATGACCACCCCAGAGGTTTTGTTCTTAAACTTTATGGCCACATCACTCTTTGCAACCAAGTGGATCTTTTATTCCTGTTTGTTCATTGGGCTGTCCTCTGTCACTAGTATTACTTATTGGATGCTCCTCTTGTCCCATGGCTCTTCAGTCTTTGTGTCCTTCTGAAGGTCTCCCATTATTTTCAGAACATTTCTTTCTTTTTTGGCTCACCATGATGTTCTCTTTATCTAGATTTAAAAAAAAAAGAAAAAAGGAAAGAAAAGAAAAGAAAAGAAGAGAAAACTTAGCCCTGGCATAAGACATTTTCCAAAGAAGAGTTTTTCCCCTGTAGCTATATTAGGTTCTTATAAATGTCCCCACTAGATGTCTGCTCAGGGCACTCTTTCCTTACTTTCTTGATTCTGCCGATTGTCAATGGCTTTTTGATAAAAGAAGGAAGTAAATGATAAATATTGTTTTAAATAAAGGAAATGAAAAGGAAGAGGACGAACTCACATAGGCATTTTACTTTCCCAGCTTACTAATGGCTGGAGTTAGTTTTTATATGGCTATTTGGGTTTCTGGTGGAATTGTCAGCAGTGTAGGGACAGACACAGCTCCATACCGTCACCCTCAGAAGCCTGCGGTTCCCTTTATCTTTAGATGCATGGATCCCAGCCAAACCCAGGTACTTGGCTTTGATATTAGCAGTAATGGACCCAACATTTGGGACTTGGACTTGTTGGAACAATGAAGCAGAGTTGGGGACTTTGTTAAATATATGTTAATACAGCCTCAGCCTGGCAGTTGAGAGAGAACGAGAGGTTATCACAGATAAAATAGAACACACCCCAGAGAGTGGGATATGCTTTCCTAAGAGACAGTCATAGAGGATTAGACACACTCCAGAGTGGCTATAGGTTACTCAAGGGAGTCACAGAGTGTAGAAATAAGCAAGTGTAAGTACAGGCTTCTCTGGGGACAGTCACAGAATAAGACACAGCAATGTAAGTATGCGCTCCTCAAGGGAGAGTCAGGATTAATTATCTTAGCATTAGCTGTACATACTAAGAATCCATTTTCCTTTTTCCTCTCTTTTCATAAGTGAGATAAGTGAGCAGGCTTTGAAGACTCCTAGCGTGGAATTAGGAACCGAGGGGGTTAGTACAGGCCCTTCCCTGCAAATGGATTCCTGGTAAGATTCCTAGGAACCTGCAGCTTAGATCTAGGAGCAAACGCTTAAGCAGTTGTTAACTTGTGGGTTTCTTCTTCATGGCAGGAGACTTCAAACCAGTTTCCTAGGTGAGGGACCTATTCCCTTATCATGTACTCCCAACTTCTCCCGTTATTCTTTCTTACCTCAGGGTTACATTTAGAATATAAATGATAATATTTCCTGAAGAGTGAAATTATTCAGCAGCCACTTAAGTACCTAGCAGTGTGCACCTGAACTTCTGTTCCGTTCTCCTTGTGCAGAGCCCTGCTCTTCAAAAGACTGGAAAGGCAGTGAGCTAAGAGATGGGCTGGGCTAGTTCAAACTTGGTGCCTTTGTCAGTCAAGATGAAGAAAGAAAATCAGATGTAAGCGGTGCTCCTACAAGTAGCCTAAAAGCCAGATTTTTGTTGTTGTTGTATTTGTTTGTGAGTGTATGTATATGTAGGGTATGGGGTGTTGGGAAAAGAATATGTGGGAAATAGGATAATAACAAATTCAAGAGACTAGTAAAAAAAACGAAACATTTTTAATATACAATTCTGTAGAAAGTGACAACTGCACAGAGAAAAGGTGAAAATGTCTGGCATGCTGATCGGGACAAGACAGTGGTTTTTAATATCCTCCAATTATGAGAAATCCCTGTCTTCTCCCATAGGTCAAGATCTCCCTTCCCAAATGCCTATCTCGCTGGTTTAGGACACAAAGCTTTATCAAGTGAATAATCTGGGGCTTGGATCTTCTTACTTCTTCTAGTGGTAGGCTCAGTCACATAGCAGACAGACCTGGAACTTTCCAGGTCTCAGTGTTCTGACAGTAGCAGGCACCAGCCTCAGCTTCAGGGGCCTGGAGCCTCCTGCTTATTTGCAACTCTGATGAACTCCAAGCACATTGCACACTGAAAATGGGCCATCGGAGCCTGTTTCTTATGGATGTGATGAGCTGTAGGGAAGGAGAGGCATTAATCCAGTGGACAGTACACCAAAGGCAGACTTAAAGCTACTGGGATCTGGCTGGCTTGAGGAATGGAAGGTGCTTTGAGAAAAGTAGTCTTTTCAGTCTTCTTGAACCTAGGAGGTGTTGTTCCATGCCTCCCTAATTTCCTTTTCTAAGTTTAGTAATGCTAACACTTCAGAGTCTGAGGCAGGAGGATAGGATGATTGCAAGTGCAAAGCCAGCCTGGGTTCCATAAGAGAGTCTTGAAATGAGTAAGCATAAAATATTTTAAAATACATTAAGATGTTTAAATGTCCTCTATTCAGTCAGGTTTGTCTGTGGCAAGCTCCATCCCAAAGCCTCAGGCCTGGCTTCCTAACTGAACACCATGGTTCCTACACTTGCCCTCAAGAGAGGAGGAACTTGCAATCAGTGGGCATTTTACTGAAGAGGGAAAATAAGTTATTTTTAGTCTAGTCCTTTCCCCACAGTTTTACCCATTGCAAAGTCACCAGTTCTCACTCCACAGGGGGGTGGAGAGGGTGGCTCTTCCTCTATTGACCATGGCCATGTTGGTTTTCTGATTGTTATCATTGTGACTGTCAAATGATTACTCTTGCTGATTTTTTAAGTGGATAAGTGTCTCTACTGGCCTGTCCCTAATCATGAATTTTCCTTAAGGTATGTTCCTTGTGTAAAAATCATTGTTTTGAAGCTCATATGTTTGTTCTTAATTTTGCAGCCGATACCAGAAGTTGCAGAAGATTATGAAGCCCTGGTAAGGACACATCATCTATTGATGTGATTTCATACTTTATTTATTATGCACGATTAAATCCTGACCTCTTGTTTTGTAATTATGCATCTAGCTATTTTGAGTGGCTCCTCTTTTTTTTTTTTTTCATGTTCTTTTAAACAACTTTAATTCTTTTTTCTTTTGTGATTTACTTGTGGCAGAAAGGGCATTTTATGATTGTTAACACTAAATGATCAAAGCTGAGTTGCTGCTTTCCTCTGGCAATGATAGGCATAATTTTATGCATTACTTCAAACAAAATGTTCTCTTTTGTGGCCTATGTTATGTTCAGAGTTAGACTCTTTGACTTTCTTCAGTGTCTCAGAACGCAAAAGGTCCATTTTTAAAGACAAAACAAAACAGAATTTTTACATAGAATGAAAATTATTTATGTCTGGAAAAGTGTTTGTTCACCCATCTTCTGTGTATTGAGTCACCGCATTACAGTTGTGTCTGGAGCTGTTAGAAGTTACTTCTCAAAATACATTTTTTTCTTTAGAGAATATCATGCATGTATACAGTGAAATGTGATCATTTGCACCCCTAATGCCCCACCAGCTGTGTGCCCTGACACAGCCACTTCCCAATTGTTTTATGCTCGCTTGTACGTATGTTTGTTTCGATAACCACTAAGTCCAGAGAGTGCTTCCCCTGAATACGGAGAGGATCAGCCACTAAAACGTGAAAAACTATCCAGTGGTCACACCCAAACCCTTTTTTGAAAAAGGATGATTCTTCCCCAGCCGCCACTAACTGCTAGTAACTTCTCCATAAGGGGTGGGTCCTGGAGAGTGCCTCTCCCATCTATGTTGGAATTTTGCCTGGCTGGCTGCAGGTCTGGTCCAGGTAACCACAGATGCTGTGTGTTCATGAGTTTGATAGCCATGTCATATCTAGAAGATAGCATTTCACAGCACCTTTTCCATTTCTGGTCCTTTCATCCTCTTCTCTGTTTTCTCTCCTACAATGGAGTGGAGTGGAGTATAGGTGTGTTTGTAAGGATGTCCTTTTAAAGATTTATTTGTTTAATTATATGTGTATGTGTGTGTATGTATGACTGTATGCCACATGTGTGTTTGTGCCTGTTGCAGAAGCCAGAAGAGGGAGTTGGATGCCCTGGAGCCGGGGTTACAGGTGGATATAAGCCACCAAATTCGGATGTTGGGAACTGAATGTGGGTCTTCTGGAAGAACAGGAAGCATGTTAACTGCTAAGCCAGCTCTCTAGCCTCAGTATGTCTTTCTGAGGGATGAACACTTACTCTCTCATTTGTACCATTGACTGATGCACTCACTCTGCAAAATGATGCATCTCTGACCAATGTTGAGAGCCGCCATATCTGTGGGTATTAATAATAATAAGTATTTGGAAGGCAGTTTGACAACGTGACCTTTGAGCAAGATAACGCCAGCAACTTCTCTAAGAAGGTCTATGGCCCAGCCATGGGCTTTTGACCAGGATTATAGTTCCAGCATGAAATTCCCTCTGGTAGAGTAGCTGTCACACCCAACCAGAAAGCAGTTAGTTACTCCATAGTTGAACGCCACTCTTGGAGCAGTGGGTACATCTTGCCTGGTAGGTTGGCGTTCTGGCGTTCAGATTCCAGTGCTGAGTACGACTGTTGATGTCTTTTATCCCCTGGAAGTCCGCATGGTACCTTTGGTTCTATGAAAGCTAGCCAGCGGGGAGAGAGTTTCAGTTTGAAGCTGTTTTCTCTGTCGCCAAAGTTTGTAGTCTTTACTGTGTAGTTATGGCAGGTAACCAGAGGCAGCGGTGATAACATTGTAATGGCATTGCTTTGGAGACTTCTGGCGCCTCCTTGACGTTTTGCTTATAGAGAGATAGTTGCTGCCTTGCACTGTGATTCTCATTTAATAACCCATGTCTTCTGGGATTAGCACTCTCCAGCCATGTGTATGCTGATCTGATTGGAACTGCTTTCAGAATTGTATTTTGTAGTCAACTTACTAACCAGTCTCTTTCCGTAAGGCCTTTTCATAGACCCTTGGTTTTGGTTAACCACCCACAACCTCCTCCTCTCCTTTATCTCCTTGCTTAGTCCTCTAGTCCCACTGTTCCCCACATCTTCTCTCATATCACATGTATTCTGCTATTTTCTCCAAATGAACTATTCTATGGGAGCTGGTGAGATATCTCAGTAGTTAAGAGTGCTTACACATACTGCTCTTCCAGAGACCTGAATTTGCTTCTTAGAAGCTGGGCAAACTCACAACTGCCTGTAATTCTCGATCCAGAGGACCTACCACCTTCTTCCAACTCCTGTTGGCAGTGGCATTGACATGGTAGATTCTCAAACAGACATACTCAGGTACACGCGAATGAAAATAAATACAATTAAATAATAAATAAATGTAAAGTAGATCTACATACCTCTGCCTCTCAAGTGCTGGAATTAAAGGTGTGTGCAACTGCCTCCAGCTTAATGTCAGATTTCAAGCCTCCAGACAGAGTATTATTTGCCTAGTCCTGTAGTCCGAATTCAGGCCACTAATCTCTCCCCACTGGTTCTGCAAAGGAAAGAGTATTAGTGCAGGAACTCTTTTGAATGTGAAACTGTAGTAGTGTGAAATTAGGATAATCTGCTTCTAGCGTGAAGTGTCTGAATTTTATTTTCACAGACATTGTTGATACAGTGGGCACACTTAGGTAAGGCAGCAGAAACCATCTTTCATGATGTATCCTGAGCACGTCATCTCAATGTTAAAGCTCATTACTGTAATTACTCTTAAGCCCACTACACAAGGTCTGCACAATGAGCACCAGCTCTGTAATATAAAAATTATATGGTAGAGCTAGGATGAAAAATTGCCTTCAGCCTCCTACTATTTTTTAAGGCAGGGGAACTGGGATTCTTAAACCAATACATTTTTTTTAATTGCCAGCTCATAATAAAATTTGTTCTGTTGAACTGCTGAAAACTTGGTGGTGTTCCTTTGTCATTTATGGACACAGATCTCTCAATGAGGGCCCTGGTTCTGCTATGACAGGGTAATTTAATTAGACTAGCACAAATAGTGATGAGAAAGTTTAGCCTAAATGTTACAATCAGAACATCTAGAGATACCCTTTTGATGATACTTAATGGAAGAGCGCAGAAAGAATCAACATTGGGGGAACAAATGGGCTCCAGTGAGATTTGTGTGTTTGCTTCAGTTTGTTGCAGAACACCCGCTGGGCCTAGTATAAGAGGCAACAGCAAGCCTCAGTGGTAGCCTGTTGCTGATTTGGGGCTTACAGGCAGCTAGAATGTTAATGAGAAGCCATGGAGTCAGGGGAAGCTCAGATGGTGTGAGATGTCACACCTTATGGCTTGGTTAGGAATCCATCACATATGACTGCAGTGTGAATTCATGTGTGCAGAACCTCCAGAAAGCCTGGTTTAAAAAATTCCAGGTCTTGTCCGAAAGCTGAAAGGATTGTTCAAAGATATAAGCTGTAGTCACTGCAGAATGTACCTAAGCTAACCTACTTGAACAAAAGTCTGCATTATGAAGATTGATAATCTTATTCAGTGTTTAGTATATAATAATTTCTAAATAGAAAAAAAAAACATTAAGAATGACCCATGGTTAAGAGATGGAGAAAGGGCTGGAGAGATGGCTTAGCCGTTAAAGGCTAAGCTTATAACCAAAAAGTTATAAGAGATGGAGAAAAAAAAAATACTTAGTAGAAATTTGAACCCAAGATGTCCAAATATTGAAATTGACAGACATTCTTGAACTTTTGAAGGAATCTGTAGTAGTTGTAGCAAGAGTTATTATTGTTGGTGGTGGTGGGATAGATGCTTCTGTTTGATAGAGATAGGGGATAAAGAAGGGCAGCCGTGGTGTGACTATGAACAAAAATCAAATGAAAGACATTGGAAAATGTAGTAATGAAACATTACTTTTGTACACTAACAAAAGTTGGTAATAAAAATATGTTTAAAAAAGTAAAGTATTAATATAACAAATAAACTGTTGGAAAGTCTTAACAGAGAAATAGAAAACATGAAACACAAGCAGGTATCACTTGCTAAACTAAAAAAGCAGGTGCTGGAGAGATGACTCAGTGGTTAAGAGCACTGGCTGCTCTTCTGGAGGACCTGGCTTCAATTCTCAGCACCCATGTGGCAGCCTCTGACCGTCTGTGATTCCAGTTGCAGGGGTCTGATGCCCTCTTGTGGCTTCGTGATCACTGCATGCAACTGGTACACAGATCCATGTAGGTGAACACTTACGCTCACAAAATAAAAAAGTTTTTAAAACCCTCAAAAGACTTTATAGTGGTTTAAAAAATATGCAATAGTTAAAATGAAAAAATTCACCATAGAGAATTGAAGGTGGTAGAAAATGTATCCCAGTTTTGAAATATAAATTATCCAGGCTGAAAAAAACAGAAAACTGAATAGTAAATACTTGACCTATGAGGCAACAAAAGTGACTTAAAGTATATTCAATTGAAGTATCAAAAGGACTCTCAAAAGGAGGAAAAAAATGAGACAGAAAAATATTTCTAAGTCATTACAAAAAAAAAAATTAACAGAAAGATATAAATTCACAGAGTTAAGAAACTCATGAAACCAATGAAAGATGAATGCAAAGAAAATTATACCTGGAAAAATAATAACTCCCGAAATCCAAGTTTAAATTAAAAGCTTTAGGGCATCCAGGAAAAGAGAATGTATGACTTTGCAGTAATAAAAGTAAGAGTGAAGGCTGAGTTCTCACTAGAAAAATGAAGACCAGAAGGCAACATGTTAAGAAAAAAAAAATACACAACAATGAACACCAGAATTTTGTGTTTGATAGAACTCTCCCTGGAAATGAAGGTGAACTGAATAATCTTTTGGTTTCTAGAAGGAAGAGATTAACCAGAATGCATTATATGAAATTGTCAAATAACTAAAAAGACAGCTTATTGTCAGCATACATACATTATATGGTGTAAAAAGCCAAGTTCTTCCAACTGAAAAGACCCGACAGCAAACACAGAAAGTGTGAAGAACACTGGAAACTCTTAAGTTCATAACCATAGGAAGATAAAATACAATTTACTTTTTTTTTTGAAGACATGTAACTATATAAATTGAAGTTAAAATGCTGTTTTATTATAGGATTTATGACTTATGTGGATTTAAAATATACCCTAGTTGCAGCAGAACAGGGTGGGATATAAAAAGGATACCCTAACAGTTTAGAATGCTCTGAAAGTTTCCTATTTTATAATCTTGCCGGTAAGTAGATGTAGTGTGTTAATAGTTCACTTTGTAGTCCATAAAACTATAAAATATGTGTAGTCTAAAATCTAGTGGAAAAATTAAATTGAGCTACCAGACTATATTTGATTAATTCAAGCAAGATAAGGAAAGAAAAAACCAAGAACAAAGTGTATCTGGGACAGAAAGAGACCAATTGTAAGTTAATATTTTAATCTTAACAATACAGTAAATGTAAATGGACTATACAGTTTATTTAAAAGGCTAGAATTGTCAGAGCAAAGGAAGACCCCATAACTAGACTATTTATAAAATATAAGAGGGGAATATATAAATTTGAAAGTTAATATGGAAAAATATATCTTACACATGCTAATAATAATACATTGAGTAGTTTTATATATTAATATCAGGAAATAAAAGAATGAAGGGTAATATGTTGTTAAGAAACAATGGTGTAACTAATAATAAAAATAAGTCATCAGGAAAACAAAAAATATTAAATATGTATGAATCTAACATAAAATGCCAAATACACGAAGCATAAACCGACAGAAGTAAATAAATCCATTCTCCTAGTTGAGGATTTAAAGACCACTGTGTCCTAAAGGATAAGAAAGCTAGGTAGAACAGGCAGGACAAATACCTGTGATTAACATTACTGAATATCATTTATGGAGTGTTGTGCTTGACCACATGAGAGTATAGATCCCAGTGTATATGGAATGTTCATCCAGATGTGTCAGTTGCAGATGATAACGGATCTCAAGAATTTTGAACTGATTGGAGTTATGCAGATTGTTTTTCATCCCAAGGACAGTCACAAGAAATAGTTAACAAATAGCTGAAAATATGAAATGCTTGGAAATTAGGAATTAGAAAACATGCTTACTTACCTGAGAGTAGAACAAAAGCATGGTTGAAAGTGCAAAATAATTGTAAGTGATGGTACTAAAATTTGTTAGGGTAAAGGCCGTGTTTAAAGGGGAGTGTATACTGTTAAGTGCTTATTTTGAAAGGAAAAGATACGGAAGTCAGGAATAACAGAATTAGAGGACTAAATGGGGAGGGGAGATAAGGCAGGGTAGAGGAATGACCATGGGTAGGAGCAATTAACACGGAAGGCCTTTTGGAAAGCCACATGAAAACTTACCACTGTAGAAGCTCTCTAAAACGAATACATACATGAAAGAAACTTAGATGGAGTCATCTTATAGTGGGGGTGGGATAATGGGCTAACTAGACTTCTGATGCCACCAAATAAAACCTCCAGTGACAGGAATGGGTTATAACTTGTTGAGCTGTTGGTTAAAGGGGGCCCATAGACACTTCCAAACATCACAGGCTTATTGCCAAGGCTCTTGGTTGTTCTCTGTAACTTGATAGGCAAAGCACTGTTGCTGAAGACAACATTTTTTCATGCCATCAAATATGAGCCTCTGTGCAGTTAGAAGCTTCACCTCTACTGACTAGCATTCCTGGAGCTGGAAAGTTATTTTGTATGCTAGTAGAGGAGAAAAGCAATCATCCAGCTACAAGCCCTGAAACCTAAAACTGGTTTTAAATTATACTTTTCTTGTAGATGCTGTCACAGTATTTGTGAGTTCCTATGTGTATCAGTCCTGTTAGATACACTGGTGCAGTAGTTGGACAAATGGGTTCTATTTCATGGAATGGGCCATAATTTGTATTTTTATATTTGGTTTTGTTTTGTTTTTGAGAGACAGAAAAGAACATGAGGTTGGTAGGTATGGAGATGAGGAGGACCCATGTGTAGCTGAAGGATAAAGAACATGATCAAAATGTATTGTATGAAATAAATTTAAATGAAAAGAAAAAATTAGGTCTATAAATTTATACTGAGGGGAGCAGAAAGTTTCTGAACTTATTAAGTAAAGAAAAGAATAAAAGCAGTAATTACACTATGAAAGATACGAAGAATAAAGAAATTTTAGAAAAATAAATGATTTGCAGATCGTCAATACAGTAGAAGATCATCACAGAGGTGAACTTTAGAGAGTGTTTCACTGCAAAGCCTGCTGATTTTAAAAGCAAAAGGATGGCATACTTTGAATATTTCTCTGCTAGTAAATTTTAAATTTTAAATAAAATGCACAAAGTCCTTATAAAATAGAAATTATTGTGTGTACCTGTCATGGAAATGGAAGGCTTTGATCTTTTTTTTTTCCAGAACAACGTGCTGTTCATTCCCAAGGAGCTCAGTTCCAGGACAGCTTTCAGCTATAGCACATTCTAAATCTGTGCCAACATTAAGTCAAGGTTGTTATTTCCCAGCAGCCTCTGGTCACTGAGCCTGTGGAGCATATTAGGGCCTATTTCTTTGTGCCTGTTATGGGACCCTTCCATCAGCTGATGTTTGTTCTACAGTTTCTTACTCACCTGACCTAGAGTTTTCCATTAGTTAGGTCTCTATCTACTTCCTCTCTCAGACATCTAATCTACAGTATGTTCTGCAGACTTCCCATACCCAATCCTGTCTTCTGCTTTATCATTTTCTTTTACTGTGTCCAAGTGTCTGTGTGTGATGCCTACTTCCTTTGAAACAAAGTCTCTTACTGGCCTGAAACTCACCAATTAGGCTAGACTGGCTGCGCAGTGAGCCCCAGGGATTCTCATGTCCCTGCTTCTTTAGCTCTGGTGTTTCATGTACTATTCATCATATCCAGCATTTTACACACTACTGTGGCATCAAACTCAGATCCTTTCACTTGCAGGAGCAGCATTTTACTGAGTCACCCGAGGCCCACGCCTTACTCTTTGTCTTTCACAGGTGTTACCTAGTTTTCCAATAAACCTCTCAGTCTCCTAACTGGATCCCAGCCTCTCCTTAGCGAAATAAAACCTATACATTAAAAACTGACTCCTGATAAATGATACCTGTGGGTGTTCATGTTTTCTCAGGAGTTAAGATCATTATTAAAAATCTTTCTTTTTGTACTTCTTCTTGGCAGGGTTTTGTATGAGTTCTTACCCTTTGTAAAAAGAGAAAAATGTTAAAAGACCCAATATCAGAAAGACCTGGAACTATTGCTATGCATAGAAGACCCAATTATGTAGCAAACTCTAACAAATCTACAGAGAGCCTGGGAAGTGTAATAATGGCACCCATCAAGGTCTTGAGATATAATATTCTTGTATAACATATTATATACTTTCCTGTTTATAGCAAACAAAAAGAAATGACATTACATTTTCCCATTTATAAAAGTGTCAGCATGAAAAATTCTTATGAATAAATTCAACCCAAATGTGCAGTATCTGTTTACTGAAAAATAAAAATTGCTAAGAGAGATTAAAGACCTAACTCAATGGGAAGAGGCCATTTTATTGATTGAAGGACAATATTGAAAATACTAATTCTCTACAAATCTTAGTTTAATGCTATGTAAATCATGGAAGAAAAAAAAAAAAAAAAGGCCTGTGAGATGGATCATTGGGTAAGGGCACTTTCCTGAATTCAGTTCCTGGAATTTTCATGGTGGGAGGAGAGAACTGACTCCTGCAAGTTAAGCTCTCCTTTGACCTCCATATATGTGCTATGGCATGTACACACACGCAGACACGCAGACACGCACACACACAACAACAACTAAACCAAAAAAGTCACCCCCAAACTGCATACACAATAAATAAATAAATGTGAAGAGAGAGACAATTCTAAAATTTAGGTGGAAATAGGAAACAGTCAACAACAAAATCAGAAAATTCTGTAAGGTACCCGTAAGATCTACTGTAGGACTGGTTATCAGGACAGCATGATTTTGACATAAAGAAAGGAGGCAAATAGGGATGTAACCAATTTCAGTGTCCAGGAAAGAAGTCATGAGATGCTTACTAATTATAGGTCAGACTGATTTCTGGAGGATAAGTAGAGTGTCTACAACTTTCAGCGAAGGTAAATGTTACCCATATTTGATAGAGTTGGTGGAAAGGCTGGGTAGGGAAGCAGCTGTAGCCCTTAAGGATCTACTTGTTACTCTTTAGGAATAGCTTTAAAGATTGCCTTCCCGTTTATCGTTTCTCTGGTTCTGTATCGGGCACACCACCCCGTGGAAGCATCCGGAAGGCCTGTGCTTCTACAGAATTAGCAGCCCAAGTTTACACGCTTGTTTTTAGGTTGGCTGTGTTTTGCTGGAACGAAGGCTGCATCGACAAGTTGGCAAGAAACATTTACTTGAATCGTTCCAGGGCACATGGCGTGTCAGCTGTGAGAGTGGCTGTCGACCAGCAGTGCGTGCAGTTTGCAGACAGCGTAGCTCGCAGCAGCCGGCACTGCAGTTGTGAGCCTAACACTTTATTAATAATGATGAGAAAAAAAAAATAGGAAAAGAAATGTCCCGGAATGTGCCATGTGGTTTCTTCATATTTGCACTTCTTTCAGACCTTCGACCCTCCGCCCAGCATTGATTTCAAAAGTAGAACCCAGGCTTTTGCCTTTCCTCTGTGGAGTCTGAGTCACTCCCGCAAGAGTGGAAGCCAATATTGACATCTCAGTTCAATAAAAGCTGCTGCCTCCACCTCATGTGAAAGAGGTCTTTTGATTTAAAGTAGAATAAAAGTTTAGCGTGGTGTCTTTTGTTGCAGCTGAAGTTTTGAAGTTGAATTGTGAAAAAAGTTTTCACGGCAACACACTATGCCACTTAGCAGTGCACTCTGTGGAATATGGACACATATTATAATGTGCATTGTGTGTTATTGTACCATATAAAACACATATCACTACACTGTTAACATTTAATGCGTTAGGAGGAGGTCATGATTCTTTCCATCAACCTGTCAGTCATCTAGCTGCTGTTTTAGTGAATAGGCCAATTCTGACCTGAGAGCATCATCTTGATCGTCAAGTTATGAGACACAGCCTTTCTATTCCTTGTCGGTCATCATTGTTGATGATAACAGACAAGTAAAGAGCTTGCTATCTGCAAGCTGGGAATTTCTGCTCTTGCTCCTTAAAAGATATGCAGATTAAAGTCTTAGGCAGCTCAATTTGGAGACTCAGAAACCAGCACACTTCTCTCCATCTTATTCCCTTCTGCAGGCCCTTGAAACCTGTTGGGGGAATCTGTAGACAGATCTTTCGAACATTTTGAAAGAGAATGATTATCTCCCTCAGGCTGTTTGGATTGGGATTTCACTGAGTAGATAGCTGGGGAGCTGAGTCATTTTGCCTTTAGATTCCTTTAGAAGGAATATGTTATGATTTATCTGTTGTTTTTGAAGAACCTAATGGAGATAGATGTGGAGCCTAAGGCTGTGGGTGTTGCTTGGCTCAGGTAGCTGACTGAGAAGGAAGAGTTGAGCCAGCAGTGGATGCTTTCCTGGGCCACTGCCTGTTCTTTTGTTGATTCTCTTACCGATGTCACCAAGGCAGGCATTTTGGTGCTGAGTAGCGGCTGTGGTGACATCATTCTATGAGGGGTATGGCAGACTCTTCCATTGTCTCTAAACCTTTAGCACATCAGGTATAAGCAAATGTCAAAGATTGCTTTACTCTTTGTAAGCAAATAAACAAAACAGGCAGTACTATTCTCAGTATTATATATATTATATATAATCTATATTGTGAATAATATATATATATATATAATATTTTTAGAGCAATACAGAAATCCACCCAGCCTAGTTATAAATCTTATTAATTGAATGTGTTACCCGCTTCTTATTTCTGGAGGCATTTTCTCTTACAGGCATGATAATGGACTTTCTTGTAATTCATATTACATAAGGTTACTTCTACAGTTTTAGTTAAACTTCCTTGGCTCTTTTTAAAAAAAAAAAAAACTATTTTCTACTCTTTCTAGATTTTTGCTCTTTCCAGTAGTAATTTTGCCTGTTCTGTTCTGGAATTTCCTTTTGTGGCACAATCCTCTGATGCCACCTAGGGGGCACCTGCAAGATTTGGGATCCTTATGTTTTTCCTGCTCCTAAGAACAGACCACATTTTCTTCAGTGAGATGTGCCATATTTGAAGCCCTGAGCTTCATTTGCTTTTTAAAATACTAACTTTATATGGTAACATTAGCCAACCCTCACCTGGTACTTCCTGTTCTCCATGCTATTTGAAGGGCTGGAGACACATTAACTGGCTTGCTTTCCCTAAATATCCCCTGGGGTAGGACCATCATCACCACCATTGACTTCCTCTTCACTTGCTTTTAATAAATGAAGAAATCAAAGCCAGGACAGCGATGTAACTTGCTATGTAGAGCTGGCGGCCAAACCTTTGCCATGTGACTTGAGGCCTCCGAATTGTTTGAGTCTCTGTCTCTCTGGTCTCTGGATTATTGTCCTCCTGTGAGAGTCATTTCCTTTTTGATGGGTTCCTTTCAGCACAATGGCTTCCAAGATGAAAGTTGCTTTCTAAAACTGGACTGAGCAGAACAGCATCAGGGAGGGGCATGATGAAGAAACTGTGACTTGAGCTTTGATTTTTATTGTATTAGCTGAAAATCGAGAACTCCAATCTAAATTTGTTTTGAGCCTTTGAAGTGGAGAAATAATGTGATGTGTTACTCTATAGATGAAAAGTCCTAACAAGTGAAAACTGAGTGTGGAAATCTACATTACTATGTGACGTAGTATAGAAATCCTGACTGGCATTCTGTGATAATTGCTTTGGAGAGGTAGAAACGTAGTGTTGAGCACAAACCCCATTCTCATGCTAGAAAGAAGAAAAGGCAGGGTTCACTGTCCTCTCCAGGAGCATGACCCCAGTGATGTAAAGACAGCTCACTAAGCCCCATCTCTGCAGGGTCCACTAGTTTTCAACAGGGTCCAGTTGGGTAAAGCATAGATATATGGGCCTTTGGGATATGTTGATCCAAACACAGTACTTCCTCATTTCTGTTTGGAGTGGACAGGGCCTGCAGTGCTGTCAGCAAGCCCGTTATGTAGCATCATTGTCTCCACAGATATGGCGTCTCTGTGACCATCGTGGCTAACAGAGTAATCATCTGTGGGAGGCAAGGAGGTAGTTCAGTCCAACACGATTCAGTAGCTAGTGTTGGTTCAAACTTCATGAGGCTGACCCAGAGCAGTTTATTTTAGGCATTTTTACGTATAACACAATTTGGTGGGAATTTTTCCTGATGATAACTCAATCTTTGTGCACAGTAAAGCTTAAGGCATGAGTACATTGAGACCCTTTGTAAAGTACATGTGATGTATTCTATAAAATTGAGTTCTATAGACTGATTAGACCACACATGATTAGGGCTAGGCGGCAGAGAGGTTTCTCTAGTCCTTATCTGTGAACATGACAACCATGCCTCCCATACATAGACATTTCTTAAAACTGAATAACTAAATATAAAATACTAACTCATGTAAAACGAGTGGGTTTACTTATATACATATTTGGATGCGTGTCTACCTACAAATATATAGAGCACATGAATCCCTTTTGAGGTATCTTTTGATTTGTGTGTTTATGTTTGTATACGTTGATGTGGGTACAAGAGCCTATGGAGGCCAGAAAAGGAGCCCTTTTTAGAGCCCTTGTTGCTGAAGTTACGCTATAGGTAGTTGTGAGCTATCCACCGTGGGTTTTGGGAACTGAACTGTGGTCCTCTTCAAGAACATTAAGAGCACTTAACCACTGAGCCATCTTTCCAGTGCCTTTGAATCTTTTTTTATGGGCTAGTGTTATAGGGAGCCCAGCAGTGATGACTAGTCAGACGTAATTTATAGCTAACTGAAAGTCTTTATTCCATCTGGCTAGGACTATACTTAGGTATTTTGACCTCCATGAAGCCCTGAACATTTAGACCAAGGGACTTTTAAAGGAAAATCCTGTCATCTTGCTCATCAGCTGCAGGGGGAGGCTTGCACAGGCAAGCAGTTTAACAGAAGCTAAGAAAAATTGGCTGGGGCATTTTGGCCTCAGGTTCCTAGAGTAGAGTCGGACTATTTTCCACAGGATTCTAAATCAAGAAGGTCTAATTCTAGTTAAACATGAAATAGCCTCAGCTAGAATATAAGATGGAGGAACCTCTGCAGTGTCTTGGTCTGTCATATAAGTATTAATATTATTCTTTTGAATTTTCCTTCTTGATTCCTATAGCCATTAAAATGCCTCTCAATTCATCTGTCTTCTGCTGAGAAGTTGGTTATGCTATTATTGCTGAAAGCTTATGCTCTTCAAACTTTTTGAAGTGCTCTGTATAGCACTTTTTAAAGTGGTTATATAGCAACTGTCTAGCTTTCTGATGGAGTAAACAGTCTTAGAGGGAGTAAGGGCATTGCCCAGTTGGACACAGCCCTCTAAAGTATGGTGCGTGTGACATAAACATGTCCAGTCTCTGAGTCTACTTGGTTACTTTGAGTTTCTGCCCCTACCCGTAACTCACATGTGAATACTTTCCTGCTAGTGTCCAGCTCCTGATCCCTGCAGTCTTTGCAAATTTGAGTTTCCTAACCCTTCTCATTTCTACATATTTCCTGGTGTTCAGCTATGGGTCTGTGACATTGATGCCTCTTGTTTTGCAGCTTTGGAGACATGTTGTCCTTCACTCTCACAGCCTTTGTGGAGCTAATGGACCATGGCATTGTGTCATGGGATACATTCTCAGTGGCGTTCATTAAGAAGGTAATGTAGTCTGTGCTTCCCTAGTGGAGGCACTGTTCCTCTTCTCCTGTATAGGTCTCTTCTCATGTAATGTTGAAAAGTGGTAGTATTATATATGTAGAGAACAAGATCTCTAAATGCTGCGTGAAAATTGCATTTTGTCCCTACAGAGATCATAAATGGTAGCATGTGAGAACCTAGAGTTAAGAAGTGCTGTGCTCCAGTCTGCACAGTATGGCTGTAGATCTCAAGACCCAAGCACAAGGCAGAGACAGGGATAACCGGGCTTTTAAAATCTTGAAGTTCACCTTCAGCGACACACCTCCTAATCCTTTTCAAATAGTTCACCAGTGGGGGGAGGGGTGTTGACCATGGAATGACAGCTAAGCAAGGAAATATATTGTCTTTGGGGACAAAGACAAATTTGAATTTTCATTCAAAGCGTCAGACTGGCTGAAAGGATAATGTAATAGTTTTTCCATTTGATGTTCATCTTGGGGAACTACCTTAAGTTAAAGGCAGAAGAGAGACATACTCTCTGGACCAAAGGTGTTAGCAATGGAAGCCCTGCAGGTCCCAAGTCTGCAGCGTATTGCATGTTTACATACATGTTTACATGTTTCTCTGGAACAAGGGGATTGCCAAAAGAAGCCTGGCAGGTCCCACATCTTCAGGATGTTGTGTGTTTACTTAAGGTAAGAGCAAGTTGGAAGCTAAGGGACTTCTTGGCATACTTATAAATCTTTTTCTACATCTGTGGGCCCAGAAATATAGGTAAGTAAACAAGAATCAGACTTTTGTCCGTAGGTTAACTTGCTCAAAAGAAAACTATTACAGACGATAAAGCGGAAAACATACTTATGTGTTACGAAGAACATTCATTGGGTGGTAGCAGGGGCTGTATGAAATATATTGTAAGAATAAAGCAGGAATTGTTATACCTTATCTTTCTAGAATAATTTCTAGAGAAACAAATCCACCCATGAAGGTACTGGGTTTTCTGGAATTTTGCACTTAAAAATTTTAGAACTTTCTGAATTTACATCAGGTTTTTCTTTCCTAATGTGAATACTCTGTTCATCATATGCCAAAGAACCTCTTGCTGGAGAGTGACAGCACTGTTCTGAGTAGGAGTTCCTGGAAATTATGTATGCTCATTGGCATTAGCTTTCTGGGTTCACTGTAGTTAACCTCCTCCTCCTCCTCTTCCTCCTCCTTCTCCTGTGTGTGTGTGTGTGTGTGTGTGTGTGTGTGTGTGTGCCTAGCTTCTTTCAATGAGGAGTAAAGGGTGAAGACAAACCTCTCAATGAAGCTTGGAGGTCAGCAGGGTCATGATAAAGAAGACTGTTCCTCAGTGGCCTGCCTGGACCAGAGCTCTTTCTCCTCAGCTTGTGCTTCCCTACAGTCATATAGTCATATAGCCAATAGGTGATTTCCTATCCAGCACTGTTCGCTGTGGTGCCCTCCCTGACCTACCAGCGGAGTTTAGTGATTCCTGATTCCATCTGAGCCACCTCCACAGCCTGACAAGCATTTATTGTTAGAGGAAGAGCATAGAAGTTGAAAAACAGAAGGAACACGGTAAAACTTGATTTAAATAGATTTTCAAGGAAAATGCTCAATGTCAGGAGTAAGTAATAACAGAGCTTTGTTTCTTTAAAATGATCTGAGTTAAGTGTTCAGAGAAAATGGAAGTAATTTAGTCTTCTAACTAGTTAAGATGATTTCAATTCAGTTTAAATTAAATTTAAAAATCACAGTAAAACTAAGGAAGCAAAAGCTAATTGTCTTGACATTTTAAATCAAAATTGTAATATATTTAAAAGCAGCATATTTAATATATTCTCATTCTAATTTCTATGACATTGCTATTTAGAAGAATTTGGAAAAAAAAGCAGAAAATTATTTAAGTTGTGTAAAGTTAACTTTTTAAATTCAGTATCTGAGACAATTCCGGCATTGTCAACACCTGGATTTGTGTGTAGGGACCTCTTCTAAATAGACATTTATCTCAATAAAATTCAGCTAGAAAACATACAAAGGTGCTTTTCCCTGTGGGTCTATGTTGGCTTCTTAATGCCAATTTTATACCAGTTTGCAGAAGTAGCTTTGCCATGCCAGCCACTGCCGCTTTTCTATGACTTTATCTTTCTTTGTCAGTATGGCTCTAGGCTCTAGTTTACAAATTGTGGCTGCAGCAGATTATAACATTTCATCACTGCTCTGACACTTGGGATCCTTCAATACTGACCTGTACAATAGGGTTCTTTTGTAAAGACTTGGTAATTAGAGAAAGGGTGGGCAGACATAAGAAAGAAAGGAAAGAATAGAACATCTGTGTCAGGAGTTGGTTCCCCCCTACCCACGCCCCAGCCAAATAAAATAACTAGTATTCTGTCTTGGAGGGAAACCTCATACACAGGCTCAGCCTACAGATATTTTCCATGGTGAGGCAAACATTCAAACTTTTCTCTTTCTTGATGCAATGAATTTTGCCTTTTGGAACCTGGAGAGATTTATGAGCCTCTGCTAGGATAATTAGAAATTTGACAGTGCAGCTTTATGCTGACTATGGATGGCCTTTTAAAGTTTGGATAGCATTCAAGAAATTTGAGATTTAAAAATGTAGTTTTGCTATCACTGGTTTGCATACTGTTGATGTCCCCTAGATTCTGTATTTGTGTGTGTATGAGGGGGGAAGGATTATTTAGCACATGTGTGTGGATGTATAAGCATGTGTGTTGTGTGGAGGTCAGAGGGCCATCCATCTTGATTTTTTTTTCTTTCTTTTAGACTGGATATTTTACTGGGACCTAAAGCTTGCCAATTAGATTAAGCCAGCAAGCCTCAGGGATCCACCTATTTCCCTCTCTCCAGCTATAGAATTGCATTCCACACCACTACACTTGACTTTTCACATGGGTGCTAGGGATCAAACATAGGTAGTCATGCTCGGGAGGCAAACACATTACCAAGTGAGCTATGGTTCCATTCCTGCCCCTGAGATCCTTAAATGTTACTTACTGGTTTGCCTGAATGAGTGACGCAAAAAGTAGTCAAACTCATTACTAACTCCTCTACTTTCACCATCTTCTGGATATGGACTTGTTTTCACCAGTCTGTGCTATGCCTGGCTGAGCTGTCTCACCTGCCTTAGTGAACGCTCAGAGAGGTGATGAGAAGCCTAAAGATACTGTTAATCTTGTGATTAACCTGCTGATCTGTAATCTCCTATCGCTGTATTCTCACCTGTAATTTACAGACTGTTAAGGAGTCTGTACCTTCACTGTTAAGGAAGACAGTCATTACATTTGCTTAGATCACTCCATACTGAAAGCATTGGACCATTTAAATGTCTGGTTCTAACTACTGATGTATAACAATGAAAGAAAGATGTCAGTTTCAAAGCTGGACTGATGCTCACCCCAGAACTGTGAGAGGACTCTGGCAAACTGGACACACACTGT
Organism: Meriones unguiculatus; assembly: GCF_030254825.1. NCBI lineage: Eukaryota > Metazoa > Chordata > Mammalia > Rodentia > Muridae > Meriones > Meriones unguiculatus. The sequence continues at coordinate 37,526,416 of NC_083366.1, forward strand.
CCACCAGGCATGTTCCAAACTCGGGGTTTATATAAAATTTTTATTAGGTGAAATGTTTTATGGGTGCAGAAAGGATTAATACTCTTTGTTAAAGAAGAGGTGATTTAACAGAAACAAACCATAGAAAGTACTTATGTGAATGGTTAATTTCATGGATGAGAAATATGAAGACGTGGCACCTAAAAATGAAGTCTGGGTGAAGATGTTAATGTCCTTAAAGGAAAGCAAAGGTCATAGGTGATTTTACTCCCACTCAGTGTCTAATATTCTTTGAAGAACTCACTTTAGAAGGTACAGTTCATCTTAGAAAACATTTGAGAGTACTGATTGAATATTTTGAGGAAGTCATTATTGTCCAAGGATATTTACTAAAGTATGTGGTAAATTTGCACTTAAAAGAGTTGAGAGATGTTAGTGAGATGCCTCAGCAGTTAAGAGATGGGATGCTCTTCTAGAGGACTTGGGTTCAATTCCCAGTACCCATGCTGCTGCTCACAGCCATCCATAACCCGAGTTTCAGGCGATCTGACATTTTTTTCTGGCCTCTGTGAGGGCCTAGTACACAGGCACCTAGGCACATATGTAGACAAAACACTCCTATGCACAAAAAGAAAATTAAGTTAAAAATTGTTTGAGCACTAGAAACCATGCATTGTGGTTCATGACGTAACTCCAGTTTCCACAGCAGCATTTGAAAGGCTGGGGCAAGATGATTGCTATGAGTTCAAAAATCAGCCTAAATTCCTGGAAATCTTGAGCTGCGTAGCAAGACTTTGTTTCAACAGAGAGAAAGCGGTAGGGAGGAAGGAAGGCATGGAGGAGAAGGGGGGGGGGATGTGAGCAGAGAGGAAACCGAAGTGGGTTGGTGTTGTGTGTACACATGAAAGTATGTCAGAGGGAGATATGTTCAAAGAGATGGAGGACAGGAAACTGGGAATATTAACTAAGAATGATTACGGAAACTTGGAAAGTATGATAGTTGATAAGAAGGAAGGAGAAGTCAGGAAGAAGTCAGGAGATAATGTGATGGTTTCCACAGCATTTAATATTAGGCTGCATTGCAGCATCCAAAGGACATGACCTTTTGAGTGCCAAGAACAAGCAATGTGCTTCATAGTACATGCTCCTTAGTCTATCCCTTTGGGAGTATCAGGAGCCTGAAGTTAAACCTGTGTTGAGTCCTGTTCATTTGTATAATTCTGAATCTGTAGGTCTGATTAAATGTGTCGTAATTGAATCTAGTAATGAATGAGTAGATACTGAAGGAATGAAAAAGATGACCTGCCCCTAGAGGCACTGTGGGTGTTTATTCTGTGTCACATGTGTGTCAGTATATGGCAGAGAGATGAGAGGCTATGTCTACACTCAGCGTTGTGATCTATGAACATCTGAATGATTAGGAGCTTAACATTCCCTGGAAAACAAAACAAAACAAGACAAAACAAAACAAAAAGCAAGCCTGAGATGACCACCAGTCTGGCATCAGGAGCCTGGACAGGGAGGTAGCCTGAGACAAGTCTGGCACCAAGCAGGCCCAGATGGGTTCTCAGGATGGGGAGCAAGCCAGATACTAGAAGAACCCAGCTTGGGATCACAGGCCTCAGGCAGGGGTGAGTCCAAGACAGACAACCCTTGCAAGGGGCCACTTCCATGTGCCAGGTGAGGAGTGAGCTTGGAACATCCACTAGATTGGCACAATGGTACCCAGACAGGGAACTATCCTGAGATGGCCGTCAGTTTAGTGCCATGCAGGCCTGGGGGACAGAGCATGCTGGAGTTGACCCCTGCCTAACATAATAATGCAGAAGCAGGGTACAGAACTCCTGAGACCACTTCTGAGATGACCACAGACACTCAGAGACCCTGGGTATCACCACGAGCAACAAATAAGTGGTAAAGAAATGGAAGAGGGGGAGAGAGACAGAGGAATGTGGGTGCAATGAAGGAGACTTGAGGGCAGTGAGGAACAGCCTGATGTGAGTAGCTGGTGATGCCACTTGGGACCATGGTGGGGTCCTGGCCTGTCCTACCATCAGGGTGCTATGTCTCAGTCTGTGGCTCAGAAGCAGCAGGGGTCTATTACCACCAAAGGCCAGGCAAATGTCTCTGGTCTGGGTTGCCGCCCAGGGACATGTTGATGTCTGAGGGCTGTGTAGAACTGGCCCCTCCCCTTACCTGGCCATCATGGGAGAGCTGGCCCTGGGGGCGTGAGAGCAGGACTCTAGCCAGCTGCAGTACTCAGAAATTGTGGGTGAGCCATCCCAAGGGTACAAACATGAGAGAGCTGGCCCTACCACTCATCGTCCTGTGGTGGCGTGGATGAGGGAGAGATACCCTCCTCCCACCTTGCCTCTCACCACCTGCAGCAGGTGGGAGGCCTGGCCCTGCCGTCATGAGAACAGGAGAGATATCCCTGGGCTTCACCAGCTGCAGCCGGCCAAAGGAGGGTGGGGGGAAGCATGAGTGTGGGAGAGCTGGTCCTGACACTTGTCTGCCATGAGGTGATACGAGTGAGGGAGAGATGCACCCTTTGTCACCTACAGAAGGCAGGAGGACTGGCCCCGAGGTCATCAGAGCAGGAGAGCTGACCCTGTCCCTCACCTGCCGCAGCACTCAGCAGAGCAGGCCCTGCACCTCATCTGGGCAGGACAGTTGAGCAGACCCTGAATGTAGGGATTGCAGGTGAGCTGGCCCTGAGGATGTTTGTGCAGGAGGGCTAAGCTGGCCCTGCCTCTTGTCTGCTGGGGAGTGTCACAGATGATGGGGACACTCGCTCCTTCCCTTCCTTGTCCCTCACCATCTATGGCAGGCAAGAGTGTTGGCTATGTCTCCAACTAGCTGCAGTACTTGAGAGAGTGGGATTTGCCCTTTGCCTGAACAGCTGGGTAGAGCAGGCCCTGATTGCTGAGGTTGCTGGTGAGCTGGCCCAGAGGGAGTGAGACTGGGGGAATTGGTGGGCTGATCAGCTTAGATACCTCCCAGGCCCAGAACCAGGGCTTTGAATTGGCCCACCCCAACATCTACCCAATTGATGAACTGCTGGGGAGCAAAGGGGTCGTTCCTACACATCCAAAGCTACAGGATTCCTATGACACAGGGCAACAACAGGATATCTGAGAGGAGCCTCAGTGAGGTTCCAGTATTAATAGAGTAGCAGACGCCAGAGGCCTTGTAACAGACCAGTGACTCATTGCAATGAACATTTGCAAGCAGAGAAGTGTGAACAAAAGGATATACTGTGGGATGCACTGTGACACACTACTGCTTTCACAATGGGATTTTTTTTTCTCTGCTGGGGTGGAGGTTGGAAGGATGGAGGCTGGGTATGAGGGGAAGGGAAGATGAGTGGGATTTGGGTGCATGATGTGAATTTTACAAAGAACCAATAAAAAAAATTTAAAAAGGAGTTCCACAAAAAAAGCAACCCCCCCCCAAAAAAAAAAGAAAGGAAGAAAGAATAAAGGAGATGAAGGCTGAGGGTGGAGGAATCTGGCAGTATCAGAAAGAGGTCTCAGACCCCTCCTGGACCCTAAGGCATATCTCACAAAAGGGAGGCAAGAAGGGTACCCAGGAATAAAAGTATCAGTGGAAAGATAATAAGCATTGCAATGATCTCTCCTTATGAGTTTTCTAATACTAGTTTGAAGAATTACACAGGGATAATAACAAGTGATGGGGACTGAAAAGGAAGTCAGGGGATTTATACTTTGTTCAGAAGGGACCTATCTTAAGAAGACAGCCATGAAAGCTGTGAGGGAAATTGGACTTGTGTCAATAAACAGTGGATTTAAAGGAAGAGAGGTGGTGATCACACAGCGGATTTTGTAGGTTGGAACAGATGTGAGAACTGAGGCAAGAGCTTGCCAGGGACAGTAAACACGTTTGTATGAGAGGAGCTGAGATGGTCTTTTAAGGGTCTTAAAATTCCCACACACTTCCTGTAGCTTGTGCTATAAAAACATAGTCTGTGGAGTTTAAAACCTCCTGTCACTGAATGGCTTCATTACTTCCTATTGCCTGAGGTCCACATGGATCTGGCAACTTGTGTCCCATCCCTGCCTTCACCAGCGCCCTGTGAGAGAGACTGTGGCATGGTAGATGGAAATCGCCAGGGTGCCTTTGCATTTTATCAGGTTCAGGAATTGAAGGGGCTTGAGGAAAGGGGGTAGGTGACATGGCACAAAGGGGGAAGCTGGTATTGACAGAGGAAATCGAGTGTTTACCCATCATAGAACCAAGCCAGGCAGCTTTTAAGTCAGGCAGCTTTTAAGCCATCCTTGTGTTGATGTAATAATCACTTTTTAGTGTAAGCTGTCAACAGACAGCAATAACTTTTAACGAGATTTCTAAAATAAAGACTTTATGGTGCTCATGTGTTAAGATTGCTGTGAGCCGTAATTCTAACCCTGTATTTTATTTCCCTCTTATATTGTGATTTATTGTATTTAGGCTTTTGCTGATTAATTTCATAGGGAATGTGTCTTACTTATTAAACTATTATGCTAGCATTGCTAATTTAAATGACTTCTGCCTGCTACATAATGGAGGGAAGAGAAGAATTTCCTTTAGTACAAGAAATTGAAAGCTTGGGAACATATATTCATATATATATATATATATATATATATATACACACACACATATATATATATATATACATATATATATGTATATAATAGCCAGAAGAGTGAGCACATGCAGAGCATTGCCTGTTGAATTATATTGACAAGCATGATTTATGTGAGCTCCTTAAGAACATAACAGGAACACAATAAAAGCATAAAAATCATGGGTCTGGATTGTGTGGAGGAAGGAGCAGCCTAGGACTCAGAAAGGAGAAGCCATTGGCAATGTTGAAATTGCTATCTTAACAGGAAATCTGTTTCCTGAAAGCTGAAACTCGGAATAATAATCCTGGGAAAACCAGGCAGAATGGTCCTTTGAAAATGTCCCTTACAGAGGCAGTCAGTCATTGCTAAATTTTAAAATGGATAGTGTATTTTGGAGGATTCATAAACTTTGTTGATTCCTTGCGTTTCTTGCTCCTTTGCAATATGTTGTGTTCTTGCTACCCTGTTCTTCACTGAGCTCCCAGTTTGCTTTATAGCATCCCTTTTTTCCCTCTTTGTTTGATTTATCATCCATGCATGAGCACTCATTTGTGCTCTAATTTTATTTTCAGATAGCAAGCTTTGTGAACAAATCTGCCATAGACATCTCAATCTTGCAGCGGTCATTGGCCATCTTGGAGTCAATGGTTCTCAACAGCCATGACCTCTACCAGAAGGTAGCACAGGAGATCACCATTGGCCAACTCATTCCTCATCTTCAGGGGTAAGCATGCTAGGCACTCTTGTGCCTTGATTCTAGAAAACAGTCACTATGATGGCCTGGGAAACACTGTAATGTTTCAGGTACAAAATATCTTGATTTGATAGCAAATCAGGCACTACTCTTACTGGTCATCACACTGAAATGGCACAGTGGCTCTGTCTTCTCCACATTCCCAGTGCCATACATCTGTCCCCAGTGACTAGACCATAGAATACATTCAGCTTTGGTAAATTCTGGTAGTCATTGGTTGCATTTTAGTTTTTATAAGACATACTAGTATAATTTCTTCTCTTAGGTTCTCAGCAGGGTGCCTTTCCTATAATATCTAAACTATTACATATAATATTTTCTGTGGTACTGAGAATATCTTCATAATTATTTTGACATTTTAAGATTTTTCTAGATGTTTTAAAATATGTTTTTATGAATTCTTTGAGAATTTCTAACAATGTATTTGATTATATTCATTCCCTTTCCCCAATCCCTCCCAGACCTTCTCCCTTGGTTACCCACCACACTTTCTATCTCTCTGTTTTTGAGTCCAGATCTACTTTCCTCTTCTGCCCATGGTCCTTTTCTACCTTCCTGGCTTCTGTAGTTACTTCAGGTTATATATTGAAGCTTAATGTTTGGAAGTAAGATCCATATTTGAGAGAGAGAGAGAGAGAGACAATGTGGTGTTTGTCTTTTTGAGTCTGCATTACCTTAATTGGGAATATTTAAAGGCTGGCATCTTCCATCATCAAACTGCAAGTTTTATGAATAAAAGAATAAAACACATGCCTTTCTTCTTAAAAGTGTGACCAGGATATGGAAGTTAGATTTGCACTCAAATCCTGCAATCTTTGGAGATTTCCCCGCTTTTCTACTCTTTGGTAAACTAGAAGGGTGCCTCTTATGCTAACACTGAGAAGGACTCTGTTGTACTACATGCTTGTTCTGTTTAAATATCGGTGGGTGCTAGCTCACATAAGAAGGAAGTTGGTTAGAAGGACATGAGGATGCTTTGTAGAGTCCAGAAATGATTTAAGGACATGTGTTTTAGGAAACACTTTGGCTGGTATCAAGGTGGTCTCATTTCCAATGACTTCCACCTCTGTTGTCCCAGGTTACATTTGCTTATTCTTGATAGTAAACCTGAGTGAACCATGTGGGATGATGGTCTAGGAGTGATAAGAAGAAAAATATTAATCCAGCAGTTCTCAAAACACTGACGATGTTGACTTATATTCATAGCATAAACTATGAACGTACATTACATGTTTAATTCATTTGGAGGTAGGGGTGAGCAGAATTTAAAATTTAAGTCAGAGAAACTGTGGACTGCCCGCAGTGTCTTAGCTCACTCTCCAGAAGGATGGGTTTTGAATGTCACTGCACTTAAAATCACATTGGTATTGCTACCTCTGAATGTGAGCAATGTTGACTTCGGCGTCAGAATTTTAATTCTGAATCTCAGGGGCACAATGGTTCGTTTGCACCACATTTCTCTCTCTCTGTCACACACACACACACACACACACACACACACACACACACACACACATGCATGCACGCAGAAGAACCTCTTGTTCCCCAATTGCCATGCTGAGGATGGAGGTGCAGTGTGTAAATCTATCTTCCCAAATTGTACCTCTGAGGCCCTTCGCTGCTGCTTTGAAGCCTGTTTACACTTTACCACTTGGCTTCCCCTCAGATCATTGCTATGTTTTGGAATTTCTGCCGTGTTTCCAATGAAGAGCAAAAATTTTAGCAAAAAAAAAAAAAAAAAAAAAAAAAAAAACAAAAAACCAACATTTACTAAGATTACACTGTTTCTGTTTGCCCAACAAGTTTTTAGGATTTGTAATGTTGCTATGGGAACAAAGCTGTTTTCTTTTAGATAAGCCCAGGAATCTACAACTGTTCCCTCAGATGTATCAGGCATTGAACAGAAAATCGCACACACACACACACACACACACACACACACACACACAGATACACACACTGCCCCCATTATCTGGGTACTTGCTTTTAATTCATAGAAAGAAGAGGGAGTTACCAACCGGCCTCATGTATTTCAGGGTGATCATGCTTGATCAACTGGTATAGCTGTAATTGTGCACCTACTCTGTCCAACCTGGGGGTGGTGGGAATACGTTACAATATTACGAGTGCTGTTTCCTAGGTCCCGCCTTCTCATTTGTGCAAGGACTGCTGTGTTTTTGTGTCATACTGAGCCTTACTCTGGCTGAGTAGTCTCTTCTGATTTCCTGTGTTGCTTGGGTCTTTACAGGACAGACCAAGAAATCCAAACTTACACCATTGCTGTAATTAACGCACTTTTCCTGAAGGCCCCCGACGAGAGGAGGCAGGTAAGTCACAATTCTCTAGTCTTAAGGCTGTGATCCATATGGGGCCATGAATTCTCTTTGCAGAGAGAACTTCTTCCCTTCTGGGTGTTCTGTCAATAGCTGGGTCCTACACAACAGCCATGCCTTGAAGGTTGGCTGGGGCATGGGAGGAGAAAGTAGATGAAGATACCATTTAATAAGCCAGTCTAAATAACAGTATAATCCATCAGAAAGTAACAGAATATTATATGACTGACTCAGTCTTTGAAATAAATTAGCAACAAGGTATGTACTTTCTTATGGCAAGTTTATGTTGACTCGGTTAACCACTGAGTTTAAGATTTTCTCATCAGAACAGAAGATCATGTTGCAGTTTTTAAGTTTAGAATATCTGAGTGAGTTAGGAACATAAACTGTGAAGATCAAGATCCAAGTTTACAATAACCTACTTTTGGATGCTCGGTGGAGGCCTGTAAAGTGAGAGTCACACCAGCTGTGTACCTGGATTGCTGTCGAGTGTATCAACAGTTGAGGGTGCACACTCCTATCTGGACTTACCTTAGATGTGAAATAGCATTTGAGCTGGTCTGCATCTGATGTTGGCACTTTTGCTAGCATAATTTTTATGTTAAAGGAATGCATATTATTTTCTTTTTACGAATGAGGAAACTGAGGCTCCATGGGAGTGAAGAACCTAACAAGGTCACCACAGTGATGAGATCTAGAGCTGGAAGCCTGGCCTCCTACTTGCTTTTAAAAGAATCTCACTGAATGCCGGTCAAGCAGTATCTCCACACTATATTTCCCAGAAGTCATGAGGAATCGAGGCCCACTTCCTCACTCCAGTTAGATTAAAGTATTACCAAAGTAACTGTGCTTTTAATTTTATAGAACACACCTTTGAAAAATTTTATGATTAAGCCTCAGACATTTGGATCCGTTCTGCTACTACGGGATAGTTTGCCTTTCTCTCCTCTCTCCTGCTTGGGGCCAGACAAGGTCATAACATTCTATTGTCAGGACTTGATTATTTATCTAAATGTATGAAATGAATTTGGAATACGTGAGCCTTGGTGCCCTGCGTGGGATAGTGGTTGTATTGACCTTCCCCCTTGGGGAATCCTTTTCCTGCTGCACAGATGAAGGGAATATGTGCTTTGGTAGGAGACTTGTTGACAAGATGTCTTCTAAATTTCTCTACAAATACTTAATGTTTTTTTGTTAAGCATTATTTGAAAGTGACTCTTAATTAACAAATTCAGAAAAGACAAAGTCAACATGAAGACGGTTGAAAGACACCTTCATTGGGTTTCCAAGGTGGACCCCTGCAGTCTTGGGTGCTCAAACACCTTCATGGCACTCTTTTCTCTTTATTATTCTGTGTACTTTTCTTTCACTTGTACATTTTCCCACCGAAGTGAGCCATACCATGTGCATTATTCTTCTCTACAGACCTGTTTTAAAAGCCAACAAAAACTCTGTGGCCAGCTTCCCACGTTGATATACCTGTATCTACATCTACGAGTGTGTTTAAGGCTATAATATATTCCCTGTGAACCTCCATGATTTTTCAGACAGTTCGCTAATATTAGATGTAGAGGAAGACAAGGATAGTTTTGCTTTCTCACCGATCCCGTTCCTCTCCTCAGGAGAATTGTAGAAAATGCTTTTGATCTTTTTGAAATCAAATTTGTCTGCTCTGTGTCAGGCGTCACGCCTCGGCCTTGGAATACAAATAACGCAGTGTCCTCTGCTCTTGAGGAGCCCAATCAGAAAACACCGTAAACAAATAATTAACAGTTATTGGAAAATACAAAAACAAATAATTAACAGTTATTGGATAATGTAGCTGTCATATTCCTTCTAACTCATCTTTAAATTGTGTAGACCAGTGAGCTACATTTTCTTTTCCTGTTTTTGGTTGGGTCTTATTATCAAATAGCACTTTGGAAAAAATTTTATAAGGTTTTACAAAATAATTAAAAGAACTATGGTATCCTTTGGTCCTTCTGTTTGTTATCTGGCCCAAGAGAAGAAATGCGAAACAGAGGAAGCCAGAGAGGCCTGCCTTCTCCAGTGTGGAAGGGATGGTCTTCTGGGTTGTTGCTTAGCTTGTTTCTAGAGTTGTCCATGGCTGACATTCTTGGTTTGAAGAGCACAAAAGAGGACCTCATACTGGATTTGGGCTTTGATGCCACCATGCCATTTAGGACCTCCCGACAGGGTATCTACCCTTTCCAGTGCAGAGGGTCAGCAGGGTGTAACACCAAGGCTGCCAGTTTCTAACAGAGTGCTCTGAATTTCCATCCCCTCTTCTCTCCTGCTTGCTTTCCTTTCTCTGGTGGCGATGGCGCTGTTAGGTTGATGTAGAGAGCAATGTTGACATCCTTGATTGTCCTCTGACTGTAAGTCATCCATGTTTCCTTTGTCAGCCTAGATAACGGGCTCTGCTCTTCCACTCTGCTCCTGCCCTCCTTGCCTGTATGCCTCCTGTTAGCTTCTCTCCCAACACTCTTGGTTCTCCCAGCTTTCTGCAAATTTACTTTAATCTTGTAGATTTTATAGTTTTGCTTCGTAGTGGTAGTTGAGTGCCTTCTCTACTTAGTGAGAACTGCAATGCCAAAAATATTCCCCGGCAATCACAAAAAAGAACGTTCGGGTGTCTTCCTGAATATAAGCAGTATTTTCATATTCTTTGAAAGTATCAAAGCTGGTTTTGACTAACTTTCCCTTCGCACCAGCTGGTCAGTGTTCATAACGACAATCTGTGAGTCAGTCTGATTTCTAGTTTGCTTCCTGTGTCTGTGATAAACACCATCACCAAAAGCATCTTGGGGAGGAAAGGGTTTATTTCATCTTGCAAGTTATAGTCCATTGTTGAGGGAAACCAGGGCAGGAAGGAGGAACCGTGGGGAAATTCTCCTCACTGGCTTGCTTCCAAGCCCTTCATAAGCTAGGGCCCAGCCCACCTACCTAGGGATACTACTACCTTTGTCAGGTAACAATCAAGAAAACACCTCACAGAGATGCCCAGAGGAAAATTTAAATTAAGGTTCCTTTTTCCTAGGTGCGTCAGATCAACAGGTGAGATTAGCTGTCACAAGTCTATTTAATAAAACCACCCCCAAATCCTCTATACCAGTCAAGAAATGCCACAGCATAAAGTAAAGAAAAGGAGGCTGAGGCAAGCTGAGAGTGAAGTCCAGTGCAGAGCGTCTGTAGAGTAGTGAGTCAGGCAGTGATCCGGACTTGGTTCACTTGCTTAGCTTTCCCCGAGGCTCGGGTCTGTGTTCCTCATTCTCATTTTGCACAGACGAAATGAACTGGCTTTTAGCAGACTTTAGACATATGACTTTTTCTTTTTTTGTTTGGTCTGCTTATTGTACATTAGTCCCTTTATAAGTAAATATATAGAGTTTAAAGAATTAATAAGAGTGTGGAAGCACAGGTGCAATGGCAGAGATGCAGGACCAGCTTTCTCCTTTGGAGTATTTGAGTTTTTAATTCCTTTCTAGAAAGAACAGAAATTAAAAACAACAACAACAACAACAAAAAATCTACCTTGCTTTTGGACGTGGATTTTATAATCCAAATGGAATGTGCAAAAATTGATTTGAATTAGCTATTTCGAAAGAAATACTGCTGATATACAGTGAAGACACACACCCAGGATGAAGTCTGTCCTGGCCGTACTGCAGGGACTCCTTCTAACTGAAGCCTTTGGTGGGCGTGTTTTTCTTTCGCAGGAGATGGCTAATATTCTGGCTCAGAAGCAGCTGCGCTACATCATTTTAACAGTGAGTACCAGTGTGCTGAAGCCACTGAGTTGGGGAGAGGTGACCTATCGTCCGTGGGTGGCTCTGTGACTTGACACAGGAGTGCGAGCAGTAGGGTCAATCCAGGAGGGGAGAGTGTGTATTAGGATTGGCACAACACAGTTCTCCGCTTCTGCAGCAGCTGCCTCCTGTGACCGCAGGGCAGCCTGCCTGCTGGAGGAAGTCAAGGAAAACATGGTGCATCTTAGTGCAGGCACTTGGGCCTGGTTTTGCAGGCAAAGAAAATCAGGAACTCCTTGGCTCAAAAAGTCCACAGTATGAGCTTGTACTGCTTTTGCTGAGGAAGCTCTGGAAGGTGTTTAGAGAAGGACCCGAAACGTCAGTGGAAGAGCAGCTTGCGGTGTCACCCTGCGAATGTTTAGGGATGAACCCAACAGAAAGCTGCCTCCTCACCAGCTATTGGAACAAAGAAAGTTTAATGTTTACCAAGCTAACAAACAGCAACAACCCAGTCCGATGTTGTAAACCTAGAGTTCAGGAAGCTTAAAACACGTATACACACGCACTTGCACGCACACCCACACACACGCATGCGTGCATGAATGGACACTCCTGCTTGAAATATAGGCTTTATCATTATTTAGTTATGGAGAAGAAAACAGCTCAAAAGGCCGTTGCCACTGAAAAGAAAGCTTGTTATGTAAAATTTACCAGAGGAGTGGTATGTCCCACAAGAGGGAGTGTGTGAGAGCATGGGAGTCTCACAAGAAGGAGGACCCATGAAATTGGGGAACCACAGAAAACTCTGGGCCAGAGCCTTCACTTTGGTTTCCTAGGGAAGGGATGCTTTAGTGGTTACATTTTAGCAGGGTGGCCATTCAGGTTCAGGATTGGCTAGCTTGTGATTTCACTGGCCTATGGTGTTTATGGGTTGTGTCGGGTCTCAGGGTACCTGGCTCTGGGTGTTGGGGGGGTAGCCATTGCCCCCTTAGTTTGCATTTGGAAGTAGTCGTCCTATGTTACCTCTACAAATTAGGCCTGGGGCCTGGGTGCAGGTTCTTCAGGGTAAAGAAGGTCTCCCATGTCAGAACTTCGGGATCACGACAAGAGCTAACTCCGTGGTCCGAATCCCCTGGCTAATTTTTAAAAATATGATCTGTCAACCGTGTTTCTAGCATGTCATCCGAGCACAGCGAGCCATCAACAATGAGATGGCACACCAGTTATATGTTCTCCAAGTGCTGACCTTCAACCTTCTGGAAGACAGGATGATGACCAAGATGGACCCCCAGGACCAGGTGGGTAGATGGTCTACACAAATGTAAGCAGAGACACAAAGTGTCACCAAATGCCCGTCCTTGAGTTACCCTGAGATCAGGCGTTTTACGTGATCTTATAATTGTTTCATTGTCATCTCAGAACTTCGGTGTATGGCTTTGAAGTTTTGGTGAACCTAGGGTCAGAGAACAAAATGAATGTGTGGCGCTCTTTTTAAACTATCTTATTTATGTTTCTTAATTCTTGTCCTCTGTCCTCCATCCCAATTCCTTCTAATACCCCTACACCAGGTAGGAGAGAAAGGTTAGTGGGGAGATTGGGCATAGTTCTTTTTAGCTGCTTCCTGCTGATTAGGGTCTTTGGGTCTCTTGGGAAAGTCCAATTTTCATTTCAGGATATCTACAGCTTCTTCTTATCAAACTGCATCAGCAACAATCAGGAGCAGCAGGGGCAATCACCAGCAGCCTTCTTCGTTCTCGGAGCTCATGAACACTCTCTGGCTTCTGGCTTTATTCCCTCTCAGAGTCCTCAGAATTAAACTATCTGCAGCTGGCAAAGGACCTTTCTCAGAGCCCACGGGAGGCAAATAGTTTGCTGCTGTGGACAGTCTGAATCAGTCCCATTTCCTATACCTGGGATCCAAGCAAAACCATGTTTACATCCACAACACAAATGCACATCTTTCCTTTGCAGTTAAGAGCTTGAGGGTGAATCCCTGGGCTCTCAACCGTAATACACTGGGGTCAAGCTCCCAGACAACTGAGGGTGTGGAAGGCCATGCTTGACATCAGTTCTATAAGAGGAGAATGGTTTCCATTCTCCAGCAACTAAGGCTAAAACCAGGACTTCCTTTTCCTTCGTGAACCCTCATTTCCAGGCTGGTGTTTTTATTGGCTAGCCATTTTCTCCTGCTACCTCTTTGTGTATGAAACATTCTGTTTCCATCAGAAGGTTTTTGGGGGAGCTTTCCTATATGAGGGTAGAGTGAGAGGAAGCAGCTGGGAACCCTGCCCCCCCCGTACACATTTTCAGCTCAAATAGTGCTGCAGCTTTGGAAAGGAAAACATTCATTATTGGCATGTGAGGGCCTGATGTACTGCAGATGCTGAGCTGCACACGTGGTATGTGTGGCTGCTGCGCTCTTCATTCATGGGAGAAGCCGTGTGATTAAGAGTGACGGAGAGGCTTGGATAGGCCAATGATCATGCCCCACGTTTTGTCGCCAGGCCAAGCAGGGAGACGAGACTGTTGTTTTTGTTTTGCCACTTGGAGTGGAGAAGATGATGTTCTTATGGAGCAACACTCTTTGTTTGTAAACTCTTCTTCTTGTTTGTTCAAAAAAGCACATAACATGATTTATCATTTTCACCACTAACTACATTCACATTGTTTGCAGGCAACTTTCTATGTTGCCAAACTGAATTTCTGTGCCCATTTAACCGTATTTGTTCTCCTTCTCATCTCTCCCTTCCCTTCTGGCTCCTTCTGTATCACCTCTGCTTTCTGTTTCTATTAATTCGACTATTCTAGAAAAACCCGATGAGTAAAAAGAAAGGTATTTGTCACTTTGTACCTAGCCTGCTCTACTCAGCACATTTAAATTATTTTAAATAATTTATATTAATTAAATAAATTATATTTTAGATTATGGTAATAATTAATTGCATTATTACCCCCTTTCCTTTCCCCTCTCCAGCCCCTCCCATGTACTCTCCTTCCTTGCTCTCAAATTCGTGGTTTCTTTTTCTTTAGCTGGTGTTACGTGTGTGTGTGTGTGTGTGTGTGTGTGTGTGTGTGTGTGTTCCTAAACACATAAATACAACCTGTTCAGTCCACATAAGATTTCGGGGCTGACTATTTGGTATTAGATAAGCAGTTGGTGTCTTCTTCTCTGGGAAAGAATATTTCTCCCACTCTTACCATTCCATAGTTACCTCTAGTTCTTCGTTTAGCGTTGAGGCCTCATGACCTTTCCGCCATCCACATTAGCATATGTATTGGTGCCATCCTTATTCAGGTGTTATTGAGGCAGCCTTGTAGTTGAGACTTCCTATGTGCAGCTCCCTGACATTGCTAGGAGACACAGCCTCACTGTGTATTCGTAAGGTTCCTCTGTGTGGTAATGGGTTGGAGGTTTTCTCCTGTCTAAGGCTAAGCCATATTCCACTGTCTGTCTGTAACACACTCACCCTCAGAAGGACACTGGCCATTGTCTCCGCCCTTGGGCTCTCCTTTTTATTTTTATCTTGGGCTGGTTTCTATGGAGTCAGGCCTTGGTGGAGTGAGAGCTCCCTTGTAGCTCAGACACTGCTCAAGAACCTTGTGTCCCTCTTAATTTGTTTCAAAGAGAGCCTTACTCACACACTGTCCAACCCGGTCTCCTTCAGTCACAGCCTCCCATTGTGTTCGGGGTTTTATATAGGACTGCCCTGGATAATATTTGTTAGTGTCCAATGACTTGGCTGAAGGATAACTCTACGTTACTGCCAAGCCCAAGCAGCAGAGAGAGAGAGAGAGAGAGAGAGAGAGGAGTCAGCCAAGTTCTTAACTTAGGACATGGCTTGTCCTTTCTCTCTTCTGCCTCCCCTGAATGCAGTGATTCCTGGGGGAACGGGGAGGTCTTATGTCACATCACACAGTGAAAGCCTCTCTCTCTCTCTTTTTCCCCCTCTTCTCTCCCTTCCCCCAACTCCTTCAGGCTCAAAGAGACATCATATTTGAACTTCGAAGAATTGCTTTTGATGCAGAGTCGGAACCTAGCAACAGCAGTGGCAGCATGGAGAAGCGCAAGTCCATGTACACACGGGACTACAAAAAGCTCGGCTTCATTGTGAGTACCCTGTCTCCAGTAAGCTCCCTCCTCCCGCCCGCCCCATCTGACCTCAGTCGCATCAAACGTGTGGTCCTCTGGTGCTTTGCGGAATAGTTTCCACATTTCCAGATGTTCAGCTGGTTTAAATAGGATCACATGATCGCCTCTTCTGGCTGCGGCGAAACGGAATAAGTTGCACAAGTGTGACTAATACTTTGCTTGTTTATCCAGTTCTGATTAAGCGTAATGGAGAGTAGTTAGCCCGGAATGCGTCGAGAAGACGCTGTGGCTCTCTTCAGTGCGATGAAGGGTGACAGTTTGAGGAGGCATCTTATTATTGGGCTGGTGATTGGATTACTCACACGTGTTGATTCCATTGCCAAAGAAAGCTGGAAGTCTCCTGGGATTGAATCCTGATGAGATTTATACATAGTTTATGTTTTTTTTTAAAAAAAGTCTTACTTAGCTACAAATGTGAACGGGCTGTTTCTTGCACACACACACACACACACACACACACACACACACACACACCATACAGTCATACCCTCCACCACACACTCACACACCACACAGTCACATACACAACACAATAATGCGCGTACTCACACACACATTTACTTTACAGGTCAGAGTACAACGTGGTGTCCTGAATCTAACATGCTGTTATGGTTGTTGCCTGCATTCTGTTCTTACCCAGGGCATCGCCAGTTTGGGAATGACCCTCAGCTGACTTGAAATTCTGCATTTGTAAAAA
Source organism: Meriones unguiculatus (assembly GCF_030254825.1). Classification (NCBI taxonomy): domain Eukaryota; kingdom Metazoa; phylum Chordata; class Mammalia; order Rodentia; family Muridae; genus Meriones; species Meriones unguiculatus. The sequence continues at coordinate 37,542,709 of NC_083366.1, forward strand.
GTAATTTTCATTTTAGCCTCCATCATCAATTGCACAAATAAGATTTTGGCTTTGGTGGTTAGAAATCACTAGGCAATAGCTTTTATTTAAGATACTCTTTCCTGGAAAAAAACAAAAAATCTCAACTAGGGTTTTGATTGTGCCAAATTGCTTTCAGTAAGCATCTAGTAATTAGCTTTTTATCTTGAGTGGGTCAGTTTCAGCTTTTTATCTTGAGTGACCAGTTTCCAAATTTTTAATACTGTCGCCTTAATTTAAAAAGGTCTAAGCAATTGATTTTATGCCGTTAATGTCTTTCCGAATAAGAGTGTTCGTTAATAACACATTCAGAGATGCGGCATACCTGAGAACATTTTTCTGGCAGTGTCGATTCCACCGTTTCACGTCTCTGCTCTTCGCAGCACATCTGATCCTTCAGATGGACAGAGTCGACTGGTGGGACTCTCTTGGGTCTTGTTGTCTCATGTCACTTCTCTCACCTGTGTTAGTCCTTTCCCAGAGAAGGACCAACAGCATCCGCCTCCATTTCGTCCTCATTCCTTCCCTGTGGGGAGGGTAAGGCGTATCTAGTTTATTTGAAAGTGCTGCAGGATCATCTACTCCCCCCACCCCAAAAGCATAAAAATCGACATGTGGGGCTCATCCTGGCACTGATTTCTCTAAGCACTCTTTCTGTGTCCTGTTTATCTGCACAGGCCTTGGTTGGGTGGGCCTGGGATGCGGTGTGGGGCCCAGAGGAAAGGAGAAAGCTGAAGATGCCGGGTTTCTCTGGAAGTGAGGTGGGTGGGAGGCATGAGGAATCATCCTTGGCGCTTTCAGCCTGTGTACTTACATCACATGTGATGAGTGGGTTTCCTCGGTGTTTGTGTTACCTGGCCTAGCATTATCGGTAAAACCTGACCCACCTTGGTTTTCCGGTGTAGGTGGCTGTTAACCTTCTATTTTGGAGTGTTCTGTTTCCAGACTATGTGATGGGCAAGCATGGAGCCTTTTCACAGAAAGTTAATTTTATGTGATTCTGAGGATTCTCACATTTATGTAGCACTTTCCCTAAGGACTCAAAAAGTTATTTTAAGGGAAAAAGTGACATTCGCTAGAGAATAGCCCAAAGGAAACACTGGTTTCCTTGATTTTGTTCCACAATTCTTTAATTTTCAATTTTAAAACTTCCCTGGTAACTTCTCCCCAGGCCTAGGCCACGGTCTTGCATCAGAGAGTCGAAAAATTGGAAAGACTGTTGAGTAACGATCTATGCTGAAAACGAGCCAGGAATCTTGTCAAGCTGATGTTTCACTGTAACACACCAGGCCAGGCAGAAGCAAGCCTAAGTGCAGACTCACAGTCTCCTTCTGCCACTTAGTGGCTGATACGCAGAAATGCTGCAGGCTGCCCTCCATGATCTCAGCAGACCTGTGTTGAATTCTTTCTTTGCTCAAGACTATGCTGCCTGTCAGACTCTCAACTTGAAAGAACAGTGAGAGGTTTGGATAAAATTTGGATCTCTTTGACTAAAAGCTGAACTTATAACAGGAATTTAATTTCTCATTTTGTTTCACCCACGGAGACAGAGCCCAGGAAGCAGTAAGTTGACAGGTTTCAAGAATCCACACAGGCCTTATTTCTATTTTCCTGCTTCCAAGCCACAGGCTACAATGCCTGTCTTTTAACATGTATGTGATCGGTTTCCTTGGCTGCAAACTGGACACAGCTTTTTGTTTCAAGGTTACTGAAGGGTCTGGCAGGACTGTCCGCTGGAGCCAAACGAGAGCTTAGCTGTGTTAGAGGCCTCTTTTATTTTGGGAAGCACATCTCTTGGAAACCACAGGCAGGGTTTTGAGTTTTCCCTGTAAACTAATCAGGGCTCTCTAGAAGAACAGAATAGGCTGTTTATGTGTGTGCATGCATGTGTGTGTATATGAATTGAAGTCACCTTTAAAACTATAGCCAACTCATACCTGAGAATATGAGAGCCTGGCGGTTTGCTCGGTCCTTGAGGCTGGTTCCCTAGCTGTGTGATACTGTAGTTTTCTTTTGAGGGGAACAGTGATAGCCAATGGTTGTTCGGTCTACACGGTGGGGTGCCTCAGTAGTCCCAGTCTATCACCAGAAGTCTCGCAGATTTCTGGAGGGCCCACCGCTCCCACATCCATGATGAAAGCTAGTGGAAATGTTGGTTCTGCTGTCAGCCAGGAAAGCAGCAGATATATACCTGGGTAAATCAGCTCAGCCACAAGAGGGAGGTCAGGTCAGCCAAAGGCTTACCCCTTTAATCTGGGCCACTTCCAGAAGGTGTTCCGTGCATGTGTGTGTGTGTGTGTGTGTGTGTGTGTGTGTGTGTGTTAAGGTGTAAGGCAGCCATGACAGTAGTGCCAATGAGACTTCTTACTCGGGTGATTCCTGCTTGTGGCAAATTGGCATAAAAGCCAATAATGATACCAATCTAAAAGCGGCTGCTACTTCAGCAGGCAGAAAGAACAATTTTTTAAGGATGATGGTTTATGGAGGAAGTAAATGGACTTCACACTCCCTAGCCCAGCACCCCAAGGGAATAGGGTTTCCTAATGAAATAATTCTAGAACACACACACACACACCTTTTAAGACAGAATCTCACTATATAGTCCCAACTTCCAGAATCTTGATTTAAAGTTACCACGTGGCTTATGTGGTCTGTAACAACACAGCAAAACACCCCCCTTTCAAATAAAGCTGCCTGGTCTTGTAAGATGTTATTACTCTTGGCTTCAAAGTGGCCAGGCTCCTGTGGGAGAGGCAGGCCTGGAGCTGGGTGCTGGCGTCCCCACTGAAAGGAGGAGCCACAAGGACATCTGTAGAATGTAGCAGGCATGACCTGCTGTTCACTGACAGTAAGGACTGTGGGAAGCAGTTTCAGTGTGTGGTGACAGTGGCATCCCAGGCCAGGCCTCTGCCAGTTTGTTTCCAACTTGACTTTCACTCTGTGGCTTTGTGAATTGAGAATTTGCTGTGTTCGGTCTTTGGGGCAAGCATTGGTAGCTGTCATTAGCTTTTCTTCCTGCTCCCTTCACAGTCAGGGCAGATGATAAAATTGATTCAAACTTTTTTTCCCCCTACTGCCTCCCCATTTCATTTATCCTTATAACAGACAACAAAAAAAAAATTAAAATTAAAAATCCGGGTTTTCATCTTTTGTAATTTGCTTTAATGTGAGAAATTTTAGACATTTTCTTTAACTTTTTTTCAGAGTCATCATTAAAGAAAGAATAAAATAAGAAGGTTGAAAAAGTGAGTGATAGGAAATAGATTACTTCAGAATATGGATTCGTGTTCAGATAGTCAGGAGAATCCCTGCCTTCTTGAGTGACAGGAAGTAATTATGCAGTTACACATACAATTTGATAATGTATTATATCATGAATATGTGTAATCCGATCGCACATAAGTGCAGTTGCCATGCTCGCTGCCATCTTGATATGTCTTCCCGAGAGTAGATGGCAGGGAATGAAGTGAACCATGCTTATCTGTCCCTTGCTCCCTTCGCATCCTGGTCCCAACACTGCAGGAGGCCATATCATTGTTCCTTAAATGCCTTTGGATGTAAGTGTTGTAGGGGCTGGATTCATGGTGCTCACAGTGTTTTCCGTTTGGACTGAATGACTAATAAAAAAGTTCCCTTTCTCTCTCCTTAAGCCTTAGGATAAGGTATTGGGGTATAGTTCAGTGGTAGAGCATTTTTGCTCAGCATGTTTAAAGGCCTTGGGCTCTGTTCCCTCCACCTACTAATTAGTAAATACACAAATAAAAATGAGGAAGGTGTAATACATACTTCTAGCAATAAGTTGTCTATGCTGAATTATCTGATACCTAATGGACTGTTGAGAGTGATGGTTAGTGCACGGGGCCGATGGGTTCATCTAGATGTTTTCCTTATGAAGTCAGGAAAGCTGCTTGTTGGAATGGTGCCCCGTGACTCGTGATAGTGTGACGTACGGTGGTAAGAAAATGTGCAAACTGCGGGCTGTTCTGGGGTTACGGAACGAGCGCTCTGTGCGTGTGGCAAACTGCTGATCTTTCACATGGCCAGAGTGTAGGATACATTAAAAAAAAAAAAAATAGAGTTGGCTTTGAGACTGAGGGAAAAGTTATAAAGATTTTTAAGATTAAAAAAGGGGGAAGAGGTTTGAAACAGTCAGTCCTCCTTACTCATGGATTCCATGCTTGAAACTTCTGTTTGTCCGAACTGACTTGCCACTGCAGCCTGAACGTTCAAGGTAGTTTTCAGTGTCGTACTCGGATGTACACTAGTGGCCCTGAGCTGCTTCCCTCGAGTCTGGATGCAAGGCCACTGCCGGTGTCAGCTCGCTCACTGCAAGCAAGCTCTCTGCAGCCAATCCCAGGCGCAGAAGCTTCAGCTGGATTGTTAAGTAGATGGAGGCTTTGATGCGCTAAATGCAGAGTGTGGAAATGCAGACTGTGTGTTTTAGGTCAGCTTCACGTGGGCATGGATTACAGTGCAGGTGGCTGCGTGGCCAGTAGAACGAACAAGCCACAGATATTAAAGAAGATGTCTTTAAATGGAAGTGCACTTAAAGTTGGCCATCTAGCAGTGCGTAGTTAACAGCAATAACAAAAACCTGTGACCAGACGCTCCCGTGAATCTGTTTCCACGCTGCCCCCAGGAGCCGGGCAGCGACGTGTGAAACATAACGGAGAAGGTGACGTGCCTCAGCGGGTAAAGGCGCTCGCTGCCAGGCCTGCACAGCTGAGTGGAAGGCCCTGGGCCAGCAAAGGGAGGAATGACCCCTGCATCCGTATGTGTGATGTTGCACAGACGTACATGCATGCACACGTACATTTAATGGATTTTTAAATTAAAAAAAAAATCATAAGTGCTCCGAATAAGGAGAATCCGATGTGCTTGGTTGTCCTAGAGGGTCCTGTCTGTGGAAGTGAGGAGGAGGCAGCTCCTTCCTCTGCAGGGTTTCAGCACATACTCCGTGCTCTTGGGATAGTGCGGGAATGTGGGGCCGGGAGGACACTATGGTACAGTGGCTTGGTTAAGATATTTTGAAGCAGAAATACCTTGGAATTGCTGCTCACCTAACAGCATGCCCACACAGCTGGATGGGTTTTCTCTAAAACAGTTGTAGGTTGGGAGCTCAGCCTGTCTTGTTTTAGCATGGTGCCCAACAAAGTGTTATCCAGTATGCTTGCTGCCAGAGCCACTCCGTCTCTTCGAGTAAGACGACAGCATTAGTAAGAATGGATAACACATTTGTGGGTCAGAGAAATCAGGCTGTTACACTGGCCTCGCTTTTGTGGTATTTGTCTTGCTTTTACATGAAGGGGTTTGCGGGAAGTGCAGTGCCGAAGGGGCTTTGCTGAGGATGGACCTGCTGCCCCACTGGGATAACAGGATAATTGGATGGTGTTACTAGCCAATTCCATGGCTTGTATCCTAGTTACGGATATACGCATAAACAATAGATTGTAAAAGCCAAAGGACAGTAAAACATGTGTGTTTTTCAGACTCATCCTACTTCCTAAAACCTTGTACATTTAGCTTCATAGAATTCTGAAGGAAGAAAATCCTGGCTGATATTAGTGAGGGTCCAAGCTTCATCTACTTCCTCCTATCCAAGGTGTAGGCAGAGGGATTTCCAGAAATTTAGGCCAGTGTGTGGCTCCCATGTTTGTTTATTTCCTTTTATTATTATTTTTCCGTCTTTAGACAGCGTCTCACTAGGTAGTCTTGACTGGCTTGGAACTTGCTGTGTAGATCAGGGTGACCATGAACTCATGGAGATTGGCTTTTCTCTGCCTCTGGAGTGCTGGGATTAAAGGCATGCAGCTCGGTGTATGGCTCTTGTGAACTCACAGCAGGTACTGTGTGGGCCTGGTCCTCGTAGAACAGTTCCTACTCCCTCAACCTCCCTGATGCTTGGTTCTGATCATGTGTCCTCTTCTCCCATCTGACATGCGGCACACCCCAGTTGTAATAACTTTTAGGTATAACATTGTTTCAAACTGATGTAACATAGACTTAAACCAAGAACACGAGTTTGGGTGGATAGGGAAGAGACAGGTCTTCCAGGGTTGAGAGGAGAGGAAAAACATGATCGAAATATATTGTATCAAAACAAACAAAACAGCAACAAGAACCAAAAACCTAGTTACTGTAGTCTCTAGTAAAGTCAGAGCAGAAATAGCCACCAGGTGGCGCTAAACCACAGCCATTAGCCTCCATTTACCTGCCCAGGTCTGGCTGGGTGCACTCCTGGTGCATTGTTGCTTGAGAGCAGGCAGAGTTAGTCAGGTTGGGGGCCCTCAGAGTCACCACATCTGCATTGGTACCTCGGAAGGGACTAGATGCATTCTAAGATGTCTAACTGTCTTCCTTGTGAAAAGGAGTTTGCCTGCTGCACCGGGGAGATGAGTTTTTTCAGCACCCTTGTTTCTGGAGTCTCATTCCCAATCACTTCTCTTTCTGCTGTAGGAAAATTTTCCAAGTGTGGCAAAGCACATCTGGTTTTCCCTCTTTTTCCTGCCTTATTGTGGAAATGCAGGAAGATGTACTCGAAAGGGAAAAATCTAAAAGTGGTCACAGTATATTTTGAGGCTTTAAAACATAGTTCATTAAAGTGTGAGACAGCAGTTCCATAGAGGTGTCAAGGGGGGGTAAGTGGAGTCAAAGTGGGAAACTATACAGGGAGGCTGAACTGTTCAGTGGGCATTTCTGGTCCACGTAGCACCTCTTGACAATCATATTTCACCATATTCCACTCAGCTGTATGGGCCAAGGTTCATTGTCTGGTCTCTCCATAGCCTTGGTGCAACCTCATAGAACGTGTCTTACCCTGGCTCTGTATCCATCTTCATGTGCGTAGACCACAGTTGTCTGGAGGTTGTAGCTGACAAAGCAGCAAACAAAGTGAGCTACGGAAGCTGTCGTCATGCACCCGAGAAGAAAAGATGGCCAGTTTCACTTTCCGACATGGGACCAAACAAGTGCAGTTCATCGCTGACAGGGCTCTGCCCAGAGCAATGTACAGGATGCTTGAGGTCTAGCGGGGAGCTTCCAGCACAGGGTACAGCACCATCTCTATCCCAAGGTGCAGACACCCGAAAGCCTCCCGCAGTGGAGAAGATGTGGAGTAATCCCATTCCAGAAGCATGGAGAAGGAACACCCGGATAATCGCATGGTAAAAACATTTTGATTTTTTAGAAAGGAAGCACTGTGAAGGAAACTAGTAAAAACAATGAACTGTGATTCATTGCTATGACAGTATCTGAGTTTCATTCTTCTTGTGGTTTTAAAATTTTAAATTAATCTCAGCACAAGAAAAAAGGTTTCTCGGGAGTGATTATTGGTAGTGAGAAGAGGAAACAGGATTGTTTATTCTATTGCTGGTTTCCCAGATTCCTATTTAAGGACCTTGGACAGGATGGTTTTCTCCTTGTAGACAGGATCTGCTTTCTTGCCCACTAGGGGGCTCTCCAGAACAAAGTCTCCAAGGATGAGAGCAGAACTCTGTTTTTGAGGAGTGCTTAACCTGCTTCTGTGTATGTAGTTCCAAAAGGTTCAGGAGGATTTTCCCAAAATACTGTCTTCTTCCTTCCAGTTTTAGCTTTAAATCTATAAGAATGTCCCTCTTGCACTCCCTCTTGTTCCCACCCTTGTAACATAGCCGTGAAAAAAGGCAAACTTATTAACAGTATCCGTTTTTTCACCTCTTATGTTTCATAAAAACTGTATTGGTGGATTTTTTTTTATGGAACCGGAGCAAGAAATAACCAACCAGCAAATGAAGGGATGGAGAGTGGGGAACAAGCATAAGAAAATAGAAGGGGCTAGTGGTGTTCTTAGGAACAATACCATTTTACTGGAGACTAGTGTAACGTAATTGTTATGACCCCTCCGCCACAGCCTCTGGCACTGGACTCCATGGCTTGTCAATCATGTATCTAACCTCTCAAAGCAGACTCTTAGTGATTTTTCTGTCTTCACCCCATGTGTACACCCCGTGTGTGTGTGTGTGTGTGTGTGTGTGTGTGTGTGTGTTCCGAGGCCTCAGGTTGGCCTTCCATTGTCATGGCCAGGAGTGGTTCATCCTGTCACCGTCTTTCTTCCTTCCTTCCTTCCTTCCTTCCTTCCTTCCCTCCCTCCCTCCCTCCCTCCCTCCCTCCCTCCTTTCTTTCTTTCTTTCTTTCTTTGTTGAGTTAGGGTCTCTCACTGGTTCTGGGGCTCACTAGTTAGACGAGGTTGTCTGGCCAGTGAACAGGGATTCCTCTGTCTCTATTTCCTCAGCACGGAGCCTGAGTGGAATTGGCCACAAGCACATATACGCCATTCACTTTTTATACGAGAACTGATGACCAACTCAGGTCCTCATGCTTGTTCAGCAGGCACTCTACTGACAAAGCTATGGCACCATCCCCGACTCTGACATAGTCTTTCTATTTATTGCTATATGTAGCTGATGGTTGGAATGAGCTGGGGCCCATCCTGTCCCTGCTGGGTGACTTGCACAGTTCTTTGTCTGACCATAGCCAAGTGAGTTAAGGAGTAAAAGCAGGAGGCTTCAATACCAGAACAAATCCTCAGATAACACATCCCCAAATCCATGAATGATGTTTGTAGTGGGACCTTTCCTTCCTTCCTTCTTTCCTTCCTTCCTTCCTTCCTTTTTGTTTTCTTTCTTACCATTTAATACACCTCTTTCATGATGAAAGAGTTGATTTTTATTATTTTTCGGCCTTTTTAGTCAGGGTCTAGCAGTAGACACATCCCCAAGGATGTCTCTACAGACCCATTCTACCACAGAGTGTCTGCTCTCGTGGAGGACCAATTTATAAAAGCACGGAAGACTCTAAACCATTGCATACACTAAATTGATTTTGCTGCATAAAATACAAAGCTTTGAATTGAATGACTCTTGAGGTTACCAAGACCAAAAACATATGATGTGGTCCAGGCTAATCTCAATCTCACAGTCATACTTTACCTACTAAGTGAGATAACGGGCGTGTAGGCTTGCATCATCACACCCGGCTTCCATAGTGCCCTCTGGATGGACACTAGGATGGACAGCAGTGGGACCAGAGTACATGATTAGAGTCTTACTTAGGATAAGCAGTGAAGAGGTTCCGGATCTTAAGGTCAAGTTCCTCCTTCTCACACCCTTTGCTGTAGGCACCTGGGTGGGCTCTGGAGAATCATATCAAGGCATTTGGCATTCCAGAGAGCAAAGCTGGGCGTTCTTGGGAACAGGTAAGAGCTGATGAAATGATGCTTAGAGACTTGTAATTGAGCTGCCAGCTTTCCATTGACTTTGAGTTTGACATTCTTGAGGAATGCAGTGTGAGCAGAGCATGCCTCTTGATCTTGACCCTGTCCAGGACACTGCACTATGCTGCAGTGAACCCTGTCGTGTTCCTGTTAGCCAAGTGCTCCCCATGTGATAGTGTCCTTCATAACTCTGAATTCTGTATGCTGTGAACTGACTGGCCATATTCGCTTGGACATATCTGTTTCATGGGATCCGGCTGGGAGCTGGATCCATGGCGTGGGATTCTAATTCTGGGGATGGCATTTTGGATGTGTAGGAAGAACTGTCAGAACCTTTCCAATGGGAAGGGACAGAACCAATTTGAGAATCACATGGTTATATAAGAGCCATCCCCATGCAGGCATCTCGGCTCACTCTCTGCTCTGTTCCTACTCATTTGAAGAAGAGAATGGAGCATGGGAGGAATTTTCCGTGCACCCTGCAAGCATGCTAACATTTGAATGGCCATCCAGAGATGGTCCTTGGGACAACATAGTGACAAGGATGAGGGGTATATTTTTAATGTTATTACTCTTGCCCTTACTCTTTAAATTATTGCATTCCCTAAGTGGCTCGTCTGCTTGATGTAGATCTTTAGGTGGTCCGTGGGTAGTTTTGCTGGTTTGACATCACTGAAGAGTTGCACCTGCCACCCTGGGGCAGTAGCCTTTTGAATGCTTTTAGAGACCTCAGTCCCATAGGTCTCCTGTAGTAATATCTCTGTTCATCTTGGAGATGCAAGACATAGACATCTGATGGTTTTATGAAATATGACTTTCCAGTTCCACAAGATTGCAGTCCTCCTTAAGGAGCGTCATTGTTTAGCTGGATAAGGACACACAAAACTTTGTTTTTATTCTCACACTGTTTAGCCAAAAGAGTATACTACAGTGGAGGCAAGACAGAGAGAAGATGAAAATCCGTTTTCATGATGAAAAAGGCATATCACCATGTGGCTTTTCTATGGCTTCTAAGCACTATAAGGGGGGTAAGGACACTCTTCATGCCCTCCAAGTCCTTGAAAAAGCACTAAATGCTTTCTTTACGCTGGGCTTATAGTGTTGTGCATAGGATTACCACCAGTGAGTAAGTGATGCCAACCCTCTTGTCTTTCCATGAAAGAATGGATCTTACACTTCCCAAATAGAACATGTAGAAGCAAGACCATGGGTCTGTTGCGTCCAAAGCCGAGGAGTACTCGCTTGTCACTAAAACAGCCTCGCACCCTGCTTTCCATGGGTGCTGGGTGACCTTCCTAAATTCCAGGACAGCAAGTGGTGATACTTCTCTCTGGTCCCAGCTTCCCACTCAACCTCAGGGCTGTACTGTCCCACCTGAAGAGACATGGGCAGCCTGGATTAAAGAGCTTGGTCTACAGAAGCTATGCATGTCTAAAAGGGGCTGTGTCCTTTCTCTGTTTGTTGGCCTCTGCTGTTCTCAGTGTTCCATTCATTAGTTCTCTTCCTGGTTTTCCTTGCCGATACCCCTGCCCCTTTGTGATTTATAGATCCCTTTCCACCCTTTGCTCACCTATCTATGTAGCCAAACAAAGTAGTGAAGACAGATATTTTGAAGATCCAGTTTGTGAATGCCCTCCATCCTTTATTCAGTAACAACCCAGAAATTGGTCTTGTACCCTGACTCCCATCACCCATTGCTCACAGAACCTGAAGTTACTAATTTTGATTTTGGTTCCCCTGATCAGTATGTAGGGCTCTCTGTGTTTACCTGAGATGTAATACACTAAGATGTTTTTTTCCCCAAAGACAGCTGGTTCTCTGTAATTCCTGAGCTAGGGTAAGGAGGAGAGGTAGTGTATGGGAATCAGTGAAACTCTTCATCCAACGGATCTCTGGAGAGAATATGTTTGGGAGCAGGACTGTCTTTGGAACAGACTGGTGAGACCCTAGAGAAGAAAGCTTAGTGTTCATCCTTCTCTCTCATATGAGAAAACATTGCAAGTCCTGAAGCTCCTTGGAGAAAAGCCACCTCTAGCTGATTGGGCATGGGTAAGAATCTGTACCAGGCATCCAAGGCTGAAGGAGAGCCTTGTGGATTCCATCTGTGTGGACCACAGAGAAATTGCATCTCCCTTGGCCACTTGTATGGTGCCTTTATAACAGAGCATGGCGTAAAGTGTGATCATGTTGACTTCTAATCTGGTCTAAAAATAAAAACCAAAATATTTGGTTCGTTTTTGAAGTCTAACCAGTAATTATCATTTATGATACTTAAGAGTTTGAGTAAATGAACCTTGAGTCACAAAGATGAGTTAAGGAAAGGCCAGGCCTTCAGAACTCAGTTAGTGAACATGCTGTCACTCTGGTCCCCCACACATGCTGTTTCCTCTGCTTGAAGCCTCTTCCTCCTCTACAGTTCTCGGCCCTGCTCTTGCTTCTTGTAGTCGAGTGTGGTGAGGGCTGCCACAGGTCTAGTCCTTTCCCACTTCAGCACACATCCCTTTGTATTTTTGGCACTCATTCCTCTAGAGCCCAGTACCCTCCCATGGCAGTAGGACCTTATTTACTTGACATACCAGTGACTTCATCCTTGGCTGTTAGCACAGTTCCAATCATTGACTAGACATACGGTGGTGTACATTAAGTGAGCAAATTAACAGGAGAATTAGTGTGTTAATGAATGATTCTCCATGTAAGGAAAAGAGTTGCTTACTGTTATGTACACATTGCAAGTAGAGCTGTGGATATTTACATATAGACATATAGGCACAGAGGCACATATATGGAAAATGAAGACTATAAAGTGCCCTTGACATTCACAAAAGGAATAAAAATATGTTAGTGGAATCTGTGGAATTTTCTAGTAAAGGGGATGCTGGATGTGAGTAGGCTGTGGTGAAGTGAATGAACAGGGGTGATGAACTAGAAGAAAAAAAATTGAAGAACATAAATTTTCCTTTTATTTGTGCTCCTTTGAATCCAGGTCATGGAAGAATGTTTGCTGGAGCATTTGGTGTTCAGTAATTTTTAAAGTAGGAAATAATTTTAAATAATTATGGCCAGAGGATTTCACGGTTGTGTGAGTATAAAGAATCTATGATAGGAACTTAGGAAACTTAGGAACTTAGGAAAGCCTGGGGATAATGCTGGTAAAGACTAGGAATAGGAACCGTGAGAATAGAGAAGGAAGAGTAAGTGTGAAAGCAAAGGTACAAAATGTTAGGGTTGGCAGCTGGCTGTGTGAGGTAGAAGAGCTTGTGTGGACAGCAATTGGGGTTGCTCTTCCCATATCCAGGACATAGAGCTTTGGCCAGGGAAGTAGGCTTTTCCTTTACGGTAATAGCTACCTCTGGTCTGAATGTGTGCCTCCCGCTTCTACGTGCTGGAGCAGAATCCTCAGTGTAGCCACTAGTTCTCCTATGAAAGAGTTCAGTGGGAACCCATTTACCCTGTTCCGTGCTGTGAGGACAGTGTTCAAGGTGCCATTTTTGAGCCCTCGCCAACACACAGAATCTGTTGTCAGCTGGAGGTTGGACTTCTCAATTCTACACATGTTTGAGAGAAATTTCCATTCCTTATGTTACCCGGTTTGAAGTGACAGAAGAAGCCAATACAGTGAGATGGAGGACAGCTGAATTACTGATGGGCCTTTCCATTGGCAGCATTCAGGCCATTCAAAGGAAAAGTAATATTTGGCTCTTCACATTTACTCAAAAGACACTAATCTGACCAGTGTTTTGTTACCTTAAAAAAGAAAGTGGTGATGGGAAGAGAAAAGAGAATTGCCTACATCCATTGTATGAACCTCACACACTGGGTTTGGAGTGCTGTGGCCCTCTGCTGGATAAGGTTGAAGTCTGATGTCCCTGGATAGCCATTTATTTGCACTTGGTCTATGATGACAGACTCCCTTTTCTCAGCAGGGTTCTAGAAGTCTCCCCTGATCTGGGTGACCCCAGGTCTTGTAAGGAACTAAGAAGGGTCACATAGCCCTCAGGCCAGATTACAGGAGAGAGCCTTTCCTGATAAGAAAACCTCCAGCAAGCATCTGGGAATTCCTAGAAATGCCCCACCCTTCGAAAGATCTTAGTCCAACAGTGACCTTCAACTGTACATGAAGATTTTCCCTTCACCAGTAGGTTAATTAAGTACTGTGTTCTTCTTGTGATAGGACCATTCTACTTCATGGAAAATGAGGCAGTGAACCACTACATGCAAATCAAGTATCTCTAACCCCAGTGAATCAAACATACTCACCCTAGAAATCCCACCCACTGCCCAAGGTTTATAAATTCCTGATTTCAGATAAGGGTGCTGGGGTTGCTCACTGCATGGTACCATCAGCCTTCCACCATGGCCAGCTAAGATTCTTCATTCTCACCAGGCCTGCTCTCCAGCCTGCTAGGCCTGGGCCTCACCAGGCCTGGGTCTCAGCCACAAGCTGACCCGGCATGGGCTTCTGCCTGCACTTCTGCTGTGCTAATAAGCACCAAGAGCTGTAACACTTTGGTATCTGCATAGGCTTTGGAAGGCCCGAGCTCCCGTTGCTGCCGGAGATCTCATTCTGAAAGAGCCAGACTGTAACACTCTGTGGAAAACCTTCTCCACACCATGGCCTCGCCCTCAAGCGCGCTTGCTGCCCCCGAGAGAAACGGAATCCCTGTTTCTCCATCAAGAAGCCTGCTGAACTGAGAATGGCAGAGTGCTTCTCTTTACTTGTTGCTACACTTGCTTATGAGAGCTGCCCAGGCAGGGCTGAGTCCAGAGCATGCTGCTTTGCAGAGGATGAGCTGATGAGGGAACCCGAGTAAGACTTTTGCCATAGCAAAGAGTTTATGTTCAGCAGGAAGGGAGAGGGCACCGCTTTCATGGGGGCTGCAAGCACTTGCCTTTAGCACCTGCTTTTAGCAGAGGAAAGAGAAACCTGAGGAGAAAGTTGACACAGGTAGACGACAGGGGAGTGCTGCCATGGGAGCTATCCTGAACCATTTGGAGTAGAGCCAACAAGAGAACACCCTGGCAACCTAAGGGAAAGTCGTTTCAGGAGTTCATAGGGCTGAGGTCAGGTCGCATGGGCCCATCTGGTATGTCAGTTAGGAATGTGAAGGGTTTCTGGATGGCTGCACACCTTTTTATGAAAAGAATGTTTTTGTTATAGTTGCTCTGTAGTTATGATATAGAAAATTTAGGAAATATTAGAGAAAAGGAAAACCACTACAGTTTTATCATCTTCAACAAAAAAATAGTGAGTTTTTTGTCTGTATCTGTTCATCTCCTCCCTGTGCACACCTGTGTCCTTTCCACCTCCCTACTGTGCACATCTGTGACCTTTCCACCTCCCTACTGTGCATATCTGTGACCTTTCCACTTTCCTCTTTGCACATATGACCTTCCTGTCCCTTTCCTGTTCACACTTGTGTCCTTTCCATTTCCCTTCTGTGGAGACCTAAAGCGTATATCTTTAATATGTCTACATGTAAGACAGTTAGGTTGAATACCCTGGGTAAAGTCTGAGAGGATATGCACTAGAGTCGTGTCTGTGTGTGGTTATGTATTCGTGTTTGCCTGCATAAGGGTGTGTGCGCGCCCGTGCGACTCTCTGCTAGAAAGAGGGAAAGGTATAGGAGAAAACTGGAAACGGGATGGCCTGGAACTAATTTGTTGTAAGAGGGAACAGAATTGATAGTCCCTATAAAAAGCCGTTGGTGCTGTCCTATTTTTAGGTTTCTTAGTGACTCAACTCTGTGTATATGATGCTGCCTCGTTTTCAGTGCTGAGGATGAGTAAGTTCGCTGCACGGAACTGCTGTTTACCAAGGAGCCACACTGGAGCTCCTGGCCATGCAGGGAGCTACCCTGAGTGGGTATTCCTGTCGTTGTGACACTCCTTCTACCCCTTGTGGGCAACGCCTCCATCTCTTCTCCTTGCATTCCAGATTATGTAATAGTGTCATTCCTCCCTCTCCCTCCCACCCATTTTGCATGTAAGAAAAAGTAAGCTCCAGCCTGCAGCAGGAGCACACAGCTAGGACTGATTGAATATGCATCTGTGTGGGTTTGGCATTGTAGGCGTTACCTAATACAGGAGGTTACCCTCTCAGAGTCTCTCTACTTGCCTTGCTTCTGGTCCAGGGAGACCAGGGCAGAGACAGCCACTGTGCTGGGGAGTCACACGGTGCTACTAATCCAGTGAACAGATCCCTCACGGAACCGTGTCTGAATGAGCGTGAGCAGTTTTGTTTTGTTGTGTGCTTACCCCCTGAATGTTTTCTTTACGCTTGCTAACAACATTTATTTTGGGAAATCAATATGACGATGTCCCTACAGGGGAGGCATCGGAGAGGAGACTGTGAGAAAGCAAACACCTTCAGCAGGCAGCAGCAGCAGAACTGCGTCTTCCCCTCACTGTTCTTTCTTTACATTGTGGGGCTTTGTTGGTGCTGCTGTTTGTCTGTTGTTTGTGTGAGACAGGGTCTCATTATGTAGCCCTAGCTGGCCCTGAGACTAGCAGTGGTCCACCTGTCTCACACTTCCTGAGTTCTGGAGATAAAGGCGTGCGACACCATGCCTATCCAAACGGTGTGTTTGCTTCTCAGGGTCTTTATATGGAGCCAGGGTTGGCTTTGCACCTCAGCCCATGGGGTGCCAACCCTGTAGTTTTGTCCTGCCACACCTAGCTTCCTGACCTGGGTATCCCGAATGTCAATACGTTATCAGTAAACTTCGATAGATAGCATTTCATGACAAGGTTGGCCTGTGATGTAGGGAAGGATTCTCCCGTACCTGTGCATATGTGTGGAATTTTACATTTCATGAAAGGATTCTGTAAGCATCTCTGGGTAACTTTTGTGTACAGTTAGGATTACTTCCTTAGGCAAGATTAATCATAGACTTGGGTCGAAAATGTGAGAATATTTGTGAAACTCTTATTTTAAATTAAATTTAAACTATTTGTACTTTTTAATTTTAAAAATATTCTTCCTGTTTAATGCAGGGTAGGTTTTAGTCACAGTTTTGAATACTTTGAATTTGGGTTTGTGCTTTTAAATAACTATTGAAAATTTTTTCTTATTAAAAATTCCCCACATATGCACAGGTACAGGAGAATCCTTTCCCAAATCATGGGCCAACCTTGTCATGAAATGTGTGTGTTTGTTTTGCACATCTGTGTTTGTATGGACATGGGTGTTGGTTGCTGTAGAGGCCAGAACAGGGCATTGGATTCTCTGGAGCTCAAGTGACCTGCTGCTGTGAGCCGCCCCGTGTGGGTGCTGGGAACTGAACTCTGGCCCTTAACAACCACTCTTAACCCCTGAGTTATCTCTCCAACCCCTAAGAATTGTATTTCATGTTTGCTTTTGTAAACATTATAATTCTGAAAGAGGTGCTGGTTTAAATGACTCCAGAATCTAGGTAACAAATGGCTTAGAGAAAACCTAGGAACATTCCTCTACATGTTAAACACACACACACACACACACACACACACACACACACACACACATACACACTCCAAAACATGTTTAATTTAGTATTTTAAATAAAATGAAAAGAAACTATAAAATTTTCAAGAGAAGAGCTAGAGTAGGTGTCTACCATGCTGTGGGCATAGCTTTATCAGACAGGAAGTTACAGATGTCTGCTTCTGTTTATGTCTCCCTTCCCCCTCCTGCAGAAAGCATATTCAGACTTTGCTCTCTTCCTGGTCTTGGCATTAGTGATGGATGATTATTGCTGGACTGTAATGTCCATCTGAGATCAACGTCCATGCAGCAAGTGTGCGCTGTCTCTCTGAGCACTGTTGTTCTTTATCACCAAGAGCCTGTACTTGGCATAATGTTTGCTTTGTGCTCCTGCAGACGTTTTATCACCTGAATTGTAGTTTATAAATATTAACCTATTGATCTTTTCTGCTCCTCTGTCTCCCGTGAGAATGTCTGATAAATACTATCATTTCTTTGTTGCATAGGTGAAGGACAAAACAAGAAAGCAAATCCCTAGGTAGGCGATGCTATGTATGGTTCTGAAGTAATCTACAGTGTGACATGCTGTGACCACATAAATACCTCCAAGATTTTCTAGAGGCTTAATCTCTGCTTGGTTCATAAAATCCAAGCTGCTATGTCCTTTCACTCAGCACTGTGACTTGTGACATACATTTTAATGATCAGATTATAAACTATCAAAGGGCATATTGAAAACATTATTTATTCCACAGAAACCATCAGCCATTTATCTTATTTTTACATGTTAGCAACAGTTTATTGAAAAAGATTCTAGAATTTTTTACTGGAAATCAGGCTCTTCCTCCAGTTAGGAGATAATCACTTACCTAAGAGACAGTGTTACCTAAGAGCCATGTGGTCACTGAAGACCTCCTTTCCAAGCGACCACAATTGCATAAGCTCGTAGCCCCTGAGAAGAACCATCTGGCATATCTCTGCTGAGCTTCAATTCGCAAAGATCTGTGTTCACATCTGTCCTCATGTTCCTCTGAACTTCCTGTGCCTTTCTTGATTGCTATGGAATCTTACGTGCTATGGAAAGCATTTGTCTTTCGATTCAGGGTGGAGGTAAGTGTCTTCTTTTCATGAGTCCCATGGAAACATCTCAAAGTATTGAAGAGAACATATTGACATTAGGATTTCCATCCTCTCAAGAAAGGAAGTCTGGAGTTTGGGGATTTAGTTCCATGGTAGAGTGTTTGCTTTGCAAGAACATGACCCTGGTTTTAGTTCCAGCATGGTGGGAGGGGGAATAAGAGGTAATAGGGGTGGAGTTGTGTCTTGTTTCTTCTAAGGTCATTGGCATGTCTCTGCTGATGTTACGCCTTGATTAATCCTCTCTATTGCAATTTGGTTTTGAATATGTTTCATGTAATGAATAATCCGACATCATTATCTAAATCAGCATGGTTCCACACATCACATACAGCTTTTTCAAGCTGTTCCTTACTTTTAAATGTATGTGCCAGTTTTAAAACTATTCTACGCAGCGTCACAGTGCACATGAGTATATTTTCATTGGTGCCTTTGAAGGGCATATTCAAATCCTATCCAAACCCCACTGCCCACACCACTGACTTGAGCAGACTCAGAACGTCCAGCAATAGACAAAAGATCTCAACTGAGACAAGGCAGCGGCCCCAGAAACAGTGTTCATTTTGAGCCCAGACCTGAAGTCATCACATAAACTAAAGAAATCATTGGTCACCAGAGAGAACAAACCGAATTCAGGATCTCCACATCCACACATCACAACATCTGCAGTGTGTTCTGGAACTCCCCGGCACATGAAAAACAAAGACCAAAGAAAACCAAGCACCTTTCACTCCACAATAAGCCAGGTGCTGAAGCTGACAGATGAAGAATGTAAATCTACCTGCAAAGTATCCCCACTGGGAAAACAAACTTGTTTTCATGAGTGAAAGTCTTAGTGGAGAAATGAGAAGCGTCAGTAGAGAAATAGAAACAGTGGGAAGCAGCCAAGTGGGAACTCTAGAAATGAAAATTATAGTTTCTAAAATTTCACAGTATGTCATATATCTGTAAATCTAAACTCTCATCATATATAAGGACACGCATGAAGTCTTTCCACAGCCTCACTACACTCATACTAATCAGAATCCAACAGGACAGTTCTATCCTTCTGGTAGACCTCATTCTTGGCAGCCTCAAGGAAAGAAGTTTGGGAATATAAGTAGATTTATAAGAAATTATATGAATTCCTAATACATTATTTATTGACTATGGTGGAAATTATTTACTATTTTCAACAATCTGGTTATTCATCTCTTAAAATGAGCATATTTGCCATTATAAATAGATCTGTCTTTTCTCACATGATCCCTACTTTTGTGTTAAACATTTTTCTCAACAACTTTTATTATTTAATTCATCATTCAGGAAGATTCTTACGATATCCTTCCCTAAATGTTTCCTCTTTAAAAATTATTATACATTAGTCATCTGTCAACTTTTGATTGATGTGTTGTGTCTGCCTCCATCCATTGTACCATAAGCATCTTAGGTTTTGCATGGTAAATGCCTCTTTCCTGTCTTCATGCTTCCTGACATTTTCAAAGGTTATATGAAAAAAAGGAAGAACAACTGAGGTATGGCTCCTCTATGGACTGCCAGGGAGAAAAAGGGATTAACTTTGTGTGTGTTTTTGATCAAATGGCAAGGCTGATTTGGGTGTTACGGGTGTTGGGTGTTCTTCATGTTCAAATTCTGGCAAAATACCTGTTTTCTTCTTTGTAGTAAGCCTGCAAATGCTGTGTGGGCATCAACCACAGCAAGAATGGGCTGTGGTATTCACTGATGATATTGCTTCTGATGTCGGCTGCTGCTGCTGCTGCTGCTGCTGCTACTGCTGCTACTGCTGCTACTGTTTCTTCTTCTTCCTCCTCCTCCTCCTCTTCCTCTTCCTCATCCTCTTTTTCTATTGCTTCTCTTTTTCCTCCTCTTTCTTCTTTTGCTCTTCCCTCCTCCTCCTCTTTATTAAGGATATGAAATATCTTCAAAATAAAAAGGTTGAAAGAACTCAGAAGTGCAGATGAAAAGCACTTCTAGAGGGAGGGTGGCCTCTGTACCTTCCTATGTTGTCACTGTAAACTTTATTCTTCCTGGAATACTGAAGGGCGATATTTCAGTGTGTACCCTATTTCCTGCCTGAGGCCTTTTCTTTTGGCAGTTTTCCACCAGGTCTCCACCCCACGGTCAGTAAGGAACTACTGTAGTGGTTGCCCTGAACCTCCTCTACCGTGTTTGTATGTAGTACGCACCTATGCCTCACCAACCTTGTTCCCACACTGCTTAGAGCAGGGTGTAAGTGGGCCTTCTGTGTAAAGCTTGTTGCCTGCTGCTGTCACCAGAGGGCAGCATCTTCGCACAGTTTTGTGCACACTGCTTAGGTCTGAGAGCAGTGTTGAAAGCAGATTAGAGGCTAATGCTAAGGCCCTTCTTCTGAGCCTGATCCAGTTTGGGTAAACCAAGTGCATGCCAGATGATAGTTGCATTATCTTTGCTTTTGTTCACAAGGGACAGGTTGATGAGAGGGAGAAAAGGTATATTGCATTTTTATGCATAAAAACATACACATTTATGGAAACAGGTGCTGTGTGTATGTTTAGAGTTCTTTTCAATGAGAAAATAACCAGTGCTTCTCTCTGTCCTGGGTGCTGTGTCCAGCTCCCATCTCACTCTTAAATTCTTTTCTTCTATGGTAAATGTAGTGCTATCCCCTAGAAGCGAGTCTTTATATATAGTGCTGTTTGTTTTCAAACAAATTGACGTCTTGTTTGTTAACAGGGTTTGTATTTCTGTCAGAATTCAGGGCTGCTAAGGGTAACCTGATCTATGTGTAGGGCAAAGATGCTGTCGGCAATGGCAGATTACTGAAGTGATGCCACGTGAGTTGGGATGACCACAGAGAGGGCAGCTTGGTAAGCTCTACTGATTTGAGGCATGAGGCAGAACCATTCCCCAAACCCATACTTTATAGCTTATCAGATGTGGACAGAAGCAGAGAATATATCAGCTTCCAAGCTGGGTCTGTTGTAGTCATGTCACTGGTCATTGGGCAGGGTGATGTCTTTCCATGGAAGTTTATTTGTGCTGCTTTGGAGTTTGGGCAACCATGGTCTCCCAAATTAAAGATCCTGATTAAGGATCATCACTTTTGCTTTTTTAAGGACTGATTGTATTCTTTTTCATTATGTGTACCTGTGTGTAGCTATTTGTGAGTGTGTGCATACGAGTGCAGTTGCCTGTGGAGGCCAGAGGTGTCTGATTTCCCTGGTGTTGGAGTTACAGGCAGTTGTGAGCCGTGTGACATGGTGCTTGTGATCATGATTTTTTATTGAGGTCAACTTCACAGAACGCAGCCATTTTAAAGAATCCATTCATTGCACCCACAGTTTGATATTGCAACACCCTGATGCCAGTAGTCCTTACTTTCATTTTGATATAATTTTAAATCAGAGGAAAGGATCTAAGGGAAATCTTTCACAGCTGACAACCAAGTGCGTCCTTTTCATTCCTGATGCTCATTCATTGATGCTTTCTGTCGCTCTCCGTGTGTATTTAGACACATGCAATTCTCCACTGTGAAAGTTCTGTAGGCATGGTGCAGCCTGGGCCCTGTGTCGCTGAAGACTGTAGCTTACACACTTCTGTACCAGGACCCATAGCAAGTACAGTTCTAAAACCCTGAAAATCTACTCCTAATAACAGTATTCTAGTCCAGTCTGGCCACAGCCTCTCTCAAGTTCCACCAAGTATCCCTCAGGTACCTCCTACCCACATCCTCCCCACCCTCAACCCCTCTCCCTCCGGCTCCCTGACCAGTATCCATGTGGACTAGCCCGCTGTGCCTGTGTGTTCTTATTGCTCTCCCAAACCAGAGGACTGCTTTTCTTCCTGTACCTTGACCTTGCTGCATTCTGAGGAGTGCGGCCCTCTCATTTTGAGTTTGCCCACTGCCTGCCTTGCTGCAGGTCAGGTTCCTGTTGCTTCTCTGTGGAAATGAGTCCTGACTTTTCAACATTGACCGTAGAAACATTGTTAATTACACCATCTCTCCAAAAACCCATTTGGGTGTTATTTCTTAGTTTTATTGTGTAAAGCTGCCTGGATCCCATGGGCTGTAGTGAGAGGAGCTTTCCTTTCCCCAAGAGCACATTGAGAATCTGGAGCTTAACTTTGTATTCAAGAGTCTGTAGCTGGAGTTTTATGGCATCAGGGCCTCTAGGCAGAATGGAAAGGCCTGCCTTGCTGTGCTCTGGGTAAAGCCACCGTTCTTGATGTATCGTCCGTGAGTTTGCGGTGCTCATTTCTCAGATGTTGAATGGGAATTTGTGGTGTGAATTGTTGTGATAACTAGGTCAGCCTTCAGTGGTACATGAACTCCTGAGGCTACTGTGCTCTCATCTTTCCAAGGCATGATGGATCGCTGCGTCTCCCTGAGTGTGAATTTCTCCTGCTGGGCAGAACAATGCCACTATCTAAGAATAAGTTGGTCCCAGTTTTGATATACGGCTAATTCCTCATGATTGCTTATTTTCCAGCTAACAGCAGGAATGGGTGCTTGGAGAAGTAGTATGGCCCTTCCAACCGCCCCCCCACACACACACCCAGCTTCTCCCAAAGATTTGCTACTTCTGACCCAGCCTGTTGAATCTGAGAACTTTTTATGAAGATGTTCCTGCTTTTGTTGTGAAGGTGAAAATGCAAAAGCAAAATGTACTGTGGGCAGATGAAACCACATGGACAAAAATTCACAGCCCTGTTTGTTTCTCTTAAGGAGAAGTTCTCTGTTGCCTTGATTTTACATAAGTTTTTATTTGGGGATTGATGTGTGAATAACTAACCCCTTATACAAGCAGAGCAGTAAACCCTTAATTAAAGGTTAAAGCTCTGTGACATTCCAGACCACAGGGAGCTGGTTAGTCACACTCAGCTTTGCACTAATGTTCCCCCTTCCTTCTGAGATCTGCTTTGCCCTGGGTGTTGTACGAATGCCCCCTCCTTCCTTCTGCGATCCCAACTGCATTATCTGCCATTGCATTAGCCTCCTTCAACCTAGGAAAACGCCTCGTGTTTCTTTGTCTGTGTTGCTTTCTAATGAATTCTGGTCAGGTATCTTAGAAACAGTTCTCTCATTTGAATTTGCTTGATATTTTCTCATGATTAGACTCAAGTTGTTTTTTTTTTTTTTTTTAAGAGCAGCACAGAGGTAAAGTGCCCTTCTCATCACAGCATGGAGGAATACACACAATCTCTTGACTTCTAGCACTCTTCTCATGCTCTTCCTCTGCTCTGTAGTTTGTGGCTCACCTGATATATATAGAAAGTGAAGTACTGTGGACGGGTTACTTAGTCACCTGTGTTTTTAATTATCTGCATAAAATGAGGAGACTCCATGTCAGAATATGAAGTCAGGACATTGTTTGTCTGCCCTGAGTTCTTTTTTTTTTTTTAAACTTTAAACTCTTCTTGAAAAGCGTGGATATATTTCTTTGAGAAATATTGAAAGACCCTTGGGCAAAATTTGCCAAGTTTTGAGTGCTCGTCTAGGGTTTCTAGGTGAATCCTAGAGCTGAACTCCTACAGATGGTACAAGGACAATGCAGTGATTTTCAGTATTAGCTAAGGTTCTCCAGGAAGCAGGGGTGAGTGAGAGAGGCTGCCTGACTATAAGGAGCTGCCTCACAGGAGTTACGGGTCTCAGAAAGTACTGATCTCGCTCCTACAAGATGGATACCCATGTGGTTAGAAGGCCTGGGCAGTGACAGCTGGTGGTCTGAGATGGTCTGAGTTCCAGTGAGTCTGAAGCAGAGGAAGCAGGAGCTTGGGGGCACGAGGCTCATATCCTCGCCCAAGAAGGCAGGTGTATATTTTGTTTCCCTCTGCCCTTTTGTTCTCTTTTGAGCGTTTACTGGACTAGATGGTGCCCACCCACATTGGGGAGGGTCACCTGCTTTATAGACCTAGCAAGGAATTGTATTTAACCAGATGTGGGAAACCACTTGGTCTATACAACTGAAATTAACTGCTGGAGTTTGTCCCCTCCCAATGTAACAGTATTAAGAAGTGTGTCCTTCAGGAAGTTATTCAGCCACACAGGCTCCACTCTCATGAATGAATTGATATGGTTAGTGAATGAGGAGGTTAGTTATCACTGGAGTAGGCAACGGAGTCAAAGGATATGGTAGAGCCTTGTGCTAATGTCTACCCCAAGCTCTGTTGCCCTCCCACCACACTACCTTATGAGGCAGCCCTCACCTGTCAGTCTTGAACTTCCAAGTCTCTGGAATAGTGGCCCAAGTTACCTGTTATCACTTATAATTTAATCAGTCAGTGGTATTCCAAGAGCAGAAAAAAAGACGAAGACGTTAACCATCCCATTAACCGTCTTGCTGGGGCGAGCCATCCAGTGTCTCACTTCACACCCAAGAGACACCACCGGCATTGATTCCGAGAGGAGGAAATTTATTTCTGTCCGTGAGTTGTTCTGGAAACTTATTTTAATCCAATATATATACACCTGGAATAGAAGTAAAATGGATAAAATGGATTTATATCACTTCAGTCTCTTATGAATCCCGTTGGCCTTAGTGTATACTGGGTATTAAACAGAAGTCAAAACTAAAGGGCTGGAGCAGTCTACAAACTATTCGGTGTGTCCTTACCCAGCAGCTGAGGAAGTCACTCATTAGCAGTGCACCTTGGAAAACTGTCACAGTGATAACCTCAGCACAGTGACAACAATGAAGTAAAACACACAGCAGAGGAAACAAATGTGGGTATGCTTTTCAAAAATGAAGTTAGTATTTAGAAGGTCACCTTTGTTTATCCCCTAAGATGTAGTGCTGCTTATGATTCCTGGCGCACTCTCAAAATTAGTGTGCTGTAACTTGACTATCAGTAATCATCTACGCTTCCACTTGAAAAGAAAAATTAATTTGCACTGGAGCTGGAGAACTATGGGAAAGAGCCCCGTTCCCATGCCACTTCCTGCATTTTTTGTGCTTCTCCTGTTTTTCATTGCTGCTTTTTCTTGCTCAGGAGTGGTTGCAGCCAATGCCAGAGTGTCAGGAGCTTTTGCAAGCCACATATGTGCAGAAGACCCCCAGACAGTCCAGCCCACAATCTTCCTTGGAACAAACTTTGGTTAGAGGACAGACTATCAAGTACACATTTGGGAATGTGACCTGTGATTCGTTGAGGCTTTAATTTCAATCCCATTGAGAATACTTCCTATTTTTTTTTCCTGGTTTTAAACATGCTAGGTGTGTCTGTTTCTGTATGGGGCTCCTCCCCCACTGAAATATTCACCCAAAGTTCTCCCTAAGTGTTTTCTGCCGCCATAGAAGCTCTGTTCCTTGTCATTGAGCTGTTCCCATTTGCTTACCAGAATCATTTGAAGTAAACTATACATATTTATTTTTGGAAAGCCATGAATTTTTCTTGCTATTTTTGTATTTTGTACCGATATCAGTGACAAGACAAAGATTGGTTCTAGGTCCCCATTATTAATCTTATTCTCTGATTCTTTCTAGGTTTTATTATCAGCAGGAGAGATTGTTCTGTTTTACTTGACACAGCATGCCATGGTGCTTTCCTGTTTAGTTGTATCGTGATTACCTTAGTGGTTTTTCCCTTCACTGAGTTGATACGGTGCCCTAAATTTGTATATTTAAGAAATATTACATTTATTCTTAATTGTGAGCACATTACGTGCATGGAAATGTACACATGAGTACAGTTGTCTGCTGAGTTCAGGAGAAGGTGTCCGATCTCCCGAAGCTGGAATTACAGGCAGCTTTGAGCTGTCCAGTGTGGGTCCTGGGAACTGAGCTTGGGTTCTGTGAATGAGCAACAAGTACTCTTAGCCACTAAGCCATCACATCTCATGTCTCCAACCCAACTTTGATATTTTTACTTGGTACATTGCATTTCAGTGGTTTTCCATTTATAAACAATTCAACCAAGCATGTCTGTTCCTAGCAGTTCCCCTTTTCCAGGTGTATTACTGCAATGCTTGAGGATGACCATGGCTTTCGATCTGGATGTTGCCTTCTGCTTTTTTTTTTTTTTTTTTTTTTTTTAATGAGAGTGCTGTCATTGACCAAAGATTGGGTGGTTGTCAGGCAGTCTCTTTGGAAGCAGCCCTCTTGTGTGGTGTTATCTTGGTATTCTCAGGAAGTCTTCATAGGAAACGACAGTGAAGGGGTAGTCTTTGGGTACCTCTGGGGGGATTGTCCAAGTGCAAAGTTGTAAAAGGCTATCTTGAAATTAATTTATGCAGCCTCCTAGACTCTCCCCAGATTTATTTCTGGTTAAAAAAAAGTGTTTTTCTCCCACACCCAGCCCCTGGGAACTAACTTTGCACTCTGTTCTGCCATTCCAAATATTACTCAGAAGTTACATGCTTAATCTGTCACTGACTGTCACTGACAGTCATTTTCCAACATCACAGCCTAACTTTCAGTTAGAACTGTCCACATTCTTCTGCACTGAGAGTAAGATGGTCTCCATTTTAATGTGATCATGGGCCATGCGTGGGGTTTTGAGTTGGCCCGTGGGAAGAGTGAGAGCAAAGGCTTGAGAAATCTTTGTGACTCTGTTTGGGTCTGTGGCAGGGCAAGTGGGACAAAGTGGCTTCCTTTGCCCGAGGACCTGCTCCGAGGCTGGCAACACTGTCTGTGCTGTGTTACTGCTGTTACTGACGTGAAGCAGTGTGAGCAGCAGCGGCCATTTGTATTGTGAGGCGAGGACTCCTGGTGGCACCCTGCTGTGAAGCCCAGATTCAAAATTTGGAAGACCAAACACAGACTCTGTTCACCTGCACACTGTCCCCACTCCTTCCCCCCCCTTTTTTTTGGAGGGGGAGGGGGTTCCCTGGCCCCGCAATTGAATGTGCTGCTTTTCTTACCCCGCTCTCCCTTTCATCCTCAGGGTTCCCTCTGCAGTATGGCCTTTCTGTATGTTCCTTCTACTCTGACTTGAAGTCCTGCTCTTCCTTGTTGTGTGGCATCCTTAACCTGCTAAGAAAACATATTTAATTTTGGAGTATACTTTAAAAAAAATGTGATTTTTATAGTGAAAAACTATGGGACTCGGGAAGTGTATTTTGAGGCTATTGGTAGAAGCAAGGCTGCTGTGTGTGGTGCTGTGGGAGTGATTTAAGGGTGGTAATACAGTGTCCCGGGTGACTATATTGTGGGACAGCTGGTGCCATTTCAACTGGATGCTGACCTCTGCCTGCCATGCAATTAACAGTTTTCCAGCCATAGATCATGAAGTGACTGCTATTCAATGAATACTATCAGGTGCTAGTGTCTGGAATTTCTTACCCAAGGGATTCAGTGTGCACAGGCACCCTTGAGTCTCTAGCCAGGAGTGACATTTAAACATCATCGCTTGATGCTGGATTATGAGAGCTCTGACATCGGTCCCCAGACAGCTGCTCGATACAGATGGCTGATGAGCTTTGAAGCTTCAGGCTGACATGTCCAGATGCCCAAGGGCGAACTGATCCTTTTCTTTTTAGGCACCGTGTCTGGGCTGATGATTTAGAAAATAATCAGAAACTGTTTCAATTTATTTTTTCAACTGGAGCTTAGGGGTTCCAGTTTTGATGATTAAACTGGATGGCTAAATATATTTCCCCAGGCTCCAGGTATCATAAACAGAGCTCTATGCATCGAAGTAAGCTTCCTCTTGTTATGGATGTCTCAATGAAGTCAGACCTTTTTATGACTTCTGTGTTGTATACTACACAACAGGAAAAAAAAGGAGTTAGTTGAAAGCACATTCATGGGGGTTGGGCAGCATGAAGCCTGGTAGGATGGATAACTTATTTGCTTGAGACGTATAGATAAGTGGTATAAGTTGGGCAAGGTGCAAGACAAGAGATCTGAGCCTCTAGGATGGTTCTCACGCTATAAGTTAAGGAATTGGATGAGTGCTTACAAAAGATCCAGGACTAAGAGTGTAGCTATATATATACCGTCTTCCCTTAGTGACAAGGCTTTATGTACGACATAAACTAGGTCACCCACATTTCGCCAAAGGATGTACAGATGTGAATGATTGTCACTGTGAGAGCCTGTCTTTGACTTTTCCAAAGCCACTGGCACAGGCAATGTTATATGATCTTTCAGGCATAGAAACCAACAGGGGAGGTAGGAACCTTTTAGGAGAAATGCAAATTGTTTTTCTTTTTTTTTTATGACTTTCTTATACATGTTATGTTGACTACTGCTAGTGTCTTTGACTTCGACATGGGAATGGGGATTCTTGGGCTTTTTATAACATATGCTGTTCAAGCATTTATGTTTCCTTTGATGAGAATACTAAGGACCCATTTCATTTAAAACCCTGAGGAGAGCAAATATTCCTTCTAGCAAATCTGGATATAGCTAAGTGGTACTCCCTCATCTCAGGGAAATGGGCTTCTTCCCTCCTACATCATCTAAATCCTGTCTCACCACTCTGCCACTAGGGCCAGACTCTTGTTGAGCTATCTGTGGCACAGTTTCTCTTGGAGTAAAGTACATGATAGTACATGAAGCACTCCAAGATGATGTCTTCAGAGTAGCCATTTTTTTCTTTTAATGTAAATTAAAAAAAACGTTTTTTTTTTAAATTTATTCCTTTTATATCCCAGTTACAGCCCCCTGCCTCATCTCCTCCCAGTCCCTTCCTCTTTCCCCTTATTCCCTTCCCCTAGTCCGCTGAAAGGGGGAGTCCTCCTCCCTGCAGTCTGATCCTAGCTTATCAAGTCACATTGGGACTACCTGGATCCTCTTCCTCTATGGCCTGGGAAGGCCGAGTCGCCAGGGGGAGTGATCAAAGAGCAGGCAACTGAGTTTGTGACATAGGAATCTCCTGCTTTCCCTACCACAAGCCTTGAAGAGGTCAAGGAGAATGGGAGACTGGGGCTGACACAACTACGTTCAGACACATGGCTTTACTTACTAGCTCAAAAATACCATGACTTTGAGGTTTTTGAAATATAGCTTCTCTATTCTACTTGAAATAAATTCTATGATAATTGTCCCTATTTATAGCCATAGGCATACTTGAAACAACACATTCCAATGGAAATAAAGGAGGTTTAGACACTGAACTGGTTGCTTCCTTCCATCAGTAGTCACTGTGATATGCTCTGTCTTCTCAGTGGCTCTTCTTGGAAATTCAGATGGTCATTCAGGCCAGCAGATGGTGTCACACCCACAAGAAGAGCTCCAGTCCTGGTACCCCTATTGGTGAAGGTCAGAAAACAGGGCATGCCGCTGCTGTCCCCAGTCTGACTTCAGAGTGTGTCACTGGAATTAAAGGAGTATATTTTCAATTCTGGACGACTGATGTAATTCCTAGAGACATCTTATTAGGCAGATTAAGTTGTAATACAGAAAGAGCATTTTCACATTTCATCAAAGAGGAACATCTGGTGGGTTTGTTTGCTGTAGCAGAGGCTTCTGCTCGTCCTTTTCCACTTTTCTCACCATTCTCAAGGCCCCAGGTTCCATGCTGTGTTCTGCCCATCCCTCCCCTACAGCAGAAATTCAGTCTGCTCAGAGCTTGCTGAGATGGGGTTCAGGCTGGGTTCTGTGAGCATCACCCCTGGAGTCTCAGTTTGCTGTACTGAGCATGAGGGGTTTGCAGGTGTACTGACAGCCTATTGGCTTGCCTCAAGTGTCCGAGTGAGCATGCTGTTTTTCTTGCTCAACATGGATGGATATGCTTGCAGTCAGCTAACTGCTTGGTGATTGAACGTTTGGCTTGAGTTTCCGTTCTGGTAGTATTGGTAATGTTTCAACTAAGAAAAGCCACTGGGTCCCAGACATATAGATTGACCCAGCTTAGGTCCTCATGTTTTATGAATTTTGGGCAAAAGTTTACCGTTTTATTCAGATAACAGATGAAACCTCTGAAAGAGGGAAAGAAGTATAATCAACAGTCTTAATGTTACAGTGTTTGGGTGGACCACAGGGAGGCAGAGAAGTGAAAACCTGTTGAAATGCTTTTCAGTCTTTTTTTTTTATGTTAACCTCCAAGAGCGTACTTCCTGGACATTACAAGTTAGCTTTGTTTCTGAAATCTCTTAAGTGGTTCAGAAGAGCACTTCTGTTTGAAATGACATTTTGTGTGTGTGTGTGTGTGTGTGTGTGTGTGTGTGTGTAGTTTTTAAAAATCTCTGTCCACCCTCATCCTTTACAAAATTCTGAAGAACAAGGTGTTTCGAAGGAGAGGAGGACCAGAGATGAAGGTGAGAAGAGACGACATCTAAATGTCTGTCCATAGGGAGCTGTGGTTTTCTTTCTCCTCAGATATTGTTCTCATTGTGGCCCTAGAAACTCAAACTCACTTTCTGAGAACTGTCTTCAGGGTGGTTGTCGGAGGCTCTTGTCACTCCAGCTCCTGTTACTGTCTGATTATTTGCATCCTCTGTGTGCTCTATGTGGTAGAAATGTTTTTGAGATTAGCTGGTCACTAACTGTTCTATTTACTGAGCAGACAATAGTGCACAGTTCTAAAGGCACAGCTCAGCGAGTGTCCCTGAGCACTTTCCGTAGAGAGTTCTTTCTCTCTTTTATTGAGGCAAGGATTATGCTCAGCTTTGTTGTGGAATTTCAGTTTTTTTATTTAGATCTTATCTTCCTCACAGGAGAGGAAGGTATAAATACACTCTTTAAGCTACATACACTTTATAGGTTCTTGTAAGTTGAGGAGGTATTAAAGAAAGCAAGACCTGGTTTTAGGAATAAATGAATTGTCTGTAGTTTATAAGTTGATCTTCCTTTTGTATCTATGTGCATATGGCCATGTATCCTTGTGCAACATCAATGAATAAAGGATACATTGTGTTCAACCTCAATCTTTTAAGCTATTACCCAATGCCTTCCATAGTTAGATCTTTTAAAACTTTTTATGTTCATTGAGTGAACTCTGGTGGACTCAGGGATACATAGAGGTCTACAATTAGCACTTCTCTAAACACACAGATAGTACGAGGGAAATAACTCAGCTGCAGTTTGTCCCTGAAGCTTTGTGTGTGTGTGTGTTTGTGTGTGTGTGTGTGTGTGCGTTTAAAACATTTTATATGTCTCTAATTTTTATGTGCATATGTGTGTGATATTATCAGTTTATATACCCTATGCTCATGCAGGAGAGTCCAGAAGCTAGAAGATAGTGTTGGATCCCGTGGCATATGAAGCTGCTATGTGGGTGCTGGGAGCTAGACCATGGCCCTCTGCAGGAGCAGTAAATGCTCTTAGCCTTTGAGCCATCTCTCCAGCCTCATTCCTGACATTCCCGCCTTTAGAGTCCAGCACATTTGACTAAACCAGCCTAGCTCAGTTGTTTGTCCCTGGTGCTGCTGGGTTTTATGGTACAGCTTTAAAAGAATCTGAAGCAGAGCAGAAGCCCACGGCTGCTTAAGCTGCACACTCCAGTGACTCTTCAGAGCGGCATGCTTCTGACAACTTCTGTGCTAGGAATGGAGAGAAACAGGCTTGCAGCCATTTGGATCTTGGCAGTAGAAACTATTACGCGTAGTCTCAGATTATCATCTAGACCTTGATGCCCATTCTGTTAACTTGATGCTGACATTTTTAATAGTCACACATGGTCACTCAGAAGAAATGATGATGGCTGTTTATCTGGCAGCAATTAATTTGCAAATCTCTCTCTCCCCCAAGTTTAGAGCCACCAAAATATGGAGGAGTGAGAAAAGGCTTCTTAGGATCAATGAAAGATGGTAATGTTAATTCTGAGTCTTACTGTGTAAAAACAGAACTCACAGAATTTTCAGTGTGAGCTGGGAATCATCTCTAAATTTTGGAGTTTTGTAGCAGTCATCAATCAAAACTTTAAGTGACAGGCTTTGAGGGTCGAAGTATCTTCACTTCCTAGTGTAAAGCACCTTTCTCTTGGGATGCTCACAAATACTAACAGTGTATTCAAAACATCTGAAGTGACTTAGTTTGAATATTTAAATGGAAGATTAAAACTTTTTTTTCTTAATGAGTCAGCTGCTTGTTTTTAGTATGAGAAATCCTACTTTTTTAATTTATATTTTTTATTAATTACACTTTATTCACTTTGTATCCCCCCATAAACCCCTCCCTCTTCCCCTCCTAATCCCACCCTCCCTCCCCCTTCTTCAAGCATGCCCTTCCCCAAGTCCACTGATAGGGGAGGTCCTCCTCTGCTTCCTTCTGATCTTAGTCTATCAGATCTCATCAGGAGTGGCTGCATTGTCATCTTCTGTGGCCTGGTAAGGCTACATACTTAACCTCTGTGTAAAGGCATTAACCACACAGTGGGGGTGGGACCGTCATGACCCAGTCGTCACCCACAGATCACACTCCTTAATTTACTTTAACTCCTCTGTATCCTTTCCTGGATTCTCCACTATCTTTGCTGCACTCTTATCAGTCCCCCTTTCTTCCTGTACAAAGCACCTCAATTCTGTTTTCATGTCACATGTATATCTTTCTCTCCCATATTAAAGGCACCTTCCTCGATTTTCATGGTTCACCTCTCTCTCTCTCATAAACACACACACAAAGAGAAATCCTACTTTTAATGAAGAATAGGAAGAGCCATAGAAAGCCAACTCTCACACCCCAGTACATCCCAAGCCATAGCTGTGTTCCCTTCTCAGGAATGTTGAATTTAGTAGCTATGGCCTGTTGTCATTTTAGAAATGTAAGTAGAGCAAAAGACGGTAGCATGGCATTGCCTCGCAGGATCTTATTGAAGCATTTTTAATAAAGCCATACATGGATTATTGAATTCTGTCTAATATCTGACTTTGTTGTCTGTTGTTCAGTGAGCACGCAGCCAGCAGTTGAATGTCAATGCCAGGACGTTTCCCTGCTAGGACAGGAAGGCTAAACTCAGAGGTTGTAGTGCTCCTTGAAACGTTGTAGCTTTCCAGGTAGCCTAGCAACCTTGAACTCAAGTTCCCTCTGGAAATGCAGTAAATGCTTTTCTACCTGAATGGATCTTTGAACAATGAGCCTCCTTACCTCCTGCCAGACACTTCAATATTACCTTATACAGATCTTTATACGTGTTTACTGCTTTTATAAGTCCTTTATTTAACTTGTAGACACATTTGCTCTGTTTAAACTCTTAGAGCCACATAGAGTTTCCATCATTATGATCCATATATGCGGGCTGTCACCTGTGGCTGGTGCCTCCTGTATCTGTTTCCCAGAACCTAAAAGTACGATGCTGGTTTACCAGGTCCAGAAGCAGCTGGCCGAGGCTGTGCCTAGGTTAGACTTTGTCTAATGCTTTAAATGTGATGTACCAGTAATTCTCCTCGTGTGGATGACATAGCTTCAGGAGCTAGACATGAACGGTTTGCAGAGGAACATCCAGAACCACAGCAGCTGCAGCTGCAGTTTAGACCTCTGCACCCCTCACACACTGACGACGGCCTTCTTGCTCATTCCCCGAGTCCCATTTCTATCCCTCCCTCCATCTCTCTCTCCTGTCTGTCCCTCCCCTTTGTCACTTAAACATGCTGCCTCATGTGGAATGTTGTAGGCGATGATAATGTGTTTATTTTGTCATTTGAAGGTTTTTCTGTGGGACCTTGGTTAAAAATCCTCTACAGTGAAATGCATAGAAACAAATACGAAGAAATTTCTTGTATATTTTGATATTAAACTAGTTTTATCTAGTTACCAAGGCATTTTTTTAAAACTAGGATAGCATAGTTTGGACATCTATTATTGATATGCTTAGAGCCAGACATGTTTCAGAAGTTTGGGGATTTTAGGTCATAGGTTTTATTCACTAGCCATCCTTAATCTTAAATCTGCTATACTCCAAAATTCAAAACTCTTTGAGTGATATGTTAGTGCTCCAGCATTTTCAGATTTGGATTGCCAGCTCTGGGTTACCTGACCTGTAATTAAAGTACCCCATGACTGAAGTGACTTAGGTCTCAAATTTTGGTCTGAGGGACTGCTCCAAGCTTGCTAGTGCAGTATCTTACATAACCCAGCACCTGGAAGTTAGGTGAAATGTGGCTGAATCTATACATGTGTCAAAACTGAGAAATGTTACTGAGTCTTCTTTGCCAGAAACCCTTATAAATAGAACAAGTTACCTTCCCCATGGGACTCTGGAAATTTCCATGCTTGAATGCAGGGAGTAAAGGAAAGGAGACTATCTCTACTATCCTTGGAGGAGTTTTGATTTTCAATCAGTTATTGTCTGGTCCATTTAGCAGCTTCCTAGGGATGGGAAATGATGTCATAGTATCAAGCAGGAGGGTCTTTTAGAAGGATGTGTACAAGGTCCAGAGTTCAATGTGGGCTCAGAACAGTCCCTGGAATTGGAGCTTTTAATTCAGTGAAAAGGCCAACTTTACATTGACATGAAGAATCTACACAGTTGTTTGAGATCCTGAAGGATTCCACCCTTAGAGTGAGGACCATGATTTAACTCCTGGGGAGCAACGCTGGGAGCAGCAGAGGATTGTGAGGGTGAAGGTTATCAGTCCACTGCTAATGTTTCTCTAGGGGGTACCTGGTGCTCTGTGAATCTTCTGCACAGTAGCACAGTGAGAGGTAGCGCTCTCAGAGCAGACTAAGCAAAGAAGTAAGGAGAGCTGAAATTTCTAGCCGAGTGAGCTTTCTTTTCTGAGATTATCAGCGAATATAAAAGATGACACTGGAAGCGGGGTAGCACTTTGAGGCTGACACTTTGCTGCCTCCTCTACCTGCCATGACAGTTTAGCTGAGTCAGCCAGCTGCCTTCCTGAGAGAGACCCACAGGCTTTGAAGGCCAGTGTCTGAAAGACAGTGGAGTCTCCGCAAGGGCCGTGGCCATGTAAACCCTGGAAACACAGGCCCAGATAAGGAATTTTCTTAGGTACCTTCTGGGATCCAGCTGTGCTTCTTGGGTTATCCCTTATTTATTCCAGCCCTCATCTACCTCCTGCCACCAGAATTAACATAGGGGGGCCTGTCATTTCTGCCATGAAGACTGAGTACTTGTGACTAAGCAAGGCCATTGGTGTGCTCTGGATTCTCTCTGACGGTGGTGAACCATCCACAGAAGCAAACACGGTGTTTTACTAGAAAATGTGGACTGGGTGAGGCAAATGTGCTTTTTTTTGTAGATGGTGGGGTATGTGATATGTTGAGGGCAGCTTTACAAAAACCACACACACATGCACCAAGTCTACACAGAAAAGATTCATTTGTAGAGGACTGAAATATTCCTATTAATATGCCTTATCTGAGTGAAGCAGAGGCATCTACTGGGTATCACAAAATGCAATATGGAAACTGGTCTCCAAAGTCATCCTCAGTATTTTCCTTCCTCCTTCAATGTTGAAACTAGGAAATCAGTTATAGCAGAGGTAAAGGCTCGCCATTCAGCACTGAAGTATTATTGAAAGTAAACACGTTTGAACTCTTAGCACCTTTTGATCGTTTTTGGTTGTATTATTCAGTGATATTTAAAGTGCAAGGTCCTGAAGTAATTCACACTGCCCAGATTCGCTGTGGTTATAATGTTTTTAATTATGCTTTAAGCTTCAAGTACACAATAAAGTCTATATTTTCATTCTTTAATATTTTGAGCATTGAACAAAACAGAATAGTAGTGATGGTAGTTGGGCTCGCTACTCAAACTTTCTATGAATTTGACTGTTTTATGGTAACTAGGGAAGAGGAACAAGATGGCTGCAGAAGATAGTCCGCTCCCTGGTTTTCTTCTCTTACTTGTTTCTGCCCTGGATGTGTATTGCTCTCCTGCATGCTTGTACACTTTGAAAAATGACCGACCGGCAGCATTGAGAGAATTTCTCTTGCTAACTTTTATAGGAACGGTATCAATTTAGAGCCATAAGAATAATTTAAAGTAGACTTCCTGTAAGATTTAATTATTGAAATGCCCACTTGTGAGAGGTTGTGTCAGTTGAACTCTTAAGAAGGTGGCTCTTGTTCCCTCCTCCCCCCACCCGTCTTGTTCTTGGCTTCACGGCAGGTCCTCTGCACACATTCCATGTGGGTGTCCCTCTGGCAGGTGCAGCTGGTCCAGGACACACACAGAAAGCCGTGGTTTTATTTGTTCTGTCCTTGTCTCTGTACAGCCGGTCTGTGTGTGTTACACAAAAGCTTGCTCCTTTGATTTTCAGAATATCATGGGCATGCTCACAACAGTGTGTGAATGTCTGTAGAACCTTTCTAACACATCTGTCTATAAGCTCCCTTCGCATGTTCTCTCCATTTCACAGTCTCCTCTTATAAGTAGCCTGTCTTCTTTCATGCCATCAGATAAGGCCATTTTCCTTGTTACACACTCCCTTCTTTCCAGTAAGACAGAGAGCCACCTGGTGCCTACTCCGCCCACCATGTCTAAATGCCTTTCTGCTCTTGCCTGCTGATGAACACACACGTTTAGGTCCATGTGGTCGCTGCTGTACCAAAAGGGATATGAAAAGCTACATCACTTGTTGCATTCTGTGTTTGAACTTGCTGTTACCGTTGATGTTTGGAAAACAACGTTAAAACATTCTGCAGTGAGGGAACCTTGTTCAAGGTAATGAACCGAGCTGAACCAAAGTGGTCACTCAGGTCTTTTTAAAGGGTTCTTTTCCCCGAGTCTCATCTTCCAATGAAGCTCACTTCTGTCCATCTGAAAGCTTTTTTTTTTCAGCCCTTCTCTGACCCCTTCTAGTCTATACTGCCTCACTTCAGCACATTCTATTCTGAGGCTACATTCTGTTCCGTCTGGACCCATGATCACATAAGGGTCAGCAGAACAACAGAAGCTTTAAAATAAATAGTAGTTCTTAATTCCATGTAATCCTTTGGCTAATGTTAGGGGCCACTTGGCATCTCCATGGTATTTATTTAACATTTCCAACACTTCTCATTCTTCTGGGGGATTTATTGCTTCTGTTGGTAGTTGTCTCAGTTTCTTACTCCCGGACCGAGGAAGGCATGTGGTTCTACATGTGGCTGGGCAGAGTTTTGTGGCTGAAACAAAACTGCTATGTTTTGTTTGTTAGTGTTTCTTTGTTTTCAATTTAATCTTTGATGGTTTCTTAGAGGTATTTAACCCATTCTGGTGACACGCATTTCCCCACCCCCTGCTTTCCTCATTCTCTTCACCTAAACCCCCATCTTCTCAACAAGTCCTCCTCCCACTATCATGTCTTTTTACTTTGTAATTCACCAGTTTAACTAGGCCTGCCACCATGAGAATGAGTATGATGCTATCCACTGTATCTTGTCTAACTCTCCAGTAGCTAGTCTTTGTTAGTGGCTATGAGCTGCCAGTGGTTCTCGGGGAGTGATTCTCAGGGAGTGATTGGACCTTGTCCTCGATTGGTTTCTGTTGCCATGATAAAAGCAACTTGGGGAGGAAAGGATTTGCTTCAGCTTACAGCTTTATTTTTTTATTTTTTATTAATTACAGTTCATTCTGTAGTTAATAACATTAATTTTATTAATGTAGCCCCTCCTCAACCCCCTCCCAACCTCACCATCCCTCCCACTTCTTCTATGCCCCGCCCCCAGTGCAATGATAGGGGAGGTCCTCCTTACCTTCCATCTGACCCTAGCCTATCAGGTCTCATCAGGACTGGCTTCTGTGGACTGTTCAGGCTGCTCCCCCATCAGGTGGAGGTGATCAAAAAGCCAAACTATGAGTTCATGTCAGAGACAGTCCCTGTTCCTATTACTGGGAAACCCTCTTGGATACTGAGCTGCCATGGGCTACATCCACACATGGTCCTTGGTTGGAATATCAGTCTCACAAAAGACCCCTGTGCCCAGATTTTTTGGTTCTGTTGTTCTCCTTGCAGAGCTCCTGTCCCTTCCAGGTCTTTCTATCCCCCCCCTTCTTTCATAAGATTCCCTGCACTCTACCCAAAGTTTGGCTATGAGTATTAGCATATGTTTTGATACCCTGCTGGGTAGAGTTTTTCAGAGGCCCTCTGTGACAGGCTCCTGTCCTGTTCCCTCTTTTCTCACTCTTCTGATGTCTGTCCTGTTTGCCTTTCTGAATGAAGATTGAGTATCTTACCCAGGGTCGCCCTCCTCCTTGATTAGCTTCCTTGGGTGTACAGATTTTAGTATGATTATCCTATATTACATGTCTAATATCCACTTATAAGTGAATATATACCATGTGTGTCTTTCTGCTTCTGGGATACCTCACTCAGGATGATCTTTTCTAGATCCCACTATTTGACTGCAAATTTCATGATTTCCTTGTTTTTTAATTGTTGAGTAGTATTCCATTGTGTAAATGTACCACAATTTCGGTATCCATTCCTCCATTGAGGAACATCTGGGTTGTTTCCAGGTTGTGCCTATCACAAATAAAGCTGCTACAAACATGGTTGAACAAATGTTCTTGTTCTGTACTTGAGCATATTCTGTATATATGCCTAGGAGTGGTATAGCTAGATCTTGAGGAAGCACTATTTGTAGTTGTCTGAGAAAGCGCCAGATTGATTTCCAGAGTGGTTGTACAAATTTACATTCCCACCAGCAGTGGAGTAGGGTTCCTCTTTCTCCACATCCTCTCCAACATGTGTTGTCATTTGAGTATTTGATTTTAGCCATTCTGATGAGTGTAATGTGAAATCTCAGGGTTGTTTTGATTTGCATTTCCCTGATGACTAAGGATGTTGATCATTTCTTTAAGTGTTTCTCTGCTGTTCAGTGTTCCTCTATTGAGAATTCTGTTTAGCTCTGCACTCCATTTTTTTAATTGGGTTGCTTTTTAACATCTTAAGTTCTTTATATATTCTGTATATTAGCCCTCTGTCAGATATAGGGTTGGTGAAGATCCTTTTTCAATCTGTAGGCTGTCGTTTTGTTCTGACGACAGTGTCCTTTGCTTTACAGAAGTTTTTCAGTTTCATGAGGTCCCATTTATTGATTGTTGATCTTAGAGTCTGTGCTGTTGGTGTTCTTTTCAGGAAGTTGTCTTCTGTGCCATTGAGTTCAAGGCTCTTCCCCACTTTTTCTTCTAACAGGTTTAGTGTATCTGTTTTTATTTTGAGGTATTTGATCCACTTGGATTTTAGTTTTGTGTGATAAGTATGGATCTATTTGCATTTTTCTACATGTAGACATCCAGTTAGACCAGCACCATTTGTTGAAGATGCTATTTTTCTTTGTATGGTTTTGGCATCTTTGTCAAAAATCAGGTGTCCATAAGTGTGTGAGTTTATTTCTGGGTCTTCTATTCAATTCTATTGATCCACCATTCTGTTTCTATGCCAGTACCATGCAGTTTTTATTACTGTTGCTCTATAATACAGCTTGAGATCAGGGATGGAGATACCTCCAGAAGATCTTTTATTGTAGAGGATTATTTTAGCAATTCTAGGTTTCTTGTTATTCCATATGAAGTTGAGAATTTTTCTTTCAAGGTCTGTAAAGAATCGTGGTGGTAATTTGATGGGAATTGAATTGAATCTGTAGATTGCTTTTGGTAAGATGGCCATTTTTACTATGGTAATCCTATCAACCCATGAGCATGGAAGATCTTTCCATCTTCTGATATCTTCTTCTATTTCTTTCTTCAGAGGCTGAAAGTTTTTTTCATACAAGTCTTTGACTTGCTTGGTTAGAGTTACACCAAGGTACTTTATGTCCTTTGTGGCTATAGCTTACAGGTTTATAATCACTTTGGGAAGAAGCCAGGTCAGGAGCTCGAAACAGTATCTAAAGCAGAAACCATGGACAAGTTCTCAAGGCCACAGTCAATGTCCTTTATTATACAGCTCATGCCTGCCTGCCTAGGAATAGTTCTGCCCATAGTGGAACCATCACTTAGTAATCAAGAAAATGTCCCACAGATATGCCTCCAGGCTGACCTGTTGGAGGTAGTCCTTCAGTTGGGATTCAGTCTTTCTAGGTATGTCAAACTGACTAGCCATTACAGACCTTATGAATGCCTTCTCCACCCATGACTGAGTGTAGGTGGGCCCAGTCTTGTGTAAGCCCAGCTGTGTGAGTTCATGAGTGCAATGGCCATGTCATACTCACAAGACAGATTTTCAAGACATTCTTCCTATAATGCTAGTTTTATAGTATCACAAGTACAATTTAAAAAGTTAATTTAAAGATTATTTTGATGTTCAGTCTAAAACTATGGCAGTCTCACGGGTCTTTTAGTCACAACCCTGATTTATTTGCTTTACAGTTGCTTTAGTCTCACCAGTCAGCCTTTTCTTTTCAACCTTCAAGACCACACGGTTGGTCCCTGGTATTTAACTGCTCTTAGGTTGAAGTTACATGGGCAAATATTGGTGGTTCAGTTGCTTCACTCTACATGCTTGTGGAGCCCTGTGTATTTATAGGTTAGAGAGCACTGGAGTTGGAAAGCCACATCAGGACCCAGTTGTCAGTTTCCACAATGACAGTCTGCCTCTGGAGGCTAGAGCAGGATTGTATTGCTGGTGTTTGACTGATATCCCTGGCTGACCCTGAGGTTCTGATGAACTGGAAGGACTGGAAAGTGTGGTATAATCTGTCAGAAAAAGCTGGCTGAAAGGGTCACTAAATGGATGTTTATCCCTTTGTGCTCTCTTGGGCCATACCCTGGCAGGTCAGACAAATTGGTAAACACCCTGGTGCAGTCCAAGGGAGGCAAGGATCTGAGATTGCTCTTATGGTAAGGGTGGTGATCCTACAGAGGCTATCTCTCTTTCTCTCTCAAATAAAGACATCCTGTCCACCCATGCTGACGGAAATGCTGCTTGCATCTGTGCCATTTTTTTGATCAGAGCTTGCCTCTATGGCATAGTTGGATACTGACCCACAAAGAAGTTCTTGAGAAAGACTGCAGTAGGAAGGAGGCGGGATGAAGATCCGGTCTGTTTTTCAAGTTCTGCTATAGAATGAATTTGTTTTCTTTTTAGAATGCTGTGGACCATCCCTAGTCAAATATAAGTAAAAATCAATGTACCTTCATTAGGAAAATATGAACCCCAAGACCTATCATCCCATCACTGAAAAATCGTTATTAATATCTTGGTTGTTTCCCCTTAGTTTTTAGTGTATTTAAAAATACAATTATATAATACTTATTTTGATTTATATAATAAGAATATAAAGAAATTATGAATAAAATACACATAGAAAGGAACATATCCCACTATAGAAACTGCATAGAAATATAGTTAACATAAATGTACACTTCTGTCTTTGTCACATGTAACAACTATACTCTGTGAACATAATAAAAAAGGTAAGACATCTGTAAATAGATACTCCACGGTGTGGCTAAACTAATGTTTTCCATACTATGTGATTTTAGTGCATACACAGTATACCATTGAATTCAAATTCCAGGACTCTCCTCAGTGTGAATGTGAGTAAGAAGGTCAACCTCTCTACCCCAGATTTGTTGATATTTAAAATCAGATTGTTATGGGAAAGGAGCTATGGCCTCCAAACTGAAAAGCCAAATTCTGCTGTATTTGGGCTGTCTTTGAAAGGATAGACGAAGAGAGTGCTTACTGGACACAACCTAGGTCCTTGATTAATCTAAGCTATAGGTGGTCTTTTCTAGCTGAACGGATGGAAGGCCCTATCTGAAGTTCACTTTCA
Source organism: Meriones unguiculatus (assembly GCF_030254825.1). Lineage (NCBI taxonomy): Eukaryota > Metazoa > Chordata > Mammalia > Rodentia > Muridae > Meriones > Meriones unguiculatus. The sequence continues at coordinate 37,584,098 of NC_083366.1, forward strand.
GACAACATTGGCAATGGGCTCAGAAACACTAGGCTGGGCTCTCAAGGTCCTGTGACATTAGCTGCCAGGGGAAAAGAGGATGGGGACCTTCCATGAAAGTGAAGGATGCTGAAAGCATTCCTTTCAGTGTAGCATTTTCAGGATAGAGTGTGTCCAGTTAAATGCCTGGGAATGTGTGACATTACAACACTTGAGTAAATATCTGGAAACTTACATAAAAACCAGGATGTTGTCCAAGGATTGAAACAATAGAATTTTAATTTTTGTTAGTGAGAACTCTGTATGTGTCTCTGTGTGTGTGTGTGTGTGTGTGTGTGTGTGTGTGTGTGTGTTTTAAGATCCAAGGTTTATAACAATGGCTCACAAATGCTTCTGTGAAGGCCAGGTGACAAATGTTTAGGCTTTGTTAGTCAGCTTGAGGTCTTTATTACAAATCAGCCCTAGACAAATAGACATGACTGAATTCCCAAAAAAAAAAACACCCTTCATTATAGACATGGGAATTGAATTCCAAGTAATTTGCAGACCACCGATTATTCACTGCTTGATAAAAAAAATCTATTTAAAGTTATAATTTAGAAAAAATTAAATGCACATCTGTACAAAACAAATATTGGACCCAGTTAGGCTCCTGAGCTACACTCTGTCTCCACCCCACCCATCTAGCTTGGATCGGTGCTTGCCATCCATTAACATGTTAAGAATGTTTCAACATCTGCTCCCACATTGAAGTCGCTGCTGTTGGCACCATGCAAGCCTTTCTGCTATCATAAACAAAGCCTGGAAGGATGTCTTGATGTACATAGCAGCTGAAGCATGATAGGTTCCCTCCTGGCAGGTTTTGTTTCTCATGCCAATGGCTTTTTTTGTACCAGAAGCTGCCAAGACAGATGGACGGAAGTGCTGGACAGGAGAGGGGTGGGTGATGGATAGGCAAGGCCGGTTCTGCAGTGATGGTTTCACAATTGTTGTGTCTTTTGCTGGCTTAGCCTGTGCCCTTCCTGGAGATGAGGTGGAGAAACTGAGCATGACTGATGACTACTCCTACTCCAGCCCTAGTTTTGAAGCCATAAGGGATGGTGGTAAAGAGAATGAGAAAAAAGGAGCTGGGGAATAAGGGCAGTTGAGAGGGGGGGATGGTACTCAGCTGCACAGTGCTCTTCAGATGGTTCATAGTACCATATGTGCTTGCCTGAGTAGAAAACAAAAACAACAACAAACAAACAAACTTGGGTATCTTTATAAACCCTGACAGCAATTTCCTTTTTATAAAGGATTAAAAAAAAAAAAATCCTTTAGCCAGCTTCATTTAAAAAAATTTATTCCCAAGGCATTTTAATTGAGTTTTTATGGTAATTCTGTGTGTTGCCTATTGAGTCAACATACCAAACAAACTGTGCTTCTGTTTATCCTTTTATTCAGTGAGTCTCCACTCTGTATCTTCAAGATAAAGAAGTGAGTCAACCCAGAGTTTCATGAATTGTATGCCTAAAAGAGCAAAGCCTTTCTTGATGTTTTACATCTAATTTAAAGCACCTGAAGTTTACTTTAAGGACATGTTTTAAATGTTCGTTTATGTTTGTGTAGTGTGTGTGCATGCATGTATACACATACAGAAGTCAGAGACACCTGAGGGGCTTAGTTCTTTTATTATAACATGTGGGTCCCAGGGGTGGAACTTGCGTCATCAGTCTTGATGGGAAGCACCTTGAACCACTGAGCCATGTCAGTGTCACTGGCCCCAACTATGAGATTTTTGATGAAGGATTCTTTTTAAAATTTTTATTTCATTTGTTACTGTACATATGCTCATATATATGTTCAGCTGAACTAGAGTCATCCTCCAGAAGTTTAGTTTGAAATTATCAAGGAGATGCAGAGCTGTGGTTAGGGCCAAGAAGTAACTTAGAGAGGTCTGCAGAGGTGCTGGGAAGTCCAGGAAGATAGGGAAGGACTTGACACTGAGAGAAGAGGCCGATGGGCTTCTGTGAGGTGGAAATGCTGGGGCCTGGAGGTTCAGCATCATCCTGGGTGTTTCTTTCTTCAGGATCCTTTGTGAGTTACTCAAAGAATCAAATTTTAATGATGAGCAACTGGGTTCTCATGAATTATTCTTAAGCCAGATGTCCCTTGTTCTGTAGAAGTGTGCTTAAATTTCACAAGACTATTGTTACATTTCTCTAATTAAGCCCCCTTCTTTTTTGCTTCCCACTTTCTGAAGCTCTTTTGAACTTAAGTTTTAAAAGAAAAGAAAAGAAAAGAAAAGAAAAACCCCAATAAATTGCCAAGATCATCACATTTAGTAACTGTGACTTTGTGGAAGTCCCCACCCTCCTCTAGAAGATAAGAATAGCATCCCCCTCTTTTCTAACCCTTGTCTCTTTGGGGACTTGGGGAATTATCCAAATTCCTGAATTCAGCACCTGACATGATGCCCATCATTGCCAGTGCCCAAACCAGGTCAGTCATGTTCCTGTTCTCAGCATGTTTGCATTCTTCCACTGTAGGACTAGACAGGCTGCCTTTTCTATTATCATCATACTGCATTTTAGTTTGTTTAGCCCACGCTGGCCTCAGAGTCCTTCTGCCGTACAGGCTGGCCTCAAACTTACAGCCACTTCTTGCTTCCACCTCCCCAAAGCTGCCATTACAATCATGAGCTACCAACAAAGCTATAGGTTCTTATGACATTTCATGGAGAGAGAGACCAAGAGTAGAATGGAAAATTCCTCAATGATAGTTGTTGGAGACACTGGCCCATGTAAGAAATTGTGAGGTCAAATGCTTTCAAGAGCCTCATCATACAAATGAGTGAAGGCAACAGAGAGAGTTTTGAGCTGTGCTAACTAGCTCTGAATAGTGCCTTGCCTAGAGCAGCCACAGCAATTAAAGTTGCTGCCTATCCCGGTACAGGGCACGGAGGTCCCAACTGCATCAGCGAAGACAGAGATTCCTACCTCTGTACATTTGGTTATGGTGGCTTTAGAACAGTGCCGATTACCAAAGAATTCAGTTGTTTTGCAATTTACATTTCAGCAGCGAATTAAGAAGTGCTTTCCAAAGTACATGTTCCCGAATTTCATTTCGGTACACCTGCAAAATTGGAAACTTTAAAAAAAACACATATAAATATATGTCGTAGTTAGGATTTCATTGCTGTGAAGAGATGCCACGACCATGGCAACTTTTATAAAGGAAAACGTTTAATCGAGGCTGGCTTATACTTTCAGTGGTTTAGTTTATTATCATCATGGCAGGAAGCATGGCAGCGTGCAGTTAGACAGGGTGCTGGAGGGGCTGCAAGTTGCACATGTTGATCAGCGGCAGCAGAAAGATACTGCCATACTGGGCCTAGCTTGAGCATAGGAGACCTCAAAGCCTGCTCCTGCAGTGACACACTTCCTCCAGCAAAGCCACACCTTCTCCAGCAAGACCATACTTCCTAATAATGACCCTCCTTATGGACCAAACATTCACACACATGGGTCTACAGGGGCCAGACCTATTCAAACCACCACAATATATTTGGAAAACATACAGTGAAATTTAACATAGTTCTTTGAGTTGTGAGGTTGAGGGTTTTATTCTTTTTGTTTTGTTTTGTTTTTAGGCATTTCCCCATTTTTTTCATAAGAAACCTGAGTTGTCTCAATAAAGAAAAATTCTTTTAACTTTTGCTTTAATGTTTTGAATTTATTGTTAGTAACATTTTTATTTGTTCTTAGAAATTTTTATACTTTTATTCAATGAATTTTAATCATATTCACTTACCACTAACTCCCTCCAACTCCTCATGGTGTCCCCCATCTCATCTCCACCCTAACTTCATGTCCTCCCTTTTCTGTTATTAATAACACCCAAGTCCAATTAGTACTGTCCAGTGAATGTGGACAACCTACCCTGACAAATCTCCAAGGCAGAGCGGTTACTTCCTCCCTCAGCCATCAATTGCTCCTTTGCCAAGAGCAGGGTCTCCTGAATCCATGCTGAATTTTGTCTGGCATGGTCTTGTCCAGGCGTTCCCACCTGCTGTGGGTTTATGTGCAGTAGCTAAGTCATGTCGAAAAGCCAGCATTTCGCAGCTGTCCTCACCTGTCAGCTCTGACTTCCCGTCTGCCCACACTTGTGTGTGACTCTCTGAGCCATGGCTGAGACGAGGGTGATGTGATCCATCTACTGCTGAACACTCACGGTCATTTGTACTCAGAACTTTGACCGGTTATGAATCTCTGAACTAGCCATTTCCTTTAGTATAAATAAACTTCTCTGACCAGAGTTGAGGACGGAACAGATCTATGAGTATAAACAGATTGATAGCATGAATATTTAGGGGGGGGGGAAACAACATTAGTAGACTATCCCGTAGGTCCTGTGATGCCCCTTGTCATTGGCTTCTGCTAAGATTTACAGTTCCAGGCATCTCTCCTGTGGCGCAGACATCATACCCAAACAGAAAGCAGTTGGTTATCTCCACAGCCGTGCTACAGTCATTGCATCAGTAGACACAACTTTCCAGGTAGCCAGGATGACAGAATGCAAGGTCCAGTGCTGTGTAAGATGATGTCTTTTCTCCTCACACCTTCTGGCAGGGAGAATTTCCTGGTCAGCTTAAGGTTTTTTTTTTTTTTTCTATGCCTCGCATCCAAAGTGAGTGGTGTCTTCAGAAAAAAAAAAAGGTTTTATCGTATAGTTATAGTGGGTAACCAAGAGCAATAGCAATCACCTGTGTTGTTTTGGGAGCCTCTGGAGACTTTCTGACCAATAATTTGTAGAGCAGGATCTTGTGCCTGGCAAGATTATTTTCAGCTAATAACCCATCTTCTGGGATCATCGAGGTCCATCCATTGTAGGGTGCTTTTGTTCAAATTACTTTAAAATAGACATTTTTAAATTAGCATATACACTAACTTCCATAAAGTTTCTTTAGATGTCTTTAGCTTTGACTAAACTACCCCATCCCTTTTCCTCTCTCCAATCCCTATATCTTCACTTAAACCTTTAGTCTTGTGAACTCCTGTCTTCCTTTCATGTCACCAGTGGCCCCTCTACCAGTGACATTATTTTCATCAGGTTGTGGGATCATAAGTTTCCACACAACCTCATTTTTAAATAGTTCTGGAGCTCTGCCCTATCCCACTGAACCAGAAAAACCAGGCTCTACCCTAGCCTCAGGGAGGTTCTGACATTCCTTCCAGTTTGAGAGCCACTGGTTTGGAAAAGTGGTCCTCAGTGTCTTTGGGGCTTCATAATCATGCATGAGTTTTAAGAGTCTAATTACTTGGCTTCCAGTTAGTTTCTGGCTAATTTTGGGTGTAGGCTTCACTTTGGGATTTTAACAGCTCCCTGGTGAATGTCCAGCTATATTCCAGCCTATATTCTAGCCCTGCAGAGCTTGATGAAATGCAGTGCACTTAGTACTTTTGAGTGAGGAGGTGAAGAGAGAGGCATATTGCTTCCAGCTCCTATGAGACCCTGCTTCCCCCTGGAGAATATGTCCTACTGCCTGATTAAACAATGTCTGTGAATGGGGCATTTCCTACGCTAAATGAATATTCACCTAATGTGATTTGTTTTAAAGGTTGCATATGATGCTGTATTTGTTGAACAAATGTAGACACTCATATAGCACAAATATTAACTCCCAAGTCCTCCAAGGTTTTCCGTGTGATATGCCATCTGGAAGGCATTATTGTAATCATCTCTGTATTATCCACACTAATGGCATGGATAATTGAAAAACACAGATCATTTAAAAATCATTCAGGCTAATAAACCTCTGCTTCCCCAAACAGGAAGCACCTGAGGGTAGAAAGTATTGACCGATTATCACTATCTATCAAGGTGTTAAGGCATGCTATTTCTGTTAGAAAGAGGATAAATAAGAGGCTTCTAAATTATAATCCCTGATGTTCAATAACTGTGTCTTTAAGTGAACAGCCTAAACACACAGCAGCTGAACAGCATGTGTATTAATATTGAATTAGATGTGGTGTAGTATATGTTGCGTGGGATTCAGGGTACGGGAGAAACCAGTTCTCCATCATCTGATACTGCCTGTGTAAGACATGGATCAGAGCTGCTGTGCCTTCCAGTAGGTCTCAAAGTGAGGTCCCCCAACCAGCAGCAGGTGTATCACCAGAGAATTTGTTAGAGATGCAAGTTCTTGACTTGTTAGACAGTGCTAACAAATTGGACTCTGGCGGTGAGTCCAGCGGTCAGTTCTTCAGTTAAGCCCCTTGGGAAATCCCAGACCATCCTAGCCCTGGGACTAGATACAGAAGTGTATATACTGAAGATACTCACGCTAAAGTAACTTGTCTCTTACTGGTCAGTACATTGCTCTCCAAATGTAGACTCTGGTGCTTTGGAAAGAAAAGTATCCATTCTGTTCCCCATCCCCCGGGAGCTGAGTGCTGTCTGCTGTGATTCACGGAGCACCACTTCCTCGGGAGCTAACAAATGACATTTCAGAAGAATGTACAGAGGTGCACAGGCTTCGCAGTAAAACAAGGGGAAATTTCAGGCTATTCATCAAAGCCTTACACCTTCCTTTTCAAGATGGGTGGAAGAAATAACATAGAACAAGAAAAGAAAATAAATCTGTACGCAGGGCATCTCATCAATGAGGAAGGAGTGGTCCAGCTCTTGGCCTTGCTGAAATCTCAGCATATTTTTTATTTTTTGTGGCAGTACAGAAAACTTGCAAATATTGAAGACTGTAGCTCCATTCTTTTTCTTGTTATCAAAAATCCATTGATGTAAAATGATTTCACTCGCTATTAAAGAACAGACACCAAAATATCATTTTAGGAGACTGGGATCATGATACCCAGAAACAGACAGAGAGAATAGTTCATTCTTCTACAAAATACAATATTCTTCGTCTAAAGTGTAGCGATGTTTCTTAATTAGAACAATTCACTGAACAATCAAAAGCAATTTTCTAATTGGCTTCTCTGTAGCAAGAGCCCATTTGTTGGAGACCAGTAGGACACAGAGAATCTGGTCTTTTACAGGGTCTGAGAGAGATGGAGAAATTATAGCTCTGGCTAAATAGGGTGCATCACAGGCCCACTCTGCCTGACAGGATAATGTGCCTTGAGAAGAGCTGAGAGTGAGGGACCTGCTGTATATCTTTGTGAAATTGCAGCAATGTCATACTGATCGGCATCCTGACAACACAAGATTCTGCCTCACTTCTTCACCCTGGGTTCACCCTCTGGCTCCAGCACTGGCTCCGAAACTGACAAGCTCCTCAAACTATCATGGCCTCACAAGAAGATCATAATCTCATGGACCCGGTGAGGGTTTGATGAGGACTAAGAGGTAGCCTTTGAGGATATTTTGCACAACATCTGCAGCAAGATACATGATTTTACTACCAGCTGGCTACATGGTACCTTAAAAGAACTCTAAACATCAATTACAGTAAGCCTTATGCATCCATGGGTTCCTCTTTCACAGATTTACCAACCCTAGATTGAATATACTTGAAAGAAATTTCTTCTGTACTGAACACAAATAGACCTCTTTGCTTTCAGAATTCTCTAACAATACATTATAACATCGTTTCGTAGCATTGACACTATATTAAATAATACAAGTAGTCTAGAGGTGACTGAAATAAGCAGAAAATTTGCTTAGGTTTATACAGCTCTGTGGTATTTTAGATGAGGGACTTAATGCTATCTGAGATATTGTTTCTCAGAGAGGATCTGAAACCAGTCCCTCCCTCTTCTTTCTCTTCCTCCCCCTCTCTCTGTCTCTGTCCGGCTCTATCTCTATTTGTCTCTCTCCATCCTCCCACTCTTTCTTTCACTATAAGGGCCCTCTAAATATCAGTACTCTTATTTAAATGGGCAATTTATGTGGCTGAAAAAGAAAGTGACTGATGAGAGAAAGTGGCAAGAGTCCTAGATGTAAAATCTAGGCAAGAGTGATTACTTTTAGGTTATGGGGAGTTCTCTTGGTCAACTTCCTCGATAATAACTTTTAGTAGGTTGTTAGAATTAGATTCAGAGTTTAAAAGAATTTTTTTTTCAGTTGAGTACACTTCCTTTAGAACTGAGAATTGAACACAAGTCCTCATGCATGCTAGATCAGGTATATCCTTAGTCCTCTATAAGTTTTTCTTGTTGAGGCAGGCCTTTGCTAAGTTGTTCAAGATGACTTTGAATTCACTGTATAGGCCAGACAAACCTTAAACTTGGAATCCTCCTGCCTCAGCCACTTCAATACCTAAGATTATATGAACAGGCACAGGTTGATTTCCTTTTTATTTATTGTTAGAGTAGATGAATAGTCTAATACCCAAAATAAGTCTGAAATGAGTATTGCGTTTTGTTCTCTTTCATATGGCTTTGCCTTGTTGGCTACCTCATGCTACATGGTGGCTAATACCAGATATCCTATACTTTTGTGACATAAACTCCATCTGGTCCAAATGCTAGGAGTACCGAAGTAAATGCATTCACCGGGAAGTGGAAAATGTAGGAACAGAACATGTTTAAGGTATAGCAACATATAGTTGAGATAAAGAAGACATTACCAGGTCTTGGCCAAAGCCATCTGAGGTCCTGCACAGGCTTCTGGAGGCATCTAGCCAGTTTCTCATGAGCCACATGAGGACAGCAGTGACATCTGCTTGACAGGGGTGTGGTAAGATTGAATGCTCGCAAACTGCCAAGTAGTAGTAGCACCTTAAAATATTCAGTAAGTAGCATTCCTTGTGATGTCACCGGGGCTCAGGAAAACCATGAGTATCAAAGTAATCAGTTTGTCTACATAGAGCAAATTCTACTTTTTTTTTCTAAATAACTAAACTTGGTGAAGTCTTTATTGGGTTATTTCATGTACTTTGATTTTTTTTTCATTTGATATGAGTTATTATATGAGGTAGGCCCTCTCTAATAAGTATCAGATTAAGACTGAACTGGGGTTGGAAAGATGGCTCATTGGTTAGGAGTGTGTAGTGCTCTTTCCATAGCCAGGGTTCAGTTCGCAACACCATATAGAACGGCTCATAATCAGCTGACATGCCAGCTCCAGGCGTTCCAAGCCTGTCCTCTGAAGGCACCTGCACTCACAGGTGCACAAACCCACACATAGAAGAGACAAAGACATAACTTAAAAAAAATAAAAAGGCTCAGAGCTGTAGTGTGTTTGAAATGCCAAATGATTTTTTTGTTAGATTAATTTCATTAGCTAAGTACATCTTTCTCATCAGTTGATCCTCAGTATTGTAAAAAGCTTTCCAATGTTTTATCACATGAATCAGGATGGAATGTCATAATAACATCCATGCCATTGTGTTAATACTGCCTACTGGATACACATGATGAGCTAGATGCTTTGAAACAGGAAATCTGGGCTATAGACAGAACCACTCTTACAGGATTTTAAATAGTCTTTATTAGTTCTTAAATAAAATTTCAGATCATCCTGGGAAAGACAGGTGACATAAACTCTTATTCAGATGAACACATTATGCAGATGTGAGGAATTGTGGGTGGCTTGAACCTTGAAGCAGTGAGTAAGAAGGCCTTCTGATACTAAAGGTAGAAAGACTCATTAGTGACCAAAATTTCACGAGCAAAACAGAGACTTAAACTGTTTATTAGAAAGTTTTCAAAGGTGAAAATAATTGCTTTATGTAATTGCATAGATTTTAAGGAGGTCTAGATTGACACCAAAGCAATAATTAATTAATTAATTAAAAATCTATTATATTTGATTATTTGGAGTTTAACTTTAATTTTTCTTTTTGTTTTAAATTTTTTTTTTCAATGCAGTTTATTCAGGAACCTTGAACAATCCTCGGACCCTGGGGAAAGCCAGCCCACAGCTTAAATAGCCTCTGGATAGCCAACCCAGGCGTGCCACGTGGGCAATGCAGATAGGTCCACATACATGGAAGCAAGCCAGATCCTCAGCCTTAGCCAAATGTGGAATTGTTCGTGACAGAGAGCACTCACCATCGGGAAGGTGGAAGGCGGAAACCAGCTCCATCTTTAAGGCATAGCATTCCGCAGCTCTCTACAGTTCCCCCTTTTTGTTTTAGACGCATCAGGCAAGAGTAGAGGTCTGATCTCTGATATTAGAAATAAATTGGGACTTTGTACCGATGTTCATTTAGGTGTCATCCACCCAAAGAGCATCAGACCCGTCCGATACCTTTTTCTCAGAGGCGGGACCTGGGGCATCAACCCGCATGCAATCAGACATGCTCTTCTCTGGGTCCAAAGTGGCTGACCCTGAGTGCAGTGCTTAGCCTCGCATCCTGAGCATAACATTTTAGCTTTTTATGGTATCCAACCATGCTTGGGGAGAATGTCCTGCTTCAATGGCTGTAAAGGCCTGAATGATCATGGCTGCATCACACTGTTGTGAGACTCTAATCTTGCATATATACCACAGGCAAACCAAGGAGACCAACACCAGAAGGCCTGCTAACGCTCCCATGCCCGCCCATTCCTTCAAATGATTCATGGCTGCAGCAATCCATGATGATAATCCTGTGGCTAGTCCTGCGTCCACTCTGGTAGAATTTACTGTGACAATGGCCACTCTCAGCTGCTCCATCGTAGTATCGAATTCTCCAGTCCAATTACCTAAAGTATAGCTCGACAATTGTTTAGACAGATTTGCAGCACAGGAAAAATTCTCATGTTATATGCTAGTGACTCAAAGTCCAGCATATTTTCATTGACAGCCAAGTTGAGCGATTTGCCATAGGGTATCAATTTGCTCCTGCACGAGGTCAATCCTCTGATTGAACACCATCAAGCTTCCTTTTAGTTGAGCATTAATTCCTTTATGTACAACTAAGGCATGAGCTACATTGGCTAAATGATTGTTCAGGGTCTGAGCAGTCTGCCCAGTATGACTCCTGGCTAATGCCCCGGTGGTAGCTCCAACAGCTGCCAATGAGATGGTAGTATTTTATTAAAATAAAATCTTTTTTAATTAATTTATTTATTTATTCAGTTTACATCCTGATCAAAGCCCTTTCCTTCCTCTCCTCCCTGTCCTACTATTCCCCCTCTTTCCTTCATTCCCCTCCTTTATTCCTCAGAAAAGGGGAGCCCCACCCCCTATTAACCCACCCCAGCTCACCTTTCTCTACCTCCATATCCACTCCCTTTCTGTCTTGCAAAAAGTATCATATCAACTTTAGACACAGAAACCCAACAGAAGGAAAAGAGTCCCAAGAGTACACAAGAGTCAGAGACCCATTCATTCTCACCATCAGGAGTTCCATCAAAACACTAAGCTAATAGCTATAATATACATACAGAAAACCTGGTGTAGACCCCTGTGGGCCCTGTGCTTGCTGCTTTAGTCTCTGTGAGCATCTATGAGCCTTGCTTAATTGATTTCAGAGGGCCATGCTCTCCTGGTGTCCTCCATCCCCTCTGGCTCTTACAACCTTTATGCCTCCTCTTCAGAGGGATTTTCTGTGCACATGTCTGGCTGTGGATCTCTGTTCCCCTCTGCTGCCAGAGAATGCCTCTCTGATGATGACTGTATACATGTGTAGCAGAATAAGATTAGGAATCATTGTATTGATTTTTTTAAAGCAGTAGTGTTTGTTTAACCCTAGTTCTCTAAGCTATCTAGTCTCTGGTTCTGGGCTACCCAAGCAGTGTCATGTGTAGGGTTTTCTTTTCTTTATCGTTTCTTTTTCTTTTCTTTTCTTTTCTTTTCTTTTCTTTTCTTTTCTTTTTTTTTCTCATAGAGTAGGCCTCAGGTCTAATAAGACATTGATTGGCTACTCCCCAAAATTCTATGCAAATTTTCTACCCTGGGAGATAGTATTGTGTGATGTTCCCTCCCCCCTCTCCACAATATGATGTTCAGAAGTAGTTATAAAGTGTGGAAGGTTAAATCCTGTGATATAACAAATACATTTAGCTCATATGGCTATAATTTATATGATGGATCAGGATACACATTTTCATAATTCTTATTCAGCATGGCACTGTATATACCAACCAGAACAATTAGGTAAGAGAAAGAAAGTCATTTGTGTGGAAAAGAAGAAGGCAAATTGTCCCTGTTTGAAGACAACACCATCCACTATCTATGGGAGAAAACTCTGATGACAAAAATAACCATAAACCCTAACCTATCCATACCAAGTGAGTTCAGCAAGGTTGTAGGTTGTAAAGTTCGTTTACAAAATCCAGCATTCCTATAGAGTAAGAGCAACTAGTTCTGCAACCTTTTCTTTTCTTTCTTTCTGCTTTTTTTTTCCTTTTTTAGTATAAAAAAATGTAAAAAAAAAACCCACAGTTTTCTTGAATCCATTCACCATTTACATCTCTGTGGTGTGGTCTGGTGTTGATGATGGATGGAGAAGAGCAGATTAGTCAGGCTTTAACCTCTCATAGGCATAACTGTATTAAGCTGTCACTAACCCATGCATGGCAGCTCCTGCTGGATACCCTTCTTGAGGGGCAGCAGATGTCAGAGCCCTGTGCACATCTATACTGTTCCCCCTGTCTGTACTTAGAGACCTGCCTAACCCTGGACAGTTCACAAACTGAGCAAGAGTCACGATCAACCCTGGCCTCATGTATGAGGGTTAGGAAGTTAAGATTTGGGTAGGTTATGGCTTCCTGGGTCAGCTTCTGTCATGAAAGGACTGTGGCTTCACCCCATTGCTCTTCTCCCAAATGCCATTGGTTTCATGTCAGTATAGCCACCATAAACTTAACTCATGAATTACTTTTTTTTTTCTTAATGTGTTACTTTTCTAATCTTATATTTGATCTTCAACTGGGTCTCTCAGCCCCGTGTATAAAAGCGTTTTTTTCTGAACCTAAAGATCCATCCACATAGATTGGCACAGGGGAAGACAACGCCATAATTTTTGATTACTTAGCATTCATCTCGTGGTTCTTGTGTCTTGACATGGGATCTCAGTAGTTTCGTGGTTGATGACATCTGCTGAAGACTTAATGGTGGCAACATTTTGTTCTCTTCACAGAATCATGTCAATCCTGCCATGGACTTCACGCAGACCCCTCCTGGGATGCTGGCCCTCGACAACATGTTGTATTTCGCTAAGCATCACCAGGATGCATACATCCGGGTAAGAGTGCTGCATCTTCTCAGATACTGCCTGTGTCCTGTGGAATTCTGTTTTCAAACCTACGCACAGAGGGAGATAATTATTAGATGAGTCACCCCAGTGTTTTTCCTTTTATTAGTGGAAAACTAAAGACATGAAATTGATCAGGGAGCTAATATAAGGATGACTAACTTTTACGTGTTTTTACACATCATATTTAAACAATACAGTTGGTACTAGAACATGTTTTCTGTAATTAAACATTGTAGTATGAGGGAGAGCTCTTAAGTAACAAAGGAACAGAAATGAACTACATACCCAGATCCTGCAAAAGCTCAAGTTTGCTAGAAACTCCCTTTAGACTTATTCCCGTGGTTGGAAAGAGCCCAGGTTCCTCAATGCTTTATTGCTTCATTTCAGTCTAATGCTAAGAGATACAATAAAATAAGCACAAATGCAGAGAAAAATGGGAAATTGGTGGAGAGAAGTCTCTTCACATTATGTAATACGGCGGGACGTACTCCTGGACACTATGTTAGGTTGTTTGTAGGAGGCATGAGCAAGTGGAGATCTCTGTGCTTCTGCAAAATCGCAGATGCCACATGCTGGCTGGGCAGTGCCCTGGAGAGAAGAGGGTGGGTGACAGTGACGCAAAGGTTGTCCATTGGGTTGCACATCTGAAGCCCTGTGACTACGCCGTGTTCATGCCTTCACGGAGGAGAGCTGAGGCGGAACTGAGATGGAGTAAGATGCAAGATTGAAATCGAGGTGGATAGGAGTAAAATGGGAGTTGGCGTGTATTACATTGCTGACCAGCCCAAAGGTTAGAAATCATTTGAAGGACAAACTCCTCAAAGTAAGAAGAGTCGGGCTGAGCCGAAATGTAGCATGTCCTTCATGTACTGGGACATTCTCAGCTGGACTCCCAGAGGCCTTGGTTTCCTGAAATTGTGACCTGGTATTGTTACTAATTAGTGATTTAAATGTGGGAAATTCTATTCTCTGGGCTAAAATTTCTTCTGTTAAACAAGGGAGACCTTGAGGGTGCTTCCTCTGAGGGCCTTTGGAGATGAGTGTTGTTATGCCCATGAGAAGGCATTGTCTATATTGGGTAGTATGCAGTGACAAATTGTGCCATCCAGCAGGGACGCCCTTGAAAGAAGCCATGTTGGACTCTATATTTTTTTGTAGGCCTCATATTTTAAATGCATGTAATTTTCTATGTATGCACTTTGAGAAGCTTTGACCTATGGTGAGTTATTATCTATGATTTGAGTATGTGAAGGATTTTACGGTCATTTCTCTGAAAGATGGTGCAGTCTGGTGCTTGGACGGAAGTTCAGTTTTTCCTAAGGTAATTGTTTTTCCATAAAATTTTGATCTGAAGACCAGGCATGGTGACCACATTAAATATCAGCACTGGGAGAGGCAGAGGCACATTGATTTCTGTGAGTTTGAGGCCAGCCTGGTCTACATAGTGTGTTCCGGGCCAGTCAAGGCTACGTAGTGCAAGTCTGTCCCAAAATAATAAAAAAGAACCTCCACAAAACCCTTTGATTTCACACACACGCACACACACACACACACACACACACACATACACACATATATACCACCACCACCACATGCACACATGCATACACACACACACACACAAACACACACACACTGTGCAAAGATTTTCTGTGGATATAATGTGTTTTCATCAGAGGAAAATTAGTATGTAGGAAGATCATCCAATGTGTAGCTTTGGAGAACTGACTGTGAAAAGTAGAAATGAAGTAGAAATTTAATTTCCCATCAACTGATTGATGGTTGCAGATAAATGCCTCTAAGTTTAGAGCTTGCTGATGCCAAATGCATTGTTAATTGCATAAAAAACATATGTCTTATGAAAAGTAATTTAATGTTTTAAGCCTGATTTCTCAGTAATCCTCTAGACGGTGATAAGTGAAATTAATACCATGGCAACCTGAGAGAACTTTCTGTCTAACAGAGACTTGGTGAGGAGCCTAGGTGCAAAGCAAGGCGGGCCCTTTTTGTTCTCCTGCACTTTTCTGTACGGACTGAGACATGTGCACATCATATATTGTTAAATTTTCTTGTAAAAGTCACTTTCATGGTATTTTCTAGGTCCCAATAATTTTGAGGCATTGACTACCACATGAGAGGCCAAAGCTACATATATAAATGGCACTTAGTTGTGCAAAGCCTGAGGTGTTCGGCTGGCAGGTCTTGGTGACTGTGAGAATAGACACTGTGGTAGTGAACTTACATGCTCTGGATCACAGAGTGACCCCGGTCAGCTGGCTTCATTTGATCTGTGACCTGGGAGACCCCTTCTGAAATATTAAGAGGGACTTATTTTCTAAATGATATCTTATTCATTCCTTAAAATTTTCATATGGTATATTTTAATTGTATTCACTCCTCCCCACAACTCCTCCCAGATCCACTTCTCTACCAACCCACCCAACCTCTTGTTCTTTCCCTACCTCCTCATCTAGTCCAGTTTGTGCTGGTCAAGTACCCAAGAAAGTAAGGTCCTCCTGGGAATTATGTACGTATAGACCAGGGGTCACACCATTAAAGAAAACTGACTCTGCATTTCCCAGCAGCTATCAAGTGAAATAGCACCACAGCTAAGGGAAGGATTTAGTCTGGTTTGAGCTTGCACAGCTTTTATACAAGCTGACACAGTCACCGTGAGTTTGTAGTGCATCTGCCTTGCTGAGTTCAGAAAACGCTGTTTCCTTTAAGTTATCTACACCTCTGGGATTTTTTTTTAAGGTTTGTATCTTGATTAGAAACCCAGTCTTTTTTTTTAATAAGGTAAAGTTCTGGTATGTATGCATCTATTCATTTTTTATATATGTTTTTATTTGGTTTGTCCTCTGCACTTGAATACAGACTTGTCATTCCTGTTCTTTGCCATCAGATGTATGGTCCCTCCTCCAACACAAACCAATATTCCATTTGCTCTTGACACTCCTCTATCTTCATGCTTCCTAGGTCATCTTTTCAGGTGTTGTCTTACCTTCTGCTCTATGTCCCTGTCTTTGTCTTAGCAACCTTGGACACCCACATTTATACCCCTCACTTTTCAAACCTTTCTCACCTTTGCCCTTCTTTTGACCCTTGGCATTTTTCTTGGTCTGAAGCTGTTCAGCTCTGCTTCTCGGGATTCTTCTTGATCCTCTCTGGGGATTCCTTCTTCTTTATCTGCCAGTGAAATGCACATGATATGCAGGGCTCTGACTATGAACCTTGGCAGGCTTCACATGTTTTCAGAATAACTACAGATGAGTACAATATGCCAAGTGTTGGCCACTCCTCAGGGAATAGGTTGTTGATAGGTTATGACACTGAGGAATTTCCTGTCTAGGTTCTACAGGATTCTACATGGTATGAAGATGAAGAGGCTGTGATAGGTAGTTTCTAAGTCACTTAGAATGTGCTTTGGTGTGAGAGGTGGTGGGTACTGGACGGAGGACAGTCTCCAACAAAGATGTGGGTGTCAGATGTAGAAAGCTTCCTGGAAGAAGTGGTTCTGTTACTGTGAAAAGATACGAATGCAAACTTTAGAAGCATTTAAATGGGGGCTTGCATATGGTTCTAGAGTGTTGGTTCATGACCCTCATGGTGGGAAGCAGACAGACAGGGTGCGGGAGAAGTAGCAGAGAACTCTTATCCTGATCCCCATGTAGCAGGCAGCGAGAGTAAGTGAGACTGGGCCTGGTGTGGTCTTTTGAAACCACAAAGCCTGTTATTCTTAGTGGCACACCTCCTCCAGCAAGGCCACACCTCCTAGTCCGTCCTTCCCACATGACCAGGAACCATTCTTACTCAAATCACTATATGGTATTAACTAGATGTTTTCGTTACTTTACATGTTTTTGCGATAAAATACATTGGCAAAAGCAGTTTGACAGAGGAGGGTTTATTTCAGTTCACAGCTCCATTGCATGCAGTCCATTATGACATGGAAGTCATGGTGGCAGTAGCTTGAGACAGCAGGTTACATTGCTGCAGTCAAGAAGCAGGTGATAAATGTTAGTGACAGCCAGCTTCTTCCTTTTTAGCCAGTCAAGGACCCAAGCCCAGGGAATGGGGCTGCCTGCATTTAGGGTTGGGATCCCTCCTCAGTTAACCTTATCAAGACAATTCCTCCTAAACATGTTGGTGTAATTCAATGTTCTGTCAAGTCGACGATAATAACCCTAATACCAGGAGATGGGAAGACGGAACTGAGTATGGCAAGTAAAGGGAGAGATGAAAGTGAGGTGTGACAGTATGCTTTGTTCAGGGAGCCAACAAATATTAATATGGCAGTGGCCCAGAAGGTCCCAATGTAACAGGCAAAGTAGGCACAGGTCATTGGAGGCATTTGAAACCATATTAAGGTGCTTTTTCTAACCTAACCATAATTTTTAAGGAGATATAACAGTTTCCAAACAATAAACCTAAACATTTTCCCAAACGGATTAAGCGAAGATAATAATTTTAGAAAAAACATTCTCTCTTCCAAAAAACCAACATGAGAAATACAGGCTAAAGGCTAGTGAAGAGAGCAAGGAGTGGGCAGTAGGCAATGAAGCCATAACTATGGTGTAGAAGGGGAGCTGAGGGAGTTGAGAGAGTGTAGAGAAATGCTAACCTGAGTGGAGGTTGGTGTGTGGCAATGGGGGGAAGCATTTTGGAGCTAGTAAATTTGCCTATCCCAGGAAGAGGGGGACTTCTGGCCTGATTGCCTTGGAGGCCTCCAGGGGACAGTGGCTTGTTTGGCTGTGTGGAGACCCCTTTGTCCTTTTCCGGATCTGTGTTTGTGTACCATCTCTCAGGGTGTCTCTGTGAAACAGTCAGTGAGCTTGAGGAACACAGCTGACACCTACCGGGTGTGTCATTGTTTGTATTCCATTTCTCAAGGCTCCGCATCCTCCTCAGTCTGCATGTGTATGACCGCCAAGCTCCCTTACACCATCTCTGTGGCCTTCTTTCTTACTACCAAACCCATCTTCTCTGACCTGTGCACTCCCACTTACTTAACCCTTTGTCTCAACAAAATAATGGCAGGTCACAAGTTAGCCAGGCAGACCCCCACCTGAGCATTTGTGACACCCTTGTGTTTGAATGTTTCATGCCATCTGCCTGATGGACAACTCTCACGGCAAAGCTCATCTTTAAAAAAGATCTCCTGGCCCTCTCCCTGGAGGGTAATATTCACACTGTACTTTGAGCACTCAACTCAGATTTTTGTGACCTTTTATAGCTTTAAATGTATTTGCTGGTGCCTGGTGTTTCTGGTACTTAACTAAAATAAACCGTGTGAGCGGACACCAAGGTTCACCCAACTCTATGTCGCCAACTAGTGTCTAGTAATGTTCAATAATTCCTTATTAATTAAGCAAATACAGAGTTAGTTGGCCAATACAAAATGGACTCCATGTTTATTTGTTTGTTAGTTTGTATATGCTTTTTTAAAAATTTGTTTTGGTAATTTTTTTTTGTCTTACTGTTTGATTTTTGTCTTTTGAGAGCTAGAGAAAGAACATTAATTTGAGTAGGTAGGAAGGTAGGGAGTTTGGGGGAGGAGTTGGGGGGAGGGAACTAATATGATTAGACTATATTGTATGAAAGATACTATTTTTTTTTCAATGCAGTTTATTCAGGAACATTGAACAATCCTCGGACCCCGGGGAAAGCCAGCCCACAGCTTAAATAGCCTCTGGGTAGCCAACCCAGGCGTGCCACGGGGGCAATGCAGATAGGTCCACATACATGGAAGCAAGCCAGATCCTCAGCCTTAGCCAAATGTGGAATTGTTCATGACAGAGAGCACTCACCAGCGGGAAGGTGGAAGGCAGAAACCAGCTCCATCTTTAAGGCATAGCATTCCACAGCTCTCTACAGTTCCCCCTTTTTGTTTTAGATGCATCAGGCAAGAGTAGAGGTCTGATCTCTGATATTAGAAATAAATTGGGACTTTGTACAGATGTTCATTTAGGTGTCATCCACCCAAAGAGCATCAGACCCGTCCGATACCTTTTTCTCAGAGGCGGGACCTGGGGCATCAACCCGCATGCAATCAGACATGCTCTTCTCTGGGTCCAAAGCGGCTGACCCTGAGTGCAGTGCTTAGCCTCGCATCCTGAGCGTAAAAGATACTATTTTTTGAGACAGGGTTTCTCTGTATAGCTCTGGATGGCCTGGAACTTGCTCTAGAACAGGCTGACCTCCAACTCACAGAGATCTGCCTATTTCTGCCTCCTGAGTGCTGGAGTTATAGGCATGTGCCAGCGTCACCTAGCTCTGAAAAAGATTATTTAAGGGAAAAAAAGGACAGAATCTTCTGAGCTTTATTTTTTTTTATCCATGGTCTTCATGTTCACAACATTTCTAAGGTTATTGTCTGCCACATGAATTTCTTAATGGGTGGCTATGATTCTCATGTAATACTTAAGCTGTGTTCTAGAGAAAGAACTGTGTTCTAGTGGAAACTGTGGATGTAATTGAATTACACCACAGTTGGATGGGCACAGAATCCAAGGAGGAATTGCAGATCTAAGCATTGCACTGTGTGTGGAATGAAATCACCATGTGATTTCAGATCCAAATCATTTATCGTATTATCAAATATTTGATTAGCACCAAATAATTTTATTTTCAGGAATAAGAGAGCGTGGTAAAGGTATCAGACCATATCATTCTCAGTTGATCTTTTGCTTCAGAGTAGAGACATGAAAAGTAACAGGAAGAAGCAATCCATTGTCAGTCATAAGACTGACCCTTCCAAAAACCAGTTAAGCTTTAAATGTGCAACAATAAAAGCCAAATGCAAGAAAATCAGATTCTTCTATAGCTGCTTATATGTTGACAGAGAATACAGAATATATGACCTTAGATGCTGAAGAAAAGTTGAAGAAAACCTCCTTAAGAGTTATAATCGTTCATTCATTGACTCATTCAAGACTGTTATCAAATACCTGGAGGACATGGTACCATGTTCAGTGGATGTGGTAGTAAGGGAAAAAGCTCAAATCTGGCTCTTACGTAGAAAAAGTAGTTAAACACACACACGCGTGCACACACACACACTAAGTAAGCAGTAGTCATAATTGCTTTCTATTTGGGAAAATCCTTGTTTCCTTTGGGGGTTTTAGATGTATACTATACTGGAAACCTCTCATAATTCATAAAAGCTCTGTTTGATAACTTGGGAAGTTTTTCACGGTTTTATGAAGTTTATACTGTTTAGCTATATCAGAATAACTCAGGACTGACTTCCTCCAGTGACCTGCTTCCTGAATAAACCAGGTGGTGGGTGGTCAGTATGGAATAGAGTAGGCCTGACCCTTTGTTCAGCTTCAGTTCTTGTGGGGCTATATTGTCAATATAGGTTTTCCTAATGAAGCTGCTACATCACTGATTAATTGACTCCTACCCACAAAGCTGTACTCAACAGAATTTATAATATCTGGAGGCTTCCAGGAACGAAATGAAAAGTTAATCCTGGCAATGGTTTGTTCTTTACATAACCTGCAATCCTTTTTTAATTGAGGTATAATGGGTATACAAAAACAATTTGCATAATTAATGTATGCAATTTGGTGAGGTACCCTGTAATTCTTGTGCAAGTCTTGCTTCATCATATCTCCTATTTTATGACTAGTGTTTTATCCACTGTAATACCATGGGGTCTGGGTGACTGTAGTAGAAGATAAAGAATTTCCTGATGAAAGGAATATAGAAATTCTTTTTAAAAATGAGATTAACTACAATAATTTTACACAATTGTAGGCCAGGGCATATATATTTTTCTAATATTATACCAAATCAGAGCAAAAAATATTGGTAGTGTGTCAGGTAAGAGATTGTGGGAAAAGATGAACATCTTTATGTTAAGAATGGGTCTCTCAAGGTCCTTTTCATTAGAGTATTTTTTTTTCCTGCAGAGATGCTGAATGTAAAGTACATCCATACTATTTAAAAAAAAAATCTCTAAGTGGAGTTTTCCTCTATACCTACCAAACAATGCTTTTAACTCCTAGTTACAGAGCTGGGAATGGTGGCAAATCCCTGCTTTCTTAGCACTTGGGAGGCAGAAGGGGTGTATTATTTAAGGGTGGTCTCAGCTATGTGACACTGTCTCAAAAAATAAAGGATGTAAGCAAGGGAGGGAGAAAGAAAGAAACAAGGAAGAGAACAAGGAGACTCGTTAGATAACGATCTGTGGCTGCTGAGACAGAAACCTTGGAGAGAACAGCCGGACACCTTAGTATAAATGAGTGCTACTTCTGAAGCCCTACAACACATGTGGTCCTCTCCTCAGTGCAAGAAGATCAGGTGACTCAGTCCCTTGTTGTCCACCTGCGTGTCCCTCTGCTTTGTCAGTAGAGGCTCACCTCGGTTTAGCAGGGGAGGCTCCTGTCAGCCCCACCCCCAGGCAGTGTCAGAGAACCCCAGCACAATTACAGCAAGGAACACTTTCTAAGTACTTGAGCTTGCTGGGGGTAGGGGTGGGGATGTAACCGCATTAATTGCTCACAACCCTGTTCTGCTGTTGGTACTTTCAGTGTTTGTGCTTGAGGGAGCTGACACACAGAGAGCGCAGGCTGCCTGCACGACACGACAGAGCTAGAGACTATCAGCAGTGAGCTTTAAGCATTTATAATTTTAATACATCTTTATCGAAATATAACTTTGCTTGGCCTTCCTTTTCAAGCCCTTCCCGTACTTCCCTGCTCTCAAGGTATTAGCCTCTTTCTTTGATTACTGTTACACACACACACACACACACACACACACACACACACACACAGTGTGTATAACATACTGTAGCTCTGGGAACAGTCTTCCATAGAAATTGCTACATAAGCAAGACCAGAACGATGTCAACGTCAGTAAATAGGGTAACATGGAAACAGGGAAGCTCTCACAGGGCCTCACCCTTAGAGAGGGAGACACTTTCCACAGCAGGCATCCTGATGTTCTTCTGGCTCTTAAAATCTTTCTGCCTTCCCTTCCAGAATGTTCGCTGAGCTACAGACTCAGGAACTGTGGTGTAGATTATCTGCTGGGGCTGGGATCCTCACGAGCCATTTTGACCTCTGCGTCGCACCCAGTTGAGGTGTTCTGTGGTGGCTTTTATGTGCTGTAAACTGAAGCTTCTTTGGTGAGGGGTGGTAGCTACCTTTTTCTCTGAGTGTAATGGTAAGATTTAGAATATAGTTAGGGACAATTCTGCTCTAGTAAATTGACAGTAGTGAATTCTTTTCTGAGGTTCATGACCTCATCAGCCCTAGGAATCTGGCTAGGTTTCCATTACCGACATGATTTACTGTCTGCTGAGTAAGCCTGAAATACAATTAGATGACCACTAAGTTGGTTGCCACTGACTTGTGAGTGTCACGCCTTGAGCCCTTATCTTGACATGCTGTTCTTTTAGGTCACAGGTATTGCAGTTGGATAGCCCTATTTCACTCTTTTCCTCTGTCCCCAAGCTAGACTGCAAGAAATAGATTTTCAGGTCAAACCCAGGAGGAGTCGGCTGAGTGTGTGCTCTTCGTTGTTCCTTAGAGCTGGGGAGTATTCTGTTGCGTATGTATGTGCATCACATTTCCATTATCCATTTACCTGTTAAAGGAAAGTTGTGTCGTTTTCCTTTCCTGGCTGTTGTGAATAGGGCAGCAATAAAGAGGGCCAAGTGAGTGCCTGTGGAGTGTGATGTTGAGTCCCTTGGGCATAAGCCTCAGGGTAGCATAGCTGGGTCATATAGTAGCTTTTTGTTTTCAGTTTACTGAGGATCCCCACACTGATTTCCCAGAGTGGCTGAACCGATTGCATATGAATAATCTGTGTTATTATTTTTTCTTTCTTTCTTTGTCTGGCTTCAGATGAACCCTACCGACGTTCTTTTCCCATTAGCCCAGCATTTTCTTGGGAAAAGGTATTTGATTTTCCTGGAAGCAGCAAATCCTTCTCCTGTTAACCGGTCACCTTGAACCCCTACTCTATTCTGTTTAGCTTCCTTTTGCTTTCTATGTCTTCTCTGTACTTCTAGTAGTTGCTTATATGGTTGGCCAATGATACGAATCATCTCCAGCTGGCGGAATGTCTCAGCTCACTGCTGGTGTCTGGGAGGTTGTCATATGGCTGTCCCTGGATGTTGCCCCTTTTGCCACTACTCAGATAGGGGTTGAGTAGATGCTCAGTCTCCTTTATGTTGGCTGTCATCCTTGTCAACTCCTAGAGAGCAGGGCTCCATCTTGTCCTGGATGGGTTTCTTTTTGTTGTTTTTGTTTTTGTTTTTGTTTGTTTTGTTTTTTCCTTTTCTGAAAAATAAGAGACTTAACCCCAGGCTTTCTAGAGTCGGAGAGGGGAGGAGAGGGTTTTGCATCGCAGTTTCTTTTGCTGCAAATTTAAAAGGAAAGAAAGAGCACCATCCACTCAGTGTGAAATTGCTGGTTTGTGTTCTGGGAGCTGGGTGCACCCTCAGCCCCCTGGTGGCTGCAAGAAACAGAAAACCATCTTTTGCTGTCCACCAGCCTGCCCTGGAAGGAAGCAGGATCCAGTAGTGCCTGTGCACCAAGGGGGGGGGGGGGGCTGGTGGAGGCGATGCTGACTCTTCGAAGTAAATTAAGTAACTTTTCACATTTCAAAGGGGGAAACTGGCAGTTTTCCAAGCGGCATAATTACAGGACAGTGTGTAATGTGTAATTAAACTTAACTATGAAGCAAATGATTGGAATACAGCTTGCTAGAACATCATTTTTTTGTTCCCAGAGCGCTGACAGATCTTCCCCTCCCCTTGTCCCTGAAGCAGCTTCAGCAGCAATTGCTCCTAATTTTTTTTTTAAATAAAATTATATGTTGCCAGTTAAACATGCAGTTTCATGTAAAGGAACCTTTTTTCTTTGAGTGACGTTTTCCTTCTAGGTGATGCGGAGCAAAAATTCAGATTAGAATAGCAAGGACCCCACAGCACAGCCTTGCAGGGGCCTTTAAGAAAATGATTCTTTGTCTAATAGCTCATGTAAATACTTTCTTCCTTCCCCTTATTCTCTTGTTTTCATCTTTTCCTGTGACCAAGGGCCATGGCTTGAGGTCTGTTTTTATGTACAGTTTTTTTTCCATGCTTTAAAAATAGCAGCATTAATTTCGTTGATTGTGAATATACAAGCTGTTACTGCCAAACAATCGGGACCCCTTGAGAGTGTGAATGCATGTGATTAGATTTACTAATTGGACTGGAAAGCACAAATTCTGACTTCCAAAGCCAAAGATTTGAATGGAATGCTTCAGTCCTTAGGATGAGATCATTGTTCAACATGGGCCTGGCTTATTTCAGAGGACTGGTCCTTTGGGAAGGGAGGGCAGTCACAGGGATAAGCTGCTGTGTGCTAGTGGCAAGATGCCGCCCCTTCACCCCCTGCCACCTGCCTTCCTGTGCCCTCTCAGGGTCTGAAATCTCCGTAGTTCCATCTGAACGTGGGTACTTCCCTGATTTAGTCTTTCTTGGTTCCAGCCCAAGCTCCGCTACAGGTTCAAAGTTTTCCACTCAGTTATGCAGTCTGCCTGTTAACTTTAAAGCCCCGGGAATAGCTGGCTGGATGCTTACATATGTTTATTGTTTATTGTGTGGGAGGCCCTACAGCAACAAACAGAAGCAGTGGACGTTAAATTATTGGTGTGTTAGCTGAAATAAACTTTGTATGCTTTGATGAACTCTGTGTGGTTGGCACATGACAAACCCAGGTCCATTGCGAATTATAAGCTATAGATGTCTTATGCTCTCGCCCTCATGGCCTTGTTGGCATTAGCTGCTGATTTTCAGGAGCTTCTCTGGTTTTTCTGCCTCAAGCCCTGTTTAGTTCTTACTATTTCTGCAAACCTGTTCTCCATGTTGAGTCTTCCTGGCCTGCTTTATATTCTCACTTGGTGATTTTGCTACATGTTTACTGGCTTTCTGCCTTGTGCCTGCTTCTCTCTGCTATAATTATTAAGCCTCTTCCTTCAAGTGCGTGTCTGTCTGCCTGGCCAGTGCAGAGCTCCCTCGGGGCTTGCAGTGTCTTCCTCCTGCATGGCACTCTTTTCTACCTTGCTCTGTAGTTGCAGCTCAGGAGCTCAGAGAGTAACAACCCACTCCTGCCTATTTCTTGGAGAGGGAAAGGCTTTATAGAGAGATAGAAAGGTTACAGGCCTTTGTGACTCTTTTGCTATTTGTCATGGATGGTCTTTGTATTTGAGGGCAGTTTTAGGCCTAGAGAAGAATTACGCTGTTGCCTTGCTGGAGTTGCTGCAGAGAGTTTTGCTTTGAGAAATCATGTCATTCTTGAAAAAATGAAGCAGGGTTGTTTGTTCCTTCCTAATATCAACAGTTCTTTTTTAATCACCTTATTTCATTATCTAGAACTACCAGTAAATACTGAATAGGAATGATGGAGGAATATAATCGCATCTAATTTTAAGGACCCACCTTTAAGTATAAAGTTAGATGTTGTTTTCTTATAGATGTCCTTTAGCAGATTGCTAAAATTTCCTTAAGTTTTAATTTCATGAGAGTTTTGTCATGGAAGGGTTTTGTAGGTTGTTCAATAGTTTTTATTATTTATTGATTATTTATTTATTTATTGATTATTTAATCAAGGTATTAGGATACCTTGAACTTGTTAATACTATGGGTGATGTCAGTTGAGTTTCAATTTATTGTGATGTCTAATTATTTCTATTCACAGTTAGATTCTACTTAATGTTTTATAGCTCCCTTATTGATAAAATGTCTTTGTAGTATACATTGCTTAATATGTACTTTGCCTACAATTGACATCACCACAGAAGTTACAAGTGTTGTGCCTTTTCCCTCTCATGTTTTACTGTTATAACTATCCACTTCTTCCCCACTGCCACCCTGTCCTTTACTGTGGCAATCACCAATGTGTTCCCCATGTTTATGATTGTGTGACTTTAAAGAATGTCATGTAGATAGAGTCATGTGCATTTAGTGTTTGGGGACTAGATTTCCACACTGGGCACAATTCTTTGAAGAGCTCAGGTTATCTGTAACAAGGTATTCCATTTTGTTTTTTCTAAGTAATGTTCAATGGATCCATATGACAGTTTGTTTCACTGTTTGCTTACTGTCAAACATGATTCATTTGTAGTTTGGACTATTATGAATAAAACCACTATGAACACACGATTTCAGCTGTCTGTGTAAACAATGAGTTCCAGTTTCCTGTGAGAAATGTACATGGAAAATATTGCATCTATGTTAAACAAATTCTTCTTTCTTTGTAATACCTTTAGTTTTGTTACCATGATCTGACCTCATAGGAGGGTTTAGGAAGGAGTTCAAAGCTTCATTTCTCTGGAATAAGTTGTAAGGAATCAGTTTGTATCATTCCTTAGCTGTTTGGTAAAAATGTACTAATGAAGCCATCTGTTCCTGATGCTTTCTGGTTAGGAAGTCTATTAATTATCGATCCATTTCTTTTAATAGACCTGGAGGTACTCAAATATCCTGTTTTGGTACATCATGTCATTCAAGGAATTTATTCTTTTCTCTAAGTCATCAACTATGTGAACATAGAGTTATCTGTTATATCAGATGTAGGCATTCTACAGCATTGGCTCTCCTTTCACCTCTAAGTGAAACTGTAATTAGTTTTACCTCCTTTTTTCTTATGCTAGTTACTATCTTATAATTGGTTTCTGTTGTAAGGAAGGGTCAATTTGATTTCCTTGGTCTTTCTCTATTGTGTTTGTTTTCATTTTCATAGATTTCTATTCCTTGCTTTTATTCCTTTCTTTTGCTTTCGTTGGGTCTTAGTTTTTCCTTTTCTAAGGTGAAATTTTAGAAGTTTTTCCTCCTGCAGGATTCTGGTTTAGCTATCCCTCTTTGGGACTTCTTTCATGGGAGTGAATATGGCTTACCTTAGTGTATCTTCCCAGGGACTTGAATATCTGTCTTAAGGTTAGTCTTCATTACAGTAAGAATTGCTACCTGAACATCCATCAGCAAGGCCTGTTGCCTTTACTTTTAAACAATATTCACAGCCTACTTTTCTACCTCCTGCCCATTGCTGAAATAATGCATCACATCTACTCTCTCTCCTCCTGCCTTGAGACCGTTCACCAGTCGGCTCTGACTCTGTCCAGCTTTCCTCCCCTTGCCTGCTCTCACCATATTAATCACACTGTTAAGATACAGTGAGATCCTTCTGAGCCTGGCCAAAGCATGTTTCTACCATGCTCATGCCCTTAATGGGTCCCATCTAATGTAGAATACAACCTAGAACATCCACTGTAGTTCATCTACATCCGCTGTGTGCTTTTCCTAGGAACAACACAAACATCTATTCAGCCAAGAAGGGTAGCTGACAACAACATAGATCCTGCTGAAGCCCAGTGTGGAGAACCAATGAGCTTGGAGTTACTTACAGGACTAGGGGTGAGGGGTTATTTGCAGGAGCACGGATGACTCCAAAGCAACTGCATCACCAAATGCTCATCCCAACATGAGTATTGACTCTTGGAAGCGGCAACCCTAGAACTGGCTGCTTCTAGACAGGTCATCAGATGTAGGCACCTAGACAGATCATTCTCCTCCTTCTCAGCTGTTGTTCAATGCTGCTTTAGTGGCTGTTAAGATTCTTATCAGTTTCAACTTTCCCAGTTTTGCGATGTTTGGTTACTTCCTGATTCCCCCCCCCCATCCACTGTTTGGATGCTTGGATTTGAACTACGTAGCAATTTTCTGAGTGCAGCTCTGAAGGTTGAAAGTGTAGGATCAAGGTGCCAGCAGGGTTACTTTGTCTTGAAGTCCTTCTCTGGCACTGTCATAGAGATAGTTGCCCTCTTGCTGTCTCCTTGCTTAGTCATCCCTCAGGGAAGATACATCTGGTGTCAGTTCCTATAGTAATGCCAGGATCAACATCCCACCCAGATGCCCTCATTCTTCTGTTGCTTGTTTACTATTCTTTGCTCCAAATGTAGTCATGTGCTGAGACAGTGTTAGCACTATTGATAGGATCAGAGAGGCACATTTCACTCTGGCTTCCTATCCTGTTCATCTGTCCCCTAGTTAGACATGTAGTTTACTCCCCTACCTTCTCTACTTTTAGAGAACCCCCTAGAAATTCCAACCCTTTGTTTTCTGTCCATTCCTCCTCCTTTGTTTTTCTACAGGTCTAATGCCCTGTCCCCATTCTCAGTTGCTCATTTTATTTCCTGGTGGCCCTCATGACCCTGGAGGCCCCACGTGGTTGCAGAGGATCTTAACTGCCAGTTGCAGCCCACGGCATTGAATTTAGCGCTTGTTTAGAGTTGAGTGCCTGAACCAAATTAGTAGCAGGGCCCTCCAAGAAAGTTCTGGTGCCATGCCTATTGGCAAGGTTCCCCCCCAGGAAGGAAGCCATGAAAATGGGTTTCTACCTGGAGGTGTACCTTCCCTGGCTGCAGCTGCTCTTCTGGCCTCTGTATTACCTGGCATGGGAACCAGAGAGAGAAATCTATTGGTGTGCTACAAGATGGCCTTGCCCCAGATATGTTGGCACTGGTACTTGGGTGACTCACTGCTGACTTCCATTTTTGAATTTTGTTCATGTGACCATGTAACACTGGGCCAGCCAGTATCAGCAACCTGCCTGCCAAATCAGAAGTCATTTTGTATTGGTGTTATAAAATGTGGGTGGGACTGTTCGCCCAAATCCCATTATTTTAGTCAAAAATAGCTCCCCTAACTTAGGAACTGTGAAAGAGACCTGTTATACCTAGGAGTGTGTGACATTGCCAGGTAATTTTATTTTTACCATTGCTTTTTTTTTTTAAATCAGATTTTGTCCTGCATGGATACACCTCAAGATTCTAAAATTTAGCATAAAATCATAAATCATGGGCAGTATTTTCATATATTTTAAGAACATATTCAAGGAATTTTAGTCTGTAGCAAGGGCCCTTAGCACCCAGGGTGCCAGTGTTTGCCATTTACACCTGTAGTAAGACGTCCAGATTTCCTAGAGGAGGAGACCCGATAGAATGAACACAGAGTAAAGGGGTTTGTTAGACCAACTTCCACTGTACTGTCCGGGTAGCCCAACAATAGCTCTTTTACTCTGGAGAGGCAGAGGACTTGGAAGTTGCTGAGTCCATGAAGCTGGTTGTTTGCACAGCCCCACTCTGCTGTTGAGGGACCGGAGAACCCCTGGAGGGCTGATGGTGTGCAGTCCAGTTTTGAATCCTTGAGAGGCTGGGTTCTGAGCAGTGAAGGAGGAAAGCAGCAGAAGCAGCAACACGTGGAGTAGAACTTGCTAGTGGGACACCAAGGCAAGAAGGCAAAAACGAAGTGTTTCCCTTGGGCCTTTTATCTAGACTGCGGCTGGAGGACACTGCCCACATTTAGGACAGGTGTTGCCACTCCAGTTAACATAATCAGGAGACTCCCACACAGATGTACCCAGTGGCTTGTCTCTTAGTTAATTCTGGCCACGCTCACCAGCATGATTAACCCTCACAGCATCTGCTTGTAAATTTGCTATTACCAACCACCAGGAAGTAGCCTGGTGATCTCTTAGTTTTGAATGATGATGCCCCTGTACCTCAAGACCTTTGCACATGCAGGGAAGAAGGACTATGCCTTGAAGAGCAGACGAGGCTATCACATGGCTGAGGTTTGAGTGGCAAGGCATTAAGAAATATGTAACTGCTGTGGAAGATTGCTATTAATAGGCTCTGGTGAGGTGCATCTGTAAGGAATGTTGGCAGGGGCAGGCCCTGACCACAAACCTGATGGAAACACACCGTATCTACATCCAATGCTGTATAAACAGGTGCATATCAGGCAACACGGCCTCTTTTCCACTGCAGCAGGCTTAACTACATTAGAGTTTTCCTTTTCTCTTTCTTTCTTTTTTGGGGGGTGTGCAGTAAGTCTTTAAAGAAAAAAAGGATCTGAAATGAAAAAATAATCAAAAGGCATTTTTGATATATGAGTCTGAGATACTTACCTTCCCTAATATCTCAATACCTTCACTCTTAATTTCGTGGACATCTGGGGATGTCCAGCAGGTGTGACACACTGAAGACACTAGGTTCTTTCCTGGGGGCATTTGAGTGGCTCAGGTTTTTTTTCCAGGAAAGACACAAGTATCTGTCGCTTTGGCTTGCAGCACACTCTGCAGACCCCTCCTGAACTGGTCTTCAGAGATTCTCATCCTTTATAGGGGGATGAGGAGAAATCTCCTCACTCATCCAGTTCTTTAGGAATTCCTTGAGTGGATGCAGGGTGAGTTCTAGCTAGAATAGGGGCTGTGGTACTTAAATGCTCTCTGGTGAGTGTGAAGGGGTGGGGCACCCCATGGACATCTTCTCATAGGAAGCAAGGGGTTTCACATTCTTCACTGCCTGCTGGCTCTCAATGTCCAGGTGTTCTTTCACAGACTATGATTCCTCCAGCTTCACTGTGATGTCCCTTGTGGGCGGCTGGGTGCTACTGTGGAGGCAGCAGGTGGGATGTGTTGGGGACACCTCCTCGGCGTGGGAGCTGATTCCCATCTTCTGTTTTGTTCTCCTTCCCACTCAGAATTTACAGAAACCACTTATAGCAAATATTGGCCGAGTGTTTTCCAGTAACTCACAACTAGGACATTTCCACACATTCCAGCCTTACATAAATGTTTATTTCTTCACAGTACATGAAGGAGGCTGAGCACAACATTCATGAACAGGCCTTTGAAGGGTAGGCCTTCTCAAAGTGGGGGTCTGCTTGTCAATTTCTTCTTCTACCCAGAGACATCACCCACCCCTGTGAGCACAACAGGCAGAGGCAGTCGGTTCCCTTCTGCGAACATGTGCCCTCATGAGTGACACCAGCACCCCGAGGAAGCACATGATGAGTATAAGGTCAGGGGTGGGGCCTGGGCACGCTCCACAGGTGAAGGAGAAAGAGGACCACAGATGGCAGAGGACAGGATGGTGGCTGTATCTCGCTGTGGTTAAGATGCAGCAAACACACAGAAATAGCAAACTATGGGAGATCATGTGGGAATCAAGTGCAGTGGACTTTTTTTGTGTGAATGACACAGCTGCTGGTTCCATGTACAGCCAGCCCCGATGGAGGGTAGAACTGTTCTCCATTGCCCACTCACTTGTGTAGTAACTATATTAGTACTATAGTTTAGTGTCTACTATACCCACAACTCTGCTGGGATGAGAAGTTCACAGGTGAGATAGCCCTATGAAGGTCATGATCCCACCAGGAAAGCCAAGACATATGTCTTCATCCCAACTGGGGACAAAATGCTCTAGGAAAAGAAATATAAAGAGCCGTAGAGTTTTAGAGGAAGAAGTTATGGAAAGAGTCTCTGAGTAACTGTCATTTGAGTTATATCTAAGGGGAACTGTGCAGGAAGGGTTAATGTGATTTCTGTAGGAAGGACCCATATCTAGGCTGGCTCTGATAGGAGTGGACCACTTAACAGGATCCTTTCTTCAGCAGATTTACCTAAACTTTGGAATTCTTGTACAAGATAACATGAAAAATCATATGCAAACCTAGTACTATAGAAACTTCTTAAGTTATATACATATATGGAAGGAATGTCAATAAAGTTGCACAACAATGAGGGAGAAAGTGCCCTAAGTTGATATCTTATGCCATCAAATAAAACCTCCAGGGATGCGAGTGGGTTATACTTTTCTTGACTTGTGCAAAAGGTCCCAGTGGAACCCTCCAAACATCACAGTCTATTTGCAAGGTTTTTCTTTGCTGTCCATGACCCAAATGTCCTGTTATTGAAGACAACACTCATTTGTGTCATTGAACATGAAGAGGACAAGCTAGTTCCCAACTAGAAGCTTCATCCCTGCCTACTGACTAGGACAAGATGTCATGAGAGAAGTCCATTTAAAAAGTCAGATCTCACAGAGCAAAGAATTTTATTTTCACATTCATTAACTTCAGGCTCCTCGGGTTGATCACCTTATGGCTGAGCTTTTTAAC
This sequence comes from Meriones unguiculatus, assembly GCF_030254825.1. Taxonomy (NCBI): domain Eukaryota; kingdom Metazoa; phylum Chordata; class Mammalia; order Rodentia; family Muridae; genus Meriones; species Meriones unguiculatus. The sequence continues at coordinate 37,616,170 of NC_083366.1, forward strand.
TGGGCTTTGTCAGGAATCTTTCTATTATAGATAACTTTGTATGTGCGAATCAGTAAACGTGTTCCGTTTAAAGATGGGTTTCTGAAATGCCCAGCTTGCCTGTCCAGAAGAAAATAAAACACTTTCCTCCCCATTCCCATGCATTCAGGTCCACTCTCCTGCATGTAGCTGCTATGCTGGGAAGCGAGGTGGGAGCTGTCTTACAGGAAGGCATCTCACTGCTGAGTCTCTCACAAGAGGCCCGTTTAGTAAAGCAGGTTCTGTCCGATCATGCTTATGACAGTGTGCTAGAAGGTAACTTGGCTTTAAGTGGTCTGCAATGTTAACATATTGGTGATAGTATGAAATGGTGCTTCAGAAATGTCAGGCTTACTTTTTCATCTAACAGCGACCACAGACAAACCCCATTGTGCGTTTGTATTCAGTCACATAGTCTGAGCAAGTCACAGTTCTGCCCTGTGATCTTAAAATCATCAACATTTTCCAGGATGTGGAGGGTCCCAGTCGCCGTCCTTCCTTCAGCCCCCACTTTTCAGTTGTAATGAGCCTTTCTTGCATACTATTCCTCACCTTGGTTCAGAGTGGCAGAAAAAAAAAAAAAGCTACCTTAGGAGAGATACTGGCAACCTTTTCCTCCTTTGACACTGAACTTGGGGCTCCCCTCTGCATGGGGTTTTCCCTGCCCGCCCTTTACATCCACATACACCACTACTGCAAAAGTGGTACCACCCGTGCCTTGTGGGCAATGTAAACAGCTACAGAAGCATGTCAAAGCAAAGGCTGGGAGGTAAATTATGCCCATCCTACCTTACTCTTCTGTTTTCAAAATAAGCCGAAACCTTTAACCTGTTATCTTTCTTCATGTGTGTTTCTTTTTCATGTCTAGAAAGTCGTTCTGCAATATCAGTGCTTTAAAAAAAATGCTTTTCGTGAATGGATCAAAGAGTGATGACTGGTCTTGTCGGGAAGCGCAAAGATGTGGAACTGGGATTCATCTGCTAGCCTGAGGGAACAATGCTTTGTGTTTCAGAACGTGGTCCTTAGACTTTGAGAATCAGTAGGAATACCCAGCATAGGACCTACTGATGAATCAAATCCTCGTTTTAACAAGGTCTCTGAGTGAGCTCTGGGATCGTGAATGCCTATGAAACAGTTGAACACATGAGCTGTCAAAAACAGAGAGAAGCAAGTGTTTGTCCTTCACTCTCCCAAGCACCCATTTCCTGCCCTTTGGCCTTCTGTAGGACTCATCTGAACTGCCACCTAGGCTCACTCATCTGGCTACTCCTGAGCCTCAGGTAGCTTGTTCTGAGGAATGTTTCCTCATCTGTGAAAGAGGATCTTATTTCAAGGACTTGTGAGAGCCAAATAAGCTGAACACGAGGGAGATTGAGCACATCAACCGTTTGATTTGTGGTAGTCTTTTCAAAAATTGAGGTGAAATTCACATGCTGTAAAATTAGGCATTTTAAAATGAACCATTCAGTAGCATGTCACACATTTGTAATGTCATGCACCGTCCCTATCTGAGTCCAAGACATTATCACCACCCCCAAGTGGCCTTAAGCAGTTGCTGCTATTTCCCGTCCTCCCTGGTTCGAGACATGAGTTCACACAATCTCTCTAGGGATCTTCTCTCCTTAGTGATATTTTACATTAGTTGTAGGAAAAGGCATATGCACTGTTTTTCATCCGTTCCTTTGCTTTGCATGTCTTTTAAAATTGGAATTATTATTAATGAGAGAAACTTAGAGGATAGGTGTAGACCACATTGTTTGTTGATTATGTCTTTTTGTGGTGCGAGGATCCCATTCAGGACCTCATTCATGCTAAGCTCACACTGCTGGCCCCAGGAAGAATAGCTTTAAGCCAAGGATTCCCAAAATATAGACCCACACTGGCGGCATTCATATCACAAGGGAGCTTGTCTGGATTTCAGGTTGTCAGGCCTGCGTCACAATCAATCAAACACAGTTCTGGAGATAGATAGGGCTTAGAAACTCATGTTTTCCTAATCTTCTTGAGGATTCTAGTGCAGGGTCAAGTAAGCGTGTCGTTGCTTGAAAGAAACAAACCCGTGCTGGTGCCTGTAGGTGCCCAGCACACCTTTACCCATCATGTTGTGGCTTAGGAGAAAGACCCAAGCCCACCCCTCCAGAGGAGCGATAGCCAAGCATTTGCCCCTGCTAGCTTGCAGGTGGTCAAGAGGGCAGATTTCCTCCTTTCCCTCATTGGGATGTTGGGATCAGAGGACGAACAAACAGAAAGTATCCAGTTATCCTTGCAGTTACTTAATCCCCTCCCTCCACCCCTGTCCACAGCAGAGGGACAGCAGCAGCAAGCACTGTGACTGCCTCATGTATTTCACACGTCTGGCTTTTGTTGTACTATACTAACGTGCAGAGAGCGTTTCTTTTTGGTTGATTAATGTTCAATTCGAGGTCTATTATGAACCTCAAGGCTTTAATTACTATACTATTACCCAGTCGATTCCTTGCCATTTTAAATTTATGGCCTTTATTATGCCTTGGTATGCGCAACTGCCTAATTTTCTTCCAAATGCATTTTACCTCATTAACCGGGTTTTATTCCATTTTTCTTATTTGTCCAGATTGTTATTTATCTCAGTACCCTGTGTGTATTTTCTGGTTCTGCTTTTTCATCAATCTGACCCTTCATGAATTCTCTTGCTCCTTTCCCTGGGTTGTATCATTCTCTTGCCTGTAGATACAGCTCTGCACTGGGAATTCTCTGCCCCAGCAGTCAGTTATACTCAGTCTTAACTTGGTTGTTTCTAACCTTTTGAATTTCGGCTTCTGACTTGATAGGCTGTATCCATAGCCTTTTAGCCCTGCTCATAAACTTTAAATAGCAGATTAATGCTTAGAGAAGTTTGTTGGTTTGCGCTGTCGTTTTGTCTTTAGGACTATACTATAAAGAAATATTGTTAAAATCATCTCTTAAATATTCTTCTCCTAACTCCCATTCCTGCACTACCTCAGAAAGCTTATTGTTTGCTTAGCTGACTTGCATATTTTCTTGGGTTCTATGAACTCTTATGGGCACCAACCAACACCTTTGTTAAGTCAGACGACCAGCAGGTTCTGGTACACACTAATTTATGAACCACTGTTCTAAAGACTTTGAAGAGAACTGTCTAACTCAGATGTTGTTTCATCAATCCCTTGCATTCAAGACAGGCAACTCTGCTTTGTTTACTGCTATCTTTTGAGATCCCTTTGCCCTTGAGCTGTAAGAATGTTCCAGAAATGCGAATGGAAACCACCCAGAGTAAGAGCTCCTGTGGCTGCTACCCCATTACAGCATCACCATTGCTGCCATCCCGTCTGTGGCACAAGGGGCATAAAGATCTTCACTTCCATGTTTGTTGTCTGTTAATCTTTGCAGGCTTGTGTGGTAGGCCTTTCTGCCCCACTTTTACATGAGAAAAGATACAAATATTCACCATGTCAGGGGTAGAATGTGTCAGAAGTTATCCCACATTGGTTCCCATCCAGGGCCACGATGTTGTATGGTTTAAGCGCAGGCTGCTCAGTATTTCATCTTTCACTTTTCGTCGAACTCCTTAGCAAAGAATGTGTCTGCTGGTGTCAGGCCACCGAAGTACCCAGTTAGGTCCATTTATTTCTGTCCTGTGTGACCTTAGGAAGACTGAACAACATCTCTTTGCCTGTGTCCCTATCTGTGAAGTGGCATGGTGTGGTACTTGAGTGATGCATCCTGTGAGTGAGTGAGAGAAGGTAATCAGAGCAAGGCTCTTAGAACAAGACTGGGAGATAAGCTCTATGGTTGATACCTGCCTTCTGCTGCTGTCTTGACTGCAACCTTGTGGCTCTTTTTAGGTGTATTTTCTCTGGAGCATCACTCCCCTTACCTGTGGATCTGGTGGGCATGTGGCTCTAGTAGCTGGCAGCCCTTCATTCTGACTTGCTGTGGTGTGCTGGCTTGCATGGAAAACCTTCTAGAATTTCAGAGCTCTTGTTTTGCCCACTTAAAACCACCCTTTTAGGACTTTGGTGTGTTTGTTTAATCCTGTGGACTTGTTTAAGATTCATGATAACAACTAGCCTCTTGTGTAGCCTTATTGAGATGGTCTGATACTCTTCTGAGTAACTGTCTCTGGCTTTCTGGGGACCAATCATCATTTCACTGGAGACAGGAGGAAACATGATTCTTGCCTGGCTGCCTAGTCTCTTCAAGAGTAGATGAAGTTGCTTCCTGTTTGCCCTTGCAGGAATCTGGGACTGGGGAAATAATCTAACATTATTCAGGGTCTCTGATGATTCTGTTATTAATGCAAAAACATGCTTGTGTTGGATTACATGAAAGCCAATTGCTACAAATCAAGACTTTTAATTTAGTTCTTGGTCTATTAACAGGTAAGACAGGCATTTCTCTATGTAGACAGAAGACGAGTTTTACAGTTTTTTTTTATGTCATCAAGGTTTTAAGAGTGAATGTTCTATGGTGGTTCTGCATGATTAGTAGTAAGATTTCACTGCCAGAAGCAGGGTGCCATCAGGTGACTTGCCCTAGGGGTCTTTGCTCATCTTCATGTTAGCTCCTTGTAGCTCTGAAGTGGGTTTCTGATTAAATTGGGCCTGTACAAGTTGGTAATAGCACAAGTAGATCTCTAGACCAATTTATGCTAGAAGAACAAGAAGGCTTCTGGCTTGCTTTCATGTAATATGAAAGCCTGGAAGTAACCTTTTACAGTTATGATTTTAGTTTAATTGCTGATGAAAGTGTTGCATGAAATGTTACTGGGCCACAGAAGGATTGGAAGGTGAGGTGCAAGAGAGAGAGAATGTACCCTGACTCTGTGAAGCCTGTTTCAGGCATGTTGATTCCATAATACCATAATGTGGGCATTGTGAAATACCCATAGATCTTGAAGGTGTGGTGCCTTGTGCAAGGCACCATGGGTGATTAACAACTTCATTGCCTGACCCTGTGTCAGAACTGGGCAGTAGTGGCAGTCCCTCCTCCTTAGAGAAAACGGAGTCGACTTTCAGCACTGTCCTCAGGGCCAATGAAGACAGCACTGTGCTTCCTCACACCCTCAGTAGAGTTAAAGCAACAAGATCCAGAGTGAAAGAGCATTTTGAAAGAATGCTTAATGTCCTTAGTCATCAGGGAAATGCAAATCAAAACGATTCTGAGATTCCATCTTACCTCTGTCAAAATGGCTAAAATAAAAAAAAAAAACTCAAGTGACAGCACATGCTGGCAAGGATGTGGAGAAAGGGCAACCCTTCTTTTCCATTGCTGGTGGAAGTGCAAACTTGTACAACCACTTTGGAAATCAATTTGGTGCTTTCTCAGAAAACTGAAAATAATGCTACCTCAAGACCTAGCTATACCACTTCTGGGCATATGCCTGAAAGATGTTCCACCATTCAACAAGGACATTTGCTCAACTATGTTCATAGCAGTTTTATGCATAATAGCCAGAAACTGCAAACAATCTAGATGTCTCTCAACCAAAATATGGATACAGAAATTATTGTTCATTTATACATGGAATACTACTTCACTATTAAAAACAAGGAAATCACAAAATTTACAAATGGACGGAACTAGAAAAGATCATACTGAGTGAGGTAACCCAGAACCAGAAAGACACACATGGTATATACTCCCTTATAAACAAATATTAGCTATATAATATAGGAAAGCTGTACTATAATCCACAGATCTAAAGAAGTTAAATAACAAGAAGGACCCTAGAGAGGATGCTTAATTCTCATTCAGAAGGGCAAATAAAATAGACAACCAGAAGTAGTTGAAGAAAAGGAACAGGACAGGAGCCTACCATAGATGTCCTCTGAAAGACTTTACCTAGCAGGGGATCAAAGCAGATGGTCAGACTCACAGCCAAGCGTTGGGCAGAGCACTGGGAGTCCTATGGAAGAGAAGGAGGATAGAAGGATCTGGAGGGGACAGGAGCTCTGGAAGGAGACCAACAAACCCAACAGATTTGGTTTAGGGGGTCCTGAAGAGACTGATGTAGCAACCAAAGACCATGCATGGAGAGGACCTAGACTCCCTGCTCAGATGTAGCACATAAGCAGCTCAGTCTCCATGTGGGTATACTAGTAAGATGAACAGGATTGTCTCTAACATGGATTCTGATACCTGCTCTTTGATCACTCTCTCCTGGCAGGATGTCCTTGCCAGGCCACAAAGGAAGAAGATTCAGGCAGTCCTAGTAAGACTTGATAGGCCGGTGTCAGATGGTAGGGGAGAAGGGCTCTGCCTTTCTGAGGACTAGGGGTGGGGAATAGGAAGGAAGAGGGAAGGAGGGTGGGGCTGGGAGGAGATGAGTGAGAGAATTACATGTAATTGGGATGTAAAGTAAATAAATTAAAAGAGAGAAAGAGAGTAGAACAGCCTCACCATGGAGGGACATTAACACCCAAGGGGCTCACTCCAGGGCTGGCCTTAAGAACCACTGAATAGATTGTGTCAAGAGTTCAATAGAAAGCAGGAATAAATATGTCAGAGACTAAGTGCTCATCAACAAAGCAATTCTGAAGACAGAGGGTAAGCATGCTCAGTCCAGTCAGTTGGAAATGTGTGTCCACTTGGTACTAAGCATTTAGTATCTTTAGTCAGGCCCATGTCAAGTGAATCACTCATCTACAACAGCTCAAGAAGCCGCGTATTCTGAGGATGTCCAGGGAGTTGGGATGTATGGAAATCTGTGGAGATGCCACAGCAATTTTGGTCATGCACCCTGAAGAACAGATACTCATGTTTACAGAATAATGGAGGTTGGGGAGAAGTGTCTACTTTATTGTAGGGGAACTGGGGTTTCTGGATCTATGTTACTGAGAAACAAACAAACAAACAAACAAAAACAAGGAACCCACAAAAACTTCCATTGGCCTAATTGGACTACAAGCACTGACCTTAAAAAAAATAATTAATTAACTAACTAATTAATTAATTAATTTTTAGATTAATTACAGTTGATTCAGTTTGTATCCCAGCTGTAGCCCCTCCCTCATTTCCTCCCAACCCCACCTTTCCTCTCTCTTCTCCACGCATGCCTCTCCCTCAGTCCACTGATAGGGGAGGTTCTCCTCCCCTTCCATCTGATCCTAGTCTATCAGGTCTCATCAGCAGTGGCTGCATTGTCTTCCTCTGTGGCCTGGTAAGGCTGCTCCCCACTCAGGGGGAGGTGATCAAAGAGCAAGCGACTGAGTTCATGTCAGAGACAGTCCCTGTTCCCCTTACTAGCAAACCTAATTAATACTGAGCTGACATGGGCTACATTTGTGCAGGAGTTCTAGGTTATCTCCATGAATGGTCCTTGGTTGGAGTATCAGTCTCAGAAAAGATCCTTGTGCTCAAGTATACAACAAGGACATTTGCTCAACCATGTTTGTAGCACCTTTATTCGTAATAGCCAGAAGCTGGAAACAACCCAAATGTTCCTCAGTTGAGGAATGGATACAGAAATTATGGTATATTTACACAATGGAATACTACTCAGCAATTAAAAAACAAGGAAATCATGAAATTTGCATGCAAATAGTGAGAACTAGAAAAGATCATCCTGAGTGAGGTATCCCAGAAGCAGAAAAACACACATGGTATATACTCACTTATAAGTGGATATTAGACATACAATATAGGATAATCATACTAAAATCTGTACACCTAAAGAAGCTAATCCAGGAGGACCCTGAGTAAGATGATCAATCCTCATTCAGAAAGGCAAATGGGACAGACATCCTGAAGAGGGAGAAAACAGGGAACAGGAGAGGAGCCTACCACAGAGGGCCTCTGAAAGACTCTACCCAGTAGGGTATCAAAGCAGAGGCTGGACCCATTGGCAAACTTTGGGCAGAGTGCAGGAAATGTTATGAAAAAATGGGGAGAGGGACAGACATGGAGGGGCAGGAGCTCCACAAGGATAGAAAAAAAAAAGACTCACTGAATTTCATGCCAAGTTTATGAAGCCAGTTTATACTCTTATGGGGATAGGCAAGATTTGGTAATGGAACATTAAAAAGAAAAAAAAATTGTTAATTGAGACAGTGTCTCTCTGTGTAGTTCAGACAGTCTTTGAACTCCAAATACTCCTCCCTAAGGCTCCCGAGTATTGGGGTTACAGGTAGCTTGTACTACCATACCCAGCTAACACTTTAAAAAATGAAACTCAAGGTTGGACAGAGGTTAGTTATGGTATAAGAACTCACATCTTCCTATTATACTGTCTTGAGAGGATCATATTGGTAAATACACTCCTCCGTAGTCCTGCGGACATGTTGGAGATCAGTTGATAGGCAATAGGCACAGGCAGCCTGTAAACTACAAAATAGTATATAAAGTTCATTTACTATTATACAGGCATCCAGGATTTTTCTTTTGTAAAACATGCAGATGGTTATAACTTTTTTTTTTTTGGAATGTGACATATTCTAAGATGGGTGGTAATAGAAATTTTAAGATTTCACCCATTGGGAGCTAATACTGCTCCTGCAGAGGACCTGAGCTCAGTTCTCTGCATCCACATCAGGTGCCTCACAGCTTCCTACAACTCCAGCTCCAGGGAATCCAGTGCCTTTTTCTGGCCTTCACAAGCATTGCAGTCATGTGCACCGATGTACCACAGCCCCCATGCTCATATCATTAAAATGAAAACAAACCAACCAGCAAACATTTAGACTTTATTTTGGTTTCTCTCTGTGCTGGCTATTTCTAAGTCAACTTGACAGAAACTAGAGTTGTTTAAGAGAAAGAGACTTCAATTGAGACAGTGCCTCCCTCAGACTCCAGCACAGGCTTGTTTTGTTGTTGCTGTCGTTTTGAGACAGAATTTCTCTGTATAGTCCTGGCTAGAACTCCCTCTGTAGATCAGCCTTGAACTCAGAGTTTTACCTGACTCTCCCTTCCAAGTTCTGGGATCAAAGGAGTATGCCACCATTCCCAATTGGCATGTCTTCAGTTACTGATATGAGACAGCCCAGCCTATTGTGATAGCACTGCACATGGGCTGATGGGCTTTGGTGCTGTAAGAAGCAAGCCCTGAGGAACAAGCCAGTAAGAAGCAGCTTCCGTGGTCTCTGCATCAGCTTCTGCTCCCAGGTTCCTGCCCTGTTTGGGTTTCTATCCTAAGTGCCTTTGATGATGAACAGCAATAAAAGAGAAGCAAAATAAACCCTTTCCTCCCCATTATGTTCATCATAGCAATAGAAACCCTAATTAAGACACTGTCCCATTGTATAATTTAACAGTAAAGAACAAAATAAAGATTAAGAAGTATTCATTGATATTTCTAAATGGAGCTTTTCTAAATGGTTCAGATAGACATGACTTATTTGAAAGTATTGGAATTGAACGTACTCATTTAGGTGTGTTTTTTTAAAAAGCTACTGCCTTGTTTAAGCATTCTCTCACTATAGTAAAACCTCATTAGTAATAGTTGTAATAATAATTTCTAAGTCATTCCAGTAAAATTTTCCAGCTTAATACTTGAACAAGGAACTTTAAATACTGTGTCTGCCTTGACTATAAGGATAAGGAAGGAATATTTGTTTTTCTTCAGGCAGGTAAATATGAGAAGATAGACGAGGCGTTAAAAAGTGAAGAGAAGGGCTTCTCTGAGCGATTTACATATTGATTACTTAAATTACTACTTAATTTAGTGCCTGCTAATAAACTGTGCCTTGGAAATGTTTCCTGAACATTTATTGGCTGCAGTAATTCTACCTAGTGTATGCGGATCACATCCTCATTAAATATTGATGCACTCATGAAATGTTAATAGAATGTTAATGTGAAATACAGGGGAATGCGCTCCCTGGGAGCCTGGAGTGAGATGTGAGCTACCTGTCTCTGGCTTTGCTTTATGTCCTGTCTTCTTGCTGTTTCCTTCAGTTTGTTTCCTCGTTATCAGGAGATTCGCATTTCTCCCTGATCAGCTGTCTCGGATACAATTTCTTAAAAAGAGAAATAAGATTTTTCTGACTGATGAGAATGCATGTGCCTTCCCAAACTGGATTTCCTGCTTTGAACCAGCAAGAAGTCTGTTACAGGAAGTGGGGGTGGGGTGGGGGTGGGGAGAGGTTAGGCATGAGGTCTGGGGAGACTCTTCACAGCATACCATGTGCAGGGAGTGAGGCTTCCAGGCCTCAGGAGATGACCACGTCTGGAGGGCTCACTGCTCTGAGGGTTCACGTCATGGCACTCTTGACAGCAGCCTTGTGTGCAGCGATAAGTCAGCTTCACATCGATCTTCCATTGATCTCTTTCCTTGTCCCCTTCATTCTCTTGCCTGTGCCCCTGCTGACATCTGGGTTTCCATAGCCACTCTGCTCCAGCCTGGCCTTCTTGGGTTCTGGGCTCCAGATGCTGCCCTGCAGGTCCAGGTCCCTCCACTCATAGAGCAGACAGTGTGCCTGGTGTTCTCATGTACACCTAGTCACCCAAGGGGCTTGACCTTTATCCCTCTAGCTAGGATGTTTCCCTGCTCACAGACCTTGATCTTGATCACAGGGTCTTGATCTTCCTCTGACTCTCAATAACCAGGGAAACAACCGTGACCTTCTGACGCAGATTCCCAGGCTGTCCCTCTCCACAGCTTGTGCAATGGATTGGAACTGCGTGTTAGCTTTTCATATTTGTCTTCAGAATAAGTGCACAAAGAGGTCAGGACCCTTGTCTGTCTTGCCCCCTAGCTTAAGGAGTCTAGCCATCTTCCTGGAAGCCAACAGGTGCTCAGTTAAGGTTGTTGCTTAAGTGAATAAAATACCTCCCTGGCCACCAACGAGTTCATAGTCTATAGAGGTGCATTAGTCTATTTTGTGCTGCTGTAACAGAAATGTCCAAGGAAGAATAACTCCACAAAGAAAAGAGGTTTATTTTGGCTCACAGTTCTTGGGCTTACAAGGCTAAGGCCCCACATATGGTGATAGCCTTTGTGGTGAGAGTCCTGAGGTGTCACAGGACATACAACATGACGAAACACAAGAAATGCGCTCTCTCTCTCTCTCTCTCTCTCTCTCTCTCTCTCTCTCTCTCTCTCTCCCTGGTGTCTGTTTTGTCTGTTTACCTATCCCTCTTCTTCTTCCCATCTATTCTCCTCACCCCCTTTATAAGACCATCAACATTTAGTCATGGGTATTTCCCTGATGACCTGATCAGCATTCAGCCAAGATTATCACCCTGATAACCTGACCTGGTCCAGATCACCCACACAAGCCTCTCCCCTAAACTCCAGTCTTCATCCCTCACAGTGGAGATTAAATTTCAGCACAGCCTTGGGGAACACTCAGACTGTCTCCAAACTATGTTAAAGGAGAAACGTACACAGCACAGCATCCTTGTAGATGCTCCTGGAATGCCAATGTCTGAAGTGGTATGGCAGCTAAGGGGATAGCGGCCCAGCCTTACAGGGGAAGAGTTCCAACCATAGCTTCAGAGATGTCTAATGTGGTTTTATGTGTGTGTGTGAGGTAAGCAGCCTCCTCAAGTATTATTGCTTTTGCTGACATACAATTTTGGACTTTATTTACTTGGGATAGCTAGTGTGTTCTGTTTTTGTTTTATCTAGTGAAAAATAGATCCCTTAGGTTTAAGTAGTAAGATCATTTTGAGCTAGCTATAGGAGACAAGAGAATTTCTTATAAAAAGCAGAATTTTCAGAAGATGGACTGGGGGTCCAAACTTAGACTACAGGGACATATCTTCTATATGAAAAATAGGAGAGCTGGGATCCATAGATGCTCCCCATGTTTTTATTTTCTTTGTCACTATCATCCATGTAACTCCTAGCTCATACTCCACAGATGCTGTCAGCATGGGGAGGCCTATTTCCCTATTACATTCGTTACTTTTGTCACTGTGACTTTCCTACTGACTGAAAGAACTGAAGAAAGCTTGGCTTTTTATTCTAGTTCATGGATGCACAGGTGTCAGGCTAGCAATGGAGTCAGAGCACAAGGCAAAGCAAAGTGGGTGACATCATTGCAGGTAAGAAGAAGAGAAAACAGAATACAGGAAGCAGCCAGGCAAGGTGGTCCATGCCTGTAATCCTAATACTTGGGGAGGCAGAGGCAGGAGGATCTCTGTGAGTTCTGGATAGCCAAGGCTACACAGAGAAATCCTGTCTAAAAACAAAAAAAAAAAAAAAGGGTGAAGATATAGCCCGCATCTATAGTCCCAGTAGCCTGCTTCACCTGGACAGACTCCATCTCCTTCATTTTACCACCTCTAAAACTGCTATCCTCTTATGGCTCCATCAAGGAATCTACCCATTGATTAGGTCAGAGCCCCGTGACAGAATAATTTCTGGAAATGCCCTTCCAGACACACCCAGAGTTGTGTGCCCCCAAGCCCAGGTGGTTTATATTCCAATCAGGTTGGTGACAAAAGCAATTAGTTATTTGGGGAAGTCTAGTTGGTCTAACGGCTGTGTTCCCAGGCATGATTTAGTGAGATCACGCCAAAATAAGGAACTTTTAGCAGGAGATAAGCTATGAAAATATTGAAGTTGCAGAGTTGCTGTTCCTGAGGAAGAGAGATGGGAGACAAGGGTGAAGTCCTGACACTTAAGTAGTAAGTCTATATTGTTTCTTCTTGAAAAAGTGCTTCGTGGTCTCCACAGCGCAGATGAAAACCAACCAGCCAAGCGAAACACCTTCCTGAAGGCCAGGGAGCTGTAGAAGGCCTGAAAATATAAAAATTCTAATGTTCTCTGTGTTCTGTGTTGGCTGGGCCCCAACAGTCACAGGTGGAAGATCACCCGTAGGTTGGGGTGATCCTCCTTTTGTCTTTCTCAGAGTGAACCCAGAGTCTTGTGTGTTTGGTTGTAGAATTTCTTTTCTGACCAGCCCCTCCTCTCCACACAGATCGTGCTTGAGAACAGCAGCCGGGAAGATAAGCATGAGTGCCCCTTCGGCCGCAGCAGTATAGAACTGACCAAGATGCTCTGTGAGATCCTGAAAGTGGGCGAGCTGCGTAAGTACAAGGCATGCGCCCCACGGGGCCCAAGTCTGGCAAACCCTCACCTTCCGACGTGGAGCATCCGTCTATATGATGAATTCCTAGAGTGAGGACACCTGCCTTCGCTGTGGGTCCAGTCTCTGGCTCAGGTCTCCTGTGTGTGTGTTTCCACACATCTGCTCTGTACAGAAACACTAAAGGCTCCAGGAAGAGAGAGCTCTGCAGGTGTTGTGGCCCTTTCCAAAATTATAAAAACGAGTACGTAATGCAGCTGCCTCGCTGTTGGCTAGGTACAAGATGTGTGGCTTTCTCCCTTGTGTTCTAGTCTTCTTGTAGACTATTTCCTCTCCTTTCTCTTGAAACAATTTTTCTCTATAAAGGAAAATTGAGTACTTTAATGAAATTCTCTTGCTACCAGTGTTTCAGTCGCAAGGAATATTTACTCTATAAAGAAAGAATTATTATTGAAGAAAAGGAGTAGCCAAAAATGAAGAATTGGTCAGAGATATGCTTTGGGCTCTTTTTTGTGCTCATATTACAAAGTTTATGAAAGGACATCCAGGAATAGAGATAATATCGTCTGCCTGTTCATTTGTTGGTGCACATCATGCTTTAGCATGAACGCGGGTGTAACTTTCCCTGTTGTCCTTGCCAATGCCAAGACTCTTGAAAGCAGCTGATTCTCACCTCTTCTACCGTCTATGAAACTGGCACATGCGCGCAAAGCCTTTCTCTTAGACTTCATAACACGAGTGCCAGAGAAGACTGTTTAAATCAGGAAAATGTTGGGAGTGGTGTGTGCTTCTGTTGTGAGGAACACAGATATGTGGCCACCTGTTTTGAGAAAGTAAAATAATGTTGTAGAGTGATTAATCAAGAGGATCCTGATCATTAAATTGAAAAGGTAACTATTTTTTTATTTACATTGTAAAGCAAACTACAGGTACTGTTGAGAAAAAAAAAATGAGAAAGTTTAGGGATAAATAAAGAAAAAAAAACTGACAAGTTGAGCTATTGGACCATGTAGGAGCCGGTCATCTTTCAATGACTGTCAGCTGGGTGAAGGAGCCAACGATGGGATGGAACTGACAAGGAAGGCCATCACCTAAAAGGCCCAGCACTTCAGAGTTACATTAGGACTCGGGCAGCATACCCAGGGGAGACTTAATTGATGCTCTTCACTGAGTGTTGAGATTTCAGCTCTCGGGCATCCCTGATGTGAGTTGCCTGCCTCTTCCCTAATGGAGGTGGTTGTCTGTGGTATTCCTTACTGTTTGTTCAGCTTAAGTATGTAAGTCTTAAGTCAAACCACCCCCATGTACTCTCTCCATGAGATGACAATTTCATGTTGATCTCAGTTTCGTGGAGGGAATTGTTTAAAGTCACTTACCAAGAAGGCTGTCTGAATCTTTTCATTTCTAAAAAAAAAAATGTAAAGACAACCAGGAATTCCATGTCCAAGTGAGTGAATTGCATTGCCTCTTTTTCCGTCTTCCCGTATCGTATGTTGGCATTCTTGGTCTCGTTGTGAGGGAAACAGGAGGAAAGCTCTTGTGCTGTGATGTTGACTGCACTGCTTTCTGTTTCTCTCCTTGGCCCTGATGTCTTCCCCAACAGTGGCAAAGCAGCAGGGGAGGCAATGTTGGCAGTACAGAGGAGCTACGTTCTCTCTGGCACCAAGGTGTCTTGGAGTAATTAGTCGCCTGAGTCATTGTGCCCTTCTAGCTGTCTCTGGTACCCAGGATTGAAAACCTAGAATAGTAACATTTGGAGTGAAGACCTGAGAGATGTCTTCACTTTATAACTGAGAGTGCAGAAGTGTTAGTGTGAGGAGCCTGCTAGAGACAAAATACTCAACTTGAAGGGACTGGCTAGGGAGGCACGGTCAGATCTGGAGTGGGTTGTGGGTAAGGGAAATGTGGACCTGATCTGAGTTGGCCCTCAGGTCATGGGGCCATTCTGGTAAAGGAAAGAAACCAAGGTGACAGGAGTCCGAGGCGGCAGCCGTCTAGCAAGTCATTGCTGTGTGTCTGTGACTGCAATACTAGGGTAACGATGAAGACAATTGGTCCATTTGCACAATGGATAGTGGCACACTGCTGCAGGTGCTCTGCTTACGTCTCCCACCTTTCAGTGAAGAAAGTCTTTGGCTTTCTGCACACGGTGCATGTGCCAGTGCCTCTGTACCGAGGCTCGATTTGGTTGGCAGAGTAGTGGTACTGTCCTTTCACCTAAGATAAGGTACTTGCATCCATTTGCTCAACTAAAATCTACTGAACATTTATGATGTGTTGCATGCTGCAGCTGTGGGTGCAACAGATAGGGTCTCTCTCCACAGAAACTTCCAGAATTTTCTTAAATCTCAGAAAGTGAAAAGATGAGCTGGAATCCGTTATCCTGTGATTCTTTTTTTAATTTTGCTTATATGCTTTATTTTTTGTTTTCTTTTTTATGTTTTTATGTTTTTTCTTTCTTTATTGTTTATTACAATTGATTGGACCAGTATTTTTTTTAATGCTCTATTGGTCTCCTTATAGGGCTCCTGTCCCTTACAGAACTTTCTATCTCCCCCTGCTTTCCTAAAATTCCCTGAAAAGTTTGCCTATGAGTTTCAGCCTCTGCTTTGATACCTGGATCAGTAGAGTCTTCCAGAGGCCATCTGTGGTAGGTTCCTGTCTGGTTCCCTGTCTTCTCCTGCTTCCAATGTCTATCGTGTTTGTCCTTCTGAATGAGGATAGAGTATCTTCCGTAGGGTCCTCCTTCTTGATTAGCTTCCTTAGGAGTTTAGATTTTAGTATGTTTACCCTATATTACATGTCCAATAACCACTTAGGAGTGAGTATGTAATACCATGTGTGTCTTTCTGCTTCAGAATCTTTTCTAGTTCCATCATTTACCTGAAAATTTCATGATTTCCTCATTTTTATAATAGCCGAGTGTATCCTGTGATTTTTAAAAATACTAAGTTTTTAAAAAATAATGCCTATGTGTAATAAAATTATGCCTGTTTGTAATACAGAACAGTTTTTTTTATATTTTGATAGTTTTATGTTTGACTTTCCAATTTGACCTCCTGCTTGACATCATCTGCAAGGGCCATTCTGAGCATCTTTCAAGGCCTACGAAGTGTTTTCACCTTTCTGAAGTGAAACATGCCCAAATGAGTTGTTTTCTGCCCATAAAATATAAAAGGACGGCTGTACTCTGATTGAATGCTAGACATCAAATGATAAAACACCCCATGGTAAGAGGAAAATTGCTTTTTAAAAATGGATTGCCTTTCGCCCAGTGACATATTAAATATGTTCCTAATATAAAAAAACAAATTTGAATGCACCCTTATGTTGAATTAGATACCTATTTTTTTTCCTCTAAGGCAGATTAGTTTCGTGTGCAAATTCATCTGCTTTTGGTTTATTTGCCGCCCCCCCCCCATTCCCAAGTTCACAGTTCTCAGTACTTCTCAGATTTGTGTGAATAATTGACCTTGAAAACCATGGTCATTTTAACTCTGTTAGCAAATGCTGAGACCAAAGAAGTGCCCAGTTAAAAATCTAACCAGAGGGGAAGAAAAGATGTTTACAAATAGGAAGATTTAATTTTCTAGAAATTATTTCTCCTTTGATTTTAATTTTAGGTCTCTTGAGGAAATCTGGTTTGGAAGTGCCAATTATAATTTGGTATCTAAAGCAAACATTAAATTATAGATACTAAATATATGTTAATATTTTTTAGGTTGCTTAAGTATACACATGCATTATTTTGCTTCCTAGTTATTGGGATGTCAAGATGCAAATGTATCACTAATAGTATGGCTTAAAATAATATCTATTTTTATTCTCAGGATGCTTTGTTGAGGTTATTTAACTGAAGTCTGTAACACTCAAGATTAATAATGTCTGTGTTTGTTAATGAAGGGAGTTCCTGCTCTGAGGACATTGTGTGTGGAGTCCCTCACTAAACTGCACTCAGGAACTGTGCATACAATGAGGTAGAAAAAGGCAATAATGGCATTTGGAGGTCTGAAGGAACCAACTTAGAACATAGCCACTTGTTGGGTGTCTCAGCATGCTTCTCCACTATTTTGAGCTTCTAGCCCCTTCTCTATAAAATAATACCTGTTATGCAGTTGTTGGGGCTTACATGAAACAATGCAAATTGCTTTAGTTGAAACACCAGTAGGATTCCTTTGTGTGTGTGTGTGTGTGTGTCTTTTCAAGTGGCTTAGTCTTACTTTCCATTAGAAAATGGGAGGTTCAGTGAATGAGGGATGGTGTTTCTACCTTAGTGGGAGATGGTATAGTAACTGTTTCTTCACTCTACCTATTGCTCAGATTTACTATAGTCAGCCCTTTATGTATGTGGAATCTAGATACACAGAACTGTCCAACTCTGGGTTTAAACTATTGGGAAAATAAATTTTGTCCATATTGAACATGTACAAACCTTTCCCCTTCTCATTGTTGTTTAATACAGCAGTGAATATTTATGTATCATTTATAGTGTGTTAATCAATATAAACTACTTAGAAATCATTTCAAGCATATGGGAAGCTATGCACAGGTTGTATCCAAACATTGCATCTTTTTTGTAAAGTTGGAGCAACCTTGGATTTGGGTGTCTGATGAGTTTAGGATGCTCTACCCCCATGGATAGAGAAGAACAACTTCAGTCTTTTAAACTTGCCTTCTCCATGAGGCTCTTTGAGAGGAAGACATATGTTTTCCTCAGTTTCAGTTTTAAATCCAAAAAGAATCCTTAACAAAGCTGGCCACGATCACACATAGCCAGGGACAGCCTTGTGAAATTGGCAGTCCTAGACAAAAGAATAAAACTGAATGGAAAGAGGAGTAAGCTTTCAAGATGGAAAATATATGTTAATTTTCTTGGAGTTTGTTAAGGTGGTGGGAAGGGGTGATGCCCTTTCTTACAGGAGGAAGAATATAAGTAAATCCATATGATTGCTGCAGAGCTGAGTCCTTAGAAAAATGTTAGCTCCCAGGTGCGAAGAAACAAGGAAATAGCTGTGTTTTGTCGTTGTTATAACAGTTTTTTTTTTTTTCACAAAGAATGAATGTAAACTAAATTTTTGATACAAATAGAGTAATTGCTATAAACATGGTTGAGCAAGTGTCCTTTTTGTGTACTTGAACAAACTTTGGGTATATACCTAGCAGTGGTATAGCTGGGTCTGGAGGAAGCACTATTCCTATTTGTCTTAGAAAGCGCCAGATAGCTTTCCAGAGTGGTTGTACCAGTTTACATTCCCACCAGCAGTGGAGGAGGGTTCCCCTTTCTCCACAACCTCTCCAGCATGTGTTATCGCTTGAGTTTTTCATCTTGGCCATTCTGATGGGTGTAAGGTGATATCTCAGGGTTGTTTTGATTTGCATTTCCCTGATGGCTAATGAGGCTGAGCGCATCTGAAAGACTCTAACTAGCAGTGTTTTCAAAGCAAAGACTCATGACCAAACCTTTGGCAGAGTACAGGGAATCATAAGAAAGAAGGGGAGTTAGTCTGATGGGGAAAGGATAGGAGCTCCACAAGGACCAAATATATCTGGGCACAGAGTCTTTTCTGAGACTGACATTCAACCAAGGACCATGTATGGATATAACCTAGAACCTCCACTCAGATGTAGCCTGTGGTAGCTCAGTAACCAATTGGTTTCCCAAAGTGAGGGGAACAGGGACTATTTCTAACAGGAACTCAATGACTGGCTCTTTGGTCTCCCCACCCCCAAAGGGCGGAGCAGTCCTGTTAGGCCACAGAGGAGGGCTTTGCAGCCAGTCCTGAAGATACCTGATAAAACAGGATCAGATGAATGGGGAGGAGGTCCCCCCATCAGTGGACTTGGAAAGGGGCACGGTGGAGATGAGGGAGGGAGGGAGGGACTGGGAGGGAATGAGGGATCGGGACACGGCTGGGATACAGAGTTAATAAAATGTAACTGATAAAAAAAATAAATAAATGTTTATTCACTTGTTTGCTAAAAAAAAAAAAAAAAAAAAACAAATAGAGTAATTGCATACCTGTTGCACTTACCTTCATCCACTAGCTGTGAGGCACAACTATATGCTAAAGTCACTATGACACAAACTTAGAGAACATTTTCTGTATCCCTCAGATGCCCACTATCATTAGATCATGTGAAGTGGCCACTTCACATGATCTAATGATAGTTAAAATCCTTTGCAATCTATAGCATTTCATTGACAGAAGACTAATGTCTCTGGGAAGCGTTTTTTTGTTTTGTTTTGTTTTTTATTTCTGTTCTTGGAATGGGCAAGGGTGAGAAAGGTGTGATAGAGAGGCATAAGAGCTTATACATGTGGGGACCATAAAACTTAAGAGTAGTAGAACCTCAAGAATATAGCCAAGTAACCCTGGCTAGGGAGATAGTGTGAGTTGCTGTTGAAAATGCCAGCAAGGTGGGAATTCTGAAGGTTCCATGTAGTTGAGAAGGAGGATTTGGGGGAACAAGCGAATGGAGGCGATGTCATCTGTAGAAGCAAGTGTGAAATCATAACTATTTGTCATCCAGAGGGGTTTGGTCCTGACTATGAAGGCCAACAGAATAGAAAGACTTTGGTTCTCAGAAAGGTATCCTAGTCATGAACATTACATTCTAGAGTTTGATTATCTACTGAATGTGAAGAGGACGTGTAAGAATGATAATGTGAAAAAAGAAGAAGAAGAATGATAACAAACCTTGCCCTGCCCTGATAATGCAGCACTGAGGGTGATTTCATCTATGTACAGTAGAAATCCCAGCTGATTGCATGAGGGCAGAGTCAGTCATGTCCCAAGGCCAATTAACTATGAGCTATGCCTTCAACAATCCAAGTTCCTTCCATTTGTGTTCTGCTGATAGCAGAATGGTGGCTCCTGTCACATAGACCAGAAGCCATTTTGGTCATGTCTCTGTGTGTGAATGTTTCTAGAGGTCATCCCACAAAGTCCCTTGTGTGTTATCAATCGCTGCCACCTTGGCCTCTGCCTAATCCAGGTGTTAAAACAGGGAATGGGGCTGGTCCAGGTCAGACCAGTCATTGTTGCTAATTAGACTAGAAGCACAGCAAAAGCCTTCCCTTTGTGTGTGACACCAGATGTTCCCCATAGCTAAGAGCACCAGAGTTCTATTCTAATAGTGAAACGCTCTCTTGGAACCCTTTCTATTCTTCTATTTGAAAAGGCTTGTCTTCATTTTTAATACTGATGCAGAAAACTACAACAGATTATGGACAGAGTACTGCTCTGTCTCATCTTTAATGGGAATCGGGCAAATGTGCTAGGGTTTTGTGTGTGTGTGTGTGTATTAAAGATTGCAGAAACATAGAAATCAAGGTTTGATTATAATGCATTTCTTCTTCATCACCAAGATGCATGGGCGGGACACTGTCATTACCATTACACCCACACTACGGTACGCTCACATTAGCAAATGAGTATTCCTATTTTCTCACATCTGGTTCTGTATGTCAGTCCAGGATGTGTTCTGAAGGACAGAACGGACACATTTGTGGCGAGAGGCTCCATCATTTTTTCAGTTTTGCCCTCTTTACCTCTTTAGCCAGTTACAATTAGATCAAATAACAAGTTCTGTTTAGAAAAATTAATGAGGAGGAAACTTAAATCACACCATGGAAACAATAATCACTCCCAGACTGTGTCTTTTGGGGCAGTATTTATTATAACACACCACTGGTGCTGAGTGGAGCACCTTGCTCCATTTATCACCTAGACACTTCTGCTTTAGCAAGTAAAAATAACACACTGAGCACGTGGACGGACTCTTCGGCAAGCAGCAGCAATTAGAACAGACACTTAACTCCAGGACACTGGTGTTTGCGAATGTTGAGAGCTACAATCCATCACTTTCACTCTTAGTCACAACATTCTAGTTGAGGAAAGGACAAGAAAATTAGATTTTAGCAATTAAATCTATTAGGAACATCCCTCCCCACACACACACCTGCTAATACTGGCTTGTGTTTTTAACCCTTAGAGAGCTGAGACTCTCAGATCTTCA
Source organism: Meriones unguiculatus (assembly GCF_030254825.1). Taxonomy (NCBI): domain Eukaryota; kingdom Metazoa; phylum Chordata; class Mammalia; order Rodentia; family Muridae; genus Meriones; species Meriones unguiculatus. The sequence continues at coordinate 37,637,181 of NC_083366.1, forward strand.
TTGTGCCTAGAATTTTTATATTGTACTTGGCTTTCTTACGAAATTTCAACTTTCAGAGTAAAAAGGAAAGACAAAAATAAATATTTAAGTTCAAATAAGGATTTGAGAAAATTGCATATAGTTTGGTCCATGGGGGAAAATTTCAAAGTGATCGAGATGGTTCTCTACAGTAATTATACAAGTCATGACAGGATTTATAATTTGTAATCACTGCAAGTTATAATGCTACACTACTACAGGAGTGTTATTCCAGAAGTAATTTTGCCATTCAGAGTTCAAATCCCTAAGTAGGCATGTAGACTTCTGTCAAGAGAGTTAACATGTCTCCCTCTTTATCCTCCCTTTCTGAGACATGAGATCATCCTCATCCTCATCATCACCATCATCCTCCTCCTTTTCATCCTCCTCCTCAACATCCTCCTCCTCATCGTTATCATCATTTCCTTTCCCCTTTTCTTCTTCCCTTCGGCCCCAATTTGATAATTGGGAAGGGACTATACTAAAGAGGTGTTCACTCGCTGAAGTACTCCGGGGCTGGGGATGAATTTCATTGGCTTGTAACACAGACACTGAGATGCATCTAACAGCAAAACCAGCTCTTCTGTACATTTTGAGTTTCATAACTTTTTACTTCTGTGTTTTGTTCAGGTTTGCAAAGGCAATATTATAGAGGTTTCTGAAATTACAAAAAAAAAAAATGCTTATGCTCATGAGACCTGATTGTGGAGAGAAACTTGACAGTTTAAAAGAACATCACATCCAGCATATCTCCATTATAAATAGAGGGGAGTAATTTATTTTATTCTAGGCTTTTAATTAGCACTTACTTCACTTTATGCTATCTGTGAAATGACATGTGAACTGGAAACAACCAGGGTTTATTCCTGTTGCCTGTTGGAGTAGATTTCAGGTTGTAAAGTGAGCCTGCAGGTTTGCCCAGTCATGAGAGAAGAGAGATACAGGCTTGCTGGAAAAGCCTGGCCTCCCAGGGCCTGCTCCTGCTGCTCCATGGAAACCCTTCCTTTCTGCATACATCTCCAGCATAACCTGGGCTTGATTCTTCTCCCCATCCCCTCTTTGCTCTGCCATGTAAGGCATCACTCTTCTTGAAACACCCAAAACACCCGTAGCATTTTATTCTTGTCTCCTTTGTTCCACTTCTGACTTCTTTTTGTTTGTTTGGTTGGTTGGTTGGTTTTGTTTTGTTTTGTGGTCCCATTTCTCTTGAAAGTTAAAATGGTTTATATTTTTTAAAAATTAATATTTTTTTAAAAAAGAAAAAAATTAACAGACATCAATAAATAAAATAAACTGAAAATGCTGATGATTTGTGTTTTCAAAGTGCATGCTACAGAAGCCATTGTTTTTACCTCTAACAAACACTTGATTTGATTCATAATTTCATGTGAAGGGTGTGTATGTGTGTGTTTAGGTATCTACTTTTATAAAACAGAACAGTGCAGCATCTTACAGGAATAAACTCCACAGAAATCCAAACATTAATTTTATTTAATGTTAACTTAACACTTGCTGATATTTAATGCCAGGCATGAAAAATGTTAGAGGAGGATCTCTGTCTCTCTGTCTCCCTTTCTTTCTGTCTCTCTCTCTCTCTCTCTCTCTGTGTGTGTGTGTGTGTGTGTGTGTGTGTGTGTGTATGTGTGTCCGTGTACACAGGTGGAACCCTGAGGACAACCTCAACTCTTATTCCTCAGGGGACCATCTTCCTTTTTTAATTATAAGTTTTATTTATTTTTATTTTATATATATATATGTATATTTGTCTGCATATATGTACATAAACCATGTATGTGCCTGTAGTGGCTAGAAAAGAGGGTCAGATCTCCTGGAATTAGAGTTATGGACAGTTTTGACCTACTATGTGAGTGCAGAGCACCTAACCTGAATTCTTTAGAAGAGTTGCCAGTGTCCTAAGGTGCTGAACCATCTTTCTAGCCCTGTTTTGCTTTTTAAACCAGACCTCTCACCAGCCTGGTACACACGGAATACCCTAAACTGGCTGATCAGCAAATTCCAGGGCTCTGCCCATCTCTGCTTCTCCAGATCAGGATCACAGGCTGCTGCATCACTCCTGGATTTTTTTTTTTAGGTGGGTTCTGGGGGGGTGGGGGGATGGGAAGCTTCCTGTTTGCAAGGAAAGCACTTTACCAACTAAGCTATCTCCATAGCCTCAGGGTCATCTTCTTATCATCAAAAAAAAAAAAAAAAAAAAAAAGTGCTAAAAAACAACAGACTAGCATTATATTTAAAACTGAAAAGAGTTTTAAGAACCAAAGTAGGATTCTGTAGATGCTGACATTCACATATATTATTTTCCCTTGGTCAGGAAAACATAGCAGAGGTAGAGTTCATCGATAGGAACTGTGTTTTAAATTATGGATAACAAGGCTTTCTATCTACTCCCTGCCGAACCCAAGGAAAGGCTGTTAGAACTGACCTAAATTAGACAGGAGAAACAAAACTTAGTAGCTTCTCTGTATGTTATTGATGCTCAAGTCATTATAAAGTAGAAGAAAGGATTGTAGTGTAGGTGGCAATGAAAACAACCCCCCCAGGAGGCTAAAGGAAACCATAAGGCTTTACTAAAAAATAAGCAGATTTTTCATAGGAAAATATTAATATGTGAAAAGCATGTAAATTGTCCCAAATCAGTGTCCTGGCTCATCTCTTTTGTTTGTTTGTTTGTTTGTTTGTTTGTTTGTTTGTTTTTTCAATGCAGTTTATTCAGGAACCTTGAACAATCATCTGACCCTGGGGAAAGCCAGCCCACAGCTTAAATAGCCTCTGGGTAGCCAACCCCAGCGTGCCATGTGGGCAATGCAGATAGGTCCACATACATGGAAGCAAGCCAGATTCTCAGCCTTAGCCAAATGTGGAGTTGTTTGTGACAGAGAGCACTCACCATCGGGAAGGTGGAAGGCGGAAACCAGCTCCATCTTTAAGGCATAGCATTCCGCAGCTCTCTACAGTTCCCCTTTTTGTTTTAGACACCTCAGGCAAGAGTAGAGGTCTGATCTCTGATATTAGAAATAAATTGGGACTTTGTACTGATGTTCATTTAGGTGTCATCCACCCAAAGAGCATCAGACCCATCCAATACCTTTTTCTCAGAGGCGGGACCTGGGGCATCAACCCGCATGCAATCAGACATGCTCTTCTCTGGGTCCAAAGCGGCTGACCCTGAGTGCAGTCTGGCTCATCTCTTATCCTGGAGTATCAATGGGAATTAGTGTAGAAATGTCACAGAATGAAGAGGTCATTGGAAAGAAAAAGGCCAAAATTGACAATGAATAAAGGAATGACAATGACAAATTTTCATTGACAAAAATGACAATTGAAAAATGAAAAATTGACAATGGATAAAGAATACCAGCAAAAAAATCAATAAAAAATATTGCATTAAACACCACTCCTTCAAGCCCATGGGGGTTTTATTATAGCAGAACACCTGAGGCCAGGTAAGTTACAAAGAACAGATGCATTTCTTCTTACAGTTCTAGCATCTGTAAAGTTCAGAGTCAAAGGGCCACCCCTGGTACAGGCTTCCTGGAGACCTCATAGATTAGAAAGTAGAAGTGGCCAAAGAGCTGCATGGGAAAACTAGTGTGTGTGTGTGAAGGAACTGAGCTCAGCATGTCCCAGGAGCCCACAAAGATGATTACTTGGCTCCCTGGTAATAGCATGAGTCAGAAATCACCTCTAAAAGGCCTCACCTTGGGAAATTATTGCATTGTGGATCCAGTTTCCAACAAGTCACCTTTGGAGACACAGCCAAACCATAGACCTTTTGCCCAGATTCACAATATGTAATTTTTAGCTGTCTGTTTGCCACAGTTAGAATTTGTACAAACACACACACACACACACACACACACACACACACACACAAACACCTGGTATTTGGACTGTGAAAAATAAGTTTCTTATGGTGAGCAGGAAAAAATATGTGAAGAAAGAATAAGATTAAAAATGAATTTAAAAATGAGCATCTCAGAGGCTGAGAGTGCAGCCCAGTGTTGCTGAAGACAAATGACCCTATGTGAAGACACATAGACCCTCCACGAAAGGAAACAAACTAACAGAGACCTTCAAGTTGGACTTGGCTCTGGTCTCTTATCTGAGGGGATGAATTCACCTGGCAATTGCCATCCCAAAAGGCCTTGAGGAGGAAGGGGGGAGGGAGAAGGTAGCAAAGACTGTATCTCTGTGTCCAGTTGCAACTTGTGCTAGCCAATAGAGGTTAGAAAGATGCTCTCTGCATCCTCGGGATCAGAATTTCTACTCAGGGCCCTTCTTTTGACAAATGTATACCACTCTCACTTCTGGACTGCCAGACCTCAGTGCTTTTGCCTTGGCTTGCCTAAAATCCATGGTTATATACTTGAGCAGCCATGATTTAGGACTTGTGGCTTCTTATGAAAGTAAAAGTAGAAAACAATAAAATTAATAGATTCCAGTTCCCAAGGAGGCTGTTTGTGTGAATATTGTGATCATGATCTGTCTAAAAAGTTAATCAAATTTTATAGTGACTCCAGAAAGAAGTACTGTCAAGCCCTCCTTCCCGTGGTCACAGAGATGTCAGCTGCTTCAAATCTCCAGACTTGGAACTGTGGGAGCTGTGGCTGTTTTGCTTGCTTGTTTCTTCCAGAGCAGCAGACATCCTTCTAGGATCTTGTAGAGCATACCATGGCCTCCAAAGTCTGAGTTGTAAAAGTTACATTAACATGGAAGAGAATATAGAAAAAAATAGAGTTTAAGCCAAAGCCTGAAGGTTCAAATAGATTTAAAAAGAAAACAAAGCAAATACCCAGAACACTAAACCTACAGAAATAATACTGAAATGATGATAAATACTAATTTGCAAAGTTTTTAAAACTAAAAATGCAGACCACGAAAAGCAAGAAGCGTGCTGTGCTCTTTGTGAAAGTTCTTGGCACTCTGGAAGTTCTGTTCCCTTGGGCCCGCAGGTCCCCAGTGCTTGGAGGAGCAGCAGGTGAGGAGGCTCTAGAATGCCTTTTAATTCCTTAGGCTACAGCCTCAAAGGGTAGAGAACTGTTTTATGGGTGGGATAGAAGATTTTACTTTTTAAAAGGTTGTTATCTATTAAATGTTCTCTAAAAGGTAGAGAATTCCCTGAGGTCAACACTAGGCATCACTTATCTCTGCTGAGACTTTAAACATTTGCAGTTGTAAATGAGAGACCAGTGACACAGAGAAAGGGGAGGCAGACAACTGATGGGGACAGTCACTTGTTAACTGTGCAGTGCTATCATTCAGTTTCCAGCTCTCCTTTATTGTCCTGTGCTCCTTACGGACTGACTATAAACTCCTTGAAGACTTGACTCCCAGTGAATTCATTTCCCACCCTCACTGATAGTGGTTCATGCACAATTTAACATCCAGTAAGCAGTTGTTGCAGCTATAGAGTAGTTTTCTGTTTGTTTCATGATCATTTATAAATGAATGAGTAAAAGAAATAAAAAGGAAAAAAATGATACATGGCTGGTCCCGGGTTTCAGCACCAGATGAACGAGAGAGAGATTGGGGGGGGGGGGGGGTGGGAAGAAAGGAAAGCAAACATTATGGCTCCTAGGTACAGTGGAGGAGAAAGGGAAAAAGTCGTTAGAGTCAGGGGACATCCGGGAGAGTCCTGAGTGGTCATGACCAGAGTGAGCTGTGCCATGTGGGGAGAAGGGGGAGGGGAGAAGGGAGAGAAGAGAGGGGAGCCAGGTACAGTATCCAGGAAGCCCAAAGGTACAGAGAGAGCAGGTAGCTGAAATGGGTGGATCATACAGGGAAGGGCAGGCCAGACCCCTGGGCTGGAGACTGCAGGATAAGGGGCAGAGCATACCATCCAGGAAGACACTTTAATAGGTAGGGACTGAAGGATGCTGGGAGAACCTGTCAGCCAGGTCTGCTCTGATGTGTTAAGTAGGAACCTCAGCCATTTGTCCCAGGTTTGAAACCTAACAGAAACCTAACAAAAACCACATCACTATTTTTCTTTCCTAAACTTTCCATCTTCCATATGATCTCTCAAACACTGTTTTTTTCCCCAACCTAGCTGGCATTGGGGTAGCTAAAGGCATCCAGTCATCCCTGTCCTCCTCAGAGTAGTCTGGCCTTTGGGTCACATGGGAATCAGAAAATGTCAACACTGCAATGTGTCCTCCCTTAAGGGCAAACATGATATATTATTTAATCTTGTATTTCAGAATATAGAGTGGTGTCACTCCCAATCTGTTATGTCTCCAACTCTCTCTACTCGCTCTAGACAGTCCTGAGCTTGCTTTAAAAACAAATAAATAAAAAAACCCAAAAAAAACAAACAAACAAGAAAAACCCCTCAGATTTTAGCAACAAGATTTCTCTATGATTAAGGGGCAGAGCTCCAGGAAACTTTTGGAGCACTAGTGAAAAACAGAATTTCTCCATAGAAGCCCTCATCTCCAGCAAGGTGCATGAACAGCTGTCTAGAAGCAGGGAGTCTTGTGCAAGGGTGGCTGCGAGCCAAGAAAGTCGGGGTTATCTGATCTAGTAACTTGTAGGTCAGCACAACTACAGGTCTGTCTCTTTCCGTGAACTTGCTCCTGGCTTCTCAGAGAGGATTTCTGACTGGGTGTGGAGGACTAGGACAGGGTAGAGCAGAGATCAAGAAGCACTTGAGCCTATGTGACTTCCCTTAATTTGGTTTTCCAAGGGTTTGGGCCACAAGAACAGACTGCAGCTGTGGCCTGAGCATCTTTAGAAGTGTGAATCATATTTTTCCTTCTGAATAAGCTATTTTGAGCTTTATAATTGCATATCCCCATGTTTTTTTGTTTTTTGTTTTTTTGTTTTTTTTCATACAGTGAGTAAGAAGGATGACTTGCATCTTTTTAAAATGGAAGTCTGGCTTCTTTGCTCTTCTGTCTTATATAACCTAGTCTATTGATTCCTGACCTTGACGGTGTGTCAGATGCATCTGGGGAACTTAAAGTTCTTCAAAGAAACCTAGAGGCTGGTGTGTCCAACACCCTCTCCGGATGATTCCTGGGTCCAGGACAGGGGCCAGTCAAGTTTGTACCACTTTCCTGTGGTGATTTGGACTGTGCTTACATGTGAATTTCCACAGGGTGCACAGCTTTTGAGAGGCACTGGCAAAGACCTTCATTCTATGTATAGCTCACCACTGACCAGCTCTGGACAGGCCTTAGTATGGCCTTCATCATCCTCCATCATCAAGTATTACACATGCGCAGGTTCCTTCCAGCTTTAAAGCCGCTGTGAAATGGTGACTTATTTTTAATTTCACTAATATGGTTATCGTAACAACTAGATTAGTAATCCTAGGAATTTTCCAGCATCTGTTCTTTTATGGTGAGTGCATTGGCTACCTTTTTATCGTGACAGATATATGAGAGGACAGCTTAAAGGAGGTTCCAGAGATTCAGTGGGGACCACTCTAAGTATCACTGTGGTGGGAACACATGGCACAGGGCAGTTTGTACCTCTGGACAGGAAACAGAAAGAAAAGGTCCAGGGCAAGATGCTGCTTCCAACCAGAACCCCTTTGCTGTCTAGAACCTCTTGAAACATGATCAGGAGACGTAAGTGTTCAACACACTAACCTATAGGATGTCTTATATTTTAACCATAAAAGACTTTTGATTTATTTGTTGGCTGGTGGATGGGTTGCAGTGTTGAACATTGGATCCAAGACAGCATGCATGCTAGGTAAGTGCTCTGCCCGTGTGGCCCATCTCCACCCTATCACCATCTGCTCTAGACAATGTTTCTTGCCTAGGCTGGCTACTTGAAGAGAATAAAGGGAGTACTTTGATTAGAAGGGATATGGGTTAGATTTAGTGATCTAGCAGTATAGGCCAAAGGAGTTCTTCCCAGGCCATTTTGATTCCCTTGCTGTTTGGACAGAGAATTAAATAAATGGTGGCTTTCTCACTCTGAAAATTTTCCTTGTTGGAAATATAAATTTCATATCACTTTTATGAAATACTTGGACCAGAAGTGTTGTGGATTTAGGATATTTTTAGATCTTGATATACTTGCATATCTATAAGTAGATAAGGAAATATCTTAGAAATGGGACCCAAGTATAATAAATACAAAATCGTTCATGTTATACATTACATATTCCTCACATACTTGAATGAAATTTCATGTAATACTCTTAATAATTTTATTCATAAAATTATTGTAGAATTTTCCACTGTGATCCTGACACAGTTGACCAACAAGTTTTGAGAGCTGGGCATGGTGTTACACATTTCTGTTTCAATTTTCCTGCTGGCAAGACTCATGTGAGAGTAAGTAAGCTTTAGTTTCACAGTGCCTTCCTGCTCCCCTTTGTTTGTGTGCTGGGGATTGAACCTAGGGCCCTGCTAGTGTGTGTTGTCCACTGAAGAACACCCCAGCCTGTTCCTTTGTCCCCGGGTATTCTCACATTTAGGCATCCAGTAGATTGGGTCTTGGAAGCTTTTGGCTGGGCAGGGAATCAGCCTAGGCTGCCTATGGGGATATTTTCTAAAACATAAAGGCATAGGAAAGACTAATAGAAAGAGGTGATGAGATTGAGTACAGATGAGGGCTGCCCTGTGTGCCCAAAGGCCCCTGTGAGGAGAGTGTGTGGAGCAAGCTCTTAGCCACTGCTACACCAATTTGACATTGCTGGTTCTTGAAAAACACAGGCTGTCTTCTCGTGATTGGTTTTTGCTCTATGTTTTAAAATAATGTTGGTTTCTAAACAATGTGATAGAACCACGAAACAAAGCAGGTACAACGATGACTGTTTAAAGGAGAGTAGTTGCATGGCAAGCACAAACAAACAAATCAGGTTAATGTGGAAGACTATTGCCATCAAGCAGGATTGGAAAGTTCTGAATATATTTATATGCTCATAAACAGATTAAGCAGAGAATAGAAAAGGGGGCCTGACAGCGAAGGAAACCTGTGTCTCCATAGCTCATCTTCTCTTCCCCTTTTTTAAATACTGAAAAGCAGGAAAGGGGAAGGGAAAGGGAGAGGGAGAGGAGGAGGAGAGGGAAAAGGGGAGGGGAGAGGGGGGAGAAAGAGGCTGAGACTTATTCAGTGTGGCCTTATTGGAAAGAGGGACAAAATGATCCAGAGACTACCCCGAGTCTGTCTTAATGATTCCTGACATGATTGTGAAGTATAAATGAGAAGCAAGAGATGTGTCTAGTTAAACAATACTGCAAGATGTGGTCTCCTGCCCACCACTGCCTCTGTGTCAAGACTGTCCTTAATGGTTAGTCTCCAGGATACATGCTCTAGGACTTCAGCCTTTTCCTCTCCCAGGAGGAGATTCCTGGGCAGAGCTGAAATTCTACTGTTTCAAGAGGCAAACAGCGAAAGAGGTAGCACATTGTCCCTTTAGGATATGACATGTTCATTCCTGCCTGACAGCCTGGTTACGTTTCCCCTTTCTTTAACACCTCAATCTTGTGAAATATGTTAGTGTCTGAAACAAATATAAACAGAATCTAAGTAGGAACATGTTCCACTAGTGTCAGGTCACTCTACATAGTGAACCATTTCTCTATAATCTCTTGTATTTCAGCTACTTTTGGAAGGAAGGGCTGCTACATCAACTGCATCTTCTTGATTCCAGACAGGTTCTCCACCTAAAGGAAGTTGAGCTTAGCCTCAAACGTATGATCCTTCTGTATCATTGTCTCAAGTGCTGGGTGTAGAGGACGCACTGCCTTGCCCAGCTAACTAGCCACACATAGTTCTATCTTTGCACTTCTCTTTAGTGATTCCCACAGAGAAATGTCTGTGGTGTGTTCTGAACCAGACAGTATATATTCTTAGCATGTTTTTAAATTCCAGACTAACCAATACTTATTTCTGAAAAAAATCTTAAAATGCAGAGAAACAATACTAAGAGCTAAGCATTATTCTGCCATCAAGATAAAATCATCTTTCTTTTCAAACCTTTTTTGGTTTTTCGAATAAGATTAAACTGTGCTATTTTTGTGTGTGTGTGTTAATTTTATTTTTCTTTATTAATTACATTTTATTCACTTTGTATCCCCTCTGTGGTTCCCTCCCCCCTCCCGTCCCAATCCCTCCTTTCCTCCACCATCTGCATGCATGCCCCTCCCCAAGTCCACTAATAGGGGAGGTCTTCTTTTCCTTCTATGCATGGAGATAACCTAAGACCCCTGCACAGATGTAGCCCATGGCAGTTCAGTATCCAAGTGGGTTCCATTGTAATAGGAACAGGGACTGTCTCTGAAACTGTACTATTTTTATATTATAGTCTTTATATTTAATATATTAGGCCTGTTTTTTCCACAACAATAAAAAATATAATGATACCAATATTTCGTGGTTGGATCTACTGTAATTAATTGACTAGACTCCTTTTTTTATCAGGATATTTAGGGATGTTTCCATTTTCATTGAGATATAGTTTTGTGGTAAACATCCTCCTCTGGTTATTTTCATCTGGTTATTTACCAGAGACTAATTTACAGAAGACAAAACCATTGTTAAATGGCCTTATTCTTTAAATCTCTTTTATTGTTTAATACAATTTATTCCTAGAATTGGAGCAGGGTTCCTCCTCTGCCGAGCAGGCCTCTGGATCTAGTCACAGTTTTGATACAGGATTTAAACCACTGATAAAATGGTCAGTGGGGATAGGTCTCATTGTGGTGATGACAATGAGATGGAGATCACTTGTAGTAAGATACTAAGATGGAAGGTGAATGAAAAATAGATACCAACAGAGATTGACGTCTGTGGACATGGTAGAGACCTGTATGTGCCTCGAGCTGTAGCCATGTCATAACTTTGCCGTGTGCTAGATGCTTTGGCATTTGTGAGACCTTTTCTCTGTGAGGCATTATTAAGCTTTGCTTTTTATGGCTGGACTGTTGTAAAGGATATATCCCGGGCTGAGTTCATTATTATATATGTGTTGTTATTATTGTTTTCCTTTTGACTTAAAATTAATTAACATTAAACTATATTAAGGGACCTCTTCAAAGGTTATAGACCTTGATTAGACAGCGCCTTATAGCATAAGAAATACGACTCATGGCATTAAAAGTATGGACAGTGATTGAAGCAGCTGATAGTCAATAGAATGTCCCAGTCACATGAAATTACAATAGACAATAGCATCAGATGCACAGCCAGTGCTCAGCAGACTCTTGATTCTTGCTGTCATCCCAACGGAAGCAGCTTTAGGAATCTGGCTGGCTAAGGGCGGCCTAACATTTTCTGGGTGATGTTTGTTGGGGACAGGCTAGCATCAGGATGGTACCTGCCACTAGCAACCAGGTAAAGCCAGACATCAGCAGTTGGGGCCAGCTCTGCTGCTGGTGGTAGTGGCGGTGGTTGGTATGGTTATGGTGTGGTGCTGATGGTAGTGGTGATGATGGTGGAGATTGTGCGGTAGGGGATAGTGATGATGGTAATTCTAACCATTAAGTTTGGGTCTTTGTTCTCTTCGCTTGAGACTGGGGCCCAAGATTCTTTGCTGCTTCAAGTTCTAAGGAAAAGTTAAAATCTAAGTTAGAAAGAAAGTGGGATTTTCAAGTGTTGAAGCATATGCACACACACACACACACACACACACACCCCAGTGTCACAGTAAGTTCAATTTTCTACACAGTGACCTCTTTTGCTTTTCCCTCAGCATGCTGCTCATTGTCTCTTTGCTGCTATGAGGTGAGATGGGGCCCTTTGTTGGACTTTTTTATTTTGCCAGATCCAGTTCCAAAGGTTGTCTGGATTTAGACTTAGGTAGTAACATATTTTCTATCATTTTTGAATATTCCTCTTGAGTCATGACCTTGAATCATTTGATTTCTGACTTTGAATAGTTTATGAGATATGCTTTTGGGTATTTTTTTTTTAATCTCAAGAAAGAAGAAAAAGCAGTATCTGGAAAGAGGCAGTCAGGTGGATTGCTCTTTATAAGAAATTGTGAATAGTGACTCATGGGGTGCGGTGGGTGACAAAGGAAATCACTTTAGTGGATTCTGAGTAGTGTTTTTTAAAAGATGAAGTAAACTCATTGTTAGAGTGTGTGCAAGCAGCCATGGCAAGCGTTTCATTAAATCAGCTTTACATCATCTGCACATGTACTAACATGTGTATAGAATGTTTTGTTCTGTAAGTCACAGCTGAAAAGTTTTAGAAGTTTCCCCAACCCTAACCCATTGCAAGCAAATCAACTTGAAATTACACAGTATAGGACAGTGTCTGCTCCCAACATATTTATGTCTTTTTTTTTTTTTAAGTTCAAACGCATCATTTTCCATCAGAGTTGATCTTTGGGAGTGGGTTACTTTCTGCAGTGTAATCCAGTGATGCTGGCTGTCATCACAGCTGTCTGCTTACCGGTCTCTGGGCCTCTGAGTGACAGCTTTGATTCCCAAGGTCACCCCCTCTTGGAAAGAACTTCTAGATTAGAAAATAAAATCTGTTCACGTGACATTCCCCGCGTGTACTTTGGAGGGAACCACAGGATGTATCTTTGAATAATTGGGCAATGTGTCCATTCTTTGGGCTGCAGTCATCCTACAGAAACTTGACTTTAAAACGGCTTTTGTGCTTCTCATTTATTTCACCATTTTATATGAGAGTATTCTGTTTCATATATTTCAAAACGAAAAGCCGTGACTTAAAAGCCTCATACCTAAACCCAGGCAGAAATGTCTGCTTAAGTGATAAATACCCATTCTCCTCTGAACTCTTTCACACACAGTCGAGGGAATGGGAGTAAGCGGGGCATGAGAAAGCAATTTCAAGGTCCCCAGAAATAAGGAAATTGTTGAATAGCCATTCAGTCCTACTCAAGGCAGGTCTGTGAAGGGACCCCCTATGGCCCCGGGCCCTGAACAACTCTATAACCTGGCCTCTGTTTGCTTTTCCATATTAACTTTCTAAAACGACTTTTAGAAAAGCAAAACCAAAGTCCAAATTCAGTTTCTGTTTTGTTTAGCCAGCTGCTCCCATTTGCAACTCCCTGAGCAAGTCATATCACTGTGTGCCTGCCTTCGTCCCTTTTTCTCCCTAGCTGTGTATAATGGAATATTGCCCATTCTCTGTGGCCTGGGCTCATGCTTTCTCCTGTCACAAAGCCTTCAGCAGGCGTCGCTGAAATCATTGCACTTGTGTTGGGCAACTGCCGCTACCACCCAGTGGGGACTAGCATAGGCATTGTGATGGGTTCCCTTCCCCTCCCATGCTCTTTGTATTTGTACTTGCGTAGATCTTACTATATTCATGCATTTACATCTACATGTATATATAAAACATGGGACCACACTGCCTCTGTAGTTGTTCAGCATTTCCTCTTTTTTTTTTTTTTTTTTTTTTTTTTTTTATACTCAGAATTATTACATCAGTAACTTCCTTCAGGGAAATAATCTTAATGTGCAGGCAGCATTCCAGTGTATAGATATATCATAATTTATCTTTAACAGATGTATGCTTTTCTCTATTGAGGTTATATCTTATTACAAAAACCTCCTAGATTTACCGCCAGAATGAATTCAGAGAATTCCTCTTCTGTCCTTTACTTGGAATAGATTTCTAGAATTGAATTTGCTACCCAGCAGATAGATGTCTCTATCCTTAATAGATCTACTATGCTGCTGCACTCTCAAAAGCATCCCGCGTGTATCTGGAGATGGGAGGCAGCGCCTATTTCACCATATTGAGGGTAATCATAAAAAGCACAGCAGAATACCCAACCTCCTTTATCAATCCCGAGTTCATATTGCAAAGAATACAACATTGAACTGTATGAGAAATAACATTTTTAAGTATGTGTTGGCCAGTTTTTCTTTGAAAATGGTTGATTCTGTTCTAACTACATGACCGTGGCACATGCCTTACACTTCGTAAATAATAAAACCCAGCAGTATTTCTCCATTCTAAGCTGCAATTACTCTGAGAGCTACAAAGGTTGCTTCTTTAAAATAATTTGATGCGTGAGTGATGCTTGTTTGGAACACCTGCAGAGCATCAATTTTACTTAAATATTTCAGTGTGTTCTGAAACGCTAAAACCCAGGAGCTATGTTGAATGGAATTCTCCTAAGAACTCAAGATGTAAGAGATCGTTCCTTGTTACCTTGGATAACAGTACTGGGGGAAAGGTGGTCCAGTCAGCTGCTTCTGCAGCTTTTTTACTGCCTGTAACTGATTCTTGAGAAATTGGGTCCTTCTTGGAGTACCTATTCTCATTAATAAAACAGTTTAAGGATAGACTCAAATGGAAGTTTGAGGATAGTGTTATTAGCGTTGGAAAGAAAACCTTCCAGTGAAGGCCAGCTGCTGATGCAGCAACTGCTGAGAGGAAGAGAATGATGGAGAGAAGGAAGAAGAAGCATGGCGTTTGCATTAAGCTGACGTGGTGTCATCTATATCTCATGAAGTGAATAATTATTCTACTGGTCTCTTTAGCATGGCTTACGATGAACCTACTTATTTAAGGGGTGGTCATTAGAATGTCTGGTTTCTCCTGAGGTCAGAAATTCTCTTCGCTGGGCCAAGAGTTTTTCCATACTGGACCGTTAGTGTACTCTTATTAGGCATGGTGGGGATATCACCAGGCACAGGAGCTGGTGTGCCCACTCAGGCGTCCTCTCTGATCCCTCCAGCTAACAAGAGGCATCATGGGAACCTGCTTCCATGTTTTCTCTAACCCTGATTACCAACTCGCTCCAAAGAGACCGTCAGATTTGACTTTGGAAATTAAGTTTTCATCACATGTTCATTGGATTGGACATCAGATCACAGCAGAGTCCTTTGTACAAAGCCCCTGCTGTGCCATTTCAGACACTTAACACTTCTCTTTATTGAAGTGCATATTGAGTAGTTTGGTTGGCATTTAACATTTAAAATGTCTGCTTCTTTTTATTACTGATATATCTTATGACATTGGAAAATATTTTGAATTACGAAGGATATTTAAAATGAAGAGTGCCCTTCCTCACTGATGTTTCTTCTTGAGTTGCAATGACTAGTTGATGGGATCTGCTATGTCTTTTTTTTTATTCCATGTACAATAGCACTTCATGTGCAATATAGCACACAGGTGTATGTGCATGTGAGTGTGTGTAATATTATAAGGTTGTTATTTTTAATGGCTGGATAATATTCTAGTTGAATATATGTCCTAAAGTGTTTGAAATGTGAATGCAAAGTTTTACCTTCAAAGAATTTTGTTTACTATATCTGGAGATATGAAAGGGCTTGGGAGGTGATCCTTTAAGGCAATGTAAGTAGAGATACTATGATAGAATACCTTGGTTTTGGTGTTTATTTGCTTGCTTTTTAAGTTACACCAAAGAAAAGACACTGTTACCAACTTTATTTGAACCAATTAAATTGGCTAACTGCATATCTGGGGGAATCACTCTCAAAGCATCTAGAACCTATTCTCTTCTTGAACCTTCTCACCCAAGACTCTAAAACACTTTTTTCATGCTCGTATTTTCCCCCTTGGATATAGAGACAAACTTTGGAGAAATCTGGGTTTTGTTTGACTTTTTTGTGTTTTTCCCTAATATTGCAGTATGGTAAAGAATGGCCCAAGATATCAAGGTGTTTTTTTGGAATGAGGGTTTGCCCTTTATTGTCTCTCACTATCCATATTGTTACAATCCTGTAGTGTGTGTATGTGGGGGGGGAGCACATGTTTCTGCTTTTCTCATTCTTACTAAGGCTGCATTCCAGCCGCTGAGGGTGTGAAGCACTGGCCAGTGAGCATTAAGTTTCACTTTTTTATTCTCCGTTTTAATGACACTTTTTTGAAGTATACTTCAGTACAGTAAAATTTGCCACTTTTCAGGGTGCATTTTTTTCTTAGTTTTCATCAATGTGTACCAGTGTACACCCGCTCTCGAGATTAGGTTTACACTTTCCCTTTCCCTCAAAGTGTCCTCTTGGTAGTATTTTGCCCATCTAACTTGTAGTTCTCAGCCCAGAGAAGATCACAGGACACAGTGGCATTGACTCTAACCTCATCAATTCAGCTTTTCAGGACTACACATCTGGTTCTTAAGGTGACTGTGCCCTGTTCTGTGTATTGTGTAAAAAGGACTGTGCCAGCAGGGAAAACATTTCCCAGGTGGAAGCCCCCCTGGCCTAGATTTCCCATCTATAGTTACTACACACGGTGGGCCAAGACCTCTCCCAGACCACTGAGCACAGCTGCTGCTCATCATTCGGAAACTGCCAATCACCATTCACTAGGACTAGTCCTGGCCACATATAGATAAGAAAGGACAGCTGAGGAAGACAAAGCGTCAGAGAGGAGCACGCAAGGAATCAGGATTGGTAAGCCTTCCTTAATTTGTGTTTGCTTCTAATATATAGGTATTGTCTCAAATAAACCCACGACACCGAGCATAACGCATCCTCAGAGGCTGTGGATTTAGGTAGAAATTAAAAGTGTAATTTTCTTACACAGCTAGCCAAGCTGACAAGTCCTGTTTTAGGTCCCAGCCCCGTGGTGCAAGGGAAGAAGAAATCAAGGAAAGCCCATCTTCACATGGTGTTTCCTCGGCCTGCCACATCCCCCTTGCCACACTCCTTTAGCATGGGAAGGCTGGTGAGAAGCTGCCGGTGAGATGACGTTAGCAGGCAGGCTGCCTGATCTCAGCTGGTGCCAGGGCAGGATGGCCAGAGGACAGAAAGCAACAAAATTATAGTCTCCTTGTTTACATGGCCCCCAGTTGCTGTCTTCTCATCTCCTACAGGAATATCTTCCATGTCTAGTAGAAAAAAAGAAAATTGATTTATTTTAAGCTTGACGTTTAGCCAGATGGGAAGATGGGAACTCGCTTAAGTTTCACTGGAATATATTTGATTTTCTCCCTCTGTCACCATCCTGTGGTAAATTCCCTCTGACAGCTGATAAAATTCACATTTTTTTAGTGAATCGAGGATTTAGATATAAATATGCAGAGTGAGCACACAAATTGACTCGTGTTCTCAAAGTTAAAAGCACGCACGGGATGGGGGTTAGATTTTGGAGCAATGTCACGTAAGAAAATTTCAAGTTATTCGAGTAAGAGGGAACAAAATAGACGAAACTAACACAAAATTAGATCCCGGAACTCTTCCAGTTCATGAGTTTCTGCAGTCTGTGGGAATGTTCTCCCAGAGTTGATTACTAAGTCTTGAGACCCATTTTCTCATTAACTGTTAGTATAAAATTGGAGATGGACTCCATTTCCAATGATTTTCCGCAAACATTCAACTAAAAATGATACAAGTTTAAAATTGGGTGTGTTATGAAATGTGAGGCTCCAGAGTTTCGCTCCTGGTGGTGACTCATTCCTGGCGCAGATTGAGAATGCCTCTTCTGCAGGATTCCTTCACTGCATACTTGTAGCTGCTGTATGGCCCTGCTCTTGGTTCTGCTGAGTCTAGACTTTTATGCTGACCGGAGGTGAAGGAGCCTGGCAGTGATGGTGTGAGATCTGGTTTTGCTCTCGGTAGAGGGTGGGATTTCCAGTTCTCCTGGTTTGGATGTAGGGGCAGGTTCTTTTTCTTCACTACAGATCAATCTTAAGAACAGACTTGTTGTTGGATGCTGGTGAGGCGGGCGTTTATACGTATTCCTGTTGGTCTTTGGTAGACCCAGGGTAGGGAGAGGGAGGGGGGTCACCAGTTCAAAGCAATTACGGGTGAGGCACTGGGATAGCTCCATGTGGTACGAAAACTGGCAGTGGATCATGATGCGGCTGCTTGGGCGGCAGCAGCTACAATGGTAGAGAAGGGAAAGATTCTTGCTATCCCAGGCTACCTGTGAAGTCACTGCATGGCTGCTGGAGTCCACAGCCCTGACTCATAGGACAGAATAGGCGTTTAGAGGCAAGTGATCCACCAATCATTATAAATAAAGTGGTTACCATGCTTACATTTCAGAAGTATGATTGTTACTCAATTCAAACTGTATTCTTCGTCCACTAACTTGTGTCCATCATCTTGAAGTCATACCTGGGTGACCATCTGATGATATCCCAGGGGCAAGAAGGACGTCTTGAAGGGCCAAGTCTTCTACAGGAGATTTCTGTAGCGACCCCTCCAGATAGCAGTGCTTGGTGGGAATTAGCACTGTTCTTTTGTAAAACCATCTAAGCACTCTTAGTTTTGTTACACCCAATAACGTGCCAGTATATTAATTCCAGACTTACATGCATCATGAAACTTTTGACCTTCTAAAAAGTTGATTTTCTTATTCATGGTTTACTCAGGCATGAGTTAAAGTGTATCTTCTCTATTGATGTGGGTCTCATAATTATGCTGAAAGGTACATTAAGAAGAAAGTGTGGATATGTTCTGGGAACTAATATTGGCAGCAAATGTCACTCATGACATTGTCACATGGTAGTTACTAATAATTTTTTACTAACACTATTCCAAGTTCTAAGCTTGCAGTGTCTTCCTCGAGAGGGTTCAAGAACTCTTCTTCAATTGACCCCTCTTACTGGCTAACATTATTTCAAGAGATAATAGAACTTGACTGTCGCTTGGGCTGCTAGAGTGATAGATAGCTGCCTGACCCATTGTCTGGCATGCAGCATTAATGCAGAGCCTACCTGTGGTAGAGCACCGCCTGCGACTTTCACACGTGTCATGCTGTCAGAGGGGACCTCATCAAGGCCACTCTGGTACTGCTGACCAGCACCAAAGCACTGTGTGGCCTGGGCCTGTTGCCCATTGGTCCTGCCCATTCTCTTAGTCCAGTATTTTCTCTTTGATATCCAAATGTGTATTTTTGAGGAATCTCTATAAGAGCTGAATTTGGGATTCTCATAACATCAAGCAGAATTTAAGTGTTTTACTTATGAAATGAGTAAAGCATGTATGGAGTTCATACTGCAACTTACACTCCTGAGATTTGTGAATGGATCTAGTGCCAGGGGAGCACACGGGAATGTGTTTACCAGGTGTATCTTCTTCAGTTCCAGGAACTCTTTTAACAGTCACAGTGATGATAACAGGAAAATTCAGTCTTAAAAAATAATATGCACTTTCAAGCTGTTCCAGACTTGCAGTTTCTATTTCTGGTTTATTAATTTTTGTGATTATATAGTTAATAAAGATAGCTCAGAGAGAAACAAAAATGGTTTAGTCTTTTAACAGTCTATGACTGTTATTGAAATTATCCATCTTTTGATATTTTTTTCTTCATAAGCAAAACTGTGTTGTTGTTGTTGTTGTTGTTTTTCTGGTCATGAAATGGGTACTTTATACAATTAAATAATTAGAAAATTGGCCACATGAAAGGGGACAAACAGCATCAGATAGCCATGATTTGCATCTCTTTCAACTTCTGCTGTGCCTCTGCTTTAGATACCCTCTTCATCATTGTACACAGCAGCTGATGGGCCTTTTGAAGGAGGAAGACTCACGCCCTGGAGTGCCGGCTGGCTGCTCTTCACGCTGATTACTTGCTGCCTTCTCAGCTGACAGCGTCTTAACACTGTCTGATGGATGCTCCCTTCCAAAGCGTCCTACCTCCCACATCCCTGTTGTGCTGCCCCCTCAGAGATGCTGGTTTTCGTGTGGTCTTCTTTAAATTCTGGCCAACTTTGTTTTCTAAATGCAGCTCGTGCAGCATGGTCTTTGTCCCTTAAGTTAACCAGATCCTTTGTTGCCAAGTCCTTTGGATTAATATCTTTGGAATCGGCAAAAAAAAAAAAAAAAAATAGACAAAACTCATGGTATATTATAGCATGGCTGCTTTTCTCATTTCTCAGCACAACCCCTGTCAAATTCAAGTTAATTTCCAAGTATCAAAACAAATCATAAACATAATGCTCCCCAATGCTTTTGGGTTCACCTTTCTCCATATCAATAACTCCTGAGGCACTGAAGTCCACTGGCCTGTAGCCTCCATGGTTTCTCTAGAAAATAGGCCTAGAAGGCTAAGGTGTTGGTTTCTGAGGGACACTTCAGTAGCTATAGCCAAGGGTCTGCATTTGTTTCTGAAGAGTCATTTTACACTGAGGAAAATTCATTTCTGCAGTCGAGATACTGTCCTTAAATTGTCAAATACTGGATTCAGAGGAGTAGGGCATGTTCATTTGTGTTGATGGTCATGCCACAGTGGCCTGCAGGCTGTCCTTTGCTCTTCTTTGTGCGCTTTTTTGTGGTTGGCTGTGTTTGAGGATTATAGAATATATTCTTCCAAGATGGCCTGAATATTTTTCAAGACTGGCAGTATTACTGTGCTTGTCTTCATCCTCCCATTGCCTAGGAGGGGTGTTTAGACTTCCTAGTAGATCCATATTCAGTTGGGAGGACTGAGAAGAAATGCCCATGACAGAGGAAACAAAACAGCATGCCTTGCTGGCAGTGCACCGAGGTCATGAAGTCAGCTAAAATTGTCTGGGAAGAATTTAGAGCAGGAAGCACAGAGATATACAATGCTGGCCTAAGGGAACCTTTCATAAAGGGCCTTGGAGAGGAGAGAGGGGAAGATCACACCAAGGCCTATTTGAGACAGAAGCCCCAGAGGCATGAACAGTTACTCTGGAGTCAGACTAGAAGAGGATTGACATATGTCCTGAAGGATGCCGGAGACCTGGGCAAGCACAATCCTCAAAGAGACAGAATGAAATGAGACTCCATTTTGGATAACCCAGACTGATGGAGGCACCTCTTTCCAAGATGGCAGCAATTCTTTCCCAAACGGCAGCCATGTAGGACTACAAAGAGAACCATCACTGTAAGGTTAACTAAGACGAAGGATTTGAATCCTGAGAGAATACTTGTTTTATTTTTATTTGTGATGTTACTTAAGTTTTTAAACTATTGAATTTTTGGCGAATTTGGTAGCCAGTTGAAAAATGTTTGGCAGCTTAAAATTTGCAGTAGTTGGAGGATTTATACCGTTGAAACTGTCCAACACACATAGTCATCAAAAGCTAGTCAATAAATACTGGTCAGAATACCGATGAGCACATTTCAAGGCCAGCAGACAGGGAGAGAGCCACATGACTCATGGTGTATGAGAGAGAGATGGTGCCAGTGGCCTGGCCCTGAGGATATGGAAGGAGACTGCACTGATGTGGCTCCTGAGAGGAAGAAGGATTTAAGAGAAGGGGGAAAAAATAAAAACTGTTAGCAGCCACAGCACGGAGGCAAGTAGAGTCATCATGTGCTCATGAATGAACAGTCAGATGGAGTGGTTTTCCCAAAACCCCACAGCTGTCAAAACACAGAGATAAGCTTTGAATACTGTGTTCAGAAGTCCCAGCCCTCATACCTACCATCAATGCTGCATCCCGGAGAATTTGCAGATTCTGCGGCAGGAAATCACCCTGGGTTCCCTGCTAAAGATTTTCTTTAAGAATGATGCAGCAACATCCCCTCAGGCTGTCTGAGAGAGGGAAATAAGAGATGACAGGAGAATGTATGTGTATGAGATAATGTTGAGGCATTTAGGGCATGGGCAGAGAGGTGGGACAAAGTTTCCTGGCAGTGCTGAGTGCCTTGGTGGTAGTTAGGATTCTTAAAGAATAAGAAGACAACAGGGGGAGAAGGAATGGGCTGCTCAGCTGCTCTGGCTCAGTGCAGAGAAAGCAGCCTAGAAGCTCCTCTAGTTAGGCTCTGACTGATCAAAGGAAATTTGAAAAGTTTAGAATTGAGGAAATCAGGAAGAAAAAGAGTAGTGATTGGTGTCAGAATTTGCACATTCTGAAAGCAGGAGGAGTTGGTTGAACTTGAACCTTTGATGAGGCCAAAGGACTACAGTTTTTGAAAGACTTGAATAAAGAGATAAGAGAGAAGGCCATCTTTCAAAACATGAGCATTGTAATCTATCAATTTTGGTGACAGTCCATTTTCCCATACTCCACATTCATTGTGTGTCTTAAAAGCAGTAAATGGAAAAAATCATTATTGAAGATGAGGTCAAAGACCATACAAATGGATTTTAAAATAGTCCAGGGTAAGGACAGAAATTTCAAGGAATAGAAAGCCTATGATCATAGATATTTTCTAGGATATTACTACTAAATAAAAAGTCATTTAAGTTCTTTATGTGATGCTGACTTTGCAAACAGCCTTTGCAATTCATTTTATATGTAAATTTGTTATCACTGTTAAAGAGAAAAAGTATTTGTATAAGTTGTGTTTAATACTAAAGTTCAAGATCTTTAGGTAGATATTATTTTGAAGATTTAGACTCCTTATTGAGCCTGAAAATGAGTCCATAGTGAGTCTGAAACTAGGCATAGTGAATAAATCCTAATTGGGTAGTGTTCATTAAGTTCAGTCACTTGCCAAAGGCTGCTTACTGATTAAAACAGTCTATAGCCCTGCGTGAGTAGTCCAATCGGACGTGGTTCAAGGTGAGCCTCATCAGTTTGAATGGCAATTATACAACTTTGACCTTCACGTAGCTTCCAGATCTCCATTTGTTTCCTCTCCTGTTCTTCCCCTGAACCTAAAAAGGAAAAATGTCTTTTCTAAGTCATAGTAAGTTACACCATGAGTGTCAGAACCCATTTCCTCCTTGGCTGCGTGAAGTAAATTCATGTCCCTTGCTTTGGTGTGCAGAGGAAATGCATCTGTTACTCCTTTTTTGATCCCTCTGCAAGGTCTGGGCTCTCACTCAGTACATCATTCCCTGGAGCTAGTGCCAGTCTGAGAAGACGTTTTTCTTCCTGAGAAATAGCCAGCAGGTGCACTGTGAATGCAAACACTGTGACCCTTGCATCTTCTCTCCAGGACAGTTTGCTGCTCAGTTCCTACAAAGCTTAACCTGACTGTAGCTTCCCACGTTGAGGAGTCCTGTTTCTGTATACTTTAAGTGGCATTCATTTTCAAAACTCAATTTACCAGGTCCAGGAGGCAAGCTACAATTGCTATGGAAACTGTACCGAGTTTCCTGGGTTTTGTACATGTAATAGATCAACGAGGATGCCATAGTGACAAAAATATTTTTTTTTCTATTCCTACCTTCATTTTCTTTTTCCTTTTTGGATAGATTATTGGTGAGGAATGTATTCACAGGCCAGTTTATGTGATATGTGTGTATTCATCCAGGTTGTTATTTTCATAATTACATGTCTAAAGAATGCATGTGATAAGCATTACTTCCCATCTTTGATGCAAGCATTGATGGACTTTTTAAACATGATGAGGCTCATGCAGAAAATTAGAGAGAAAATGTTCATCTTCCTGCTATTTGTTGGACTTCAGCTTGGCTTCCTATACTAAGGTAAGTGAATTGCAAATCTAAAATGTTGTGCTCATTCATGTCTTCCATAAAACTTAAAGGTGTTTAAGCTTGGATGTCTATATAGCCATAGAGTATGACTGGCAGAGAAGTACTTGCATTGCATTTCTAAGCCATGTAATCTTTAGCCTAGCATTTGCATATTAATAGATAATTGTAAAACATTATGTAAATTAAACATGATGGTGAATATATTACCAAATCAAATGGCCTTTAGGGGTAATTACAGGATTGTGCTATGTCAACTCGGACACTGCAGGTTGAATGCTGAACACTTTCCTCAAGATGAAATATAACCTGGAGAAGGTATTTATTTCCATCCACAGCCATGGGTTTTTCTTTAAGTGTGACTATTTTTGTTATGTTAAGCACATTTAGATCGGGTCAAGTCACAGGATTTCAAGAACTAAAGTATTATTCTAAATAAAAGATACAAAATATGAATATTTTAGGTAGTGATTAATCCAGATATTTGTCTCACAGAGACAATTTTAATGTCTTTTACTTTGTTCATTTGAATATAATTTATATTTTTCTTTATTTGAAAATTATACCGCTATTACTGTTTTATCATTGCACCCGCAGACAGAAAGGCCTCCTTAAGTACACTGCCAGAGTCTATTTTTGCTGCTACAGCATAAGTCCTCAGACTGAGTAATTTATAAAGAGCAGAGAACAGAGATTTGTTTGGCTTTTTGTTCTGAAGGTTTGAAAATAGAAGTGCATGTCACTGGCTTCTGGCCAACACCTTTGTGTTTGCTATCCCATGACAGAGGGGAGTGAAAAGCAAGAGCTGGAGAGAGAGAGAGAGAGAGAAAGAGAGAGAGAGAGAGAGAGAGAGAGCCCATCCTTTTATATGACCCACTGTAGTAGCTATGATGGAAAATTTCACCTTCCATAGTTACTACCTGCAATAGGAATTAAATTTCCAACAAGAGTTTTGGGGGAATGCATTAAACTACAGCACACCGTGTTGCCAAACTTCATTCTTTTCTGGATGTCTATTAGTCTTTCCAGTCTTGAGCACCACGTGGTGATTCAACACCTGGCTCTCCATGAGTCTACCTCAGTATCTGTGCTATATGTGTGGGTCAGAAACATGAAGGAAGGGGGTAAGGGGGAGGAAATATGTCTTTTTCTTCAGTCCTTTAGTGAAAATAAAATCTTCTTTAGTTCATTTCTCCCCATAAAATGGTTATATGAATTTTGTTACTTGGCGCTTTGGTAGGTGGCTGCCTGTATGCAAATATTGCCTGTTATTAAACAGAGGACTCTTCAATCCAGTTGATCTTAGTCGCTGTTTCAGTCTGTTCTTTCCCCATCCCTTATACCTCAGCACACTACTTCTCCTCCTACTTGATTTCGATATAATACCTGCCCTCTCCCTCCTTCCATTCTCCAGTCATCTAAGTGCTTCTGGTTCACCCAGGACCTGGTATTACTCAATGACAGTTGAATGTAGCAGATTTTATGCTAAAACAAACCTGGTGTTATGGCAAGTGTCTCCCATTCCAAGACCACAGTATAAACACTGATCAAGTTTAGGAAAGAAGAAGACTACTCACTGACACAAACAATTATGTGCTTTGAATTCTGACCCTCAGCTGGGGAGAGATTTTGAGTCTATCTTCTTCTTGGCCCATCGTTGCACAGGGTTACAGTTGGGTGGTCGGGGGCCGTGGTCCACATACTTGAAAACAGTTACCACTTGGTTTAATTAAGTAATAAATAAAATAAAGGTAATGACATGTTTTCATAAACAGTAAAACTCAAACTTGATAGAAATTGTATACTCTGGTTGGCTTGTTCTAGAATTCTGCAGTCTTTCTAACCAAAATTAAAAAATTCTCTTGCTTTCTCAGCAGCAGATCAACTCTTTGCTAGTTCTGTAACATCTGATGAGTTAACTTAATTTAAGCTCTCCCCTGGCCTTATTAACGTGGATGATAATTATTAAATCAGGGGTGTGTCGTGAAGGTCAAAAGGAATCAGGTAGAGAAGTCCCTAACATGGGGTAGAGTCTATGCTAAGTGCTCAATGCATGCCTTTCTCTGAGGTCTCTTTGCTAATTTCCTTGCCCTTCCTGCAGTGGAGTCATAGGAACTTGGAACACTGATGATTGTCATAACTAAATTACCCAGAGGTCTGTACCTACCCTTAGGCAAGTCATTTATTTATCATTCCTTCCCCTTTCTCTCTTCCCAGTTCAGATGTGTAATTTGAAGCCAGTGGGAACTAATGAGAAAATGAAAGGCGTTGGTACCGTTATTGCTCTGGCACCATGAGATCTCTGGTGGGGACATTTGAGGGAGGAAAAGGATAATAAAGGAAAAAAAAAAGATGCCTGCCTACATTTAAGCTGTGCCTTCTAGGGCCTCCTGCACATGACTTCAAAGCTGTGTTTCTTTAAGTAGGAGTTAAAGGCTTAATCTCCTTGCCATTAGAAATAATTCCTAATGATTAACATAACAGTAAATCATTTCTGGGCTCTGTGAGATACTATTGATAGTGTTTCCCACTGAAAATGCAGTGAAACATGGAAATGGCTTCTGCCACACAATGAAAGAGGAAAATAAAATGGCTAATTAATAGACCATGAAATAGTTTCCATTACTATACACGGCAAGTTTGACACACATATTATTAGTTTTCCATAAGAAGTTGTCTGCTTTTTATGGAATTGTATATTAAAAGCAATTCACAGCCCACCTCTTGCTTTGAAGTCCTTCTCACCCACAGTCTTGATGGGTGCTGTAGCAGACCATCTTGACTTGCTGGCACTCACCATCTGGGCTTTCCCCAGGAGGCACCATGCACCATGGCATCAGAGCAATATAGCAGTGACAGGGCTTTTCATATTATCATTTGCTCTTTCTGGCTCCAAATTACACGTCTGAGCTGGTGATAGATAAAGGATGATGAGCACATGACTTTCCCAGGGGCAAGTTTCAGGGTTAGAGATGTCTGTGGCACCATCGCAAGATGATGGGAAGAACATGTGCATTCAGAGAGGCAGGCATTGAACATTTACTGTGGGTAGGGATTGGATGGGAATTGCTTACATTGGGTTCATAGGGAGAATTCTTCACTATGGAGGAGGAAAAGGACCTATCATGGCAGGTTCCAGAGAGTCTGGAAAGGCTCCAGCATCCGGGTCTAACTTGAAGCTATAGCCACACCGAGACCTTGAATCAACTCCAAAGATCTTAATGGAAATCCCGAGTCAGTGGAGGCCATCTTGACAGTCATACTGGCACAGGCAGGTCATTAGTCTCTTCCCACAGTCCTCGTTTCTTTTATAAATCATAGATTCTCCATGAAAGTCAGGAAACAAGAACGAGTTTAAAACCTCTGAGAAAACCTTGCAGGGTGTGTATGAAATTAAACTGTTAACTCTGGACTTTCTCAAATAATTCCCATACCTAGTCATAGCCCTTGCGCTGAGCTACTTACTACCCCAGATATCTCTTAATTAAGATTCTGGGATGGAGAGAGTTCAATGGTCCTCAGTGTTCAATTTCCAGCAACCACACGGTGTCTCATAACCATCTATAATGAAATCTGGTGCCCTCTTTGACACGGAGGCATACATACAGGCAGAATACTGTATCCATAATAAATAAATAATGTTTTTTTTTTAAGATTCTGGTTGTGGGAGACTGTATTTTTCTAATAGGAGATGAACCCTTCTCAAACTTTTCGTGGCATCTACTGTTACGGTATGCACAAAATTATGTTTCACCAGTTCTCAGTAGGTCTGAGGAAAGCTTGGTGGGACTTCTATCCCTCAGGTTCTTCTCTGCTCCCTCTGTCTCAGTGCAACACCTCATACTACAGGATAGCAGAGCTGTGCCCTGTGGGCAGGGAGAGGGGGGTAGTATTCTTAAAGTGAACTGCAACCTCTACAATGAACATACAAGAAGCCAGCTAAAATGTTGCTTTGGCTCCAGTGGTAGCTAATCAAGTAGACAGTTTATACGAAAACAGCCCTGTGGAGTGAGAGAAAGTGAGAAGAGGACTTGACTGTAGCGCTGAGGCAGTTTGCAGAGCTCCAGACTGAATCCCTACTGGCCCAGGAAAGGATTCTCAGGTGGTCAGTGGCATATGACAAATGGATAATGCGCTTTTTTGTACACTTAGGTGTGTCGTGCATGCCTGCAGAATTCTTCGTTTTCATTTCTTTTGTAGCACTTAAGCATTGCTTCTGGAATTTGTGCTCTGGCGTCTCCCTACACTTACTCTTCCATTAATGTGGTTATGGTAGGCAAATTACTTGATGTTGTTAGACACAGTAAGGGGGTGATACCTTGCCAGTTACTAGCCAAACTTATGGAGAGTTTTCTAATTTGAAGACTCCTCAGGAGGGTTCATTCCCTAACAGAATTCCCCCTGCATCAGTTTTTGTTGTTGTTGTTTTTGTTTGTTTGTTTGTTTTCCTGTCAGCTTCTAGGTGAAGTCTGAAAATGTGAAGAGAAACTGTCACTAATGGGCCCACAGGGCAAGCGTTTGGTGGATGCAAGTACACCTGAGCACATGCATGGGCTGAGACAAGAGGCAAGCCAGTGTGTGTATGTGTGTGCTCATTTGTGCCCACGCATGAGATTCAGAAGCTGACATAAGCTTTTCCTCTTCTACCGTGTTGAGTTTGCAGGGCTGATGTGCCTGTGCCATCTTAACAATTCATGTACGTGTAAAAAGATAGAAGGCTGAATGTCCTGTTAATGAAAAAGACAATTATGGAAGAATTTCTTCTGGTGAGAGTTTCACGAAAGCTTCATTGCTGGAGAGGACTTGACTTAGACTTCCAGGTGGTTCTGCCAACATCTACCAGGACTGAGACTGGGAGCCCATTTCACCTGCACAGGGTGGCACTGTGGGACTCAGGACAGACCATCTCCCAGCTCTTCCTTTTCTGTAATCCTGTGAGGTTAGATCTTGGCATAAGATGCTGTTTATATATATATATATATACATATATATGTATATATATATGTTTATATATATATAGTTAAACCATGGCAACTATATAGCATGATATAAATGATTTTAACTCCTTAGGAGTCCAAATGCAAAGCCCATCAAAGAACTTATAAAAATAATAAAATATTGTGCAGGAACTCTACTGGTAGTATAATTTTCTTCAAAATGGTTATAATTAATGTCTGTCTTACTACATCCTTGTTTAAACCCACTTATCAGTCATTTATTAGGAATCATCATTTTCTTCTTCCTTGAATTATGTTCATAATACTAAAAGTACTTACCATGTGTTGAAAATGCTGCTAAGAAGGATAGCATTTATCATCTCATTTAATTCTAAATTCAGCTTATGAAACAGGTGGCTGCCAGTGGCATTTGAAATGTCCACCAGTTGCTTACATGTCAAAGACTTGCTGCAAGCCTGTGATGCTCTGGGAGATGGAAGAACCTTTAAGAGGTGGAACCTGGTAGAGAACTTAGGGCAATGGAGGTGTATGTAGCCTTGGGAGTGGGATATTAGGAGCTAGCCCCCTTTCTGTCTGTTTCCTTAATCATTCTTCCTAAAAAACAAACAAACAAACAAACAGATTTTTTAAAAATTCATTTTGTGTTCCTTTGTTTTTGACTGCATGTTTTGTTTTTGCAGTGCTGGTATTGAACCTGGGGCATTACACATGCCAGACAAATACTCTGCTGCTGAGCTCTATCCCAGCCTCCCTGTCTGATTTCCCAACAGGCATGACATTCAATTCTGATGGCCTGTCATTTGGTTTACAATGTTCGGAGGAGCTGGGTTTGTTCTGAGCAAAGTAGCTACAGTAGGAATTCTGAAAGATGTGCCCAGAATTATTTATATCATTGTGAACTGACGCATGAAAAGATGACCTGGCTGTGTGCCCTTGTCAAGAAATTCACTTAGAAGAAATGGTGACTGTACTGGCTTTTTAATCACTGCATATATTCCCTCCTGGGTACACAGGCCTTGTAGAAAGAAAAATTGGCCAGAAATCTATAGTCAATAAAAAAGCTTGTGTTTATGAATCATTTTTACTTTAAGTGTAAAAATCTTTTCACAAATTTTACTAGAACCAAAATCTTCATGAAATGCCAAAGAAAGCCAGGCTTCTGTAAATTAATTTGTTTTTTCCTGGGTAGAATTACGTTTTACATTTGTATTATTTTCCCCAAAGCACCAGTGTGCACAAATATTTTATGGTTAATTGGTTTCTGGTTAAATTCAAGCTCAGTTTTAAGTTGCAGTGGATTATAGGTTCTGAAACTTGACCATTGAGGGGTGCCCCCTTAATTCAGGCTTGAGTAGAATATCTACTTTAGATAAATTGAGGTAGCCCGCTGTCTGTGTCCACTCATAGCTAGGCTGCATCATTCATAAAAACTGTGAGGTCCTTCACCACTCACCAGGGTCCAAGCCTACCTGTGATACCATGGTCACATAGATAAGATAACACAGAGGAAGTGATTGATATGCGCATCCTTAGACATTCCTTTATCATATCTTAATTTTCCGTGTTATCTAATCTTAGGAGATAGAGCTAATGAGAGATCCCACACCTGTCAGAGGGCTAGGATAGCACCTGTTGACATCAGTTCATTAGCTGGTTGAGCAAATGGGTACCTTGAGAGCATATTTCATTGATTCCTGGGAGAATATCTGGTAGTGAGCTCGAGAGGAGGAGGGATCTTGATTTGACTATAGTTTCATATACGTATCTGAAATTCTGCAGTCTGTCATTACTGTCATCCTGGAAGGCCCTCTCACCCAGTTTTTCTTTTTTTTTTTTTTTTCTTTTTTTTTTTCCTTTTGCTGTAGTATCAATTGCTAAAAGAGAAAGCAATTGAGCCTACAAGAGCCTACCTGCCCATATTCACATATTTGATATGTGAGCTTTCTTGTAATAATTTCTGTCTCATCCACTGGTCATAGAAACCACATGCTCATGTTCATTTTAATGTTCAGTGTTTATATTTTGGGAAGAGTTAAAAGTGCATTTTGACATGTCTGACAGGAAGAAGACATGGGTATCTTGGGAGACAAAATGATTAAATCCCTTAGAAATCCATCCCTAGGTGGTGAAATATCTTTCTCTCTATTGTTTGTAAGCAGTAGCATTCCTGCTAGAACAAGAAGTGTAATACATATGCTAATGAGCGCGTGAATGGCTGGGAAGATGCTTAAATCAGAGAAGCTCGCCTGTTTCACATTGACAGCTCATTGAAACGGACGTTCTCTTAGTGGGTTTCCTTGAAGGTGGGAGAGGTACAGGAGCTAGAGTTGCTCATCCAGTGAAGCCCTCCTCTGAGCTACCCGGGGGATAAATGGTTGCTAATCTTGACATCCTAATTCAACAATACCAGTATATGAGACAAATCACTCATATTTGTTGGGCACAGTATGAATAAACACATATTCTTAAATTAAATTGCCTTGAATGAAGATAATGCAAAATATAAGAAGCTTCCAATACTTCCCTGAAGTATTAATACAACGTTAACACTTTTGGCCTCTTATCGGTAATCTCAAAACAATACGAGTCCTTGAACATTTTTTTTTTTTCTTTATCACGGCAAATGTCATTTCCATTTTTTTTTTAAATTTGTCATATTTTTATTGTTTTTTTTACAAAGAAGAAATTAATGTTATGCATTTTAAAAGCTAATACATTGTACAATTGTCTTGATAAAACGCAGTCCACTTAAAATTAGATTTTTTTAGCTTGTGAATGAAGGAATCAATCTGAGTTGGAAGATAAAAGGCATTCTGGGAATCCCTGACCAACACCACATTGAGACTGAGAATTAAAGGCTGATGACCATAAATCCTGTAACAAACAACACAGTACTGTGTCCTGCATGTCACAGAACTAGTGAAAATGTTGATAGGATTCATAAGTACCCAGGAACGCTTCCATATGCACAAGCCTAGGGACCCCATTTAAATCAGACTTGCAGGATCTGCTTAATAAGAGACTACAGCACATTCAGGAATTTCCTGCCTTTAAGACTTTCACCTCTTCCTAATTTCTTAGCAGACTGATCAGAAGGCTGTGGGACTTTAGGGACCCTCAGGAACTGTTTTGTCATTTGACCCAACTGCTTCTACTGCCCTGCTGGACCATTTAAAATTGCCAATCTAGAGAACCGTTTTTGACTTTCCTCTCTGGCCTGGAGGAATCATCAAAGAAATTTCAGAATAAAAATATTTTCCATTTCTTTCAAACTCCATGATAGACATCAAATGCACAGACTAAGTAAATGTGTATAAAAGGGGAGATATTCTCTCTGAAATCTCTCTAACATTTTTATAAGCACCGGTGGAGAAAAGCACAACATCCCTCCGTCATTTCCATTTTTGAAGTGAGGGATTTGGATCCATAACCAATCCACCTTAAGCACCACTCCACCCAGGTATTTGAAAACAAAGCTTATGTGTTAAGCATCTTTGTGGTAGACAGTCAATCTCTGTGTGTCAGGGAACTGATAGTGGAATTTATCCTCACACACTTTAAAAGTGAATTTTAAAATACATATCCATGGCAAAAATTTTAAATGGATTACTGAAAAATCTAATGCCGGATGCTTACGAAACAAACAAGCAAATGTATATGGAGAACCAAATTGGGTTTGTAAAATGAAATTTCTTCTGAAACCACTCTATTCTGTCTGAAATATTAATATGATAAAATCGACAAGTGCAATGGTACATCTAGATTTTAAGCATGAGCATGGGTTTGAAGAATTTCTTAAAATGGGTCTATCATGGACTGAATTTTTTGTTTTTGAGTGTGTGAAAGATTGAATCCACAATCTGCATGAAAGCATGCAGACTGTACTCAACAAATTTTTCTTTTAGAAGACCTCATGAATCGAGAGGGGAGTATTCCACAATTAAAGAATATTTATGTCTTCATAGATAATCAAGCTGGGTAACTATCAAGGTTACCTTAATTTGACAGAATTGTATGCTGAGATTGTATGTTAGTTGCCCAAGAGGAGAACTTTGGAGTCTTTGATCAATATGCTTGGATAAAAATCCTGAAAACTAGGTGACAGCAAATTTAGGCTGTGTAACAGAAACTGACTATTGAGTAAAATCACTTACAGTACAGTTTTTAGATCCAAGGAGGCAGTTAGATAGTAATTCCATGAGAAATATACCCTCATCACACCATAGCTATTGTGCTAGGAAGCTCTCTGGTGTTTGCAGTGTAAGGAAAGAACAAAGTACTTTAAAAAAGAGGGAGGTGATACCTCAAAGTGAAGGCAGAGGAAAGGGGAGCGGTCAGCCATGAGCAGAGGCCAGGATGGCATTGGTGCTCTCCTTCCAAGAATCGCAGCATAATCTTTCAAGCCTCCTCCTAGGCTAAAGTTCACTTTTTCTGTATCTTCACCTTGCACGAGTTGAGATAACATCTCCTGCTGTGTCTTCTGCCTCCACGTTATGGTATCTGAATGGCATCCTCATGCCAAGCCTTCTGATAATGCTGCTTGATTTCCCTTAAGTCCTGATAGCACTTCTAACCTGTATTTCAAGAAATATGACTTATTAAAGAGATTTGAGAGGAAGATACAGCAGGAAGACAGCACATTTGTAGTTCTGTGTTGAGTTATTAAGCAGCTATATTTATTATAAATCTTAAAGTCATTCCATGATGTATGTTGATTGACTTACTAAACACAGGCATGAAAGCAAATATTGAGTATGATAACTTTGCCTGGGGAAGATAATTTTAATCGTTTGATGAGGGCACTGGTAGGCTAGGTATGAGAATTATATTTTCCCTTATGCTTTTAGGTTAATCTCACATATGCAAAGCATAGTAATTGGTGACTTGAATGTCAGTTCTTTGATATGCTTTGCATGAAATGAAATGTCTTTGGATAAAGGTCACCATTTGACAACTTAGAACTACATTGAGAGAATGTCTTTGTAACAATACCAGAGATCCACTCACCTTGAGGTGGCAGAATAGACAGCCTAGCAGAAACAAGGAGGACATTGCTCAGTGGGCAGAGAGGTTCTTATCCACACCTGCAGCTTGCAGCAGACTGAGGGAAATTTACTGCTTTAAGCATTGCTTCTGGGAGGGCAGAAAACTGTCCTCACAGAAATGAGGTAGACCCTAAGTGAGGAGATCTTGGAAATCTTAAGAATTAAGAGCGGATGGGAGGAAGGAGCTGTGACATGGACGGTAAGAGCATAGATTGTAAGGAAAATGGAGGAAAGAGAGCTTCCTATTTAGTGACAATTTAGATTATATAAAGATCTGGCCAGAAGACAGGCCATTTCAGATTCATCAATTATATAGCCAGATTTTTTATGACAGAATTCCACGAGTAAAGTGTTTATTCAAAAATAGCTCTGTAGTTATAATTGGTAGGACATTGCTATACTCAGTTATACAGTTAGTGACTATTTTCCGTAATGCATCTGAGCTTGAGAAAAGTAATTTCTTCAGAGTAAAGGGGGAAATTAAAAACAAATTCCAGGGAATAAAACAAGATAAACATTCATTCCTCTAGATTCATCAAGTGTGATTCTGTGACTGGATAAGATTTTTATTTTCATTTTTTATTTATAAAAATTTATTATTATTATTTACAATTTATTCACTTTGTATCTCGGCTGTAGCTCCCTCTCTCATCTCCTCTCAGTCCCACCTTCCCTCTTTATGTTCCTTCCATGTCACTCCCTCTTCCCCACAACCCATATCCCTACCCTAGTCCACTGATAGGGGAGGTCCTCCTCCCCTACTATCTGACCCTAACCTATCAGGTCTCATCAGGACTGCCTGGATCCTCTTTCTCTGTGGCCTAGTTAGGCCACCTTGCAATGGGGGAAGGTGATCAAAGAACTGGCCACTGAGTCCATGTCAGAGACAGCCCCTGCTTGCTTTATTAGGGAACCCACATGGAGTCTGAGCTGCCCATGGACTGCATCTGAGCAGGGAGTCTAGGTCGTCTCCATGCATGGTTGATTCAAAAATCTCTGCAAGACTCCCTGAACCCAGATTTTTAGTCTCAGTTGGTCTCTTTGTGGTGCTCCTGTACCCTTCAGGTCTTTCTATCTCCCCCTTCTTCCATAAGATTCCCCATACTCTGCCCAAAGTTTGATTATGAGTCTCAGCATCTGCTTTGATACCTCGATCAGTAGTCTTTCAGAAGCTCCCTGTGGAAGGCTCCTGTCCTGTTCCCTGTCTTCTTCTAACTTCTGATGTTTATCCTTTTTGCCCTTCTAAATGAAGATTAAGTCTATTCCCTAGGGTCCTCCTTGTTGTTTAGCTTCCTTAGGACTATAGATTTTTGTATGTTTATTCTATATTATATGGCTAATATCCACTTATAAGGGAGTATATACTATGTGTGTCTTTCTGTTTCTGTGTTACCTCACGGAGGATGATCTTTTCTAGTTCCATTTATTTGCCTGCAAATTTCATGATTTCCTTGTTTTTAATTGCTGAGTAGTATTCCATTGTGTAAATGTACCACAATTTCTGTATCCATTCTTCAATCGAGGGACATTTAGGTTGTTTCCAGATTCTGGCTATTATGAATGAAGCTGCTGTGAATATAGTTGAGCGATGTCCTTCTTGTATGGTTGAGCTTCCTTTGTACATATGCCCAGGAGAGGTGTAGCTGGATCTTGAGGTAGCACTATTTATAATTTTCTGAGAAAATGCCAGATTGACTTCCAAAGTGGCTGTATAATCTCACCAGCAATCTCACCACAACCTCTCCAGCATGTGTGGTCCCTTGAGTTTTTTTTTTTTATCTTAGCCACTCTGATGGGCATAAGGTAGAATCTCAGGGTCATTTTGATTTGTATTTCCCAGGTGACTAAGGACACTGAGCATTTCTGTGTTTTTCTGTCATTCGATAGTCCTCTATTGAGAATTCTCTGTTTTTTAATTAGATTATTTGATTTGTTGGTGTTTAACTTCTTGAGTTCTTTATATATTCTGGATATTAGCCCCATGTCAGATGTAGGGTTCGTGAAGATCCTTTTCTAGTCTGTAGGCTGTCACTTTGTTCTTTTGATGGTGTCCTTTGCTTTACAAAGACTTTCTATAAAGAACTTTAAGAGTGAAAGTATTTGTACTAGTTCATAATTTAAATCATCTTTAAATAAGTGACCAAGCTCAAGTCAGATTTATTAGTCCTTGAAAAATTGTCAAAATTGGAAATAGTCACTGAAGAATCTGCTCATTGGTTCAGTAATTCTCTTGTTTTCATTCAGAAATATTCTCCAGAGCTAAGGTGTTCATTTGAAAAACTCTTGTGGTCGAATTTCACCCAGCATGCTCAGGGGCCCAAGTCCATAAAGTCTATTTCTCCTTGTTTTCTTGTCTGTGTGTCATTGCAGTTCCTCCCAGACCTGTTCTTGCTACTTAGTTCCACTCAGACAGAAATAATATTTAATACCAGGGTTCATAGAATGGCTAGGATCCAGCCCCATGTACTTTTTCAAGGAGGAAGGAAGACACACATGTCAAAGGAAGTATTCCTTCAAGAAATTCCACAGTTGCAATGGGGCAACCTCAAAGCAAACCAGGCCCTCTCTCTCTGTGCTAAAATTGCCTCTCCGGACAGAGTTAAGTCCCAGTAAAGGCAGGCTACATATCAGCAACAAAAGTTTGATTTTCTTCTACTGAAGTCCAGTTAAGTTTATGATAAAAAAATGTTTCTGGACTTGGTTTCTTTGTCTGTCAAATAGAATATTGATTTTATTATTATTTTATTATATAAGTAGCATACTTAAACAATACAGTATTTAAGCCATACGACATAGCCTGCTGTTATATTTTCATAACTTAAGGACTTTGCATATAACAGTGATGAGAGTGTAATAGCTTCATATTGGAGGGCACAGTTAGCTCTGTCTGGAGACATTTACAATTTTTATAACTGGATAGCATCATATTGGCATCCAAGTGGGTAAAGTCCAGGAAGGCCATGGACACCCTCAGTGATCTGGACAGTTCCCTCTCAGCAAGCATCAGTTGTGCTGAGGTTGAGTGACTCTGGTCTTACCCATTGAAGCAACTCTGTCAGAAACCTCACAGTATGAAGATTCAGTTTGACAAGGCAAACCAGGTGACGACAATAAAGTAAAAGAATGTTTGTGACCAATTGTCATAGCATCATTTCAAACAGTTGGCAGATGACCATTGGAAGTGGAGTTTGCTAATTTTAAGTTTTAAAATACACTGGTGTGTGTGTGTGTGTGTGTGTGTGTGTGTGTGTGTGTGGCATTTGGGTCAATATCAGAGGACAACTTGTAGGAGTCCGTTCCATCCACCATGTTTGTTCCTGGAATCAAGTTTAGTTCATTAGCCTTGGTGACAAGAGTCTTTACCTACTAAGCCATCTTGTTAGCCTCTGTTTAAAGACTTAAGGGGAAAAAATCACTATTTCCTTGCTAAAACATCTGTAATACAAAATCTTTCTTGGGGTTGCTTAATCAATAGCCTGAAGTAATGGCACAAAGATCTCCTACAGATGAATAGGAAATTTCAGGTTTATGCAGTAAAGTCCATACACTTTATTTAGAAAAACACACTTTTTTAGTGGAGATATGATCAGGAAGATGTATAGCTGTGGTTCAGCCAGAATTTCTGTACTTGGACGATCTCCTGTATTAATCCCATAGGAAAAAATGACAGGTGGATAGCTTAGCTCCATCTGCTTCCTTGAATAAATGTTCTCTTTGGTATGTTGAAATTTTCACCAGCCTCTTGGAGGTTGACTTGTTGTTCTTGCCTCTTTAGAACTTTCTGTGGGCACTCTGGCTGCTCTTTTGACAGTTTTAAAGCTCACAACATTACGTAAACATCAGCCAATAGAGAGGCGAGGCAGCAACAGGAAGGTAACGCCAATTAATGAGCTATTTCTGTCTTTAACAAGCTCCCCATCCCCAAGTTAGCCTCTAAAATGAAATGCCAGGTTATTTGTATTCAGCAAACATACAGTGCAGCGAGTGTTAAAGGCTGGGGACAGAAGGTGAATGAGCCCCTGTAGACATGCACTTCTGTGGCTCCACTCTTGCCCTTTCTCCTTTGCAAATTAGATAAGCAACAGTAGCAACTGCCTAAGATAAAGACCTTTTAAAAGCCTGGTGTTTGATTTATCCTGGGTTATAGTTTCCTTTGACAGGAACCCATGGCTTGTAAACAGTGCAAGAAGTTCCCGTTTCATCAGTGAGCACACAGTGAGTTCCCGTCATCTTCCAGTCTCCCCAAAGCTTGAAAGAATCTTGCAAACCCATTTGTGCTTTGTACTGGAATTATTTAGCATTCCCAGGTTCCCTTTATAAGATCAGAAAGTGAACTTTTATGGCAGCTGTAACTGTTCCAGAAACCCCCTTGATCTTCCACAGGTCTGTTTGTCAGTCTGAGACAATCTGAGCAAGGTACATATTGTTGCTTTCCCTTGATCCCTCTGTGAGTTGCAGAGCATTAGGGGTAACTGCAGACACTGGCTTTGTCCTTTGATTGCCTCACACTTTGATTCCTTTTGCCTTGCATTGTTTTCATCATTCTTGTTCACCCATTTGATTCATCAGTGATTATTAAATATCAAAACACAGAGCTTCAACCTCTGGTCTAATGAGAGCAGCCACAGTGGGGTTCTTTCCTAATCTAACCCAAAACCCTGGCTACAGCTCTGAGAGGGACATTTCCATGCTGTCATTCTTCAAAAAGTAGGTCACCCAGAGAGGCCTGGGCCCTTCCACTTTTCCTCACATTAGTAAGAGCTAATATCTTGGGACTCCTTATGGGGAAAAGTACAAAGAATGGTTGATCTTTTTGGTGGAGTTATCTATGTTGGTCTGATTTCTAACAAACCTGATTTTATATTTATAGAAACGGTCTCTCTTTTTCCAAAGCTGACCTCGAATAGTCTTAGAACTGTGCATAATTGCAGGGCAGTCATGCAGAATCTATAGTTTTTAAAGTGATGAGGAAAATGTAGGTGACAGGAAAAGACCAGTTGGCTCTGGGCTTGTTCATATTTGCTGAGCAAGGGAATTTGGGTAGATATAACGCTTAGGACTGCTTTAGGTCTGAGGTGGGTATGCATGTGGGCATCCTCCACTTATGGTTTCTTCCCATGAGACCGCCATGAGGTGGAGAGTCACAGGGTGGAGGACAGATCCTGGAAGTTGCAGGAAGGTCATGTCAACATGACCAGAAAGGTTTACATCACCTTTCAGAGACCCTGAGAGGGGAATAATTCTGAATCTCATAGTCCCCATCAAGAAAACTGTGAAGTATGTAGGGCATGCGCTCTGCAGCATTGCACAGGAGATGCCCATGGCTTTCATAAGCTTTAGCTACGGTAGGGAATCTGGGGAGGAGGATTACTGACTGTTTGCCTTTTCTCCTGCCCTTTTCTGGGATGAGGCACTGCATAAACTATATAAGAACATACATTTTTCTCCTTTCAAATATGTGATAGTTTATATCTGCTACACAAAAGTTTCCTAGAGAAGAAAGGAAAGAGAAATTGCCGTTGGGCGAAAGCAGTAAGAAAGGAATAGAAAAACAGTCTGAACTAATAGAATTTGGGGAGGGGT
This sequence comes from Meriones unguiculatus, assembly GCF_030254825.1. Classification (NCBI taxonomy): domain Eukaryota; kingdom Metazoa; phylum Chordata; class Mammalia; order Rodentia; family Muridae; genus Meriones; species Meriones unguiculatus. The sequence goes on from NC_083366.1 coordinate 37,676,023, forward strand.
GGGGTATTGTTTATTTGTTTGTTTTAATAAGGCCACATCCTAAGTTTGGAACGTCAAGTACATGAAACAAAATATTTAATATTAGTACAGTATAGATCTAAAGAGAAACAGGAAGGTAGCCCAGAAACCATCATACCTTACATGGAGTCTTTGCCTTGACTGACTGCTGTAAAATAGTTTGTTGCATTTGTTACCATTAATAGTAGCTTTATTTAATATGTTTGTTACCATTAATAATAGCTACATTGAGTAAGGCCACACTCAGTTTTTATGTTCTGCTCTTTTCCTGTTCCTAGATCAGTCACTGATTTACACTCAGTCTCAGGTTGTAGTCTGAGTCTGTGGATCAATTGGTTATTCTTTCCACAGGTCTTTATTGATCTCTCCAGTAAAGCATTCAAGGCCTCACCCTGATTAATAATAGCACCTCTATCCCAGAGCTTAGCTGCAAAACCTAGGCAACACATATCACAGAGGAGGCAGAACAAATGACAGTGTTAACTATATTCATGCACATCACTCCTACCTTTGTTTTTCTAATTTATACATACTGATCTTACATATATTTTACAAGTATTTTTAACCATTTTGTTACCATTAGATATTTTTGATGCTTAAATTTTAAAATGAGTTCATATCCATAGCAGCTGATATTTAATTGAAATTCTGGAATGAGCCTTGGAGACAAAGGACCAAAAAAAATAGTGTGTGTTTTCTTTTTTTTCTAATTTTAAACAGTCTGTATCTAGCATAACAATAAGAATGCAAGTGTCGACTATAGGATAATGTCATATTCATATTTAAGGAAAGAGTAAAGAGCTATATCCAAACCCCAGCTTTGAATAACTCAGAAAGCTAAACCTTCATAAGCTTTTTAAAATGAACTATGAAATCAAGAGGAGTCATCAGATAGCTTAATAATTGTAACTCTTTCACCCAAGGAGTGATATGGCCTCAACATTGAGCTACATGTACCAGCCAACAGATCCCAAGTCAGACTGTGGCCATGCCTTTATGATCTGTTTGACTTTGCGAGTGTGTGGCGGTTGGGGGAGGGAGTGTGCTCACTGCCGTGAGCTCATCCATATACTGTGTGCAGGACTAAAGAGTAAACAGCTGAGAGAGGAGAGACTCAGCTCATGGAGTCTGTATTCTGATCTCTTGGGCTGTGCCTGACGCTTGGTGGCATCCAGAGCCAGCGAGATCAAAGGAAAAGGGGGAGGGATATGTGTGGACATGGCATGATCAGAGATGTCTTTCTTGCACTGTGACGCCTAGTGGGAGGTAAGAAGAGGTAGGAGCAGAGTCGCTTAGAAACCATTGATCTGAGGTCCAGAGCCAGGATCTGCTTTATTAGCATGTACAGAGCAGGACCAGGAGTTAGGGCGGCCAGAAACAGGGTGTGCAGCTGGTGGGCCAAGACTGAGGTAAGCATTTGTGACTGTTTTTCTGAGTAAGAGTGGGAACCTTTGTGAGGCAGGGTGGCAGAGACATCATTTTATTAATATTGTAGAAGGATTACATAGAAAGAAGGGTGAAGCTACAGTTAGGAACCTCCATCGGCAGGAGGTAAGACAGTTTGGTTTCAGGTGGTACTGGCAGGTGGTAAGATTTCAAATTTATTTTTTAATTGTATGTGGCATTGGGGACACGGATGCTTCAAGGTCTTTGATCATTTTGATTAGGAACAAAGGATAGATAGATGCCGGAGAATGGGAAGGAAAAGTGCTGCCCTTGATGGTGAAGTCAGACCCCTTGAGTGGAGATGTTAGCAGGCAATTAGGCCTGCACTGGGCTAGAGGGAGAGGACTCTTGATCCATGGGCTTGGATGAGAGCTCATTACCCAAAGTGGGGATACAAATATAGGCCCGCCCACAGGACTTCTTCTGAGGTTAAGAGTAGGAGGAGGAATCTGTGAAGCAGACAACTAACCCAGTGAGTGGGACTACTTACCTGCAAAGAGAAAGGTGATTACTGGTTCAAACACTGGTGTAGGCAGATTCACCATGCACCTTATGTTTGGCAGTGGAGAGATGATGGGAAAGTCAGGACTGTTCCATTTTCAACCAATCATAGTATTTTTTTTTTAATTTTTTTAAGTTTTTTTTTAAAGTTTTTATTTATTATTTATACAACATTCTACCTACACACCAGATCTTACTATAGATGGTTATTAGCCACCATGTGGTTTCTGGGAATTGAACTCAGGACCTTTCGGAAGGACGGTGAGTGTTCTTAACCTCTGAGCCATCTCTCCAACACCTCAATCATAGTATTATCACATGCCTGTAATTTTGTGGGGATTAATGGACAATGGAGGCTGACTGTTGGCACATACAATGTTACAGGGATATTAATATATAGTGGAGGCTGACTGTTGGTACAGTTAATGTTCTGTTCATGTCAGCTGCTCTAACAGAGTAAAGTTCAGACATCACCTTCATATGTGGTGGCCGTTCTGAGACTCCTGGTGATCTGGAGGCAAAGGCAGGCTGTTGCCATCAGTGTCCATGTTTGTCAGTGAGGATGCTTAGAGAGGCTGGGGTACCAATTCAGTCCATGTCCTCCCTGACCACTTCATACCAGCCTGAAAACTAAAACTAAAAAAAAAAAACCAAAAACATATTTATTGTACTTCTTCAATTAAAAAAAATGGGTGGATTTTTAAAGTTTCTCCTCTTGAATTGTTTAACGTTTTTTAAAGAATATGGGTAACTCCTAGTCCACGTTGGAACAGAATAAGAGAGGGACTCTAACTTTAAAAGCAAGAGCTCTGAGCTCTGTGCTTAGAGCAGGCTGCAGAGCCAGCCTTGACGCCCTAGGTGCACCTTCTCTGACAGCTGCAAGACACGCGTTTCGATCCTGACTATATAGGGAGCCCCTGGAGAACACTAAAACGATGCTACTCTTCTGACTCTGCCTTCAGCTCTCTGACTTCATTTATTTAACATTGGGACCAGATAGCATGATGGTTTTCGAAATTCACTTTTTTCGGATATGGTTTCCACATGATGATACTTTCTCTTTTTTACATACAGTTGGGTTTTAGCAAATAGCGAACATTCAGGCCCTTGTGTCATGCCACACAGCCCTGTGCTGGTTACCGTCAGCCCCAAGGACCACTTCTCCATCTATCTGCTTGTGGCATTAGAATTTTTTGAAGGGTGTGAATGTGATACACAGACAGGGAGGCAGCCTTTACTAGCATGTTAGTGTGCATGGGGATGAAAGCTGCTGAGTTGTCTATCATCTAATCCTTACAATTGCTTTTTGGCCATTAGTTGAGGGAGGACAGCTCTACTGAGGCTTTGTTCTAGCATAGTGGTTCGAGGGAAGGAAAATGGGGTGAATGGGAAACTCTAAGGCATTGTCTGGGGACGTACAACCTCCCACATCATCTACAGTGAACTAAGTGAAGGCACCATGCAACTGTTTGCCACAATACCGTGGATTCCATGGTGAATCATGAGTAAAGCACCTCTGCCCAAATGAGACTTACTTAAAGTGAGCAGAGATGGGCAGTGACAGTCAATATATTCAGAAGGAAGATTAGGGAACATCACACACAACAGGGAAGGTATAGAGCTAATTTACATTTGGTGGCCCAGAAGAGGTTCCTTCATCCCCTTTAAGCTGCAATTTGAGTGTCCCGAGGACAGCAGCCATGCAGAATTAAGGAATATTTCAGAATACACAATGGGAAATCTCAGTACCAGAAATGGTGTTGGTGAGAGTTAAGGCAGAAGGCAAGTCTGTGTGCCCAGTGAAGGGCAAACACAGCGTGGGGCAGGTAAGGTGGAGAGGCAGGCAGAGGCCACCTCTCCTGGGGCTTTCAGGACCATCAAAGAAGATTTCATATAAGTGAACAGGCCTATCATCTGATGCCGGAAAATAACCTGTGTGTTATGTTATGAAACAACCGTGGTACTGTGTGAAGAATGTGCTGTGGGAGATTGGTTGAGAATAAGGAGATGCCCTTCCTGCAGTCTCTCCATTTCTAGGCACAGCAGTTTGTGCTCTTGAGCTCCAGAAGGATTCCCTCCAGGGCACGGGCAAAACAAACAAGTAATCAAAGTTCATTTTGCCAGGTGAGAAGTGAAAATGGAAAGTAAGTATGTCCTCCAGGGTAGAGCAGGCTGGGCAGAGAAGCAACAGTAGGGGACTCTCTCTGGTACCTGGATTTATAAGTTCTGATCTATTTCTTACCTGCTTGCTCATCCCAGAATGGTCTGGGCTAGTCTCGTTCCTGGATAAGGGGGGTGGGGGGAGTATTTTAGAAAGTGTCCTTAAACACACTTCAGTCTATTATAATTAGATGCAAGAATAAATATAGGCATAATTACATAAAGGTGAGAAGTTAGTTGGGGAAAGGGCACTTAATGATGCCTTGCAGGTGGCCCTTGGAAGGCTCTTACTAAGATCCAGACCTAGTCTACAAAGACTGGCTTTATTTTTATTTTTATTTTCCAGACCCTACCCTACTTTGCTCAGCTTGGCTCTCTCATTCCCAGTGTCCCTTTTAACCTTCTCTAATAAACCAGACCCTTGTTTTCTCCGTGACAGATAAAAGAGTGGACCTGACTAATTGCTGGAGGAGGAGTTATGCTGGTAGGGCAGTGCATCCAGATCAGGAGACATGGCAGTGGCCTAATGGGGTACTTTGAAGATGTGTTGCAGTGAGGTTTGGACTCGCTGGTGATGGAGTATGGTGTGAGGCACGAGGATGTGTGGAACCCAAGATCACTCAGATTTGGGCATCTGTAGTTCACTTGTGATAGGTCTCCACTGTCCTCACCCCATAGAACCTGCATCTTTTCCATACAGATTTCCACCACCTTGGGATTCCAGCTTGCTGGGCCCAAGGCCAAGAAGCCATAGTCGTAATGGCACATGGTTGTTGAGCACCTTGGCTTTGGATTATGGTCTCCTGCCTGTAAACAGAGGGGGAAAGAAATCAGGCTCAGGGATTTCTTTGTGCCTAGCAGCATTAACTGTGTTATATATAGAAACCTGCAATTAATTACCACTATATACTGAAGAACATCTGCTTGTTTGTTTTTGTTTTTGTTTTTCTTTCTTTCTTTTGTATTTTTCAAAAGACATGGCCCTGCGTATGACTTTCTAATGCAAGAAACAGTATGGTAGGAAACTCACGTTGCCAGCTAACGTGTAACTCTCTTCAATAAACTAGAGCTGTTCAAGAATATGTGAAAACAATTACATGTGCTATAAAACAAAAACCGTGAATCTCTTTACTTTAAAAAAGTATAGTTAGCTTTGTGTGTTTCATCCAAACCGAGTATAACATGCAGAAAATGTGTGTCCCTTATCTGTGCACTCTGTGAACAGCCATTCATTCCTCCATAGTCTGCTCCTGGGCTGGGCTGGGCTTCCACCTCTTACCTTGTACATTTGCTGTAGGCTCACTACCATTCATAGCTATGCTGCTCTTACTTTTCCTTATCCCAGATTTAGCCAGTATTTTAGAGAATGCAACTTTATTTTAAAGATAGACATAGATCCTTTTAAAAATTATTTTTGAGATTTGCTTTATTTTTATTTTATATGTATGTGTGTTTTCCCAGCATGTATGTTTGTGCACCATGTCATACATGTGCAGGTAATACCAGCCGAGGACAACACATCCTCTGGAAAAACAAAGCAGATGGTTGTGGGTTGCTATGTGGATGCTAGGAAGAGAAGCCCGGGTCCTGTGAATGAGCAGCCAGCATTCATGAACACTGAGCCATCTCCCTAGTCCCCACCATGCACATATTTTAAACATATGTACAAAAATCATCGTTTTGTCTCTTTGGCCATCCTTTCCAAACAGCATTTCTACTTTGTTCCCCATTCATTCACTCTAGCTGCTGATACCTGGAAGTGAACCCTGGTAAAGCACAATGCACACAGAGGTGAGGAAGGACATATGAAGTAGAAAATGATATTCACAGAATCTACCTGCAATGACAGACTTTAGCCTTCTGATGAAGGCCTACCAAGGAAGCCTCTAGGCCCTCTCTGCCTTCCCCCACCCCACAGACCACTCTTACAGTCAACTGAGGAACCCACACTAGGTCATCCAGGTAGGCAGAGACTTTCCTGCTTATATTTCAGAGTCCTGTAATCTGTCTATGATGAATATGGCCTTCAGAAGTCTCAGGCTTATGGCTATAAAATGACAAATGGTAACATTAATCTTGGTGCTGCTTCCTTCCCCTGTGGTCATTACAGAGACAGTCAAGGTCAATGCAGCCATATGACCCCAGCACAGTCTTTCTTCCCTTTCCCTGCAGAGTGTTGACACTACCTATTATATGTATCATTTTTTCCCTCTCATTACCCAAATTCCTATTCCGGAGTAGATTTTAGAGGTGCAGAGTCCCAAATGTACAAACACAAGAGAGAGCTGTTTCTTCTCACTGCTGTGCATATTGCTGCTCTTCACCTATGTCCCACCCTTCACTATAGAGAAATCTGTAAGGGGCATGAGGTAGCAAGGTATGGAAAACATGTACTACTTCAGGTCCACAATCATGGTGCCTCTCCCAAGACCTACTGCAGACAGTGTCACCATCTGGGGGAGCAGGAGGGCTTCATCACCCTTAAACTTCTAAGTTATCAACTTGGACCCATGCCACTAGCAGCCACACCTGCTATATATTACTCTTTCTGACTCTATTCGTGTTTTCGTCATTATGATTTCCTTTCCTTACAGATTCTTCTCTGTCTAGCTTGCATTTGCAAGAACTGTTTGTACAGAAGCACAGCTGTGTATGTCCCTAACAGAGTTGCCCCTACAACCATTACCCCAGAGATTGATGATAGGGAAGATGATCCTACGCTATTTCTTTGAGGATAATTTAATGTTTTGTATATGTTGAATCTTAAAACTATGTTGTCTGTGATCCCAGCACTCAGGAAGGCAGATGTAGGTGGATTTCTGTGAGTTCGAGGCCAGCTGGGTCTACAAAGAGAGTCCAGGACAGCTAAGGCTACGCAGAGAAACCCTCTCTTGAAAAACAAAACAACAACAACAACAAAATACTACGTTGCCCACCACATCAGCTCCGACTGCCAAGTGGCTGTTTAAACAGGAATTAAGTTGAAATGGGTAAAAAGTTAAAATCCTGCCAGTCATACTTGAACTACAGCACGTGTTTTATACACACACACACACACACACACACACACATAAGCACATGCTCAATCCACCTTGGAGATTTAACAGGAAATGTATGCATTAACCCAAAATAAATAAAAAGTTCAAAGTGGATTTTCATTTTACTTAGGAAAGACAGTATATTGTTCTGAGGCCCAGTGATGATGGGAGCATGTGTGCCTACGTGTGTTCATGGGTGCACGCACGCATGCACTTATGTGTGTGTATAAAACACTTGCAGTAGTTCAGGCATGACCGGCTGGAGTATATACTATGTGTGTCTTCCTGTTTCTGGGATACCTCACTTACTCTTTTCTAGTTCCCCAGATTCCATGACTTCCGTGTTTTTAATTGCTGAGTAATATTCCATTGTGTAAATGTACCACAATTTCTTTCTCCATTCCTTAGTTGAAGGACATCTGGGTTGTTTCCAGATTCTGGCTATCAGGAATAGAGCTTCAACAAACATGGTTGAACAAATGTCCTTGTGTAAGTGAGCATATTTTGGATATATGCCTAGGAGTAGTATAGCTGGATCTTGAGATAGCACCATTCATAATTTTCTGAGAAAGCACCAGATTGATTTCCAAAGTGGTTGTACGAACTTATATTCCCATCTGCAATGGAGGAGGGTGCCCCTTTCTCCACATCCTCTCCAGCATGTATTGTCACTTGAGTGTTTGATCTTAGTCATTCTGATGGGTAAAAGGTGAAATTTCAGGGTCATTTTGATTTGCTGATGATTAAGGACATTAAGCATTTCTTTTAGTGTTTCTCTGCCATTCCATATTCCTCTATTGAGAATTCTCTGTTTAGCTCAGTACCCCATTTTTAAATTGGATTACTTGATTTGTTGCTGTTTAACTTCTTGAGTTCTTTATATATTTTGGATATTAGCCCTCTTTCAGATACAAGGTTGGTGAAGATCCTTTCCCAGTCTGTAGGCTGTCGTTTTGTTCTGATGACAGTGTCCTTTGCTTTATAGTTGCTCAATCCTCATTCAGAAAGGCAAACAGGATAGACATTGGAAGAGGGAGAAAACAAGGAACAGGATAGGACCCCACCTCAGGGGTAGGACCCTACCACAGAGGGCCTCTGAAAGACTCTACCCAGCAGGGTATTAAAGCAGATGCTGAGACTCATAGCCAAACTTTGGGTAGAGTGCAGAGAATCTAATGAAAGAAGGGGGAGAGAGAAAGACCTGGAGGGGACAGAAGTTCCACAAGGAGAGCAACAGAACCAAGAAATCTGGGCCCAGGGGTCTTTTCTGAGACTGATACTCCAAGGGCCATGCATGGAGATAACCTAGAACCCCTGCACATATATAGCCCAGGGCTGCTAAGTCTCAAAGGGTGTTCTCTAGTAAGGGGAACAGGACTGTCTCTGACATGAACTCAGTGACTGGCTCTTTGAACACCTCCCCTTGAAGGGAAGGGGGCCATCCTTACCAGGCCACAGAGGAAGACAATGTGGCCAGGCCAGATGAAACCTGATAGGCTTGGGTCAGAGTGAAAGGGGGAAGGACCTCCCCTATCAGTGGACTGGGGCAGGAGCATGGGATGAGGAGGGGCCTATGAGAAGAAGGGAGGATGAGATTGGGAGGGGACGAGGGAGGGGGCTACAGCTGGGATACAAAGTGAATAAATTGTAATAAATAGAAAAATAATTTTTAAAAATCTCCAAGATGTTGATCACATGAGGAGAGGAATTTATGTCAGTAAGTAACATTCAAAAATGTGTTTATCTAAACTGTGTGGATATTGTGAGTGTTGTCAATGCTTAGGAAGCAGAATGAAGTGCATGCTGGGTTACTGTCAGCTGGGCTCAAGCTAATGAGAAAATTTTTCCATAAGGAACCATGCAGGATGGGCATAAAATTTTGCTTGCTTATTTCTCTCATGATGATGTAGAATAGTCATACAAGCTCCTGCAAAGAATATTAACAGTTGGGCAGCTGGAAAACCAAATGGCTCTCCTTGTCGTCTGCTTCCAAAGAAAGCAGCTCTTTGGATTGGTGATTCTCTTCTCCAATTCTGTGGAGAAAGGGCCAGACACAGTGCTAAGCACCTTTCTACTTAAGGCACTGGCCACACAGCTGGCCCCAGAGCGTGCTGCTCTCTGAAAGGAGCCCACCAACTTGGAAGCTGCATGTCTTTTGATCTGTGACCCTGAGTCAGAGTAACAATAGGGTTTCAGAGGAGAGAAGCAACGTGGGTCTTCCTAGAAAAGAACACCAGCATTTTGGAGCAAATTAAACCACTTACGGCAGACCACAGCATGTCATAGTCTGTGCCCTGCTCTTTGGATAGGGATATGATGTAACATGTCATCCATTTATCAGCCTGTGTAGATCCATATGACTGCCCATGTGAATTATACTACAGCTATTTTTTAGCAGCAGTAATTCATTCTATTAACTGTTATTTGGAACCTTTGCCATTTCTCTGAAGATAATATGTAAGTCCCTCCCCCTGTCCACACACTTCACCCAGTACATATGTTGAAAGCTAAACCCACAGAACAATAGCATCTGAAGATGAAGCCATTGGGAGGCAATGACTTGTTATAAGTTTAGATGAAATCACGAGGGTATGACCATCACAATGAGATTTATAAAGAGACGGCAATGTGTACTTTCTGCCTCTCTCCATCACCATGTGAACACACAGCAGGACAGATGCTATGTGTATGGGATGGAGAATGTATGCCCTTAGTAGAGTGCTTGCTGAGCTGGAAAAAGGCTCTCCTCAAAAGCAGCTATCTGCAAGCTAGGAAGAGAGTCCTTACAAGCCCCCAATACACTGTCACATGAAGCTGATACAGGAAATCTAACAGCATATTAGAAGGTAATCTCCAGTCAAGGAAGACTCTTGACATTTGTTGTTCTATTTCTAGTTGAGAATGGAAATGGAAAGAGAGTTCTCTGAGAATTCAAAGTTTAAGTGATGTTTAGTGTTTAGGAAAAGCAGCATTTTCATGCTAATAAGGAAAGGACATGAAAAAGCCCAAAGGATGCTAATGTGAACATCCTCTGTGATACTGGTGTGAGCCTAATCCCTCCCATTCAGAGCCATCTAATAAAGCAAAAATGGTAGTTCTGGGGGCTGAGGGCACAACCTGGATACAGTGTCAGCTATAGGAGCTTGCATAGATGGGTCTGAAAGCAGCAGCATCCAAGGGGGGAAAGAACACAGGACTGTTTAGAATGTGTTCACGTGAGATGGGAACCAAGTATGTAAGGAGAAAAGTCAATCGTGTTTTAAGCGGAGAGGCACAAGAGCCAACAGAAGGGAAGAACATGGTGCAGGTGAGATGGCGGCTTCAGATTGGCTATTCCCGAGGGGCTTGTGATGGAGGCTTGTCTTGTTTGGCTCTCAATGTAGCTGTGTACGCTAGTTCTTTGACAGAGAAACCCAGGACCATGGCAGACAGTAAAGGAATGTGTCCTAAGATACGGGAATAAGACGTGGTCAGAGCAGATGGCTCTATTCTAATCTTTAGGATGGGGGGGCTAAGGGGGTCAAAGAAATTGGACCTCTATAACCGAGTTTAACATATGTATGTTGGGGGTTGGTAGCCAGAAAAGATCCCTCTACTCTAACCTGGCTCAGGGTGTAGAGAATGGTAGTCAGAGCTTGTATGTGTACCCACATGTGGTCAGTGATAGGTGGTGGCCAAAGCATGTGGATCTAGTCTAGTCTTGTGTGTGTAGTAGTCAAGCAAGTGGACCACCCTAATCTGTTGTAGGGTGGGGGAGATAGATGCCATGGGCAGAGGTGTGGTCTCTGCAGACATACATGTACTCCCAATTGTAATTTCCAGGTGTGTTATTCAAATGTCTGAAAAAAAAAAAAAAAAAAAAAAAAAAAACCTTACTTGTCTAAAATTTCTGCAGGTCTTTTATTTAATGTTAACCTTTCCCGAGGAGGCTTTGCCTACTCATACTAGCCATGTCTTAAAGTCAGGCATTCGTGATTCTCCATGTGCATCTCAGTATCATCTACTTAGACAAAGCACCAGTCACCTAGAATGCAGTTTTGATTGATGAGCAGTCTGGCCAATGAGAGATTCTGTGAGTTCTTCCCCAGAGCTGTTACTTTCCAGCCAGTTCTCCACCAGGCCTTCTGTCCTCATTACCATTCACCTGTGGAAGGCATCAAGCCTGTGTTGTTCCACAGTACAGTCTGGGGCACTGCCTAGTAAGTCCTTGGCTGCTGGTGGCAACAATCTACTTATTTCTATAGCTATAAGGGTGAGTGGACAGACTTGCCTGGGACCCAGGGAGGGAGTGGTCGATCAGGTTTTTGATGATTCAAGTAAGAAAATGCAAATGTAACTATCCATGTGGAATAAGCTTTTAAGAATATTGAAAATGGCAGGAAATCCTGTGTGACTGTCTCGTGTGGCACATCGGAACTGCTGGCATCAGATACATTTTTTTGAGAAACCACTTCACTGCATATTTCCTTTTGTTAAACATTAAAAGGCATGTTCTACCCTCTAAGGTGGAGACCTGCCAGGTCAAGTGTTGTGGTTTTAACTCATGGGTACAGAAACTTTCCATAAATTAATAATAGTTATTATATTAGTAGAAGCACGTGGGTTATTCTGCCCTAATCCACTGGTGTTTACTGGCAGTAGCACCCTTAATATTTTTCATTTCATCCTGGCTTTCCTTGTGCCTAGTCTTCTATGATGTCGACAAACCCCGGCTGTAAGGTGACCTTTGTTCCATTTATTTTTCTCTTCCACATAAATGTTACTGGAAATCTGTTTTTATTACCTCCTGATATGGTGTCCAAACCTTGGTGATATCACCAGTGGTTCACCAGACGTATGGCATAAGCTTCATGGAATTTCAAAGTCTTGTGTCTTGTTTTAAAAGAAAATTCAACAGCTAAAATATATGTGTGGCTCTCATTTATGGATTTTTCTCTTGATTTTCTTTCATTGCTAGATTTAAGCTCAAATTATAACCACCCTGGCATTTGTTTGCAATCAGACTTCTCTAGAGGGACTGCTGATAGATAATTTTTTAAAATAGATTCTTTTCTCATAGAGTACATCTGGACCAGTTTCCCCTCCCTCAGCTTCTCCCAGCTACACCCATCACCTCCCTTCTAACCCAGATTCGTTCTCTGTCTGTGTCCTCTTTAGAAAAGAGCAGGCCAACAAGAGACAACAAGCAAACATGACAAAACCATACAGTAAGATAGGGAGAAAGCCCTCACGCCAGTGCTGGAGAAGGCAGCTCAAGAGGAGGAGAAGAGTCTGAAGCACAGGCAAACAAGCCAAAGAAAGACACACCTGCTACCACAGTTAGGAGTCTCACAAAAACACTAAGCTAAAAGCCAAAACTGGTATGCAGAGGACCCGGTGCAGACCCATGCAGGCCCAGTGCTTGCTTGTCTCTTCAGTCTTTGTGAGCCATTATGTGCCCTGCTTGGTTGATTCAGTGGGCCATGTTCTCATCCTTCATACTCCCTGGCTACTGCACTCTTTCCACCCCTCTTCAGTGGGATTCCCAGAGCTCTGAGTTGAAGGACCTGATGGAAACCTCTGAATATTGTCTTGCTGTGGGTTTCTGCACCCTCTCCCATCTGCTGACAAGTGGAAGTGTCTCTGATGATGCCTGGGCAAGACACCAATCTAGGAGTATAGCAGAATATAATTAGGATCGTTTCTTTTCTCTTTCTCTCTCTCTCTCTCTCTCTCTCTCTCTCTCTCTCTCTCTCTCTCTCTCTCTCTCCAGTCCTGTTTTGTTATACCTTAGGTCTCTGGCCTATCCAGTCTCCCATTCTTAGCCATCCAAGCAGTTTCTGGCAATATGGGTTCCCTCTACTGAAATGGGCCTCAGGTGAAGTCATAAATTGGTTGGCCACTCTCAAAGTTCATGCCCTCCTACAAGTTCTTACCACTATTGCTTCAGCACATCTTGCAGGCAGGACGGACTGTAGGTCAGTGGTTTCACAGCTAGGTTGGTGACCAGGCTTCGTGCACGCATCAGGCATCAGATCCACCTCTCCATATTCAGTGCGCTTGTGGACATTGTCCTTGGCAGTGGAACTCCCTGGCAGTTTGCAGAGTCCAACCTTCTGTCCTGGCATCAGCCTGGGTTGTTCGGGGCTCTCCACGAGACACTCTCAGCCAACAACTCAGGTATGTAATTTTCTACAAGCTGGAATGATGAAATTTAATAGATTCAGTAGCTTACGTTTATCTTTTCAGAATGCCAAAACCAGGATTTGAGAAGGGCAGGATTTCTCCCTTCGAGCCTCCCTCCTTGGCTTATGCACAGTCTTCTTCCTGAGTCTTTATGAGGAGTTTCCTTTGTACCAGGGTTCTTACCTCCTTTTCCTATTAGAACACAAGTCACATTGGATTAGAGTGTTATTTTTTTTCTTAATCATCCCTTTACAGGCTCTATCTCCTATCTAGGGAAGGAAGAGGGGTTAGGGATCTAGAATCTAACCTATGACTTTCCGGAGCCATAACTCTGTTCATGTTATTATACATCTTGTCTCTCCACTCTCTTAACTGTTTGAGGTGTTAGGTAATTAAGTGCCTCATCCTCTAAACATACACCTATTTTGTGTCGGGTCAGAGTTATGACTTGGGCCCTCTCATGCTCAAGGCAATTATTCTACACATCGCTGCTCTCACCTGAAATCTGCCTCAGAGTTATGCCTGGATTGTTGTGTCTTCCCTTTGCTGCCCAGTGTGCTTGCTCAGCACCACTCAATACTCTATGCACCAGTTCCTTCCTGCCTTGGGGGCCAAGCAGTCATTCATTTTCTGTCCCTTGTGTGTCTTCTCAGCTTCTCCAATATTACTTTCCCTGGCACCAAATCATGGACAAGATTTGTCCTCTAATTCCCCCCCCCCCTTCTCTTTCCTCATGTATTTATAGGTACTTATCCCATTATACCCTTGCTTCCCTGGGAATGGACATTTCAGCCTTGAGTGGGGAATGCTGACTTGCAGTTCCCGTGAAATCCTGTGCCTGTGAGGTTTTCATTCACTAAGCATGTGTTTTAGATACTGGCCTTGCTTCATTTTCCCTCAGCATCCCTGAAAGGAAAGCATTACTTTCAGAAAGCTCTTTCCTCCTGAAAAATTCAGAGTGCTGTGAGCATGATCCTTGTGTGCAGTACACCTGTGGATGAGTAGGTGGCAGGTATTTTTACCCCATTTTATTAAAGCAGAGGCAGAGTCTGTTGCTCGCCTGGAAGGCCAAGGAGCTCACCCGGAGCCAGTCTCAGCTCTGCATGTTTCATCCACCATCATCAGCTCACTCCAGACAAACAGAAGAGATGATAGACAGAAGAATATCCTTCGCAGAGAATAGATACACATTTAGTTAAGCTTCTGGGGAACAGTGACCCTAGAATTGTGGAGTATGACTGTCAGTGGAATCTCAGATGAGCCTGCCTAGGAAATTGCTCAGAAAGAACAGTGCACTCAGAGCTATGAATTAAATGGATTAGAGCCCACCTGTCTTTCGATGCAATTCAAATACCAGTTCTGTAGAAACAAACCTCTCTCTCCTGGCTCTGAATCCTTTATCAGTTCTTCTTTTGTGGTACACTTGTTCCTGTTACCTTGATTTTGCTTTCTCTAATATTGTTTATCCATGATCAGCAATGCTCCAAAAATATGAAGTAGAAAATTACAGGTGCTAGGGAGATGGATGGCTCAGTTGGTAAAATGCTTGTCATGCAATCATGAACACCTGAATTCATATTCCTAGTGTCCATGTGAAAGCTAAATGAGGTGGCACACATCTGTAACTCTGAGATGGGGGTGGGAGGAAGGGACAGAAACAGCCAGGTCCCTGGAGCTTGCTTTCTTGCCAGCCTAGCCAATCAGTGTGCTCCAGGTTCAGTAAACTATCCTGTTTCAAAAGAACAAGGTGGAGAACAATGAAGAAAGGTAATCTGCCTTCTGGCCTTCACACATACGTGCATAAACATGTCTGAACACTCCCCTCCCACACATAGACGCACACAAACATTTACATACACTACACAAAAATTATACCCCATAGAAAAAAATTTCAGAAATAGATATTGAAAGATTATTAAATCACACACTGTCAATAGTAACAATTATAATTTGTAGCATCCCAGTGCTTCCTCCCTAGCATTTTCCCTTTGTGCAGTGAATCCTTACTGTATATGCTATCCTCACATCAGTCATGTAGTCACTCTTTCAGTTGTCAACTTTACTGGCATAGTGTCACAGTGCTTGTGTTCAGAATAAGCTTTGTTTTCCTTACTAGTGGCCCAAGTCACTAAAGCTAAAAATTGGGATGCTTCCTTTAAGTGAAAAATTAAAGTCCTTGACTGTATTACATATATATTACATATATGTGCCAAAAGAAAACATACAGTAGCTGCATAGTTTAATAGCATCCTTTTCCCCAAGTTCCTACCAGGGTCATGGGATGTGTTCTTTGCTAATAAAGGGGAGTTTTTATAGCTCATACATTGTTGTTACTCATCTGCATAGAGTCCGTTCCACTTTCACATGTGTGGCTAAACACCCGGAAATGTTTTCTGAATTGGAATGAAAGGAATTGATCTCTAGCATTTTAACTGTCATCTTGTTGAGAGGTCATGAGTCTCTTGAAAGGCATTCAGAAGATTGCTTAGTTTGTCCTCTCTGCCGCTTCACTGCTTGACTGTAGTGAAGACTTGGATGTCCTAGACAGGAGAGTATGATCCAACCAGCCACCGTATCACCAGCTTCTCCCAGGGCAGCAGCTGTCAACCTGCATGGGGAGCGCTGAGTTTGCCTTTACCTCCCGCAAGCTTTCCCTTCCGATGGACACAGCAGAGTGCCCACAGCCAGGTACTGAGCTCCCAGGAGAATGGGGAGCAGCAGTGGATGGCTCAGGCCTCCAAGCATCTCTGCTGCTTCAATAAAAGGTGCTTTAAATAGCACTGCCTGTTAAAAATAAGTACTGCCAATTCTCAAGCTGCCCCTGTGTTTCCCTTTCCCTTGGATGTTTTTCATGATGCCAGTAAAGTCTGAAAAACATGGATAATAGAGAGGAAAGGAGAGAAAACTCTTTTTGTCATAAGCGTGAACCATGAGTCATCCTTGCTGATTCACCTTGAACATACAAAGGAAGCCAATCAGCAGGGAGCAGTGTAATGGGATGTTTCCAGTGACTCATGAAAAGAGGCGCCTGAAGCAAACCAAACAAGTATATTTTTAAATATGGGAGTCAACATTTCCTAGGACAATATGATGGTGCATCCTACACACTTGCTGGCTTATTTTAAGCCAGGCCCTGAAATGTGTGGGCATGGTCTCCACAGAATCTTCTCTGGTGGTTGTGTTTTGTTGTTCTGTGTTTAAAGGGGGGTGTTCAATGATTAGCCGGCACTAGCAGGAATGCAATGCTCCAGGGCAATATGTCCACACGAAGAGATGTAGAACTTTCTAATGTTGGGACTCCACTGACTTTGCTCCTCTGCACAGAGGCTGCTTCATGTGTGTCTAACTCTGCACTCTACATGACAGAAAAGCAACAGTCCAAGCCCCAAGATGCTTAGAATTTCTACAGAGGGACACAGGAAGAAAAAGCAAGTAGAGTTTGAAACTTGGAAAACGAGTGTAATGGAAACACTTAGGAAGATCAGCCTATGGCAGTGGGTTAAAGAGACTGGCAAGAGGCAGACATGACACCAGCTTCTGGGAGAGCCACACTTACTGCTACTGAAGAAGGCAGCAAAGTGAAGAAAGTTGCCTAAGGCAGATGGAAAAGCCAATGTGTAGGTCAAGAAGTTAGGTAAACACTATTATCTTTGAAAGACTCTCAACTTTCTTATTTCTATCCCCTGGAAAGCTCATTCTAGAAATTTTAGTTTTTGAAACCTGTAGTCTGTCTCCCCTCTTGAAAGTTCTCTATCCCAGGGCCCTTTACTCTTGTCCTAACCTCTATGAGTAATCCAAATGAAACACACATATTTGATGCTTCAAAGCTCATGTCCACATATGGGAAAAATATGCAGTGTTTGTCTTATGGATCTGGGTTGCCCCACTCAGGATGATTGCTTCCAATTGTATCAACTTATCTGCAAGTTTCATAATTCCAATGAAGTCTGGATAGTTCCATCCTGGATTAGATTTGTTGGTCAGGTTTTTATGGGATCGTCTTGATAATGTTAATTGAAGTGGAAGGCTTGCCCACTGTGAATGGTACCATTGATGGGGAAGGGGATCTTGTATTATGTAAGACTGGAGGATGTGAGCAGAGGACTAACATTCATCAGTTAATCCACTGCTCTGTGCTCATCACTATGGATGTAATATGACTAATTCATTCAAGTTCCTGCCACTTTGATTTCCCTGCATGGGCTGTAAACTGGAATTGTAAGCTAAATAAAACTACTCTTCCCTCTCTAAAAAAGGAAAATAAAAAGAAGAAATAAAAAGTAAAAACTAGACCTGAAATTGGCTCACTAAAGGTTTGGAAGGGTCCACATTGAGAAGAATAAGAATAAGTTAAGAGTTTACTGAATTTATTACAATTATTGAATGAGTTTATGTTCAAAGAGAGAATGTTTCTTTGTCTCTCCCATCCTTATACCTGTGCTTTTGCCACTTGTGGAAACTTGTTAACAGAATGGAGTTTTTGGGTTAGGCAAAAAGAGTAAACTACATAATTTACATTTTAACAGAGGAAATAAGATGAAAAATAAACATATAAGCCTTCACATAAATATTACCTACTCAACTTGAATTCCCATTTTTATTAGCTTCGGTGTTCCAGCACAGCCTATTGTCCGCTAGCCATTTGCTAATTAGTCTACATGGCGTATTCTGATATTGTATATAATACACTTTTCAGTTCAAAACAAGAGGGATACAGATACTTTTTTTTGAGGGGGAAGCACTATGATGTTAAGACAATTCATGAGTCTTGAAGAACTTCCAGCAAGCTGCTGCAGTAATCCTATACAGAAAGGATAGTGACAAAGTTGATGGATTGTTAATATACCTCATAGTGAGAACCAGCCAATTTTATGTCAAAATATTATAAATAAAGAGGAATACAAAATAAAAAAGAGTTTACTGAAGGAGTTTTTAAAATTTTTACAATTTATTCATTTTAATATCCTGATCATAGCCCCCTCCCTCATTTTGTCCCGGTCCCACCCTCCCTCCTTCTTTCCACCTATCTCCTTCCTGTAGTCCACTGAAAGGGGAAGTCCTCCTCCCCTGCCATCCTACCCTAGCTTATCAAGTTTCATCAGGACTGCCTAGATCCTCTTTCTCTGTGGCCTGGCAAGGCGATGGCGCCAAAGGGAAGTGATCAAAGAGCAGGCAACTGAGTTCATGTCAGAGACAGCCCTTGCTCCCATTTCTTGGGAACCCATATGGAGACTGAGCTGCCTATAGGCTACATCTGAGCAGGAGATCTAGGTCCTCTCCTCCTTGGACCTTGGTTGTTGTGTCAGTCTATGCAGGCTTCCCTGGGCCCAATTTTTTTTTTTTTTTTTGGCTTTGTTGGTCTCTGAGCTGAGTTCCTGTCCCCTCCAGGCTCTTCTATCCCCCCTTCCCCTTAAAGAAAATTTGGAATAGTGCTACCTCAAGATCCAGCTATACCAC
Organism: Meriones unguiculatus; assembly: GCF_030254825.1. Classification (NCBI taxonomy): domain Eukaryota; kingdom Metazoa; phylum Chordata; class Mammalia; order Rodentia; family Muridae; genus Meriones; species Meriones unguiculatus. The sequence continues at coordinate 37,694,808 of NC_083366.1, forward strand.
TCCTGGGCATATACCTGAAAAGATGTTCCACCATTCAACAAGGACATTTGCTCAACTATGTTCATAGAAGCTTTATTCATAATAGCCAGAATCTGGAAACAGCCTAGATGTCCCTTAATGGAAGAATGGATACTGAAATTTTGGAATACTACTCAGCTATTAAAAACAAGGAAATCATGAAATTTGCAAGCAAATTTGAATGAGATAATCCAGAAGCAAAGGGACAGGCATGGTGTATACTCACTTATAAATGGATATTAGCCTTATAATATTGAATAACTACTAAAATGCCAGAGTACTATGTGAGAGTTGAACAGTTCCTGAGTGAGGAGTGAGGGTTGAAAGAAAATTAAAGAAAATAACACACTACACACAAGATCAGTTTGAGGGGCTGCCAGGAGAAACTGTCCGCACCTAGTTTATTCCACAATTTCTTTTTTATAGCCAGAGCAAAACACGTTGGTACAATGAAGCAGTTCGAAAGATCAAACTTGTTTAGCTCAACCACTTGTTTGTGTGATCTACGAAAACAAAAGGGAAGGAACTTGGCAAAACATCCTGCCTATTCCTGTCTCCAGGTAAAAGCCAGGGTGAAAACATGTTTTTTGTTTTGTTTTGTTTTGTTTTCTGAGAACTCAATAGCAAAGCAGCCTGACAAACAAGAAGATTTTGACACTAAAATCTACAGACCTAAAGAAGCTAAACAACAAGGAGGACCTCAGGGAAGATGCTTACATGCCATTCAGAAGGGCAAATAGGATAGACACTGGAAGCGGTAGAAGAGAGGGAATAGGATGGGAGCCTACCATAGAGGTCCCCTAAAAGGCTCCACCCAACAGGGAATTGAAGCAGATGCAGAGACTCCCAGCCAAACTTTGTCGAGAGTACAGGGAGTCTTACCGAAGGATTTTAAGCAAAAGGAGTGTGTAGCTATAGTTAGGTTAAAATGTGTTCCACATTAGGGGTCCATGGTCTCCTCAACCAAGCTGACCACATATCACCAAAACCCTGGTATTGGTTTCTATAAAGTAGTGGGATTCAGGCTTTATATGACGTTTTGTTTAACGAAATCAGAGTGAACAGAATTGGTTTTAGTGAGTTTCTGTGATGTAATTTGTCTAGTTTTCCTGTTTTGTCTTTAATTGTCACATAATAATTGTACATACTCATGTGGTGTGGCATGATATAACACTTCATTACATGTATGCAGTCTGTAATGTTCAACTCAGGGAAAATGGCTATCAACTTTGCTACTTACTGATGAGATATTCTGATACCCAAGAGAGCTGGGATGACTGTAGATATACAGGATCAGGCGAAATCTAAGAGGCTGTTCTTTATTATGGTGACTCTGGGCAAGCCCATGTCTCTTAATGAGCAACTGAGTAGGAGCTGTGCATGCATTACTTTGGTTTAGAGCATCTGCAGGCCAACTGCTTTTCAGAATTACTTTGGCTCTGCCTCTCTGGCTATGTGACCCAAACACATTACACAGTTTCCTGTGCCTCCCAGCACTTGGTAGGGTGTGGCTTGCTTATAGCTTGAGGCCAGTCTATTCTACACAACTAGGACCAAGACAGCCAGAGATGCCTAGTCAGACTATGTCTCAATCAATCAAAATGAAAAAAAAAAAAAAAAAAAAAAAAGGATTTAACCTGTCTCATGGGGGTCCTGTGAGAATGAAATAATAACTGCCAAGTTCCAGGAACAGAGAATGGTATATATGACATTCTTCATGATTATCTAATGATAATACAATGATTGATTAAGGTTGATTTTCTTACTCTTCCAGTGGATTAGCCTTGAATTAAGCATATTTTGTGACATCGTTATTGAATAACTGAAGAACTTAGAAGTCTCTGAAATCGAGAGCGTGGGAATTATTAATTTTTTCCAAGCACTAAAATACTAAGAGACTAGAAAATGCTGGGCTGTGGTGCCATATCTAAGCACTGTGCATTCAAAACACACCTGAGATAAAGAGGTAAATCTCCAGAAATACAGTCAATGAGGAGAGTTTTGTTTACTTTTGGATTTTTGAGACCGAGTCACACTGTGTAACCAAGGCCAGCTTGGAATCCACTGTATAGTCCAGTGTACCATAGACTTCATGGCAGGTACTTCTACCTTGTCCACTGCATCTTTGTGGCTTAATAATTACTCATTTGGTTATTATTAAAGCACTCCAGATAAAAATCCAAAAGGAATTTTAGCTTTTTTTCCTATGGTAGAAACTATCTTTCTGGTTAGTGCCAGGACTCTGATCCCAAGGGAAAATGAATCCCTGGCTTCTCTTGTTGCTGGTGAGTGAGCTGAGTGGCTAGGACCTACCTTTTGTTTCTGTTCTAAAACTCCCTAATCAAAATCAAAATAGAGGAGGAGAGAGTTCCCTCGCCTTACAATCCATCATTAAGGGAAGGCAAGGCAGAAACTTGAAGGCCCACGTGCTATTCACACCAAATTCATTACCTTATGCAAGTGAACTTATTTCTTAGCCAGGAACCATAGAGGAGGATAACTTAAAACTCTGGCTTTCTTAAATACTTCAGTATCGTCTGCCGGGGGATGGTGCCACCCACAGAGGGCCCTTCTACACCAGTTAACAATCAAGACAGTCTCCTTATAGGCATCCACGGGCCATTCTACCATAGAAAATGTCTCACTTGAGAGTTTCCTCTCAGGTTACTCAACATTGTATCAATTGACAACTAAAGCTAACCAAGGTAACTTCTTGTTGCCTTAGACAATAGGATTGATGCCAGAAGCACCACGGTGGGATTTTTTATGAAGATGAATGAAAATCTGTGTAAGGAAACAGTTCCTGGTACTTGTGTTTTCAGATAGCTTTGCTGCTTGGCCCTGTTTACTGCACTAAATAGCATAGGGTTAAGATTGTGAACTTTTCAAATTTTTCAGCCAGTTGTGACTCTGTCCACTTGCACCGTCAAGGCTTTCTCACATGAGCCTTGGCCTCAGAGTGTGGTCCTTATGTTCTTCTGTTGAAGGTACTGAACACAACTGTTTGAGGTAAAAATGTTAGGGATTAGCTCATGGGTTATTTACTGATATGGATCTCTATCCTCTCAAATCCCACCTTGGCAAAGCATGCTTGTCAGTGGATTACGCCCTTAACACCACCTGTGCTTCCCTTAATTCCACCCTCAGGGTTAAGGTGCTGTAAACACTGCCGAGCAAGCCCTGAGGCGGTATGACGGGACCAGAAGGGCTGCAGTGAGTAATAAACTCCATGCTCCTGTGCACTCCTGGGGGTGGTTAATGCAGGACTCCCTGCTGGGGATTGACTTGCCTAACAGGGATGCATCTCTGTGTTTTAGAAACATAATCAGATTTTTTTTTCTGTTAAGACTGTGTAATAAGTTTGCTTCCATTGTAATGTTATTCACTTTTTGAGAGAGCTTTACAGTCTTTATAATATTCTTTAAAATACTCTTCACTGGGTTCTTTCTTGAGGGGTTCTCTGTTTATGTTTACAATATTCATTCTCTTTTTTGATGGGGGCTCTACAGTGTTTATAACAGTCTCCATGTCTTTTTTGTGGGATCCAATTGCAGGATTGTTACAGAATTTATACTATTTTTTTTACAATATTCTTCTTTGTTTTGTTTTATGCTGATTCTGTACAGTGCTTAGAAGGCCAGAGCAAAACAGACTGAACAGGAAGTCTAAAACATGGAGATGGGAAAAAGTATGTCAGGTAGACCCCAGCAACTTTAAGCTACACTTTTGCAACAAAAATAATTCACCGCTCTAAAGAATGGACATAAAATATATCACGAGTTGTCAAAGCACTACTGATTGAACTTATGACCTGATTTTTTTCATTGTCCTATTTTAAGAGAACATCTAAGTTGGTTTTAGAAAGTCGAGGTTGGGTAGACACGCACTGGGCCATTCTGAAGGACGGACTATTTTAAGGCACCAGGAAAAGGTATGTGTGATGTGGCACCTTCCTGAGTAAGTCCCCTTCTGTCTGCTGCCCCACTGCAGGAGGGCTCTGATGGAGTTGATTGCACAAAAGCTGGGGGATATGCCTTGTGTTCTGTAATGTAAAGGATGGCATGGTAAAAACCACAGAGAAAAAAAGTGTGAAGCTGGAGGTACAAGGAGGATGGGAACCAGGAGACAGGATGTGAGGCACTATGTTCCTGAAAGGCTGAGAAAGTGGGAGCCATGAAGAGACCAGACATGACTAATTCCCAGTCTGGTCTCTCATGGGCTCATTACACAGAGGGACTCTGGCAGGTGGAGAAGGTGAAGTCTACGGAAGCTTTAGGAATGACATGCCTATATCAAAGAGCCGGTCGGGAGAAGGTAACTGACACTGTGGGCTTCACACAGACGGAAACCAAGAGCTGAGCATGTGGAGGCAAAACTGCGGGGTAATGTGCTTGATTTCGAAATATCAACTGTGATTGATTTCAAGAGTTTGCTCAATGGTCAGAAAAACACTATCAGTGGCCTTTGTATTTGAATTAGTGACACCTGTAGATGGTCACTGTTAGGTCACTTAAGGAAGGCATTGACTGGACAATGACAAGTAACTGCATTGTTGTGAGAAAGCCTTGACTGGTCAGTCTCTTAGTTCACTTATATCCTACTTGGAAGTACTTATTCTTAACCTGCCTTGTTTGCTCCTCAGATTAATGCCATGAGCTTCAGGTGAGGGGCGGTCTAAATCTCAGGATGTCCCCACACAGTGCATCCACTCAGTGGAATCTACACCCACCTGCAGAGTAATCAGCCTAACTCATCATAACCCTAAGCCCCCAACCTGCATGGGAGAAAGGGAATTATTTATATTCATACTCAATTTGATCTGTGACAGTCTCTTTTAAAAAAATTATTTTATATTTGTCCTATGTGTGAAGGCAAAGCACGTGAGGGCTTGGGAGTTACAGTGGTTGTGAGCCGCCTCATGGGCACAGGTTTACTGCGAGAGCAACATGCACTCGTAAACACTGAACCATCTCACTGGTCTTTCTGACATTCTCTTAATGTATCAGTTTTTGTTTTGTTTTGTTGTTTTTTTTTTTCAGGATAAACTTTTTCAAATAACGTTATAAATCGGTGGGCTGAATGTGCTCCTTCACTGACTGCCTTGGCCTACTTACCACCCGACTTGAATATCGCTCTTGATCTCTCACTATCCTTCAGATTCCTCCAGAGAAACAAAACCAGTAATAAATAAATGTATGTGGTATATTTATGTAATATATAAAATATATGAATATTATATATATTGAATATCATATATATGAATACTTGTATATAATAGTCATCCTGAGAAATACTATATATAATAACATATATATGTATATAATATTCATCATATAATTATCTATTATGATCATATATTATATTCATTCATGTAATATTCACTACCCAGACCCAGGCAGACAGACATGGTATATACTCACTTATAAAGCCATAAAGTACAGGATAACCAGGCTACAAACCACAGACATAAAGTAGCTAAGTAACAAGGAGGGCCCAAGAGAGGATGGTCAGATTTATACATTCTTAAGGTGAGACTTTAGATTTATGATAATACAAATATTTATGAGGCTCTGAATGAGGAATTAGTTGGCAGAGTCATTGGAGGCCAAGCAGCCCCAGCATTCACCATGTGGGAAGAGAAAAAACAGTAAAACTGATGATGATACTGTTTGGTCTACCTCTGAGAGCCTGAGAAGTGGGGAGTTAACATGTCAGACCCAGTCCTTTACAGAGGAAGCTCAGCTGACATGTCCCCAATCAAGCACTTATGTAGGAAAAAGGGACCAGATTCATCCTGCCTCTAAATTTTGTACTGTTGGACCTGGTGTGGTACATGCATTCAAGTGGTAGCATTCAGAACTACCTCCAAAAACTACAAAGGTCCACCTTGACCCATAGAATTAAACCACACTGATCCCCAAAGCCAGGTAGTCTGTAGTTAGCAGCAGGCTAAGTGTGACATACTCCGACACTGAAAAGCCACATGGACTGATTCTGCTTTCCAGTAGATGCTTTCCCTGTGCCCCCCTCTTTAGCCTTGGGCCAAGAATGTGAATGTGCAGTCTCATCCCTGAAAGTGGCTCTAGAAGTGATGAATTTTATTTCCCCAGCAGATAAGGTGCCAGGGGTATGAATTCTGTTTCCTGCTTTTCTTGATCTGAGTTAGAGGACAAAGGAAAGGAACAAGAGCATATCAGCATGATCATTTTATAATTATAAGCAAACTCCCAGGAGTCACTACACTCCTGTTATCAGAAATCTTCACTTACTAGACTTTCTCTATATTTGCTTTTGGCTAAATAGCTCACAAGATGACCTTGACAATGCTACTTTATTACTGAAAAGAAGAACTGGGGCTAAGTCATGACAGGCTGATTATGTAAGACTTTTCCACAATTTAAACCAAAGGTATTTTGGTTCAAAAAAATGTGTATGTGTGTGTATATATATATATATACATATATATATACATATACACACATACACACACACATGCCATATTTATGTCCTGTGCATTATATGGCTAGCATATACAGAGCACTTAATTTATGGCAAATGTCCCTGTTTCTCTCCCCGACTCGTTTCATGTTCTAAATTCAATGTGTGGATATACAAGACTCAGTGGTTTTTCAACCATATACTAGTTTTATCTTTACATAATTATTCTGTACTGTAGTTCATAAGTCTTTGTGTTTGATGGCATTAGGTCTTCTGAGTTTGCCATATGAGCTATATATATATATATATTAATTGCTTCATTAAAACTAGTAACAACTAATACTTATGTAGTGTTCATATTTGATAACATGATTCATTTTACATTTAACTCTAAGCACAGAGCTCAGTGAGATCAAAGGTATTCCGTTTTTATTTTAATGAAAAAATCAAGGTCCACTTGATTAAAATAGGGCACTCAAGGTCATGTTGCTGTTCCGTGGTAATACAAGGATTGGCACCCTGACCAACATCATGCAGCCTCTCTGGTCTTTTGTAACCACAGTCTTCATGCCTGGGGCACAGCCTCAGCAGATTTTTGGTGAGGTGGGTGTCTTGCTGTGCCTTTTGTCTTGATTTTCAGCATTAATACTGGGTAGTATTTCTTTTCTCTTTCTTCAAATCCTGTAGAAAGGCCTACAAAGAAAGTACACAGGAAAGCACTGGATTCACTACTGTGTCTGTCTCTTCATTGTTGGTTTCATACTATTTTTAGGCTTGGTAGATGGTAAAAAGGACTACCTAGAGTTCTACTAAAGCTGACTTCAGGAGCTGCAAAGTGCTGAGAAAGTTTAAAACCTCCGATTCTGCCTGAAGTAGTGGGGGTGGGGGGCGTAGCTTCTACAGGGGCTTAATGGAAATGGAACTGCAAGTTCTCTGCCCTTGCTCTCCTCACCTCTCCTACCTACAAAAGGTTCTGAACTTTTAAGCATCTTCCCACCTAGTGCCGCTTCACAAAATCAAACAGCTAAGGAATACCAGGTCTAAAAATAGAAAACCCAAGGTCTTCTGGGGGACAGCTAGATGATTTCCTGCAAAGATATACATCTATACATTTGCATCTCAGAATTCATAAATGTGTAATTTGGACTTACCACAGAATCACAGATAGTCTTAAGGTGAGTTTCTGTGCCATGAAAAACTGCTGACATTTTTATGATTTCTCTCGCAATTGCCACGAGTTAAATTCTTTTGAGTATATTTGATTTATCCCTTCTTCCTTGTAATTCATAACTTTACAGCAAATTCCATATGTCTTAGCCCTATTTATTAATCTTTCAACGTGCACATTTTCAAAGATCATTGCTACTCAAATGGCTCACGATGTCATGGTAGAAATAGTATAATTTTCCCACTGCTTCCCAAGCCCATGTCTCACAGTTATCACAAATGAGTTCAAAGACTCTTTTTGCATAACTCAGGTCATGGAGAGCTTTTTAGCAACTTAAAAATTACACGTGTCTGAGAAAATTACCATGGAAGAACAAAATTGCTCTATACTTGCCTGTGTCATCTTGTTATCTTTAGTCAGCTGATTTTTTTTTATGTAAAGTTCTACATAAGCTGGTATGAATAAGTTGAAAAGGCATAAAACAACTAGCAATTTTCTTATGAAGAATAAATACTAGGACAGAAAACATTTAGCTAAGCCAGTAAATGCTATATTGATGCCTTAGCACCCTGCGTAAAATGTACAGATGCAATGTGCGGTCGGTCGTCTTGTCTCTTCAGGAAGAGATGGGAACTGTGATGTTCAGTGTAGGCACAATCTCCAATTTCTGTAACTTTCGATGAGTATTAGAAAGTAAAAATATAAAACATTTCACAATCTTGCATGTTGTGGGGGGAGGATTTTGGACTTAGCAATATTTCACCCTGTCTCATGTACAGGTATAGGTAAGAAGGGAACCCAGGTGTGGGTTATAAGGTCTCGGGGCATTTTCAGAACCGTGCTTTGTGCTAGTAGTATATTCACCACACTGTATCAGCCATTATTTTCTGAGAACCAAATGATAATCTGGGCCTCATCTCATATCATCCAAGAGAAAATAAGAACACATCTACTTTGGCAGGATGACTTTTGTGTTGGATAGGTTCTTGTACTTTAGGCTAAGACCCCAGTATAACTGTATTAAGTAGGACTTCCAAGAAACGGAGGCTGGTTAGTCACTGGGGTTATTGCTGTGGTTAGGATTATTGCTGGTAGATTAGATTGAGTTCTCTCTTATGAATAGGTTGTTAGAAAAGCAGATTTGGCTTCTTGTCCTTGGATGTAATCTTTCCTTTATACAAACATTCCCATGTTTTTTTTCCTCTGCATGTAGCCAAAAGGCCTTAATGGTAGCAGGTGTTGGCACAATGCTTTTGGACCCTCAAAACTGTGAGTGGTATAAACTTCTTCTCTATACGAAGCATCCAGCCTCCAGAATTTTCTTACAGTGATAGCAAATGGGATGATAATGCTGCTATGTAAGTGTGTCACATGCTTGCTTTATTTTTAGAGCTTACATGTGTAGATTATAGTTACTAATAAATGAATTACATGTTGGCAAATTAACATTCTAACTTAGCCCTGAATGTATCTTTATATTTCAAATTGAAAAGACCAGTGAGTCAATTCTCTTGTATAAAATGGAATCTTACTAGGTTAAAAATAGCGTGCTTAAGAACAATTTGGCTTTTAAAATGTCTTACTATTTTTATCTCATTGAATGCTTCTCTCTAAATTTCATTTATAAAATCATTGCCTGCTACCTCAGTTATCTTCTATATTAAGACTTGCTGTTTTCTTTAAAAAAAAAAACAATAATAAACTCATCCTCCCTATGATTTTTTTTTAAATCTCTGAATTGGAGACTATCCTTGAGACCGAGTTCTTCCTTGTGATCATTGGTAAACTCTTGTATCTAACTGTGTGGCCTTGGACATCTATATCATGGCTGATGGGCTTGGTAATCCTCTTGATCCAAACTACATTGAGCTTCCTCTTGTGGTTCCTATTTCATCCCCTCGGTGACACAATTCTTTTTAGTTTTGCATGTGAGAAAAGACTTTCCTGTGTAACCCAGTTGACAGAGCTATGATTGGAACCTCAGTAGTTTAACTTAAGGCATCTGTTATCATGGAGTCTGAGGTGAACCGCTTTACCTCTCTGACCGCTCTTGCCTTCCATAGCATGTAATTATTCAAATGGATTCTGTGATAGCTAATCTCTTTGGCAATGTAACACAGCCGGGAAACAGGAGATCTTAGCTGAATAATTGCCTCCATTAGGATTGACCTATATACATGTCTGTGGAGACATTTTATTGATTTCTATCTGGTGTAGGAGAGCCCAGCCCACTGTGGGCAGCACCATCCTTAGGCAGGTGGACCTTAGTTATATAAGAAAGGTAGCTGAGCATGAGTAAGCAAGAGAGCAAGCTAGTAAGCCTTTGTTCTGTGGTTTCTGCTTCAGGTTCTTGCCTTGAGCTTCTGGCATGGTTTGCCTGTATGATGGACTATAACCTGTAAAATGAAGCAAACCCTTTTCTCCCCTGAGTTGTTTTTGATCATGGCATTCATCTACAGCAACAGAAAGCAAATGAGGACAGACCCTGAATATGTACATTATGAAAGTTTTAGAGAAAAAAATAATTCTACTACTAAATAATTTTTTTATTATTTTAATATGGGGAGATCCTTAAAGAGTGACATGTCCTTTGTTTCTTGTGTATGATGTGATGGATTGGTCTGCTGTCTACCTCCTTGTCAGTGAAAGGGGGAAGACTTAAAGAATCATAGGATGAATTGTGCACCGTGACACATATCTGTGTTCTCAGGAGGCTAAGTTGATAAGATCATGAGTGGAAGGCCATCCAGGGCTACATTGAGGTACCCCACCTCAAACAAAGAAGAATAAAACAAGAGGGCTGGGTGATGGTAAGGCAGTCCTTTCTTGGAGAGTCTGAAAACACTGTTCCCAGCCCTTCACTACAGAGCACTTAACATTTTTATCCCTTAGGTTTTTGTGTGTGAAGCGCAGATGTTAGGAGTTTATTTAGGTGGGAAAGTCCAGAGTTAAGAGTTCACAACCCAGTGTTTCCTCTACCTGTGAAATTTCATCTTTGTGATCTCACAGCTTTTAACACAACCAATAAGAGTTATTGGTCCCATTCCCTCTGTATCTACTGGAATCCAAGAGCTACTCTGCAGTCTTCTTGCTTTCTCATCTCTAGCATTGATGGAGTCTTGTATGCAGCTATGGAGGGCCACTGGTGGCGATGGAATAGTAGAGGATATGCACCAGGCTCTTCACCATGTACTTTATAGAAATTATTTAATTTAATGCTTTCAAACAGCACATGATTACATTTCACAGTTGGTGTAATAGGCTCCAGAATCTTAATCATGTAAGGATATACAGCATGTTAGGAAACATCATATTTCATGTTTGCATGCAAATATGTTTGACTCTAACCCTTGTACTTACTACCTCCTTCCTCCTTGTCTCATGACCTCCACATAATTTTAGGCAAGTGTTTTCTTAAGTTCGAGGACAAGTTTGGGTTGTTATGGTGTCTCCTTAGTGGCACCCAGAGCTTTCTCTAACTATCAAGGATACAGTCTTCATTTTTAGATTGATGAAATGGTTGTAGTACAGTCATCATCCTGCATTCCAGACACAAAGGAGTTAAACTAGGAAAGCAGGAGCGAAGGATGACGCATTACTAAAGACTTCCTCTTCACCTTCCTTCCTAGAAATTATGCTAAGAAATTTCTGCTTGACTCCCTAAGCATTATCCAATGTTTGACTGTGAGTGTCAGCATCTGTTTTGAAGTGCTGCTAGGTAGGGTCTCTCAGAGGACAACTGTTGGGCTTTTGTCTGTAAGCTTAGCAGAGGATAGTTCATAATGTCACTTCCCACTGATGGGACTGCCTTATCAGGCCATGGGGAATAAGACATGCTCAGTCCTGATGCAACTTGATGACCTGGGGTAGATGGGAAAGGGAGATCCCCTTTTCTGAGGAACAGGAGAGGGGGGAAGGAAGAGGGACGGAGTATGGGACTGGAAGGGGAAGAGGAATAGGGCTACAAACAGGATGTAAAGTGAATAAAAAATAAGTTAATTAATTTAAAAAATAAATAAATAATAAAAAAAGAACTTTCTACTTTTGAATGTTTGGTCCTCAGTTGGTAGAACTATTTGGGAAGGATTAGAAGGTGTGGCCGTTTTTGGAAGAGGTGTGCCACTAGGTGTGGGCTTTGAGGTTTCAAAGCCCCAACCCAGTCCCAGTTAGCTCTCCATAACTTCAATTTACAGATCAGAGTGTAAGCTCTCGGCTACTGCTCCAAAAGCATGCTTGCCTGCCTGCTCCACTGCTCTCCACCATGATGGTCATAAGCTTACTCTATGAAATCATAAACCCTCATTCAACTTTTCTATAAGTTACCTTGGTTATAGTGTTTTGTCATGGCAATAGAAAAGCAGCTGAGATTCTATGCAACTTGAAAAGTCATCTCATCTGGTCTTTCCGAATCTCCTAATTTTTTAAAATCTTTCAAAAAGAAAACAATGGAAAGGAAAAAGAAAAAAAGAAACTAATACCCCTTTCATGTGCTTGCAGATAAGCGACTATAACTTAGACCAAACCACCCATGGCCCACAGCGGTAGAATCGCTGGCCCTAGTTCTGTGATCACAAGACCATGTGTTCTCAACAAGTAAGTGCTAAGTGTGCACTTGTTGGGAGCCCCATTGCATTGCAGGCCAGGATCTGGATTCTTGTTGAAGGAGGGGTACAGGAGGTCCAGGAAAGTGTGAGGAGAAATTAATTTTCTAGGCAGCAGCCACCAGGACATTACCTGGACTCTTAATGTCAGGGAAAGCTGGAAGCCTGCTGCTGGGTCAGCTAAATTTGTAGGTTCCAAATGCTTACTTGGGGTCCCTTAAGAAAATCTCATGATGGAACGCTTTGTTTCTACAGCTTTTGCCTTCCTCATACATAAAATGAAAACATCCATAATGCCCACCTCCCTGGGTTGTTACAAAGATAGCGCCTGTGGAACATTATGGCACATAATGTTCATTGAACAAATACTGCCTATTAGTATGAGCCTGCTTCTCTCTCTCTCCCAACCCAACCAAAAACAGGGCTCATGGGTTCGGAGCTGTCTCAGCTCCAGTCATGCTATAAAAATTTAACTAGGGCATAAAGTACACATATAATCACACTAGGTCCAAAAATGATACTGTGATAATGTGATTAATAACGAGTTCTTGGATGGTAATAGCATCTTAAGTTGCTTCCGTAGACTTGTAAATTTCATGGGCTCCAGTGCTTATGAGAGTGAGACTGACGGCTCATTGCCCAGAGCAGAGAGCTGCGTGGCTCGCCTGTATTGGTGTTACACAATCCCTAAATAGCTTTGTGTCTCGGGTCAAAACTTCACATTTGCTGGAGTCTCCCTGGGGTGGAGTGACTTTACTTGTGTGCTCTTGCTTTCCATTGCTGAGATGTGAGCAAGCTTGACAAGTACGGGGAACTTCTTGGGAACAGTGTGCTGCTGGTATCTGGGACTTGGTACGACCAGCACCTTTCTCCATGTTTCCATTCACTTTTATCTTTTCCAGGATGAGTTGTCTATGAATTGTATGTACCATGGGATGTTCTCTTAAACCTAGACAGAAGACAGAGTGAATTTCATTTCTGCGTTTTGGTTAAGAAAATACAGTCTAAGAAATGCAACGTGACATTCCCCTGCTTGGCATGTGCTGGACATGAATTGAGATCTTTGCTTCTAGGTCTTTTCTGCATGACTGCATTGCAAGTACCATCTGTCCTTATGTCTGGGAGATAGTAGCATTTGTATATCTTCATATCAAGTTGTCCTTTCAAAAGGGGTAAACTGTACAAACACATACCCATTTGCTACAGCTTTAGATGGTCAGATGTCCATAATTGCTACACTTAGAAGGCCTGTGCATGGATGGGGTTGGCATATCACAACTATGCTGGAGTTGTTACACCAACTCTAGCATTGCTAGGGTCCTGAGCCGGTTTAGAACACCAGGGTTCACAAGAATGGTGCTGTGCAAAAAGTTAAGTGGATATTCATATGCATGGCAGGCAGCACGGCTCTCTGCAGACCTCTGGAGTAAGCTCCACTCCTCCCCATTTCACCCCTCCTGGATTTTCAAGGCCGAAAGTTATACCACCCCAAGTCTTTAAGACTAGTCAACCTTTGAAGAGACTCCAGTACAATAGTAGCATTCACTGTGTGAACATCACTCATAGTTGCTGTGTGTGTGTGTGTGTGTGCGTGTGTGTGTGCATGGGTGTGTGTTTAAACCTTGGATTTTGTTTTTGTGTGTGTAGGGGGTGCTGGTCGCAAAGCTGAGTTCCCTGAACTGTACAACACCCCCTCCTCCCTGACACGGGTAATCAGAGATTCATCAGTGATCAAACAAGTTGTCACATTTATAAAAAGGATAGTATCCTGTATTGGGAGCTTGAGAGATGGCTCAGTGGTTAGGTGTGCTTATTGCTCTTGATGAGGGCCCGGGTTCTGTCCCCAGCATCCATGTGGCCACTTACAACTGTCTGTAACTCCTGTTCAACACCTGACTCTCTCTTCTGACCTTCATGGACACCAGACACTCATATACAGGGTATTACTTATATGCAGGTGAAATACTCAGAGACATAAAAAAAAAATACTCATTTTGTTTTTTAAGGGATTATAAGAGTGCAAGCTTGGAGGATTTCTGGGATGTGAGGAAGGGTTGGGGGTGGCTGAGGGAGTGTAGCTCACCTGGATCTGTCCCAAGGAAGATCACCATATCTGGGCTTGGTAACAGTCTGAGCTCATTTCCTGGTTGCCTATGAGAATAGGCTGTTGCAGCATTCAGAGCATTTGGGTTGCTTTGACCTCCAGCCATCTGTGCCTGGCCTGTAAAGTTAAATGGTCAGTGGCATCAGATGGTGAATGACCACAAATAGCCCCTGATCACTGCCGCAAGAGGGAAAAATGCCCCCTGGAGAGATAATCATAGATGCTATTTTCAAAGTTGGAATTAATTGTATATTCAGGAAAGCCCATCTTCTGCCAATTATTCTATTAGGATGATGGAGGCATTATGTCTCAGAAAACAGTTAGAATAGTTTCTCAAAGGTCACCTATATCAGCACTCCTAGAACAAAGCCCTTGGGGTCACATCCTGGGGTAGATTAGCAAGTGACATTTTACAGTCAAAATATGTGCCTAAGAATAAGTCTGACCCTCCAACCTTAAGCTTTTATGGGTGGGAGCTGTCATTTGGTGCCTTTTTAAAATTACTTTTCTCCATGGTCACATAATCAAAAATATGTCACTTTGTCTCTGTGGACACCTAATGTGAGTTTGACCTCATGTTCTACTGTATTAATATGTCTGCCTTTGTTCCCATCTCTTTCCTCCAGCTAGTGAGACCTGTAATGACTTCCACCCGATGTTCTTCACCCATGACAGAGCTTTTGAGGAGTTTTTCTGCATTTGTATCCAGCTTCTGAACAAAACATGGAAGGAAATGAGAGCAACTTCTGAAGACTTCAACAAGGTAAAGGGGGTGCCATAGCCTGGTGCACGTCATGCTGTCTTGCTGATTTGGGACTCATGCCTCCGACACAGCATGAGCTGTGCATAAAAGTAGTGGCCAAGGGAAGAGAAAGAGAGGGGCATAATTTTTAATTGGACCCAAAAATAGAAGCAACCACTAGGTATCTGCTTGGGGCAGCTTTGGTCCCTTTGTCTAGGCCAAGGCGACCAACAGATCCTTTCTGGGGAGACTTTGTCATGATTTTTCCTTTGCGGTTTGGTGTGGAGTGCCTTGTCACTGGTGTGAGGTTGTTAGGCATGGTGTTTTCCCTCCACCTGTGTAGAAGACAGGAATGGAGCCAATACAACCAGGAAGACAGCTGTCTGCTCCATTGGTATCTTTGTGTGGTGTGACTGTCTTATGGTCATCTGTCTGCTTCTATGTCCAAATGAGAATTTCTATAATGGAGGAGATCTCCACCGTCACCCCCCCCACACACACACACACACCTCTCTGGAAACAGAGTTACTTGTACCATGTCTTGGTTTAAGTATTTGATTATTTGAATGAAGATGCTGTGGGACTTTAAAACGTTTTTATTCCCTGTAGTTGTGTGTATGTGTGTGTGTGCAACATACACAGAGTCCAACTTATAGAAATCAGTTCTTTCCTTTCACTGCCTTGATCTTAAACCCAGGGCTTGAACTCATAGGTCGCTAGTCTTCATGGCGGGTGCCTTACCTGCTGTGCCATCTCACCAGCACTTGTGTGTTTGTTCTTATGCTGTCATTACTTGCAAGACTCTGACTTTCTCCTTTCCATAGGTATGAGAATGTTCATTGAAATTTCTTGGGCAACTTAGAGGGGTTAGAAACAGACTTCTTGCTTTTAATGCTAAAAAACATCCTTATCCTTCCAGCAGACAGGTATAACAGTGATGTCATGGCTAATCATGACTAGTTTTAGAGTATGGATAGGTAAAGATTAGCCTATAGCACTTGTAAGATGCTTCGAAATAAGACAGTATCCCATTACCCAAGCTTACAGTCCTGGTCCTAAGGATCATAACTGTCTTGTAGAGGCTAAGAATTGGGCGTGCTACTTCTGTAGCTCTGGTGCATAGATAAAATCTAAACTCCAACTGCGCTTGCATCCCTGTCCCCTTCTATCTGAATTTACGTCATCTGCATTTTGTTTTGTTTGTAAGTTCTGGTTTGTGGCATCTTGAATCCACTATAAGTTGAAAGGAAGAGAAGCAGGAAAAGGTCTGATGCCTCAGCCAGGCACTGAGCTGCCTATCTCCCTGGGCATAATGATTTCACCTGCAGTTAGAGCATCTCCCTCTGCTGTGCCTACCATCTAAATCACTGAAATCTGGCCAGGTCATTGTGCTCCACGTTGAGCAAGTTGCAGTTTAGAGCCACTGCGTATCTGAAGAGCGTTGTCTAAGCAGGCACCATTCAAAGAGGACTGGGAGGAAAGGAGCCATTAATTCGATTGCAATCATAGCCACAGCCTCCTCAGTGTACTTCACTTGATTATGAGAGACTTTGCCATTCAGGTGCAAATCACCCCAGAAAAAAGGAGGCCTTCCACACTCAAGCCATGAGAAGAGACTTAAATCAATAGCCTTTCAAAGTGGCTGTGGCCGCTCTGCCCTGGAGCAGCATGACTCTTCATAGGCTGTGGGGAACAGCCACTGAGCCTCAGCTTTCTATGTTAAGACACTCACTCCTGGGGGAAGGCAAAATCACCATCACTGTATATTAACATTAGTTCAAGAACGAGTGTCAGAGAGAGGTCAGGCATGGGAAAGACAGGGAATTTTAAATTTCCATAATAGTCTGCTTTTTCTCTTCTTATTTTTGAAAAAACATATCAAAGATAGATATGTAAATATATACATGGGTACGCTGAACTATAAATAGACTGATAGATATAAATAAATAATAAGTAGCATATGTATTCATTTTCTATTGCTATTGCAATGAATGACTGCAGAATTAGTAGTTAAAACAATGCGAATTTCTTATCTGACTGTTCTGTAATTCAGAAGCTAATGGTGTCTCATTGGGCCGCAGTAAAGGCTTCGGCAGAGCTGTTTCTGTCTGGCAGGTCTAGAGTAGAATTTGCTGCCTCACATTCTTTAGCGTCCGGAGACTGCATTCCTTGGTTTGCATCCTGCTTCTCCCTCTCCAAAGCCCATGGTGGTCATGAGTCTAGTCCTCTGTGGTGCTGCCCCATACCTCTGATGACTTCTTTTAGGTGCCCTGAGATTGTTTGGAATTTGTATAACCCAGGATAATAATCTCTCTGCCTTATGGTTGGTGAAAAGCAACCTTAATTCTACCTGTAATCTAAATCAGACTTTGCTGTCTTGGAGATTAAAGCATGGGCATCCTTGGAGAGCGTTTTCTTCCCCATCATCGTCTATACTCTATTTGTGCCTGTGCTCGATTTTTAAGTGTTAATAACAACTTCTAATGTGATATTGATAGAGAAGCCCCTTTGCTTGTTATTTGTACTGATAAATGTAATTCCAGAATTCTGCTGGTAGCTGCTCCAATACAGATGTTTCTGCCCCTTTTCTTCTGTGTCCCTGTTCTGCCCGCAATAACATCTTTATTTTAGGGGGGAAAAGAACAAAGAGAGTACAGTGTGAGAAAGCCACTGCTACAATTTGAAGGCAGTCTTTCCATTCTTTATTTCTTTTTTTTTTCCCCTTGCTTTCTGCCTATCAACCACTGTGCTGCTTTACTCGATAATAAATGGAAGGAGAGAGAAGTGCTGAAATTGAAATCAGTTCACTTTTCTTCTTGTTATTAACTTGGTAGCAGAGGAGATTGAATTTAGGAACAAATGTGGGTTTGGAGTTACTGGTAGATTTAAATGATTTCATGTTCCCGAGGCTTGTCTAAATTCAAATCCAGAAATATTTTAAAAGAACCCAACACGAAACACCATTGCTTTTGAAATGTTTTGGGTACTATCTCAGGCTCTGGTAAGTTTGTATACAACATGGAAGGGGGAGATTGAATTGCCTACCTCAAGGCCCCTAATTCAAGAATTTAATTTCGCCAACACACCACATGTACCATGTTCTATCAGAGGCTTGAACTTCAGTCTGCCGATATCTGGAATGTACTGATTAATGTTACTAGTTAATCCACTGCTGGAAGAAAGTGCTTGGAAAAGCAGCTGTCTACTGCTCTTCCAGGCTTGAGAAGCAGCAGATGGAATGTTTTTCTTATTTATGTAAGAGAAGTAGAATTGGAGAGTGATTAAAATATTTATGCTTTGAAAAGCACTTTCACTTTCTCAATATAGAAGTCTACAGAATAATCCATTGATTCAGGCCATTGAGTTTGTATTCTGTGTTTTCGCCTTTTATTACCAATATTTTAGAGCATATTTTATTCATTTTTATGAGTGTCAGGAAAGAGCTAAACGGCTGCCAGTTGCCTCTCCACACAAGCGGCCCAACCATCATTTGCAGCCCTCATTTACGATGTTTTGGGTACAATAATCTTATGTTTGTGTATTTCATGTTGTTGCTCCTTAAATATGCCAACAAGGGTTTGCATATGAAATATGGTTCTGTATGGAAGTGTTTCTCAACCTTGGGTACATTTGGATCAGTTGGGGCATCTTATCCCAGTGGGCTGTTGAACCACAGACCAGTGAAATCATGAGATGCATAAAATCTATCCATGGGTGTTTTCATGAAGTTAGAATTGATCACTAAAGGTGACTTGTCTCGATAGAATTTCTTTTGACATGTGCCACACTTATCTCTAATTAATAGAGAATGCCTGCATGGGTAGAGTACTGAAACTGTGTGTCATGTAGCTGTTCAAAAATTCCATGCTTGAAAATTAACAAAAATAAAAATGGAAATGGTATCTCATCCTCTCTTACGGTGGTTATAGTAATTGCAGTAATAAATATAAAATAGTTTATGGAAATAAATTCATATGCAGATATAAGATGGCGTTTTAAAAAAGAAATCATAATATAAATCTTATTTACAAAACATGCATAAACAGCCTTATAAAAGTCTTTTTTTTTTTAGTATATTATGTTAAGAAGATAGTGAATTGTGAAGATGTCCATGAGCCCTGAAATACATTCTGAACCAAATGACTAATCTAACAGGGACAAAAATAAACTTTGCTGATTTCAGCAGTGTGTTTTCAAGCAACTTTATGGGCTGCCTTGTTTTCCCACATTGGCACAACATGCTAACAGCCTATGAGAAAGCCAGCAGGTCTCAGGAATCTTGTGTTCTTAACAGTTGGTGAGAATTAAGGCCTCTCCAACAACTCACTACCTGACCAGACGGGTTTGGTGGTGGCTAAGCTGTTCTAGGGACCATCAGCTATCTCTCTCTCTCTCTTTTTAATGATGTTGATGACACTGTCAAAACCAACTTTATAAGCCACTACCACACAACTTTGTTTGTTTCAATATATGGAAATGGGAGTGATGGTTTTAAAAGCGACCAGTCCCTACATGTATATGATGTCCATATTAAACATTTATAATTGCTTTAAAATGGCTTTGAAAGATTATTTCTAGGGACTATCTCTGACATGAACTCTGTGGCTGGCTCTTTGATCACCTCCCCCTGATGGGGGAGCAGCCTTACCAGGACACAGAGGAAGACAATGCAAGCCAGTCCTGATGAGACCTAACAGACTAGGATCAGAAGGAAGGAGAGGAGGACCTTTTCTATCAGTGGACTTGGGGAGGGGCATGGATGGAAAAGTGAGATGGAGGGAGGGTGGAATTGGGAGGGAATGAGAGAGGGGACTACAGGTAGGATGAAAATGAATAAACTGTAATAAATAAAAATAAAAAAGCAAAATAAAAAAAAAAGCAAAAGCGGCTTTCCAGTGAAGTAACAGGGCTATTTTGGAATGTTATCCAACAGGAAAATAAGCGAGACACACTTGCTAGGGTTTGGAATCCTAGACTCACAGATGAAAAGCTGAGGATGTTTAAATTGTCAGAGACTGAACTGGGACAACCCTGGTCTAGCAAGGTAGTTGCCCCCTGGCCAAACTGTGAGCTTCATCTGTGTCAATGGGAGAAAATCCCAATTAGGAAGAATTAGAGAACAGACCAGAAGGAAACATTCTTTGAAATCCCCTGAGGAGGATCCACCAAAAAATAATCAACCCCTAGCAGATTATGGTGTGGCATAAAATGGAATGGTCTTTAAAATGTTAAGGCTAACAAATGCCTGGGCTCAAAGTGGGGGGAGGCTCGCTTTTCGCCTTGCTTTTGGCTTTCTGACTTTCAGTGTGTGCTTTGCAGAAGACAATTGTATATTCAGAGGTCCTCTTCCTAGGCGTGCTTGGCTCCATAGCTGGGCAAAAGGCACTCTTTAGGTTCACTGAGCCAGCCTATGGAATGAAAGGTAGTCTGTAACTCTCATCATGAATAAACATGAACCTCCTCATTTGCATGAGGCAGGTGACTGTAAAATATCTTGCAGCAAGTCATGAAAGGAAGCTTTGTGTGTCAGTGCCCAAGGGAAGCTGGGAGGACTCAGGGTTGTTTATCTTCATTAGAATTCCATCTAGTGCTGCTGTTATTGATCTGAACTGGACCCGGTGTAGCTAATAAAGTAGGTGTACATTTTAATTGAAACATGAATATTTAAGTAGAAGAGACGTCTTTTAAAGAACCCCCATGTCATGCAATGAGATTATGTATTATTTCAGCTGTCCAGGCTATTAACAAGTGTTTATTCAAAAGCCTTCTCATCTGCCACAATAGGTTTGTGGGTTTGCAGTGCAATCAGCCAGACCTCCTGTAGAACCAAATGCATTGTATGAAGAGATGTAGTTTTCCTTTAATGTTTCTTGCTGAATAGTGGCAAGTGGGCTCCTGCAACTTGTATTTTTCAGCTGCTAATTTAAGGTAGTGCTGGGCTTTGTTCATGGTATTTGCCACTTTTTATAAGACTGTCCTCATCAGTCACAATTACACTATTGTAGGACAGCAGAAAGACCAAGAGGGACTTTGCTAACTTTGATTTTAGACAAAGCATTTGTTGCAATAGACTGTAGGGTATTTGCTGTAGATAGTGTGTGTGTGTGTTATTGAAAGCAGTTGACATGAGGCTGCCTGAGTTAGGCAAGCAATGGCAGTCTGAAGCTATGTTTTGCAGCCTCTTGTTTTTGGTTATACACCCCCGACCCCGTTAGACTTTTAGATCATTTTCCTCCCTAATCACATTTTCCCCCTGAAATTGTTATTATAGAAACACTGAGTATTGTATATTTGTACCTGAGATAGATTTTCAGATATCAATAATATATATTTTCTCCTGCCTTATATAGAGAACCACTGAAATTTGGCTTAGAATTTTATCACAGTGGTAATAAATTCCTAAGTGAAGGAACTTTCTGTAAGGTTTCTGATTTTGAAAGTCTTCCTTTCCCAGCTTACCTCCAAATGCGCTACAGGGGACTCAGTGCTAGATGCAACAGTGAATAAAAAGCCCGGTTCTTCCTTTCTTGCTCTTGGATAACCTGGTGGAAGGGACTCAGAACTTCGGGCTTCAGATCACTCTGCACTCTCCTGGTGTCAGGTAAATTAGCTGTGTATCTCAGTTCTGGGTGGGAGTATGGAGGTGGGAGACGGCATACCATAGGGTTTTTGACTGCAAACATTTCCAGGAGGGGTGGACAGGATGATTTCAGAATAAAACACTGGTTACCATGGTTTCAGCTTCACAGCAAGCATGCCTCATTCATGAAGAACCTAGATATGACCCTTTCCGGTTGTTTTGCACCTCCTGCACATAGCTGCTCACAACTGAGGATGCAGGGGACCCAGAGTCCTCCAAGAAGTCATTTTGTTGCTCCTGATCCTATAATTACAGTAAAAATGGTTAGGTTGGTTGCCGTTTGTCTGAGAGGCTAGCTGTAACCACAGTCTGCTGAAGTCATGGCTACTGTGTTTTGCCTTCTGGACATTGTCTACCACTGAACATGTATAGTACAAAATTCACGAGTTTGACAGATAGTTCCAGATAAGCCTGATGATGCTAATATATTCGGAGGGGATCTCTTAGTAATTTGAGTCTGGCATAGAGTTCTCACTTTCAAAGTCTTTCTCGAGCCTGTATAACTTTTCTTTGCTGTGTCAAGGTTTGGCAACTGTGAGAAAGAAACAATTAGCAGGTTCTTTAGCTCGACAGCAGCACAATCCATCAGTCTCTTAGTTCAATTATAGACCATCCCTTAGCAGGCGAATAGTCACTACTCACCAAGCTGACTGCTTTACATAACTTTATTCAGAAGCATCTGAAACTTCTTTCCTTTCTATTAACTGTGCTTTGGGGCTCTGAATGAGTGGTTAACAAGTTCCTGTGACCTGGATTCCAGACCCCATTGTGGATTGTATGAGAGATTTGATAATGGCAGGGAAACCATTTTATTAGTATATGTCCAATTAACAGGAAATCACCTGCATTTTAAGTAAGGCATAATGAGATGAAAGCTCTTTAAATTAAAGGACAGATAGGAAACAGAGTTGCTTGTCTAGGAAGGGTACCTTTGGGTGCTGATCTCTCATAAAATATTAACTCCTAATTGATCAAAGAAATATTTATTTTGTAATGGCAAAGTAAATTGTGTTTAGTGGGAGATTTAAAATGCAGTTGTAGGGAGTGCAGGAGAGAGAAGAGCAGGCCTGTATCGTGGAGTCACTCCCTGTTGTCACCTGAAAGGGCCAGGTGTGAGGGGCCCTGAGGACAAAGAGGAGGGCATAAGGAGTCTGTGTTCGTTTCTGCTCTGCTGCTGTGGTAAAGTACCACAACCAAACATTTTCTTAGCGTTCCAGAGGGCTAGGTGGCCATAACGGTGGGGAAGCTGTGGCAGCATGAGCAGGAAACCGATAGATTCCATCTTTATTCAGGAGCCTATGGGAGCCATTTGTTGTTTAAATTACCACTGAGGGGTAGAAGATAGTGACCAGAGTCGTTGACAGACAATGCAAAACAAGAGCTGTGAGAAGTTAGAAAACCCAAGAGTGATCTTCAGATGCCATCAGCAAAAACGCCAGGTCTGGGGCTGGAGAGCTGGCTCGGTAGTAAAGTGCACTGCCCACTTTTCAGAGGATCTAGGTTTGCTGCCGACAACCCGCATGCTGATTCATAACGGGCTGTGACTGCAGTCCAGTCCTAGGAAGGTCTAATGGCCTCTCCTAGTCTTCAGGGCTTAAGGTGTACACATGGCAAAATTCCCGCACACATTAAATCAATAGATTCTGACCAGCCTCATTCGGCCCTCACACCACCCTGCCTCCTGTTACCTGTTACCTAAGCCTCTGAATCAAGATGTTAGAAAGGGGG
Organism: Meriones unguiculatus; assembly: GCF_030254825.1. NCBI lineage: Eukaryota > Metazoa > Chordata > Mammalia > Rodentia > Muridae > Meriones > Meriones unguiculatus. The sequence goes on from NC_083366.1 coordinate 37,718,247, forward strand.
ACAGAGGTTGAGAGGCGGGAACAGGCGAAAGGTCGGAGGTTGGCACAACTAAATCTATCAGTAATTTCCTTTGCCACGTTGTGGCAAGTCTTAAAGGGATAAAAATGAATATTGAAACGAATTTGAGAGCTATGGGCTCCTGTTTTGTTGTTTTGTTGTTGTTGTTGTTTTGTTTTGTTTTTCTCTTCTGCCTTCTCACTCTGCTATTGCTTGTAAGTGCTTTGCCGACTGGAACATTAGAAGGAAATGGTTCTTAGTGAATCTAGGTGGAAGGAAATAATTAAGGAGCCAGTCAGCTTGGCTATCATTTCCCCAGTTGGGACAACATCTTCAGGGTAGTCTTGAAGCCGGTGACTGTTACTTACTAACAACTCACTCAGGATGTCCCTGGGGTGCCCATCATCCTGTACCATTCCTGTTAATACTTATTTTCTACAACATATGGCAATGGGGTGCCTACCATCCTGCTCTGCCCCAGTGAATACCCATTCTTTACAACATATGGCAGAGAACTATTGATTCTCAAGATTCCCGAGAACAGAACCTTGAATTGTCTGTGTTCTTAAGAGTCTTGCATTGTGCCTGGGATTTAAGGCACTCAAAATTATCTTACAACCATAATACAAATAGCATGGTCATATCTACATCTGCATCTTGGGTAACCAAAGCACTGTCTAAGCTACATTTTCAATGCAAGCCCTTCTTTCCACAAATCTTTGTGTCTGTACCAGGTTGAACACCAGGATACCAAAGTGACAGAACAAGATAACTCCAGATCTCTTAAGGCACTAGTATAGTTCTCTCTGAAGACTCCTGGGCTGATCTCTCTGTTTGAAACTAATCAGTAACTAGCCAGAGTCCTTTCTTCATTGCACCAATTCATATTTTCCTCTTCTCGTCATTTGGTCACTACTCCTATTTGATAACAGTTCTTCCTGTTTGGAGACAGTAATTATGCCTGCAGGTCTTTGCCATATTCCCCTTTGACTTGGTCAGATGGCTTTCTTGCACCTATGGGATGTGCATAGATATGAAATGAACAGAGTACTTGAGAACTGTGTGCTATGGGTAGGGACTGCTAACTCACTGCAAGTTCCAGACTTAAGACATAGGGGTTCAGTTTTCTGTAGTTAACCCACAAAATTAGAGATGCCAAAGTATGTCCAGATAGCCATTTCAGCTGACTTGTAGACCTGTGAGTATAAAAATCATCTCGTAACATTTGAGATTGCTTGTTACACAGCATCTATATGGCAGTAACTAAGACACCAACTCTTACACTTACTTAGCTTCTGTCTTGGAAAACTCCTTAGGCTGCAAATGTTGTCAAGCACAAATCTGACCATATTGTTCCTGCTTCCACTCTTCCTGTGGCTGTCTGTTACCTGACTCAGAAAGTTTCGTGGTGACTTACTTTGCCTGCCTCTACCTCGTGTTTTCACTCTCCACCTTCCCTAGGCTGCCAACACATCCTGAATGCCCACCGTTTTTTGTATGTGCTGTAACACTTTCATCTCTGGGCGTTAGCTCATCCTCATTCTCTCTGCCAGAAATGTCTTCTCCCATCTGCCTGTTGAGAGTCTACTTTCCTTCAGGATTTTGCCCAAGTGCCACCTCAGCGTGATAGTTTCCATGTCTCTTTCAATTCAGTACAAAGCTTTGCACCTCTGCCTCCACAACGTGGAATTCAGATTTTCTATTGGAAAATACCTTCTAGCTCTACAGTAGCTGTTTAATTATAAACCCAACTTTCCAAATTGAGTCTATGTATTACTGGATGCAGAACTTTCACATCTCAATATTCTCAAGGTGCTTTCTAAGTATCTACTCAATTCATTTGGGTTAAATTCCGAATGAATGGCCAGAAATATCTGACTCATCTTTTAAAATAGTTCCTCTGGCCAAAAGTTGAATTGATTTACATCATTTCAATATAGAATGGCTACTACTGTTATTCAGATCCTAGAGGCTAGTATTTTGCAGTTCTAAGTATTTTGCAGGTATGCTTACTAAAGAATTATCTTAGGCATGGTAGCACATGCTGTAATCCCAGAAGTCTGGGTGTGGTAGCAGGAGGATCAAGAGTCCAAAGCCAGCAAGTCTGAAGCCAGCCTGGACACTTCATCAGGAAAAGAGAACAAAGCCAGCCAACAAACAAAGTAACCCATCATGCCCAAGATGTCAATATGCTCTATTGGCAAATCCTCCTAAATCTATCCTTCAAAATGTCTTCTTCCGATATCTATGCTTTGAGAGACTTATAGAATAATTTTGCCATTTGTTGCCGAATAAATGTAACAGTAATAATACTTTTTTCTCCCAATGTAGCTTTATGTAAAGTGATGAAAAGCTGCAGAGAAATTGAACCACTGCAAAATAAACTCAGTTTCTCTTTTCCAAGTATCACAGTTGGAACTGTGCTCTCATTTTCCAACTCCACTCATTTATTATAGCACTGTTAGTCATGCTTAACCCACACACCGTGGCAATTCAGGGAACCCTCTGGCCTCCTGTTTGTCATGTTTTCAGGCCATTGAGGGGAAATGATGTCAATAATAGCACTTATCCATTTCTACGATGGCTGTCAAGAGATGTTCCAGTGCAGAGGACAAACACAGCTTCTAGCTGTCCACCCTTTCTAGGGGACGGTTGCTACCTGAGCAGACCTGAGACTGTGAGTGTGAAGGTCAGGAGTCACAGATGACGAACAGGGGCATGTTGAGCTCATCCCAAAAATTGCCACTGTTTTACCTTTGCCTCCTTAGTTCTCTTAAACTGGGAAAAATGCGTTATCCCTAGAGTAGCATAATACATGGGGACCCCTCAGGATGCAATTTTTGACCAGGCAGAGCTGGAGGTGGTTGGTTTCTATGATGGTCTCTGGTCCCTGCATTCCTTATTTCTAGTTTACATACACATTGGTATGGCATGGCTGGATCTGAAGTGGATGGCATATGGCTTTTTGTTGCTTGAACTGCCACAGAAGAAAATGTTATTGGCATAGAATGCCAGGTTTCCATTTCGTGAATCACAGAGCGTGGAATTCTGTCCAAAGGCTTTCTGGCTGCAATGTGCCCTTAAAGCAGGAGGGAGTAAATGCTGTCTATCTTCCAGGTGTGCTGATCCCATGTAGATAATTTATCATGATGAAAAATCTGCTTGAAATGGACATACCAGGGACCTCAGGTGTGGTAGAAAGGCTGTGTGGCTTGTTTTATTATGGTCACTGAGTATGCAGGATGTTTGCCCCCAAGCCTTCGCTGAATGGACAGCAGCAAGGTATGGTTGCTTTCTAAGTTTTCAGATAAATAGAAGTTTACTTGTGCATGTACCAGAAAAAGAAGGAGCAAAAGATGCCTATGTTTAGGGGATGCAGTTTGCCATAATGCTGTATTGCTGGAGTTTTCAAATTATAAAACAATTCACAACAGAGCTAGCTGATGCCTGAGACCTAATGCAGGCTGTCACCCACACACTCAGCCTTTGTCTCCTCTCCCACCTATTCTCTTACTAAGGCTCCGAGAGAAATTTGAAGATTTCCCAGAGGATCACAAAGAACCCTGTGAAACTGCCTTATACTTGATGATTTGAAAAATTCTTCCTTTTACTTTTGAGATTATATAATTACAACATCTTGCCCTTCCTTATCCTCCCTCCAAACTCTCCCATATGTCTCTCCTTGCCCTCTTTCTAATTCATGCCCTCTTTTTTCATTAATTGCTTTACACACACACATGCACTCCTAAATACTTTTTTTTTTAAAAAAAAAAAAAAAACCACCACCCTGCCAAGTGTGTATTTATGTATTCAGAACACAGCAATGTGGAATGATTCAACTTTGTAGTTGGGTGTCACATACGAGAAGAGATGGCTAACCTCCAGACTGACCACTGATTCCCATCAGTCTTCCTGAGTTTTCTGCAGCACCCCTTCCTCTTCCACATATCCTGTTCTATGATCAGGGTAACTGATTGAATAAATTACCATGACTCTGAGTACTGACTCTGAGACCATTGAATGGGGTTCAGTCCTAACTTCACTATTTCCTTTTTGGGTGATTAACCTGTCTTGTTATTTGTCTCTTCGTCTGTCAAATATGAACCTTAATAGAAGAGCCGTTGAGTGTTAAATGAGCCAATGGAGATTGAAGCACCTGAAATAGCCAGTATTCAACCATTTTTGAAATGCAAAATTAGCCAATTCTCTCTGGCTCATTCTAATGTGTGTAAAGCACTGTCTTCTGGAAGTGTAAGCGTCCCAGAGGAAGCATAGGAAAGCATGGGCTCTGCCCCAGCTCTCTTTGTAGTTGTCCATCCAAACTTACCCCTATCTTCCAGGTGGAGCTTGTGTTCCTAGACACTTGCACAGCTAGTTCTTCTGTGCTATCAGTTCTAGCCCTCTTGACCAGCTCTATGACACTGCTCTGCTAGTTATCAGTTGTAATCATTACAGCATCAATCTCCTCCTCTTGGAGCAATATAAATGCACTGAAGCCCCCACTTACATTTGCATCACTCCAAGCCAGGCATCCTCAAAGGGCTACCTTCGTCCACCTTCTTTCCTTTCCACTCATCAGTCTACCGAAAACTCCAACCTATACCCACTAAAAATACATCACAGCAGAGGAGGAGAAATGTGGCTAAAAAATATATATTGCTGGCACTTGAAAATCCTTTCAGTCACAAAATCTACTGGTTTTGACAAATGCACAGAGCCCTCTGATGAACAGGTCCAGATTTCAGACTTTTCATTTGCTTCTTTGCAGCACTTTGACCCCACTGGGTTCTTGTTTTTCCTTATGAAGACTTGTCTTGTGGTAGTTTGCAAAGTGCACCTGTGCACAAAGGATCCACAGAACACAGTACATACTCATGCAGGGATCAGCCCACATTGAGGAAAGTTACACGTAGGACATAAAATAGTTATTGTTACTTCATTTACTAGTGTAATTTTTAGAAAAAGAAAGAAAGATAAGCAAAACCATGGCTACACTGAAAATAGGAGCATGGCTTGAATAGCATGAATTTAACAGTGAAGAACCTCTTTTGTCACAAAAGGTATGCTATGCTGTTGCTTAACTTTTCCAGAGAAAATATAAACAAATGGCCAATCACCCAAAAGTGGGCCACCAACAACAGACCAGAGAAATGATTGTACTCAAGTCAAGCTTTGCAAAGCAATGAGTTTAATTGGGGTTTCCTATAGGAAAATGGGTGACAAGTACCTACAGAAGTATGATTGATTTATATGCAAACCATCAAAGAAAAGTCTTTTATTCCCAGCAACTTTTAACTACATAGATATCCCCCAAGGGGGATGGGGCTTTGTGGCTCCTCCCCCAACTCTATTACAGAAACAATCTGTTCAGTGGTCTGTGGGTGGAATGTAAGCAATGGATGATGCTAAGAGCTCTGGAGGGCCATCCTATGCCCAGAGAACAGTGGTCCCCAGCACATGCTTTCTAAGATAAACATGGGATTGGTATTACTTCTTCTAAATGTAAGATTGGAATGATGTTCTGATAAAAAGATAGACATAAAAAAATCATAAAATAAACCTCACATCACCATGCTTATTTTCACCTCCCCTGTACCTTCGTCCTAAATATGTAGCCAAGTCATCCCAGACCTTACACAGTACTTTCCAACCTTGTTCCTCTGCTGAGGTCTTTTTCAGTCCCCATCTGTCCCTGTGCTGACAAATCCTTCGAGAGAGAATGCTGTTTACAGCCTCTCATTCTTGTGGTGTTCTACTGTCATTCATGTCCTCCTGCTGTGGATGCTTGTCTAGAGCAGCAGTCAGGTCCTGACTGCTCCTCACCCCAGAGCTGGTTCCATCCCATTGCCTTAAAGCATTGCTGCCCGACCTCTGTGGTCCTGGGGTCCATGGCATGTTAAATTCAGGCAATGCTGCCAATGTCCCTCTGTGACCTCTTTGGCATAAGCATTCCCTAACTATCTTTTTCTTCTTGTTCTATTTTTGTATGATGCTCTACTCTCCACTAAAAATTCCTTGACTTTAACCATCACAGAAGACAAATTGAAGTCCCCTGAACTCCATTTTGCATGGCTGGTCCACAGACCCTTCAATCTGGATAACTCTAAAGTGAGTCTTGTCATTTTTATCCTCCTCACAGCTGGCTTTCAGTGTTTTCTAACTCTTAAAAGTTCCTCAGTGATCTACCCATCTCCTTGACCTCAGACCCTGGATTTATCTGACTTTCTTACTTTTTATTGGGTCTCTCAATCTCACCAGCCCACCATTATCTGAAAGGGGACATTTGCCACCTGGTGCTGGGACTCTGCAGACTCTTCCACGCCTTCTGCAGACTGTATTTGCCTTTTATTGTTTCATGGATCTGGACTTGGACCATCCATAAACTATCTCGTCCTTGGGTTCAAGAAGCACCTTTTAAAAACACAGTTTGTGGCATGATCTCTCCATATTTTGTAGGCTAGAGAAATGGCTCAGAGGTTAAAAGCACTTGGTTTTCTTGTAGAGGATCCAGGTTCTATACCCAGTACCCACATGGTGGCTCACAGCCATCTGTCACTTCAATTCCAGGGGATTTGACACCCTGCTCTGACTTTCACAGGCACCAGACAAATGTCACACACATGCATGTAGTCAACACACACTCACACTAGAATACATCCCCAAACACTTCAGTTCCTTATTCTTGCAACATAATAAGACAATCTGTCCCAAACAAGGTGCCTGTCACACCCAACCACACAGTCCCTGCTAGCTCATAACTTGTCATCTTTATTATTGCTTAGGCATGCTTTGCTCCTCCAAATCTCTGCCCTTGTCCATGCTGTCAAAACCCTGTCAATCCTTTCTTTGATGCTTGCTCTTCCAGTTCTGCGGGTTCTTCCCTTGGGGCCAGAGTGGCTGTTCCTGCTGATGCACATGTCATTTTTGTCCTAGTGTATGGACCAAAGCCCTTGAACATGGTAACCAAGGGACTCTCCTTACTAGGCTACATCCATAGTCCATCTTTATTTTTCATTTGAATGTCTCACTAAGTTTCCCTGATTTGCCTTTAACTCACTGTAAGCCAGGAGGCCTTGAACTTTCTTTCAGTTCTCCTCCCTTAGTCTCCCCAGGAGCTAGCATAGCATCTGGTCTTCTAGGCTGCTCCTTTTTTTTTTTTTTTTTTTTTTTTTTTTTTTGTTCCCTGTCTTACTGCACTGAACACGAAGCTGTAGGCTGGACTTTTGTCTTCACTTCAGAGGAAGATCTCAGATCTTGTCACTTTCTGCCCTACCTCTGCTGTAGAATTCCAGAAGTGAAGAAAGCACAGTCTGAGGTTGGGCACACTCTCTAGCCTCTCTCTCTGCCCTCTTCTTCTGGACTCTACTCTTGAGAAGCAGTTCTTGCTCTTGTATCCCAGGAAACATAACAAAATAAAATTAAAGTAATTATAGACATTCAGCAGGTATTGACTAAGTTGGATGAAATTGAAGTTGATGAGGAAAGGAGCTTAAGAATGCTTCTATTTTCAATAAACTGAAAATGTTTCCAAAGGTTAAAAACACAATTTAGAGCACACTTTGCAGCCTTGGAGCAGCAAGAGAAGGAAAAAAATAGGACTGAAAGGTCTGACTCTTAATGGTGATGATGGCTTCGAAGACCAAGAGATAAAAACAAATTAAGGTATTTCTGGAAGAAAAGACAAAGAAAAAAAATTTCCCCGCCGTAAAAAGCACCTCTAGATTTTCATTTGGGCAAGCTTCTGCCTGACAAAAGCGTTTTGATTATCCACTCTGACCTGTGCCCTGCACAGAGTCTGGAGGGTGGCGCACTCAACAAACATATCCACACCCTGCATACTGTGTGACCGAGAGGCCGGCTTTCTAGAATACTGCCCCTGAAAAGGGAAAAAGAGTTGCTGTTCTTGGCAAACCTTTAAGGGCCATGGGTAGCCCCTTGGTGTATGTGTTGCCAGAAACCTTGACATTTCACTAAACTTGTTAAAAAGAAAAATCTCTTGGGCCAGGTTTTTGTTGGGAAATTCACAAGCAACTGATGGTCTCCATCACAAAGCCATTTCAGACAAAACAGGTCTTGAGAATTGGAGAGTCATGTATATGGTGGGGGGGGGTGGTAAGGGAACAAAGGTATCACAAAGTTGTTCGTTCCATTATGACTTGTAGGAAAAAAAATTACCCTATTCAGCAATAAGTATATGAAAATAACATGAATAAACACACCTATTTTAGAATATTTTTATCATTCCAGAGTATTTGTAACTATTCTTACTATTTGTGAGGAATATAGGCAGTAGGATGCAAAATTATGTCTCAACTAATGAAAAAATACCAAAGGTTAGATGATTTTAACATTGGTTTTTCCACATTGTATTTATTTTTAGGTTTATCCTCAAGATCTGCACATTCCACAGAATGCTCATAGAATCATTCTGTGAGGGAATCATTCTGAAGACTCAAATCAAAAAGGATTTGATTCTGTGGGTGCCAAACTGTTACACGTTTCAGCTGTGGTCTAATGAGTGGCACAACAAATCTTAGAGAGTTTCTTGATCTTGGCCTTCCTTGTTAACATTTGTTCGAAACTGATTGATACTAAAATCAGAAGTCAGTCGTCTGAGCCTGGATTCAAAGGAGACTCACTAATGGGAAGGAAGTGGTGGGCAGTTGTGCAAAGCTTGGAGGAAAAGGCACTGGTGGGTTTCCGCCCTGGGGGGTGGGTAGGAGTGCGTTCCAGCACACTTTCCTCTAGCTCAGGCTAGAGTGCAGCAGTGAGAGGAGGAAGTCACCAGAACGCTCTTAGAGGCCCTCATCTCCTAAGTGTCCATGATGCTGGGGAGAACAACAGAGTACCTGGAAATCTCCCATATTGTGCTTGAAGCATCCTCTGCCAGGCACCTAGAGGTGTTCCTGGGGGGTGGGGGGGTGGGTAGCAAAGTCTGAGAGGGGTTGGGGAAGGATGAAATATAATGGGATACATGAGGAAAAATTTAATGAATAGAACTTTATTAACGTGCAGATACCAACTGTATTAGTTTAGTAAACAGACACCTTACTGAAATTTCAAACTGAAATTTTTGTTGAAATGTATTTTTTTTTCAGTGTGTTTCCTAAAGAGCCTAGATGTCTAGTATAAAATAGATTCTACAACAGCAAAAGGAAGAAGAGCATTTATCCATGATTCAACAGTGGTGATTATTTGAGCTATTTGCTCCGTAATTCTCATGCCTGTCATGTACTAGTAGAACCGTGGATGGGCTATTTGGAACCCATGTTTCATATTCTCCCTGGGATGATTTGATAGAGGCAGATGGGCATTTTTGCATGGCATATTAGTGGATTATTTATTGCCTTTGGGGCCAATTTTTATTTGTATTATCAACTTAATAACTACTTTCTGAAGTTAGAAACATAAATATTCAAGTGAATAGCAAAGTAATAAAACCAGATTGTGTTTTATCTGAATCCAGTTTCTGTACAGTTGAGGTGGTTGTAGAACCTGTTCCCTGTAAGAAGAGTCTGGGGTAACGACTCCATAGGATTTGTTCAGGGGTCATGGTGCACAGGTGCGTTTAACTGAAAGTGGAATGAGGGCCAATTTGAAGCCATATGGTCATTTTAAGCAAAGAAGAATTGGGCTTGAAAACAACCCAGCCCATCCTTGTGAGAGCAGCAGTGCCTCCCCATAAAGCTTACTGTTGGAATTGCATGTCGAGGGTGTCAATTGTTACTGCCACTGCTCAACAGACAAACAGCCTCTTCTACATTTCACACACGACCTCATTGATTCTGGCTTCCTAACTCTTTCCTGCATGCTGCACTAGTCTTTACTGGCTTGGTCGGGAGAAAGGCTACTTGCTTGTTCCAACTTCTTGTTCCTCTGTGACTTAGCACTATTCACCAACCGCTCTTGCCTTAGCTTACCCTCCTCTGATACAGTGATGGGAGATCAGGATGCGTAAGCAATCTGGCCTGTTTAACTGCCAGATGTATCTGTCAATCGGAAGCAGCTAAGCAGCGGAAGCAGTAGCCTCTAGTGCTTAAGCATTTGATGAAACAGAGTAGACAAGATTTCATCTCTAATATTTTGGGTGAAATTAGTCTTCAGAATGAGAATATCTAAAACTAGTGTTTTCTTCCTCCAAAGATGGAATTTATTTTATGTGATAGTGCTATGTTTTAGGTTAGGAAAGGTAGACTTCCACAAAGGCCAGAAAACTGGTAAGGGTGTGGTGAGAACCCCAAGATCCTCTTTTCACAATAGCACAGAAGATGTGTGCATTTTTGCACCATTGATAAAGTATCCTACTGTTGACCCAGTAGCTTTTTGCCATATAGTGCCATTGACACGCTTGGCAACATTGAACTGAGAATTTGGGCATTTTCATTTTTTCCTTTTGGCGTGATTCCCTTCAGCATTCAATTCTGGGACACATTTCCCTAGCATATTTGGAAAACTTGAATTGGCAAGATTCTGAGCTCTGAATTTTCCCAGATTACCTTTCCAAGCCACTCAGGATTGTAAAAAGAGAGGGCAGGCCTTCCCTTCCTCTCTCCCATGGTGCTCAGGTCAGCCCATTTTATTTTGTCAAGTCTGCCTCTGAAGTCCCATTACTGCATTTTATCCCTGTGAGGGAAAATCCCCTGCCATTTTGGAAGAGGAATGAAGGAATGTGCAGGTTGTTAAATGGGTTTCTATTTTGTGGATATGGTTTTATTTCAGAGAGCTTATAGTATTTGCCTACACTTTAGACCTTTTTTTTTTGTGGGAAGTATCATTATAAGCAAAGTCTGAAGAAATACTACCAGGTTAAAGGCTCATTTTGTATAACTTGGCCTTAGATGCCATGAGCGTGATCCTGCTCTAGCAGCTTGCTCTTGGAGTTCTGAGACCATGGGATGCCATCTCCTCAGACAGATTCATGAGTTTTTGTCCTGAGCATTCCCTACTACTAGATAGTAGCTGAAAACACAGTACTTAAGTGCATTGAACACCACTGTCTCCATTGGGAAATGAAGCTTGTGAAAAATGTGCACATTCATTTGTTGATAATTCTCTGTATCTACTGATACCTACCCCTGTCACAAGAGCTACTACTGGCCTGTAATGATACAGTGACACAGTATCAGGTTTTGTGTGTTCTGTTTATGATTGTCTTTCCCTGTAAGGAAGGAGAGGCCAAACAGCTGTGTATGGAATAATTCTAAGGGCTGTTACTGATCTTTTCCCCCTGAGGGTAAAAAGTTATTCTGATATGTTTACTTAAAATGTTGCATATTTCTGTATTTAAAATATATTATGTAAAGTAATCAGAGCTGATTTTACTACTCAGCCCTTGTCTCTGGAATGAGATAACCATGTGAACTGAGCCAGTAGTAACTACTGCTTTCACTCATTTGGTTTGAGTCTTCATTTCTGATCGCATAGCTTTATAAACATGATAAAGGCTCTAGTCAGCTTGGTTCTGTTTTAGAAGTGAAGTTGAGTGTGTTTGTGTGTGTATGTGTGTGTGTGTTTGTGTGTGTGTGTGTGTGTGTGTGCAGTGTTTGTGTGTGAAATGTGTATGCATATGGGCTATGTTTGTGGTGTATGTGTGTATGTGCTTAATGTAGCAACTATCAGTTTTTTTTGTAAATTTGGGTAGTCACTTTAGAAAGCATTCTGCAGCAGTTGCTATAGCTCTAAGGGGGAAAAAAAAAAGAACATGGTTTATTACCTAACAGAGCTTTTTTAGTTTGTAAAGTTTAAATTAATTACATCAGATTGGATGCATTGAACAAGTCGTGGTTTTGGAAAGAAATCAAATTTAGAATCTTCCTGGGAATATGCAGAAGTAGGTTCGTGGCAGTGCTCAGCCAGGGTAGAGCAGAGAACACGGGCTCAATGTGTAGCACAACTGGAAAGAGATATCTTGTGACCCACGAAGATACCTGGGGCCTGGAACTGTGACATGAAGCAGCAGTTCTGAGAATGTATGTATGCTCTTCTTACACCTCAGCTTAGAGGCAACTTTGAAGACCCAGGCAGCTATAGAGAGTATCCAAACCCGTGACCTAAGCAACAGAACTGCTGGACAGGACTCCACGGGAAGTCATGGAAGTGCCCTAGGTGACCGTTTCTTAGAAAGAACCCCTTTGGAAATATCAGTGAAACTGGTTGTTTCTCTACACTAGGTCTGTGATTAGGAAGGTTAGGCAAAGAGCCCATCTTGCTAGGCTTTGATCACATAAACAAGGACTGAAGCTTTAAAAGTATTAGCTGACTAACTTTGCATTTTGACTTAAAAATTAGTTTTGGGATGAAAATATTAACACGCAGTGACGCGTAGTGAAGTTACAGCGTGTCGCTGTCTGTGATACTTCAGGACCTAACAACCTTTGCAAATCCCCAAGCTTCTGCATAAACCTGTTCACTAGGGCAGTTGCATACCAGCACCGCAGCATGCAGGGGTGCTGGCCTCGACTGACTGTGAGTCACATGACACAATAGGAATCCGCCCTCTCTATGATAAAGTTCACCTTGTTTTTATAAGAGTGGGTTCTTGGAGATGGCCTGAAATAGTGACACAGACAGACACACAGACACACACACACACACACACCAACATTCAATCAAAATAATGCCGTTTTGCGTGGCATACACTGCAGACTAATTTGGGGCTTATCTTTTTCTCTGCGCAGTAATCGGCAAACTGAGTTGTTTCTAAGAATCCTCTAGAGTTCATTGGAATGTGTTCCGTGGAGTCCTGGTTTAGAGCAGGCAGTGGTACCCAGAATCTGCATTTTATCCATCTCTGATACAGATGGTTGACATGGAGCACACTTAGAAAACCTCAAATCCTTTAGTTCAAACAGCAGGTCTACCACTTAATGTTTTTGGAACTGTGGTGCACTTACTTAACCTCTGTAGACCTCATTTCATCCATCTACATCACAGGGGTGGTGCTGTGTTTGTCGTAAGGACTACACCTGGTTAATCCAGGGGAAATGCTTCAGATGTTTCCCAGAGTGTTTACTAAGCTTAGCCGTGCTATTCAGACCAAGGGAAGAAGTTAAGAATGTCCTAGATAGATTATTTGAATAATTGATAGTCTGTTAATGTATCATTGACCTCAACTGACGGATCTGTTGGCATTGATACCCTGGTAAGCAAGATGTCAGTTAATGGAGCACCACAACCGATTGTCACTGCATTGCTTACAGAATAAAACCTGATCTTTCACCTGATGTCTAGGGCTCTACTTGTCTCACGGGACTACACCATTCTCCCTATTCTTGCTCTGTTTCCTTCAAGTTTTCCCAGATGCCAAGCTCCTCGCACAAGCCCCGTGTGGATGTGCTCCACGTATCGAAGATACATTCCTCTTACTTTTAGGTTATTAACTTTGACGCCTACTTTGGATGTTGGCTCAGATAACACTGCTCCCAAGACGTGCTTTGTGATCTCACTGAGTCAGGCCCACTGTCTGTGCTCATTGCACTTATAGCTCAGATCTGTCCTGTACACCCACAGCTACACTTATCTGCTAGTCTGCTGTGCTCAAGGCCAAGAGCTGTAGGACAGGAGCCATGTCACTTGGTTGTATCACTAGCCTAACTTCCTGACACAGTAAATAGCTGCTAAAATATACCAAATTTTGTTTGATGGAGGATCTGGGTGAAATAACCTGTTTCTGCATAAATAAGTGAATATTTGGATGTTTTCAACAAGGTAAGAGGATAAGAGTAGGCCAGTGTCCTTAGAGTGGAGGAATCAGGAAGACTGATTATCAGAAAAACTGTACTGTCCACAGCCCCAGAAACTGAGAACCATGGAGGAAATTGCCAGTATTGGAGCTGGGTGTCTGACTAGCAGAGCTTGGTGACAGTGCACTCCTAAGTTCACAGTGACAGAAAGGACAAAGTGGAATTACAGGGTCCGTAGTCTTCAAAGCAAATCCAGTGTTGTGATCAGTAGGGCAGAGCTGAACTCCAGGGAATGGATGGTGTGGGCCTTGAGCCAGTTGTCACCTCATTTTAAGAATAAAGGGAGCGAATATCTTTGGGAATAGAGGACCTGAACTAAGCAGGTAAGTCACCTTGGCTGCCAGTGCTAGAGACATGCAATGAGCTATCTCAGTCTCAGCCCTGTCAAAAGCATGCTTTGTCTCATTAACCACAAAGATCTCATACTTGCGAAGAACTTTATGGAACAGACCGTCATTTTCCTTGAAGATGTGGTGATGCTGATACTGATAGCAGATCTGATGATATCTTAGTTTTTTTTTTTTTTTTTCATGCTTATCATTTTCTGTGTATGTAGACACGAATGTGAGAAATGGATGTCTTGGATTCCCCTAAGGAGCCTGACAGGGGCCATTCATGCAACCATTCATTGCTCAGTAGCGGCCCCTGCTGCTAAAGAGAAAAACAGCAGCACATACAGAGTCTGACATTAATTCTGATCATGCCATGCATGCAACCAGGAGAATTTAAAGCAAGCAGGAAGGGAAGAGATGGGAGGAATGAAAATGTGCTGAGAAAATTGAGGAAGGTCGCTGCTCGTGTCCGGGTTGCTTTGGTGAAATGCTAATGCAGGAAAGAGCTTAACCTAAAGATTTTGTGTTTACAAAATCCTCCTGATTCAGCCATCTCAATATTTAAAGGCTTACTAGGAACCACGGCAACGCTTTGTGAAAGACACCAGTGCAAACTTTTCTATGAGGTTTCCCGGGGCGATTAGGCAATGATTAGTTCTTAAAAGCACCACACCCGTTTCTTAGGTTAGAAGTTTCTATGGGTTTGAAGTCGGGGTGGAGACCGTCAGGGTTCATCTGCATGTTGAGTGGGACTCAGAGTGTGGATTCCCTCGCGGGACCCCTGCTGGGATGAATGCTCCCCCCTCTCTGTATGTGTTTCTGGGTGTGTGCGCATCCCTGGTGCACATGCTGTATTTTACAAAGCCAGGCATTTACGGAGCGTTCCTGCCTAGAAACTGTATGTGGAGAGAAGGTATGTTTTACAATCAAATAAAAGTAGAGGGGGCCAGAGATGAGACTGTAGTTGATTATGGGTCTGGTAGCAGATGTTCTACACAAATCCAACTCGCTGCAGCCAGTCTGTTTCCATGGCAACAGAATCAGTAATTATTGAGCCCTGGCACTCCCCCCACCCTCCTTCCCACCAAGGTGGAGGCTGATAAATGTGATCTATCTCCAGCACCTTCTTGTTCCTCTTCTTTCCCTCTTTTTCTTCGGTCCTTCGTGTGAAAAAGTAGAGACACCGAGGAGAACTAAAAAAGGGAGCTGTCTGTGTCTCGACAAAGATTGTAAGAAATTAAATTGCAAGTGATCTTTTTCCTTGCGATACTATCAGATCAGAGAAAAAGCTCTTCCCAGAAAAGCTGATGATCTCTGAAGATGCTAAATAAATGAGCAGGAGTTTCCCTGAAATGGAAGCTTCCTTTGATTGGCTGATCTTTCCACAACTCCTGCCAATCGGAGCACCCCTGGGCTTCAGCTCCATAAACATAAGCAAAGCTACATGCTTATTCTTCTGGACTTGGAGCGTATTCCATTCGAAGGTGTGCGGCGGGTGTCCGTTCACATGGCTCAACTGGAAACCTATTTCTTGAACAAGCTTCCCGGGGAGCCATCTGGTCTTCCAGCGCACTGTCCTACTGGAGCACGACTCTAAGTCATATCTGTGACAGCAGCTTAGAAGCAGCGCGTGTCATTGGGGAAGATGGACTTACGGAAGCTTGGTGAGTAAATCTTTGTCATACGCATCTGTGCACCGGTATTAGCAGGCTGAGATAGAATGTAGCTTTGTTCTATTGTCTGCCAAGAGAGCCGACTTGGAAGAACACCCAGGCAAGGGTTCCCATGATGTGAGAGACTGTTTCAAAAGGCTGCATGCTTTGTTCGCTTCTGGTCAGATTTGTAGTTGGTTGTATATTATATTTGCATGGTGGCAATCAAGTTAGGATTAGTGTGAGGTGTAGAGCTGTGTTCTGTCCCCCTGGGTGTTCTTTCATTTCGAAGAAAATGTGTTAAAAACTAAATTAGCAAGAATTAACCCTGTGCAGTGGTGAAAGGGAGAAAATGGTATGGGCACAGGGCTCGAAGCTGCCAGGTTGTGTAGATGGCATTTGCATTTAGAAGAGAGATGATATTAGAATGGTCTGTCACTCTTCAGACCCCTGGCCACAGAAGGAAGCATCTCTTCCTTGTGCACGGCTGTTCTCAGTTTCAGAAATGTGCAACCAGGCTAGGTCATGTCCTTGCCCTCTTTCAGGAAACCAGTGTCCAAATTGAAATGTGCTTTTTCAAATCAATTTCAAAGATGAGTTGAGATGCAGGCAGAAAGATTTTAGCAGCCAGAAAGCATGGTGTGAAAGGGCTCTGTGTTACACCTCTCCAATTCTCTGAAACCTAGGGGGTTTGCAAAGTTACGTTTAAGCATTGGCTCTGTGCCAGTGAGTGTTCTGAGCTACTGCTCTGCTCCTTGGGGTTTAATTTTCTGATGCTAGTGATGAAATTTGCAGTGCTCAGTAGCCACAGACAGACAAGAGAGCAGTACTGTGAATAAGCAGTACAGATCAGCACCGGGAGAGGAAAGGTCACTGCTTCTGCCGACCTCCTGGCTGCAAACTTAAAAATATACATGTCAAGAGGAAGCCCAGGCACAATGCAGAATTCCACAGAAGCGTGAGAGGGAAGGTGTTGCCTTCAGCTTGGTTGCAGAGAGTGGGGGATGAACTTGAGTTCCCATCTCTGTTGAAGATGTGTTTTCTTGTCTCTGATGTTTGTGGCTTTGTCACTGTTGTTTCTTATGAGAATATGATTTCCTATGTTATGTGAGGAAAGTGCTGTAGTATCCTTGGAATCGTCTGTGGGAGTGGGGGAAAAAGCATGATCATTGAATTTATAAAGAAAATCATATGAAACAGTGGTGTGTGGGAATGCATTGATTAGACCCTTAAAAAGAGTGTCCTTTTGCTTGAAGAGTGTAGCACTTCACGTGGATGTAAAATGGAATTTGCTGCATCCTAAGTAGGAATCTGATGAACTGATAAAGACACAAAGGAACTAGGAAGGCTCTGCCTGTCTGAGACTTGAGAGAGGGCTTTGGAACAGATAGATCTTCTACTCTGTCCATTAGGAAAGCAGACTGGTGCTCTGGTGGCCAGGGAGGATTTCCTGACTATGGGTGACAGCTCGCCAAGGACCTGGTCATTGAGCAGAGCAGTGACCCATTCCTTAGCTGATGTCCTCTCTAGGCATACAGGCCAGCCTCTGGTCCCAAGAGACTCCAGTTGGTCAGACGCGTCGAGTCTCCCATCTGATCAGATGTGCGTTTCTGTGTGTGAGTTAACTCTTACCAAAGCGTCTCACCCCTGCTACCCACTTGAATGCAGGCACAGGTTTGAGGAAGTCTGGTTTCTCATGGATACATATTCTGGAACATTCACCTTAGAGTGTTTTCTCCCTCCACCTTTTGCCCCTGCTCTCCCCCCAGTAATGTCACTCTACACGAGGGAAGTACTGGCACCTGTTGGCAAGAATGAGAGAAGAAAACAGCCTTTTATGGAAGAAGCAAAAATGTTTCAAAAAAAAAATCTCTAAAAGCATAATTCACAACCTATTTTTGGATCCTAGAACTCTTTACAAAAGCTACGAACTTCCTACCTGTCCCCCAAGACAATATATTTTGCCTAATTCTCTCACGTTTTGATAACAAACTGATTCTGGAGAGAAGATTCCTGTTCTGGGAAATAGCAAGTATTTTACACACAAAGTCCTCGTCAACTTTTTTCTTCACGTGTGAGAACTAACTACTACGACATCACCATCTTCTTACTGTCCATCAACCTTACTGGCGTTAGCAGTGAGACTGACTTCTGAATGAGGGTCTCAATACTGTCAGCCCACAGTGGTTTTCTGTCTCCTGAGCTCAGTGAAGGTTAACAAACCAGAGTTACGGGATTTGTGCTGCATTTGTGCACTCAGTGTTAGGGTAGGGGCTATACCTCGTGACTATTCTGTTCATTAAGAGAAAGCTGCTTTCCATCGCTTCTTCCTCCCGTTTGTAGAATATGGAATATCAGAAAGATAAAGGTAAAGGTAAAATACAGTAGATTTACTTGATGTTTTGAAGAGCCCAAAGTTATACAATAAGAGGTTAAGAGAATGTGATGATGTGGAATCACATTCCAGAAACTAAGTGCTGAGAGTCCGAACAAGAATTCCTCCCTTTTCCCAGCAATTGTAATAGAACTGATCACACTGTGCTTGCCCACCTGGGATTCACACTGTGATAAGTACTGAATGCAGTTTTTCTGACACTCTTCATGAGTGTGGAGGCAACCACTGAAGCATGGTCCACCTACCAGGGGCCACATCAGAAAACTGACTCCCTGAGCTGAGAAGCCCTTAACTGTCTATAGTTCCTCCGTTAGGAATCGGGGCTCCTGAGCCCTTCCCCCTTCCATGCTAGAATGTTGACTGGCTTGCTCTTTTGAAGGTCTTAGGCAGATAAGCGCAGCTGCTGTGGGTTCATGAGTAGGGTAGGGTCCTGTGGCGTTTAGAAGATGCTGTTTCACTAAGGTCCTCTCTGATGTCTGGCTTTTACAATCCTTCTGCTTCCTCGTCTTCAATGTCCTTGGGCCTTGATGGGGGAGTGATGCAGATGTAGAAATGTGCCTTTTCTGAATGAGTACTCTACTGACACTTATTGATGTCACTTTGATCAGCTATGAATTTCTGCATTAATTGCTGTCTGATGAGACCTGAGAGTTGCATTAACTCTGTGAATAGACACACAAAGCAAGAAGGCAGTTTGATACAATGTTCATTGAGCAAAATAATAGTGGTATTCTCACCGCAGGGGCCTAACTGGACTTTCAGGGCAGGAACAGAGACAGTGTCTCACTTTCTCTATAGATCAGGGCTAGCCTGGAACTCACAGAAATCTACCTACCTTTGACTTCCAAGTAATGACTGATGTGTGCCACCATGCCTCGCCTGGGCTATATTTAATGCCTATTTCATAGGTGAAGATGTTGAGCCAGAAATATGTTATAGGACTGGACCAGTTTATCCTTCTAAAAGCTGGTAAGCTCTTGGTCTGACACACTGCTTACTGAGTGCTGCCTTCATAGATGGAAAGACAGTGAGTAGATGGGGAGAAGTGTCCATCAGTTTGTCAGTCTGTCTGACTGGAGTCAGCCTGCCGTGGCCGGATTAAGCAATCATCACAATAATTAAAATCAAAGGAGAAGGGCACTCAGAGGTGGCTGGGCGAAGTTCTAATAATACCATTGAGGAAGAAAGGTTTGAGCTAAGCAAGCTAAGCAAGAGCTGTCACCGAGTGCCCCTTTGGTTCGCCTCCTTAAATTATCATATGATGCACAGCTGCTGCCATGTGCCCTTGAATGGATTCACTGATGTAAGGAATGAGCTCTACTGGGCTCATGAGGGGAAGCTCCAGGGCCCCAGTGTTGCTCACCTCCCCTAAGCTTGCATATTCCAGGAATGACTTTCAGTAACCAGAGCAGTTGTAAGAATGGAGCAGGAAGCCTGGGGCCAGTCTTGTCCTGTGTTTGGAAATTACCTGGTCTCTCAAGCTTTCTGAAGACCCATGAATAGAAGCAATGGGCCCAATTTAAACATCAGCTTTCCATGGTACTCACACACACACTAATGAAGCAACCAAGGCCCCATAGAAGATGAGTCTTAGAAATCATTTCATAAAGTTATTTTCAAAGCACATTCCACAGGGTTTTGGGGAGAACTGCTGGCTGCTTCTTTATTGTGGAGCTGAGGGGGCAGATGGATCCTCCACTCCCACACCCACAGAACATCTCCACTTCTGTTTTATAAACTGACATTCACAGTGGAAATGCATTAATAAAAAATGAAAGAGAAAAGGTTAGCTTACCAGGAAGAAAGGAAAAAATTATTGATCTTGTCAAAATTTCTCATCCAACATATAGACTAATAGAAGAGCAGTGCCAAGCAGGATGGAAATCCTTGCGTGTTTGCTTCACAAACCAGCGCTAGCTGCTCTCTGTGTCTACTGTTCTGCACATTGTAGTATGCATACCGGGGGTGTATGGACATTTCAATCCACAAAAACTGTGTTGGCAGGTCTCTGGCACTAGTATTCACCAATATAAAGTGTATGCAAGTTAGATACGAGTTACAAGTTCTTCATAGTCATCTTGAAAAACAGGTCAGGTAGTTATAGTAAGATATTACTGAACGCATTATGTCTGACAAGGCAGTTTAGTCTAACTATAAAATTATTAGCGAATATTTAGATTGAATTTTTCATGTTAGATTTTTGATGCTTTCTTGGAATTTATATAGCCCAGCCCAATTTGAATATCGGGTTTTTGCTTTTATTTTTGGTTTTCATGTCTTAAAATTTATACTGGGAAAAGTAGATTTGTATGTAACTTCTTTCACATCCATTTCCTAGTCACTGAGTATCTGGTGTGTGGTTTTGTTTCTGTTTTGTTTTGTTTTTTAGTTTTTTAAATCGAAATCAAATGAGGTAGAAATTTGTTTGCACAGCCAGGACAGCCTCCACACCACTCTGGTCAGAGGCATAGTTCCAGGTTGGACCACCATAGCACCCTGAGCAGACCTCACTGCTGTAAGCCCATCATCATTTTACAGTCTGTCCTCTCTCCCTTCCATGAGGTTCCTGGAAGACTCCTCTGGTGACAGAGACTTGGATCTGGCATTCATAAACATGAATACTCATTGCCCTCATCAGCGGCTTATCAGCTACATAGCAAACTTAGCATGTAGCTACATCTTGATTTATGTTGTACTGTTGAAGTGGGGAGTTTAAAGTATGCCACTTCCTTTTGCAGAAAGTCAATGTTACTTCTTCTTCACCTGGTCCTTTAGTGATACCTCCCTTGTCATAGTTCTTTTCCTGTTGTTACAAGGAAGCATCCCGAAGACTGGGTAATTCATGAGGAAGAGAAATAAATCTCACAGCTGTAGAGACCACAAAGCGCAGTGAGGGGCCAGTGTTTGCTGAGACCGTCATGTGACAGAGGATGCATGGGCACTTCCACCTCCGTAGATCCAGCCATTCCTACCACTTACACTCTTACTCAGCCTGCATTACCTCCCCAAGGCCCAGGTAGTACTGACTTAGAACAAATTAGAAGATTAAAAGTTGTAACTCAGAAATTTTGGTAGATACATTCAAACCTTAACATTTCTCAAGTCAGGATAGAATGTGGATTTAATTTCAATTATATGCAAACCCTCCTTGAAAGGTAACTCTATGCCAAACAGATAATTCTTTACCAAGGTGAGTATAAATTAAGACCAAGAGCAGTTTAATTGCCATCATCCTTTTCAATTCTGCACGGTTTGTTTAGATGGAAAATATTGACTTTATTGACTTGGCCTTAAAATTCTTACCTTCAGCACCAGCTGGTTTCCTGTGTCTTTATCTCCTCCCTGAAGATATTTTAAATGAAAAACTAACATTAAGTAACCAAACTCTTTAATAATAAGGTAAATATCATGATAATAAGCCTCCTTAGCCTAGTCTCAGGCCCCAAAGATGTCCCAAATGGGTATTTTTCAGCCAGATCTGGTGACTGGAAGCTCAATCCTCTCTCACGTCTGTCTAACAAGGAGCTTCATTTACAGTTACATAAAAAGAAAGAAAAATTCAAAATGGCACAATAACACCTGGAGTCCAGAAGAACCTTCTGGTCCAAAACTCCCCATCTCCTACATGTGGCACAGAAGCCCCAAGGACAATGTCTAGTGTGCTCCAACGCTCAGCAGGTGTTTGTGGAAGTGAACACCATGTCTTCTCTGTGGCTTGTTTATTATAGCCTGAGGCCGTACCAGCAGAAGAAATTTTGGGTAGGGATGAATCTAACTGCAGAATGAGTCACTTTGAATATCTGCTGGTAGTTGACCAAGACAAGGGCTAAAATGATAGAAGAAAGTTGTTTGGGATTTAAGTGAGTGTAGACTTCATGACATATATGCTAATTAGGTGTCACATTTCTGAACATTCTGGGCCTGTGTTGCAGTGGTCCTGGCCATCTTTTCCAGTGTACCTGGATAGGGCCTCAGAATTCTTCCCAACACCGAACCGAGCCAGCTGCAGCTGAGATCAGAATTGGCTTATAGCTGAAGTCACTTTCCCATCCTCATTTCTTCACTCCATGCCTTGGTCAAGACTTTGCAACAGAGTGCGTGGGGAAATTTTCATCAGCGTCAGGCTTCAGAGAGAAGGCAGTGTCAGCTCTTTACTCATCCTCCTGCTCGGCCGCTCCGTAGCGGTGCTGCAACCTGACAGGGAGGGCTAGAGCCTGGCACCTTGGGAGCTCACTTTTCTTTGCCTTTGAGCTGTAAGTGATGAGAGACCTGTCAAGGAAAGCGGTTCCCTGGCATCTTTCCCAGACCTGGAAGCATAATGAAATAAAGTTTCATTCTGACTCAGTTGGAATTTTTGCTGCTGAACATTGAAGATAGCATCTGGGGTGGTTCTGACATCTACTCTCCTGGTTGGAAAGAAGCGCTCATTACTAATGAAACTCAGACCTTCCTACTGGCAGCCCAAGTCAGAGGCCCTCAGAGCAGCTTATTTCAAACCAGGGTCACTGAGGTCACATCCCAGCATGGACAGTAGAGCCTACCCTGTCCCGTGGACTAACCATTTGAAATAGGCATTTCAGAGGCTTTACCATGAGCAGAGAGAGTGGTGTCAAAATGATTCTGAAATCTAGCCACACTGCTCATGTTCCCTGGGCCGAGACCACTTACTGCCAAAGGCTCTGCCCTTGATTGTTGGGGTCAAAGCATAAGAACATCATCTTTGATCCCTTGGGGCTTGTTCAGACATCTCTGTAAAGGACAGACCAAAAAAAAAAAAGCTTTAAAGAACACCTTTAGGGACATCTGCCTTCTCTGAAACATCCTCAGAACTGTGTGGATAGGCTACATAAAATCTCTAAAACCTTGGGATCCTTGCTGTAAAAATGGAAACAAATCCGCATTTCTCGTGGAGAGGAAGAACAGGAGAACTAAAGAGAAATTGCATCTAGGTGTGTGATTAGTAGCAGCTGTGTGTGTGCTGTGTTGGGTCAAGTCATTATGGTGGCATTCACACTCAGGGCCCAAAGCTGCTGATCTGTTCATACTTGCAGAATGGCTCTTTGCTGTAGAAGACTCTCAGTTCTCTGACCATTTTTCTACCCCCCTATTGCAGACCCCTGCCCAAAATAGAGTAGAGGACCACCAGAAAGCAAGAAACAAACTTATAGACAAGGTCCTAGGGTCAAATCGGAGTTTAGTCATCAAGTAAGATTTAGGTTCCTCCATCACTGCCTTTCTAATCTGTGATGTTTTTCTCATGTTCCTACTATACTGATACTGCTATAAGTGACATACAGGAATGTTTAGAGAGTGACACATGCCACGTGTCTTTGTGTACTATAATGTAAGATATGATATAATATTTATATTTTCTCCAACTCTTCTGTCTTCTAAAAACTGGGTCTTGGTTATTGTAGTAGAATTATGAGAAGCCTGTTTGTGGAGCCAAAAACAGCAAAAGGTCAGGGCTGGCGATGTTTCCTTTCCTGACTTTGGAAGCCAGTCTAGATCGAACAGGCTCGTGTTCTTGGTCACTGCAGAGAGCCCGTAAATCTATCCTGATAGCCCAACCTTGGCTCTCCTATTCGACTTGCACCTTTCTTTTTTTTTTTGAAGGCAAAATAAGGCTTTGAAAATGTACATATTTTTAGTTGTCCTGTGTGCAGGTTCCCAGCCCCTTCCTTCATGCTCTGCTCCCTACCTCGCCTGCCACATAAGCCCACCCTGATTTATGCATCTGTCAAGAGAGGAGAAGGGGTCATTTCTAGTTCTTTTACATTTCCTAATCTCTTTAATGCAAGCCCACAAAGTGCCAGACCTTAAAGAAGCAGGCAGTGAAGGAAAAGGGAGGATGTGTAGATGACTGGAGTCCATTTGTTTTGACAGCCTAAGGCCACTAAGCTGGGCCCAGTGGGCCTGTGGGTGGGAAGGCACAGGTATTTCTTTTTCATAGGGGAAGGAAGAGTTCCCCAGAGAAGTTAATGACATAGCACTGCCAATAACATCCAAGTTCACACGTTCTTGCTCTCTTTATTCAACAACTGGTGTTTGCTTACTATCAACCACTTAGGCATTCAGACCTCAGGATTGGAGGTTGTGAGTATCTGTGGATTGTCCGATGTTAAGATTTAATTTTTTCCAGACCACCAGCCTTACCATTCTGATTCTCCACAATATGGAGGCTATGATGAAAAAAAAGGTCCTACAAAATCACATTTGTTTATGTAATTCTTAAGGCATTTGCATATTTGCTTATGCGTTCTTTTCCTTTCCACTTAAATAATAGGAAGAAAGAAGTACCTGCTTAAATTTAAAAAAAGAAAAAAAGGACCCTGATAAGAGTTATTAGAAACCAACTTAAAAGTGATGGATGAACAAGCTAGCTACTAGATGACTTTGCCTCTGCCTTCCCTTTCAAGTAACTAAGAAATTAAACTGTGAAAGTGGACTCAAGTCATCTGCTAACTAGTTTTACATAGCAACCTACATGATGAAGCCTGGGTGAACCCAAAGATTTCTGATATACCAAAGTCTGCTGAACTGTCAGAATTATTAATTAAAAACTGCCTTGAGGAAAAATTTATAGCCATGCTGCTCTAGAATTGTTGAGATTCCATACCACCTGGAAAAGGGTAGACAACAATGGGCATAAAAGACTCCTGGCCCAAAGGTTGAGCATTGCAGCTAAATGAACAGACAGCCCACCAACTGTTTGTGGCACTTACTTGCCCATCCCTGGTATAACTGTCCTTTATAAGCTTAATCCCTTCAATTGCTTCAAGGCTAGACCATTGTCAGAAACATGGCTGGACGGTAGACAAATTTTGTTACATACGTGTTTGATATATCCAACAATCTGCTAGCAGATTCCCCAAATCATTAAAAAAAAGACATTTAGCATAGATATTTTAAAGTGATCACAAGGCATGGCATGGCAGGCAATGGGATTTTATGAAGAGTGCATTATCACTACATTAAAAGCATTAAGCTCTGGGATGAGAAAACTCCAATTCTTACTCTCTCCCCAGAGTTTTAAAAGCAATGTGAAAAGGCACACTGTCTCCTTCTGAAAATAAGGAAAGACACACAGAAGTGCGTTGGCTTCATTTATTCTCCATCTAACAGACAGAGTGAAGTTCACATCCACCTTTGTCCTATTCCCAGGCTTTAACTTCAGAAGCAAAGCTGACTAGCTGCAACAGTGATTGCCTAGACAGTCAATGTCCAGGATTAAGGCTTTTACATTTTAAAAATGTGTATATTGGCCCTATGGTTAGTGTTAGTTGTCAACTTGACAGTGTCTAGACTCATCTGGGAGATGGGCCTCCTGGTGTTCCATGGTCAGGAATAGGTTCTTTAATTTTTTAAATGAAGTAGGAAGCCCTACCCAGAGTGGATGGCGCCATTCCCTGGCTGGGATATGGGGCTGCATACATGGAGAAATGGAGCTGAGGAACAGTGTGCATCTGTCGCTCAGCTTCCTGTCTGCCTGTGCAATGTGCCCAGTCCCTTCAGCTCTGCCACGTTGACTCTCCTGCCATGGTGGACAATCACCTAGCACTGTGAGTCTGAATCAGACCTTTCTTCCTTATGTTGCTTTTTGTGTGTGTGGCATTTTTGTCACGTCAACAAGAAAAGGCACTAAGACACAGAGGTACATTGATTTTTTTAAAACTAGGAAGTTGGGAGGCTACTATGCTAGATGGCAGTTGAATATGCGGTTTCCAGAGTTCGAGAGTGTTCTAAAGGGCAGGAGCTGGTCTGTTCTTCACGTAGCAAATCAAGGATCTCATGAGGCCTGTGGCTCTCTGCGAAGCTGATTTTTTGCAACTTGGAGAAGTAGCTGATGTAGAAGTGGGACCCTCATGGTACATTATCAAGGAGTAGTCTCAACTTCTGGGCTGTCTTACAGATTAGAAAAATTCTTCAGTAACTGGCTCATCTACAAGCCAGCCTGGGGTCTGAGATCTGGGGGTCAATAGCAGCTTTCCAGGAAGTTGAATCTGGTATCTTGTACGTTTCAGAACTGCTGGGAACCTGCACTGTGGGTTTCAGCCTCTGTGACCTGTAAAACCAATTTTGTAATCTGGATACATGTGCCTGCTTGATATGCTGGAGTCCTAACCTTAGAGTGAGGAGATGCAGGGAAAGCACAGCCATCTATTACTGTGGGGGAAAAGGCTCAGGGTCTCCCCTATAGCCCTCATGTGGAACCAGCCTTGCTGACACCTTGATCCCAGGCATCCTGACTCCAGAGCTATAAGAATGGTTTCTGTTGGTCACTTCATGTAGTCTGCAATCGTCCTCTCACTGTCTTAGCATGTTGCTACCGTGGTCCTGAAAGCATAGGTTGTTCTAGTGAACTTTCCTAAACCTGGTGATTTATTATAGCTGATTTTGCACTCCCCATCAGGACACATTGGTCTCACCCCCAGTCTCCTCCTATTCCTGAGTGCAGAGCTCAGCAGAACAGTCGAGATCAAGCCTGAGTTCTTGGGTTTAAATACAGCTGGCTGTGCTGCCTTGTACCTGAATAGCTTTACTTGCAGAATCAAAGTTTGCAAGGTTCAGGTGTGTCGTCAGTTGACCCTGCAGCTTGGGGGTCTATCATGAGGCAGAACAGCACAGCTGAGAGTTCACCTTTCTCATGCAGTCCTGGTGGCAAACCCAGGGAACAGTGCTACTGACCTTTGGGCTGGGCCTTCCACATTGCTAACACAGTAGAGCAAACCTGCTCACCTGTCATGCTGAAAGGTTTTAACCATCAACTTGACACCATCTTGAATCCTCTGAGAAGAGGGTTTCAGTAAGGGATTGTCTAGATCAGGTTGCCTTGTAAGCATGTCTGTGGGGAACGGTCTTTTAAACTTTTAATATGTACTAACATTGAAATACTTTTATCATCAAAGTGAATTCTTGAGATATATTTTTCTAAAATAATTACGTAAAACAAAACCCCTTCAAATATCAACCCAGAGGGGAATAAAGAAGTTTTATAAGCGGGTCTTTCACCTGTGACGTTAATTATTAGCGAAACATAGGTAGGGATTTATTTTGGCTGTGTTTAAAGCAGCGATTATCACCCTTTGCTGCACTCAGTAATGACCTTGAGAAGAGCTACAGCTAACACATGAAAGTAACAAAAGTTGGAAGAGGACTGTGAACATCATGAAGCCCAAATGCTTAAGAGCAGGAAAGAGTTGTTTTATAGATTACAAAGTACAAGGTATAAGATAAAAATGAGTCTTTACTTATAATACAGCTTCACCAAAATATCAGTGAAAAGGAACTGTAAGGACACAAACACAACATGGCTGTGATGACTTATTAATGATCACAATATTATGCTTACAGATATGTAGAATTTCTGTGGTTAATATGTATCAACAAATAGGTACATGAGGAGTTGATGCCAGACACTGAGAGTATGCCTCACTATTCACACAGTTTGTTTTTTTTTTAATATCTAACTTATTTGGCTAAAGTAAAATTTTTATTGAGTCAAAGAAGAAATCTAAACTGCTCCTAGAAATCAAATTGGAAAAAAAAAAAAAAATGATGACAGTGAAACCTTGCATGCCAAAACTTAACACATGCAGCCAAAGCTGCCTTCAGCTCATGATTTGACTGCCCTGAAGCCACTGGTTTTTAAAAATTATTCTTCGAAAGAATAGAAAAGTGAACTAAGGTTGAAGTCATGTTAGGAACTAATAACAAAAGCCACCCAGAGGATGCAAGAGGAAAGGTAAAAGGTAAAACAGTAGACTCTTGATAGGAAGAGTCAGGTTCCGTGAGTGAATCCAAGAACTGCATCTGTAGAACAAGTCAACATAGATAAAGCATTGGCAAGTTTAACAAATCAAAATGAGCAAGTAATTTATAATAGAAGTTATGAAAATAAGAGGCTATTAAGAGATGATTAATGATATTAGATGCCACTGTGCTTGACAAAGCTCACTAAGCACAGGCAGGCATATGTGCACACACAAGCAAAGGAACTGCAGGCTGCTTGTGACTTATACAACATTTGGGGCAAAACGTACATTAAAAAGTGCACGCACACAGCCATTCTTAGGCAGTGGCACGGGTATGGATATGGGACAGCCCCCAGGACCCGGCTCTCTTCTGCTGCCTTGTGGGATCTGGGAATTAAACTCAGGCTCTCATGCCTGCATGCAAGTGCTTCTCCCCACAGAGCCATCTCGGCAGTCCTGAAAGGTACAAATTTTATAGAGTCATCTCTTACTTGGCTGCTCCGTGTATGCGTGAACACAGTCTTCACAGAAAACTGGCAGTAGCTTTCAATTTTTTTTTAAGTGATCTTTGATCTTTGACCTTTAATTTTAAGTCAGGTAATTCGTCTCAGGAAGACCACAAATGTGGAATGCATATTCTGTTATTTAAGATATGTGATTTTTAGGAAACTAATGCTGTTTTGGAGCATGCTAATTATATTGAAGTTTGCAGCTACATAAAACAAATACAGTGGTTTCATCTAGACACAGAACTGTGCAATTATAAATGTAAAATTAGTTGTGGAAGTCCCCAAACCACAAGGCTAACAAATAATTTGTAAGTATAGAGATCATACATGATTTTTATCTTCTTTCTTAATAATTTTTTTCACATATTCCAAATATTCAATAATGTTACAGTTTGTAAAATACTTTATTTTTTTTTAAAAAAAAACTTTTATATTATTTACTTTACATCCCAAGGGTGCCTCTTCTTCACCTCCTCCCAGCCCCCCACTTCCCCTCCTTCCCTCTCCACCTCTCCCTTTACCTCCAGAAAAGGGGAACTCCCCATATTAATCTTCCCCAGCACATCAAGTCACATCAGGACTGAGCATACTTCATCCCCTGCAGTCATGCAAGGCAGCCCTGTCAGGTGGAAGTGATCCAAAAACAAAAAACAGGGTGCATGTTAGGAACCACCCCCTCCACTTGCCAGGCACCCCATTTGAAGACCAAGTGAGGACTGGTTTTGCCTACTTGTGTGTCTGTGCCACCACATGCATGTGATACCCATAAAGGCCAGAGGGGGCGCCAGATCTCCTAGACCTGAAATTACAGACAGTAGTGAGCTGCTATATGGGAGCTGAGAATTGAATCTGGGTCCTCTTGAAGAACAGCCAGTACTCTTAAGCACCGAGCTATCTCTCCAGGCCCTAAATTATAAAATTTTTAATGGATGTGAAAACAAATCAAGAAATTTAGCATAAAATAGTAGGAGACTTTTACTAGCTGGAAAAAGAGCATACAGAAAACATTTTGCAGTGTATCAAACTGAAGGTATCACTAAGTTTCTTTGTTCCTGGAGTGGTTTCTCTAGCTTCCGTTCCATGCCAAGAGTCTGGCTGAGAGGCAGAGTTTGGAAAAGATGTGAGCTGACACTCCCTTATCCAAAACCTAGGACTTGGTAACCACTGTATTTTCTTTATGAGTCTTTGATTAACCTAAGAAGACAATCAGCTGTTCATTTTCAGACATGGGTCTGTACCCGAAACACAGCTTGTTATTACCTGCCCAGGAACAGGGACTTTCTTCTCCTCCTTTGTCCTTCCTTTCTGTGAGGCTGAGGGGCTTACAGCAATAACACCCTCCTTTTCCCTGAGGCACAAAGTTTGGCCAATACTCCCCCTAGTGGCCATTTAGGAAATCTGGCCTGGCCTACCCTCAAGCCTGGGCAAAGAACTGAAGCCAGACAGGTAAATTGAGTCACTTGTTAATAATGTTTGGTCAATCTCTATGGCCCAGAAATGCTTTTTTTTTTTAATTATTGCAAATGTTGAAATATTCAAGTTGTCATCTAATGACCTGGATTGTATATTGTGTATGAGAAGAGAGATGATAAGGAACTCTCTCGTAGCTTAACAAAGTGTGGGTTTCCTACAGTAAAGTCTTGCAAAATTTTTGCTTCTGCTGCGTACCATTAAGGCTGTGTCTATCACAGAAAAGCCATTCAGGCCAAGGCATTGTTTCATTATTCTCTGTGCACATTTCTAAGCCTTATCACCTTGGATTTTCCAGTTGCCAGCCAGCCCGTTTGAAACAGCCTGCTGATTTAATCAACATGCTGCTTATCATGGTTTCCAGATGGTTAATGGGTCCCTTAAATAAAACTGCCCCCAATTCTATCTGGTGTTTCTATTCTCGTCCCTTTTGTAAAATAATTTGTTTCATGTTCAAAGTTTTTCTTCCATTATTACTCTGTAGTCTTTGGTGCTCTCTTCCCAGGACTTCATTGTTCAAAACTGTCAAATGGCACATTGATTCAACTCATTGATGTTAATCATACATTCAGAGAAGAGGAGACCGTTCAAATTAACGTCAACACATTGTCCTGGGTTGTTTAGCATTTAATCAGGAAGTTTTAGAGGCTGGGTTTGCCAGCATTGTTGACTGAGGAAGGAAAATCCTTTATGTTGTGGAATCACAGACTGGCAGTCTCTTCCCAATGCAGAATCTGCCTCAGGAAGAAGAGTACTCATCATGAAAAGCAGTGTTACCTGGCAATCGGTCTATAGATCCAAGTTTTTAGGAATCCCGCTTAAAAGTCTGTGGTCTTAATGAGCCATATTACGACAAAGGGTTCTAAATCTAAACCTCTGAGCTGACCAAAGATTCAATCTGATTCCCATTGCACAAATGGTTTCCCAGGTATAAGTCAGTTCAAACTGAAGTGACATTAAAATGCACGTTGGCAGAATGCCAGGGTGCATGACTTCCACAGTAATGAATGGCTGAAAGGAGCCAAGGTAAGGTAAGATTTGAATGGTGCTGTACTCTGAAAGGAAGGCAGCCAGAGGTTCTGGAAATTAATGGTGGAGCTGGGGGGAGGGGTGGGGATACAGCTCTATTACAGCACGCACTTGCCTCTTCTTCCTTTCTATTGCCTGCCTGAGATGATTTGGCAGAGTTTAAAATATAAATGAAGTGCATTCATTTTTTTATTCTTTCAGAATTTTGCTTTGAAGGAATTCCGTAAAGAAAAAGAAAGTACTAACATGAGCAGAATGGGGCAATCAAGACATTAGAAAACGTATGCCCTGTATCTAGCAGGTGTACCGTTATATGGGGAGATACACATGCTTCCAGTTAAAGCCATATCATACAGGCGAGCATGTTCTCAGCAATGTTAGTGATCTCATGGGTGATGCTGACGAAATGACATTTTGAGTGAGTTCTGCCTGCCTACTGTCATCTTTATGGACTGAACCATACAGTGACTGGCCCTGGGTTTTTAATAGAAACTTAATGCCAGCGTTTAGTACTGACTGTAGATGTGATCTCTGCCAGCCCCCCTCCCAGGTTATCATTTATGTTGATCATTGCTTTTTACATTTTATTTCAATTTTAAACAGAGTGGAACACTATACAGAAAGCTCATGGGGAGTATCTCTAAGGGAAACTAGGATGGGTATCTCAGTGATTTCCCCAGTTGTTTTCCCAGTACCTGTCTCTCTCCTCGGTAAGCAAGCTAAGGAAATAGTTTACCCTGTGACCTTGGAAGAAATGCTTCAATGTCCCCCTATTCCCCAATATTTGTTCAGAGCCTGTGATAAGCCTCTTCTGGGCGTTATGAAGCAACAATACCAATCCTGATCAGGAGAGCAGCAAACAATGGAGGTGGGGATGGTTGATCCTCTGAAAAAGATGAAGGTCATAGAAAGAGACCCAACAGGACATCTACTTAGAGAGAATGAGCAGGGAAGGTGTGACACAGAAATTCAAGTGTTGGGAAGAAAGCTTGTATAGACAGAAAGTTCTGAAAGTCCCCAGGCAGGAACAGCCCACTGCTGTTACAGGGCCTAGGGTTAACAAGCCAGGTTGGGCCGCTTGTTTTTGATGAACCAATTGAAAGAGTCAAACTGACAGTGAAAAACATAAAGTGGGTATTTTTCACTATGCCTACATCGGAAAGCGGGACAAAGAGATCCTCAAAGGTGCAGGTCCATCTTTGGGGTGGTGATGTGAGTGTAAATAGAAGGCAAGGGATAGGTGTCAGTAGGCAGTTCTACCAAGGTCTACCAAGGTAACTATCATTTCGTAGCTCCAAGTCTCCCTTGCTAGGTCAGTATCTCCTGCAAGGTCAACTGACAAGTTGTAGGTCTTCCTCCAGAAGACAGCTTCTTCCTGCTGTTGCCTCCAGCGCAACAGCCTTTCTTATCCCAGCTGGAGATCCTGAGCAGAGGCTGATTTCTTAGATCCACTGTTTAGCCTGATAGCCAGAAAGAAGCACTCAGGTGTCTCTTGAGAAGATATCCATCCCTTTCCTGACTACATAGCTAGTTCCCATCCTTGTGTTCTAGGGTTAGACCAGGACACTTAATGGAATGTTTGATATGTAGGACAGAAATTCTCTGTTTCTCATTTAATGTAAATCTACTTTAATTTCCATTTGTTATATTAAACTATTAAACTAAATAGGACTAACTACATGGGACTGAGTTCATTACTGTCTCAACCTGTCAATGTCAATCTCTAAAGGGGTTTGAGGTGACTGCTATACGGAGTGTATATTGCAGTCCTTTTTTGTTTTTTGTTTTTTTGTTTTTTGTTTTTTTAAGTAAAACCTCAAAGCTATGTAAAGGAGAAGGAAATGGTTGTATCTTTAAAATTGTTACATGCTTTAGATAGTGCAGTTGAAGATTTAAAGAAGTAGTCCTCACAGTCCAGGTATAAGGAAAGGGGGTGGGGAGAAGAAAGCAGAATGATGGCTTACATAATTATGAGTCATCAAAAAGGCATGGTGTTCTTGGGGGAAGAAATGCCTAGTGCTAAATTCTAAATATAATGTATTGGGCCTTATGTAAGAGGTATCAATAATTCTCTTTATGAATATTGAATGCTTAATATATGCAAACTGGTGGAGACAAGCCCTAATCAGACATACGTTCTCCCTTCTGAGAGC
Organism: Meriones unguiculatus; assembly: GCF_030254825.1. Lineage (NCBI taxonomy): Eukaryota > Metazoa > Chordata > Mammalia > Rodentia > Muridae > Meriones > Meriones unguiculatus. The sequence goes on from NC_083366.1 coordinate 37,751,281, forward strand.
TCGCCATTTATCGGGCTGCACGGTGAACATGCACAAAAGACTACACAAAGCAGGCAGTATAAATACAAGATGGCTTGTTGGTGTGTTTAGAGATTGGCTTTCACAGGTGTAACTTAAAAGCACGAGAGGAAAAGAAAGTAGCTGGCCAGGTCTGCGGCTATTTTATGGTCAGAACTTAGCACGCAGGACCCAGGAGCATGTCTGTTAGGTTCTCCTGGAATACCAGGTGGAGCAGGTGAAGAAGATGATTCACAACACTTGACACTGTCAAGAGCCCAGGTCAAATCAACCTTATGAAAACTGATTAGTGCTTTTTTTTTTTCCTGTTTAAATACATACTGATATGGAACAGATTCGGGTTAGACATGGCAAACTTAGATGTAACAAAAGGAAAACGCATAAGGTCCACCCTTTGGTCCATCCCTTGGGCACCACACATGTGGCATGTCACCCTGTTCCCGTTGCTCTGGGATGCCTCTTGCTTCTGTGCCGCTCGGCTGGGCTGGTGTACCAGCAGGCATGCGAGCAGTGTTCGCGGTGAACGTAGAGGTCGATCCCAGCCCTCCACCTAGGTGCAGTGCTGCAACAAGCATCGTCTAAAGCCACTTCCTACCACTTTTCCAGTTTCTATAGTGCTTTCATATTGCTACACAGGGCAGGGATTTTTTTTTTTTTTTTTTTTTTTTTTTTTTTTTTTTTTTTTTACTTCTACCTCTTATGAGTCATACTCCTTCCCAGAGCTTTTATTTAAGACCTTTACTGATTGACAATAGCTGTAGGAATGCTAAGCTATTCTTTTCTTCCCCCAGAAGTGGTACCTCAAAGCACTTAGCAAGTTAATGAATCTTACATTCTCATTTGTTTTTCTTGTCTCGCCACCCAAGCCACCATCAATTTCCTTAATGAGCGGCCCTGGCCAGAGCATGGCAGCATTTCATTCTTCCTCTTTACTCAACACTTACCACGTCCAGCAGTCACCGAGGTCTTTGAGTTTTGTCGCTGAAAAAGTCCTGCATGTACATGCTTGCCTCTTCCTCCCAAAAGGCACCTGTTGGTGTGGTCACCTTCCCCGGATGACTGCAGGGTCTCCTAAGCACTCCCTTCTTTCGGGGTTTAGTTCCTACTCTAAGCCATCTTCAGTATCGCACTGTATCATCAGTTTGATAATAGCAGTATGCCATCCCTCGGAAGCTTTTAATGGCTCCAAATGCCTCTCTAGATAAACTTCAAATTCCTCACAGTGACACACAGGCCTTTATTTCTGGGTCAGGTCAGTGGGCTGGGATCGGAGAATCTGGACCTTTCACACGTCCTCTGAGGTTTTAGGGCAAGCATCTGGACCTCGTGTAGGTCCAGAATGGGTGCCGGGAACATGTTGACAGGCTTGGAGTCCCCTCTAGGATGCAGGAGCCAGCCACAGCTGGAAACTTTCCCCAGCCAAGGCTTAAAATTACCCAGCACAGTGTAGTTATTTTAGGAAAATTTTCAAAAGCGTTCTACCAAAAAGCAGCCTGTTTGCAAGTATAGATTAGAGGATCATTTCCATTTAGGAAGCCTAATTTAATTAAGTGACACAGTTTTTGAGGTAGTAAAGCTTTTCTTGCCAAGTCAGGATGCTTTTATTTTTATTTATTTCTCTGTATGCCTCTCTGCAAAGGTAAAACAGGTAGTGTGAAAAAAGAAACCGACTCCAAGAGGTTTCTGCGTGTCCACCTGGCTGCCACCATGGTCAGAGCAGCAAGTGTTCTCCGTGCTATGGCAACAGGCTATTTTGTATAAATTTTGTTAAAGCATTAAATTCTGAGTTTTCAGTTGAGACATTTAAATGTCAGGTTCTAAAAAGAAAGAAAAAAAAAAAAAAGCCTGAAAACCATTAGTGATCTGTTCAGAAAGAAAATGAATGTGTAATTCATAATTCCCTTCAGGAATGAGGCTCATTAGCATGAAAAGACCTCCAGGCCATGACTGGGCCCTGAGGTGAGAATGCATCAAAGACAGTGCAGTATGGAGATCTAAACACGAGGAGGCTGGCTTCCCTTTAAAACCAGGAGAGAAGTGTCCTTAAGAGGGAGATTGAGAGAGAGGTTGAATGAGAGGTAACCGTGAGAGGGGGGGCAGGGGGAACATCTTCAGGAAGCAGCCTGTAAAGAAATCTCCTACGCAGTCTGCCTGAGGAGTCGACAGGCCATTCCCCCTAGCAATGGAAAGGCCTGACCTTTTATTACCTTTTAGGGCTCCTGACTACTTTTACATCACATGATTTAGTTCAATAGAACAGGTATAACAAGGAGCACAGAGGAGCCAGGGATCCTAAGTTGTCAAGTCACAGCAGACTGCTTATCTGAGAGTACTTCAGGGAGGCTGAGCCTGAATCGAGCTGTGTGTGTTATTTGACAGTAAAGTAACACTTTGTTTTATTTTACTCTGGGCCCTTATCTTGAAGTAGTTTAATGGGTTAAATTTCTCTAGTTTTTATGTCATGCAAAATGAACACCAGAGGTGCTAATATCACTCTAAACAATACAGATGAGATTTTAAAACAAATTTTTGTTGTTTTGCTTCCTACCTAGTGGATACCATTTCCACAAAGGGTCCCTGTATCTTTTTCACTGTGTCCCCAGTACTTGTTCTGTGGTAGCCACAGGGTAAAAATCTGCCTACTGCATGCCTGCACTCCTCCAACAATGTATGAAGGCAAGGGTATTGACTCTTGACCTAATAGAAACAAATATCTCTCTATTCTAATCCACCTACCTGATTTACAAATTTATTATTATGCCATGCATATTGGCAAAGAGATTTTTTTTTAATCAAATAAATCAAAGATGTATTTTGTCTTCTTGTATAGCTGTCTTTTCCCTTCATGCTTCATGCATATTCTCATGTCATGCGTTCCAAAATTTTCACAGATATGTAAGTCATGCATATATGCATGGGAGGGTAAGTAAGCTATTTTCTCAAGTCATCTCCAAGTATGTAAAGAAATTAAAAATTAGTTTTCAGCATCATAGTAGAGATGAGCTCCCCCACTGTGGCCACAAGCTCTGTGGAAATGTTTTGCAGCAGCAGAAAAGGGAACTTTTCACAGAAGGTGAGTCAGCTGTGCCCAAGACCACAGTGCTGAGTTCAGTTGGTACACTTCCCAGGTTGGACCTTCTGAATGAAAGAGCCAGTGACAGGTTTGCATTCTTAAAAAAAAAAAAATCTAATTAAAACCTCCAAATAGCTTCTTAAATGGGTAATTGGACATTTGTTGAATAACTTTTTAAAAATATTTCTTCTTAATATTTAGGATGTAAGTAATTTTTTAAGAGACGTGTGGATAGATGATATTATGTCAGGTAGTAACAAAGTGGGGTAAGAAGGTACTTTAGGCATCAGGGGGCTCATAGGTGACGTCCTAGTTTCATTTGTGTTGCAATGATAAAATGTCTTAACAAAAAGCAAGTTAAGGGAGAAACGAATTATTTTTATTGGTCTGTCAGTATCCTAGGTGACAGTCTTGTTAGGCCCAGCAAGAGCCTAAATATAAGAAGGTATGAAGAGAACTCAGGAAACTAATCATCCATCGATGCAAAAATGCAAGAGACTCACTCTTCTTAACCATTGCAATGGGGTCACCCCTGCTGATCAGCTAGGAGTGGCACCGGAGACAAAGAGCTTAGGTTTTTAAAAGACACAAGGCGGGAATCTCCTGGGTTTGACTTCTTGGCAAGTTAGGATTGGATGAAGTGTCTAACTTTTAAAATAATTGGTTAGTTCTGGTCACCCTTAGGTCTAGTCAGCCCTGTTGTAAATATCTGATCTTCAAGTCAGTTTGGAATTTCCTGCCATCCACAGTTAAATGTGTGGGGGGGTGTGATTAACTCATCCCATGTCTGTTCTGAGGAGTGGGGGTTACAGGCTTTGGATCAAAGGTCAGGAGAAGGATTGGGGCCATTTGGCCCAGTTTCCAAACAAAGCCCATCTCACCGGCGCTAGCCGGTGATTTTTTTCTCCATTTAGTAGAGATCTCTGCTTGTTCTCTTCCTTATCTCTGCCCTCACAGATGGCTAATGTCAGGAATTTTTACATTCCTCGGTTCTCTGGAGAAGCACTAAGAGGCTTTAATTAACATGGGCCTAAAACTTGCAAATATAAGTTATAAGGCAATTAAAAGAAACATAGGTTACAAAGTTAGTCTGATTCTTTCAGTCTGTCATTGCAGGGAAGTTGAAGTAGCGAATCCCATCACAGCCAAGAGCGCAGAGAAATAAATGCATGCGTGTAGACTGCACACCTAGGTTGCTTTACTCTCACACAGTCTGGGATCTCCTAGTAAGTAGTGCCAGCCACTGCAGACTGGGTCTTCTCACGTCAGTTACCGTAATCAAGACAATCCCGTGCCTACAGACCAATCTCTTCCAGGTAATCCCTCCCTGAGACTCCCGAGTGAGTCTAAGTTCTGCCAATTTGACCGACCGTTAAAACCAGCCATCAGAGGTGGTTTCCCTAAGCAGAGACATTTGATCCTTGAGTCTAAAACTGCACAAGTTTAGCTTCAGCAGGAGCATCCTTGAAAGAAAGAAGAGCCAGCATCTAATAAGAGCTGCATCACCAGGCGTGAGAGTTGTCCAAGAGACACCCAAAACATTATGGGCTACTGCCATTGTCCTTGGTTGTCTGGCAGAGGTAGACGGTACGTCTCTTCTGGTGAAGACACCATGTGCCTCAGATGTAGGGCCCAAAGGCTTCTGAGCTAGAACTGACTTGTATGCCTCCTCCCTGAGGACTAGCGTTCATGTTAGCAGAAGGAGCCACACAAGCTTCCAAAGGAGAGAAGCAACCAATAATCTATCCAGCTGTTATGCCTGTGAATGATAACAACTACCAGCCTGGCACAATGACACTGAGAGTGCAATATTAGCATACACACCTTCAAAGTAACCAACAGCTTTCTAGTTGAACTTCAGTCCTGCTCAACATGAGGGAAGACTTGTGGAGCCCAGTTCCAACAGACAACATCTACAAAACACTCTCACACCCAAGGCCCAGGGGACGTTGCAGAAGAGGGGAGTGAAAATATTGTAAGGTCCAGGAAATCAGGGAGTTTGCTGTGAGCTTGTGTCTCCTAGTAATGCCAGAATCTTTGCTTATAGAATCTCGATAACCTGACTGCTTAAACAGGAGCTTAACAAGGACAACATCAGTAGACATGCCAAAGTGGATAGAGAAAGCTCATGAGGCCTCAACCCTACACAGGGAACTATAGGCAACTGAGGAATGCTAAGAGAAGAAAAATAGTCATCCACAGAGAAGAACGCACCAATTAATTGTTTATCTAGTGCCAAATGGTCAGCCCTGAAAATGGACATATGGGTAACATTATACAGACTGAGAAGGTTCTGTTTAGGTGTGTGTGTATGTGTAACAACAGTTAATGAAAAAGGAGGCCATGAATTAGAAAGAGAGCACAGAAGTGTATTTGGGGGGTGTTTGGTAGGAGGAAAGGGAAGGAAGACAGGTACTTACATTATAATATCAAAAATAAAAGAAATACTAAAATAATGAAGCACGGGCCTTTGGAGATGGATAGTGGGCAAATGATGTGCCATGTTAGCATGAAGACTTAAGTTTTGATTCCCAGAACCCATGTAACATACACCTGCATGAGTGTGTGTGTAATCTTAAGGTTTGTATGGGGAAATGGGAGGCAGAGACAGGAGAATCCCCAGAAACTCTTGGGGCCAACTAGGCTAGTATATACAGCAGAAAAACAACAAACAGACTGTCTCAGGGAAGGCGGGGACCAAGTTTCTCTAACCTCCATAGACAGGCTGCAGCATAGACACTCTCCCATTTGGACACAGGGATGGTGCACTCATATTGTATGCAGAGAGACGGGGGGGGGGGGGGCTTATCGGATGTAGGTAGATATGCTTGAGGGTAAATCAAGAAAAGCAAGGCAAAGCTTTCATTTAATTTAACATTTAACTAATATATTTAAAAAAAATTTCAAAGCAAGCTTTCAATTTGCCTGGGGGACAATGGACAAGAAAGAGCTGTAGGGAATTAGATGAGAGAGTTAACCAGAGGCCAGGCTTTTCAGAGCCTCATAAGCTATGGTAAAGATACTTGCTTTCATTTTTAATGAGATAGGGAGCCATTGGAGGTTCAGCAAGGCAGAAGATACACGGAATGACACTGTGACTGCAGAGAAATATTGGTAAAATAAGGCAGGTGTTACTGTATGTCACACACGGAATATGATATCTTAGACCAAGGTGGATAGGTTGATAATGATAATAACTTGCTATTAATACATCCTGAGCTTTTTTTTTAAATTGAGATGACACAATTACATCATTTCCTCCTTTCCTTTCCTCTCTCCAAATTCTCCCATGTCATCCACTTGCTCTCTTTCAAATTCATGGCCTCTTTTTCTTTAATTGTTACAAGTGTGTGTGTGTGTGTGTGTGTGTGTGTGTATTCCTAACCACAGCCTGCATAATGTTACCTGTATGGATATGTTTTCAGGGCTGAAAATTTGGTATTAGATAACCAAGTTGGTGTGCTTTTCCCCGGGAAAGACTCTTTCTTCCATTCTCATCCTTCCTTCATTGCCTGTAGTTCCTTGTTTAGGGTTGAGGCCTCTGTGAGCTTTTAACCCTCCACAGCAGCATGTTTATTGCAGTTCTACTTGTTCAGATCATGTTAGTGTAACTTACTGGGTGTAGCTATTATAAAGCTTTTTAAAGGCAGATATGATAAGACGTACTAGCTGCATATGATGATAGATGGGTAGTGGGGTGGGAGAGAGAATGAATGACACCATTCGTTGAGACGAGGACTATGGAAGGAAGGAAGGAAGGAAGGAAGGAAGGAAGGAAGGAAGGAAGGAAGGAAGGAAGGAAGGAGAAAGAATGGAGTTTGGAACTGTTGACTATGAAGTGCTTAATAGACATACTGGTGCAGATATGGAGAACTAAGGGGAATGCATGCATCAGAGTCCTAGGAAGACATAGCCACACATAGATTTCATTGGATCATATCAACTGAAGATGACAGAGTAGAGACCCAAGGACAAAGCACAGGACATTTCAATAAGTGAAGACCAGGAGGACGGTGAAAAGAAAGAAAAAGAAAAGAAAAGAACTTAGCAAACAGAGATGAAGGAGGGGAAGCCAGGCCTGAGAAGCATGGAAACAACAACAAAAATGAAAGATTTGTTTTCTGAACACCAAGAGAAGGAAGGCTGTGTGAAGCAGACTTCAAGCACTACTGTGAAATGAAGTTTATAAGGGATCAGATTTGGCCTTATGGAATGATCAGAGCAGCTTCAGCTCCAACACATTTCTTGATTAGAGGAGCTCTCTTGTAATCGCTCTTAGTTTCTTAGTGAAAGGAGACTTAAAGTTATCTTGTGAAAACTAAGGAGGCAGGCAGAGCTTTAGAGTTCTGTAATCAGAAAAAGCCGTAGCATACTAATCTGAAGGAACAATCCGCTAGGAAACACAAAAGGACTTCTGGATAAACTAAGAGTTCTTTTGGTAGTTAAGTTTATAAATTTAAAATGGAAATGTTATGCATTGTATATTCTTCTGGAGCATATTAAGCTGCTCAGGTGAGTGGAAACAGAGGGCAGAATTGAAGCATGATCAGTGTATGTTTAACTATGGTGGGAAAGGTGCTGGGACTTTGAGAACAAATATGAAGGGATGATTGTATTAGAATGGAAAGGAAGGCATAGATATGGACGAATTGACAAGGGAGAGATGGTAGTAGGATCAAAGATATTTTTTAAAAGGGAGATTTAAGAAAGAATGATTTAGAAAAACATGGCTATAAGTTAAAATTTTGGTGATGTTTTGATGGTTTGCTTAAAAGCATTTGAAGATGTATTGACAGTGATAAAGCATTGGATACAGTGGATAGTAATTGAATGGCCACAAAGGAACTTATAAAGGGCAAAATCATTTCATAAAGGAGCCACAGAATGAGAAACTTGGAGGGCTCACATCATGAGTTCTTTATAATTATCAAGAACAAAAGTGAGGGGAAGGAAAGACAAGAAATTCTCCAAAGAACTGTGGCAAGGCCACGGGGAGCTGAAGAACATAGGAGAAATGAGGTAGTATTCTCTCATGGAAAAGGACCCAAGAAATGAGCAGGAGGTTAGGGAATAGAAGACCTCAGGCAAGAATCGAAAACCAAGAAGGCCACACAGTAAGATGAGAAGTACCCAGGCTGTTGGAGGAAAACCTGAGAAGACAGTGAAATTATACCCATGCCCTAGGAAGTCATCCAGGTTTATATCAGGACCAGAAAGAGCAGCCAGTGTTCAGAGAAGATGCAGAATTGGCTGATTGCAGACTCCACTTCCCAGAAGATGCTCTGGACACTCTGGGGAGAGTTGGGGGGAAAGAACTTAGATCATGGAATAAGCAGAGCCTCTGGGAGTGTAGATCTGTAAGATTCTGGTTGCTACAGGGTGGACCAAGCAGAGTCCTAGCCTCCTGCTCCAGTGTAGGGACAAGGAGGAATGAGACTTATATGTGCTATGCTACACAGTCACATGGGAATTATCTCTACTGATGCTAGTGGTGAGGCGGGAAAGATTGAAGAAGGCCTAGTGGTGGATGATGCGGCTGCCAAGACCTAGGTTTTTGCCTCAACGCTGTGCTTTCTTGAGGATGACCATAACGTTTTCAGGAAACTACTCCTTCAATTGTCGTTACCTCCTTAAATTAGAAAAAAAAAAAAAAAAAACCTGTGTATGGAATGGGGTCTTTGCCCAAATGTATTTAAGAATTCTTGAGTTGTTTGAAAACTTTAACAAATACTGTTTTCATGTTTATAATGTAAATGACACATTTACATTATAAAAGAGCTGGTATGGTCTTTCCTCAGACACAAAGCTGGCAGTCCCTAAGTAGTTTTGGCTGTCTTTTGGGGAGCTCACAATTGGAGCAAACTGTACAGCATTACCATGAAACGTAACTTGGAAATGATGTTTTCTTTTGCTCGCCACTGAACATTTTGAACTTGGGAAGATCACGCTCCTGCGGAGTGATAATGGCTTATTTGTGAAGCAGTACTGGGGAAGGGCGCATGCTTCTAACCACAATTCCCCATTATTTTTTCTTGCTGTTCCCATTTCAAAGGATTCATTTAAAAAAAATGACCTGCCCTGACTTTCTTCACTGATAGAGTATGATCTGAGTATTGTAAGCTGAAATACCTATTCCGCACCATCACGCCCAGCTAACAACTGTCATTATGTTCATTGTATGCTGATGCATGAGGCAAGCATACCACACCCTCTGGCAGTCTGCAGTGACAGGAGACAAGGATGTGGACTGTTTTGTCACAGAGCCAAATTTGAAAAGCTCTTCCCACAGAACACCCACTTGTGTAAGCACATATATAAGACAGCTGCAGTGAGGTAGCCCATCTCCATCCACTTCCAGGTTTCAGAGCTATACAGAACTCATCTTCAGAGGAGGTGAGAGCGTAGATCTCTGTCTGCCTAACTTTGTAGCTGGTATCTCAGAGCTTTGCTTTCATTATCTCCCTAACCCCTCCCTAACCCAAGCACTCTTGTCTCCTGGCTTCCTAAGCATAGACACCTTCTGTTAGCAGTTGAGTTGCATTGGGGCTTGTTGGAATATTGCTCTCAATGTTTCACAGAATATTGGTGAAATAGATTGGTCCTGGAGCCTTGGGCATGTTAAATGAGTGCTCTACCAAGCACTATATCCCCAGCCCTGGTGATTTTGAGTTCTCCAATTCTATGTAATCCTTGACTTCCTTTTCGAAAAGGCAAGTATCAAATGGAAAAACACGCACGCACACACAAATGAAAGGAAGACACTTAATGATAATAATGGTTGGATAACAGAGGGGAGGTTCAAAAAAAATGACCAACTGATATTTTTTTTAATTCTTTATTAATTATACTTTACTCACTTTGTATCCCCCCTGTGGTTCCCTCCCTCCTCCCGTCCTAATCCCTCTCTTCTTCCACCCTCTGCATGCATGCCCCTCCCCAAGTCCACTGATAGGGGAGGTCTTCTTTTCCTTCCTTCTGTTCCTAGTCAGTTAGTTCTCATCAGGAGTGGCTGCATTGTCTTCTTCTGTGGCCTGGTAATGCTGCTTCTGCCTCAAGGAGAGGTAAGTAAAGAGCAGGCCAATCAGTTCATGTCAGAGACAGTCCCTGTTGCTATTACAATGGAACCCACTTGGATACTGAACTGCCATGGGCTATATCTGTGCAGGAGTCTTAGCTTATCTCCATGCATAGTCCTTGGTTGGAGTATCAGTCCCAGGAAAGACCCCTCTGCTCAGATTTTTTGGTTCTGTTGCTCTCCTTGTGGAGTTCCTGTCATCTCCAGATCTTGCTGTTTCCCACTTCTTTCAAAAGACTCCCTGCACTCTCTGCCCAAAGGTTGCCCATAAGTCTCAGCATCTGCTTTGACAGTCTGCAGGGCAGAGCCTTTCAGAGGTCCTCTGTGTCAGGCCCCTAACTTGTTCCCTCTTTTCTCCTTCTTCTGATACCCATCCTCTTTGCCTTTCTGGATAGGAATTGAGCATTTTAGCAAGAGTCCTCCCTCTTGATTAGTTTCTTTAGGTGTACAGCAACCTCATTAGCCATCAGGGAAATGCAAATCAAAACGACCCTAAGATTTCACCTTACACCCATCAAAATGGCCAAGATCAAAAACTCAAGAGACAACACATGCTAGAAAGGATGTGGAGAAAGAGGAACCCTCTTCCACTGCTGGTGGGAATGTAAACTTGTACAACCACTCTGGAAATCAATCTGGCGCTCTCTCAGACAACTAGGAATAGCGCTTCCTCAAGATCCAGCTATACCACTCCTAGGTATATACCCAAAAGAGTCTCAAATACACAATAAGGACATTTGCAGCCTTATTTGTAATAGCCAGAAGCTGGAAACAGCCCAGATGCCCCTCAGTGGAGGAATGGATGCACAAATTGTGGTATTTTTACACAATGGAATATTACTCAGCAATAAAAAACAAGGAAATCATGAAATTTGCAGTAAATGGTGGGATCTGGAAAAGATCATCCTGAGTGAGCTATCCCAGAAGCAGAAAGATGCACACTCACTCATATAAACATATAATATAGGATAAACCAACTGATAATTTTTATGTAAAAATAACATGATGTCTTAGTGACTTATTCTGAAGCTGTGATAAAATATCCCAACAAAAACAGCTTAGAGGAAGAAGCATGTAGCTCCCAGCTCAAGGGTTGAATTCACCAGGACAGAGAAATCACAGCAACAGCAACAAGAGCCTGAGCATCTGGCCACATTGCATCTGCACTCAAGAAGGAGAGGATGATGCAAGCTGCTACTATGTCCTTGTCTCCAGGTACCTCGGAAGTTAACCTAATCTAGACAATCGCTTGGCTTGCTCCTAGTGCATTCTAGATCCTGGCAAGTTGACAAGTCAATGTTTTGTTAATTGTTATGGAACTGCTACAAACTTTGTTTTTATAGACTGTCACCAAAGAGATCCACTTGGTCATCTGAAAGTCTAATTACTTTTCCTGAATGCCTGGGTGCCTTTTCGGGCTGTGAAATAAAATGTGTTGACCTTTTTTCCAAAATGCAGTCTCATATTTCAAAAATGTCCTTTACAAACATATAAAACATTGATTGATTTGACGGCATTTGGAACTAAAATTACTTCGTGGATTTGGGAGAGAACAAGGCCTTGTTTTTGAAAGTTTCTGACCTAATGATTTTTTTTTCCAGAAAAGAAGGAAAATTCAGAATTTGTAAAGAAGTACAGATTTCATTCTGATCTGCTCCAGAATGAATGCTTGGAGCCATCAGGATGCCCTAGATAAGGGTTTCAGAAAAAGAACAGATACTGAGATTAATAAATCTGACCTGGGCACTGCTGTGCACCAGGCAGTGTGTGCACAGTCCAGCTGGGGAAAGAAACGTGATGAACTCAGCTGAGTTAGCAGTGACTTCCATAATAAAGGGTGTGGGGATAGCTTGCTGTCTTGGAGATGAAGGAGAGAAGGCTGGGCATGGATTTTGATAGATAATTAGGAATCCATCACCTAATTTGAATAGAACTTATCACCTAATTTTTTTATAGAATAAGATAGAGGACATCAAAAAGAGGATTCAGAGGTGGGTCAAACTTTGAGATTAGCCCCCTGATGAATGGGCCATTACATGTGGAAAGGACTTTTATATTTTTGTGTCAGTGTGAAGGATCAAACTGAGTTGTTTATGAGACTGCTACTACTGTGCTACAATCCCAGCCCTGGGAGGAAATATGCCGACTGAGGTTCCTAGAACACCACCTTTTAATTTAGAGAGAATAAAAAGATGTTCATGTTTCCAAAACGTTATGGAGAACATTCATTTTTGTTACTTACGTACTAAGAGACATCCGTGGATGAGCTTGTTGTAATGAACTAATAATGGAATTGGAGCATTTCTCGTGATGAGTCTAATTTATCCAGTGGGTGTTCCTACAGAGGAAGACTTCACGCATGCCCAGTGTGCTGCTCTTCCAACTATCGCACACTGGCTGTGAGTCTTTTCTAAAACATGAATTCTTTACATGTTGATAAGTGGGGACCATGGAGTATAGTAGCAAGAAAGAAAACAAGGCGATATAGTAATAGAAGCAGAGGGCTGAAGGAAAAACTAGTAAGAAGGGTTTATTTCTGATTTGGAGCTTTGGGTGGGTCAGGCAAGTATATTTGGTTACAGGTACAGTCTATCATGGCCTGCTCCCCAACTGACTAGAGTCACGTTCCTTTCTCCCCATGGGGGAGGGGATGGTCTTATGTTTTTCTGTGGCTCATAAGGTGCCATGTATGAGACACAGGTACTCCTTTGGGTCTCATCAGGTATCTCAGAATTGGGAGCCAATAGTGATCCTAATCTGTTTTTGCAGCCTCTAGACTCTCCTTTACTGCCACCTCACTGCAACATTTGGTGGAGGGAACTTAAGAAAGACCATGAAGCTGGGGCACTCGGAAACAACCCTTAGCTGTTTAAAATACCAAGTCCCTGGAACCACTTTCAGGCTTTCTGACCTAGAACTGCAGTTAAGTTTAGGAATTTGCCCATTTAGTAAACATCCCATGATAGTTCACAATGGATGGAATATTTCAAAGAAAGTGCTTTAAGAATTCTGGGGGAAAAAGTTTGTTTACTCAGTAATGCCAAGCCAGAAGTTGCCCAACCTATTAATAAAACCTTGGATTCTAATCTGAGAGAAAGCTAAGAGATGCCCTCTTTTCAACTTCTTAAGGTCTTCTTTGATATGCACCATAGTCTGAGCTTGGTTATATCATCTTGTCCAGATAAAAAATGGATATAAGCTTTGAACTCATATTGGGTGCGGTACGAAGGATCAAAGCTCTGACTGCTTCTGGCTTGAGTGCCTTAGCAGTGGCAGCAGTTGGGCTCAGAGGCTCCACTTCTGGAGCTCCTGAGTCACTGAGACCTATCAACACCTGCCCCATCCTTTCTTCTTCCCCTCTCCTGTGTCAGGGGACAGCTATGATGCAGGAGAAGGTGCTTGAACCCTAATTGTGATACTCAGTTGTACTGTGACCTCAGGCCATCGCCTTGCTTTCACAGCCTCCGTTTTCTCAACTGTAAATAAGAATGACATTAGTAGCTTGTAGCATTTTTGTGATGATGAAGCAATATGGCCAGGTAGGGGGTGTGCTCTGTGAGCTGCTGTGTTGTGTCTGCTGTTCAGAACACAATGAACTCTGGTCTTTTATAAGTTGTGTATTAATGATGCACTTTTTTTTTTCAATGCAGTTTATTCAGGAACCTTGAACAATCATCTGACCCTGGGGAAAGCCAGCCCACAGCTTAAATAGCCTCTGGGTAGCCAACCCCAGCATGCCACGTGGGCAATGCAGATAGGTCCACATACATGGAAGCAAGCCAGATCCTCAGCCTTAGCCAAATGTGGAATTGTTCGTGATAGAGAGCACTCACCATCGGGAAAGTGGAAGGCGGAAACCAGCTCCATCTTTAAGGCATAGCATTCCGCAGCTCTCTACAGTTCCCCCTTTTTGTTTTAGATGCATCAGGCAAGAGTAGAGGTCTGATCTCTGATATTAGAAATAAATTGGGACTTTGTACCGATGTTCATTTAGGTGTCGTCCACCCAAAGAGCATCAGACCTGTCTGATACCTTTTTCTCAGAGGCGGGACCTGGGGCATCAACCCGCATGCAATCAGACATAATGATGCACTTTTTAAGTCAGAGTGAGGGGCCAAATTTTAGGTAAGAGGTTGAAAGAAAAAAAAAAAAGGCAGCAACACAACAAAACCCTGGTGGGTGCCAGAAACCACAGATAGCACCAAACCCTACAGGCTCTGTGTTTTTTCATGCTACATACATAGTTATAAGTTTTATCTGTAAATTGAGCCCAATCAAAGGTGAACAACAAAAACTACTACATAGAACAATTCTGATAGAATACTATTAGAGACATTACACAAACTCACGTACCTGAGGAATTTTTCAAACTTAATATGTTTGGAACACAACTGTCTATGGGTCACTGAAACTGAAATGTTCAGGAAAAGGAGACTATAGTATTAGCTTCAAAATCACAATGGGAATATTTAATTGTGCCATTTAACTCTCTTCCTTTTGAATTTCCTTTTGAAATAACTAATATACATGCACATGTACACACAAATCCACACAAACCCACATACACACACACATAGAACTATATGCTAAAACTATGTCTAGAAATACTCTTAGATTGTGCCCAAAGCTTCTTCTCAGTGGTAGAATTAGAGATCATTTAAAACTATTGCCTCCTTACAATCTATTCTATCATATTTAATACAGTTTTGTAATAAACAAATATGCCTTACAGACAATGCTAGTTGGGGTTCTGACTCATTTTTTTCTCTTTCTTTTTGGTGTGCTGTCAGGTGCTGTAGTATGTGTGTGAAGGTCAGAAGACAACCAGTAGAATTCAGTTCTCATTTCAGCTCTGTAGCTCCCAGGTATTGAACCCATGCCATCAGGCTTGGCAGCAAGCACCCTGATCTGCTGAGCCATTTTTTTTTTCACCCGAGGCTTCGTATTCTAGCTGAAGGACTAAAAATATTTTCCCAGAAAATTGTGGGCTTTGACCGCTGTCCTCCTCCATGTCAATAGAGCTGTATCCTCATGTACCCTGAATTCATGTCATTCAGATGTCCTCAGGTTTGACCGCTATTCTGTGGATACCCCAAGAAATACTTGAGGGATAGTAAAGAGACCTGACACCAATAAAAGCAGATGCTGTTCCCGCCTTCTGTGCCCTCTGTGTGTTTTCCCTCCTCCACTGTTCCTAGGACAGTAGAATTTCTCTTAAAGAAGTAGTCTTTCTTGAGACATCCTGTGATGGAAAAGAATGTGTTGCTTTTGCTTTTTTGAAGAGTTAATATGCTTTCCTCTTTCCCTCCATTTATTTACCTAAGTGAGTCTAGAGTGATTTCTTTATTTGTGAACCTTGCTCAGAGTGTCCCAGTCACTTTCACCTGGGAGCGTCTGAAGGTTAGACTGATGACTTGGGGCTGCTGCTTATTAATCAGGTGTTTGCTCTGTTCAGCATTAATCACACAACCCACACAGCTGGGTTCGATTCATTAGAGTCATCTTCCGTAGCACTCCTCTCCCCACCTTGCTTGCTGTCCGAGGCATTCATTAAAATGCCACCATCGCTTTGGTCTCTGGCTCCCCATCTCCCTATCTCTCACATCCCTAGTCACATGCTGTGTTTGGCCTGTTGGGTGTAGGGAAAGATCACTAAGAGGTTATTAAGCAGAACATTTAATTACAGGGCCTCTGATGGCCTTTTTGACAGATTTCCTTTCAGACCCTTGGATTGTCTAGAAGCCTCATTTCAGGATTTGTGTTCGGTGCTGAGCCAAACGCTGGCCCCCAGGAGTGCAGACGACCTCAGCATGTCACTGAGCATCTGTGTGCAGGGCTTTCCCAGTAGGACACCTCTGCTCATCAGTCATCCCTCCCACCCAAAACCGGGGATATCATGCTGTTGACAGACCTTGCTCCTGGTTCTCAGCCAGTTCCTTCTCAACATAATCACTACCCAGTTTCAGTAAAGACAGCTTCAGGCTCAGTGCATGTCAGTGTTCTGGTCTTTAAACCTTCAATTAGTCATGTCTTAGTACATGTTTATAACACAGCTGTTAATATGCCCAGTCCTGAAACAGGACATAATACTAAGTCAAAGCCTCATAGTTTTGACCTTGTATATCTCACATTGTAAGCAGAGAGGACATGTGAAGGCAGAACAAAAGAGCAGATGTGTCCTTAAGTCTAAGAAGCGCTATGAGGGGGCAAAAGAGGGCAGACACAAAATTTACCATATTTCCAATAGTGTAGTCAGAAAGTGCTATGGTCCCAGAACCAGCAGTATCAGCATTGTCTGCAGCTCTCAAACCCTGTCCCCACCTTCATTAGTCTTGACTCATTAGTCACTCCTGGAGATTCTGGAGCCCACACCAGTCTGGAAAACACTAATTTGGGTTGTGTCTGTGTGATGGGAAGGAGGAAGTCACATAAGTACAAAAGTGCACCCCCCACAGAGTGGAGAAAGACAATGACCACAAAAGGCATGCCTTGTCCAAGAAACTGAATCCAAGACCACAGTAGGCTGAGAGATTTAAAGACTAGTTATAGGACTGTGCTGCAAGAAGGGCAGCTGTTTTCCTGTTTAAAAGGGATTGAGTATTGTCAGCCTGGCTTCAGGGATTATCGTCACCTTAGGAAAGGAAAAAGTAAAGAAGAGAGATAAATTGCCTAAAGTGGTGAAGCAAAGACTGCCCAGACATCCAGTGGGGATTCAACCAAAAGCCAGAAGCAGGTGTAAGGGTGACACCTAGTAGCTAAGGAGGAAGCTAGAGGAATCTGTGCTCCATGGCAAGTGACCTTACGACCAGTTCGTACTGCACAGAGGAATTCAGGAAGAAATTGTTAGAAGGAAAGATTTAAAACTCCTCATCTCCTGCAGAGAAGGTAGGATGGTAGCTCAAAATGCTGTGCCGGAGCTACTCAGTTTCTCAGTCTCAACCAGATGCTGTAGAAAACACCTCATCTGTCATGCCTATCAGTCATGAGGATGTCAGTTTGGCTAGTCCTCTCCAGTTGTCCAGACTGCTTTATTGATGGGGCTTCTATATTCATTTTTTTTTACCAATGTCACTTCCCAGATAGATAGCCTGTGTCTTCAAGATGTAACCCCGCCCTCCCCCCAAATCTTTCACAAAGATGGTTGTCAGGGAACAAGGCAAAAAGGTAAAATTCTGTTCAAAGGAGTATGAGCTAAATCTGAGAAGTTGATCCAGCTTGACCAGAGAACCTTGGGAATTTGTTTTAGAAGATATTTATAATGTCTGTATAAGAGGCACCAGGCTAGACCATCAATTTTCAAATGGCAGGAGAGAGTAGAAAGATTTAGCAATATCTTGATATAGTTTCGTTTACCGCAGCTAGATAGATAGAGGAAGCCACTGCCAGGGCCACTGCTAAACATCCTCCTGGGAGGCATAGGAAACCCACAGCGGAGAATTGCCTACACAAGATCAGCAGTACCAATGCTGAGGAGCCCTGGGCTAGATCCTATTAGAAGCAGAGATCCACAAAGTACAGGCTGTTGTTTGCCACCAAGAATGGATACGGCCATAATGATGACACACTTCAGCCTTGTCATAACAGGAAGCCGATGAAGAAGTAAGGTCAAATCCAGCTGTAATTGTAGTACTTCTTTAAGTCTTACTGAAATCAAGCATTGTTTACTGCTCTTCTCTTCTGTTTGCAAGGCACCAGGCAAGGTGAGGCAGGGAGACATAAGGGAATACAAGTTGGTGTGCACCTTCATGGAGCTTATGGCCCCGGGATGGATTTCAGCTTATGCAGAACAGAGTGAGTGTGTCTTAGAGAGAATGTGTCTTAGAGAGTCTGTAGTAAGGTGGGCCCATCTCTAAACTCTGCATATCTTTCATGTTGATGTAGTGTGAAGAATATAGGTTTGGAAAGAGTAAGAACTGGCTTCGAGTCTCCATTCCCTTCTTCATAGGAAAGAGGTAACTAACCATAGGATTCCATTGAGAACAAATAAAATTGTCTAAAACGGTTCAAGCAACCCCTAGCACATAGTTCTCAATTAATGGTAGAGACTATTTTACAGAGAAAGGTACCCCTCTCAGGGATTATATCAATTTTTTAAACTTCTGCTTCTTTATCTTTCAAAAGAAGCAAAATGATAGACTCTTTGAAAGGCAAAATGATAGCACATGCAGAATACCTAATAAATAGTGACATACTTGTGTCAGAGTTTAGTCCATAGACTCTTGATTCTATACACAGTTATTCAAAGTCCGAATCTGAATGTTGACCTGGGGTCCTTCATCTTCCCAGTCAACACAGGGATGCTAGGTCTCCTTCCATGATTATCTTACCAGAGGGTTTTAAGAAGAAAAATTATATGTGCTTTAAGTTAAATTTGAGCAATTATATCATACAAAATCAAATTCCTCTTGACTCTACATATAACTCTTATCTACTTGTCTATTCAGGCTGCACTTACTTAACATCTACTGATTGCTAGGAACTGTTGTAGAAATTAGGCATAACAGATCAAAATGCCTCACTGGGCTAATTTTTTTAATAGGTGAGTATTTTATTATTCTCCGTAATTTGAATTCACCTTCATGAACTCTACCATATTATTTCAGTAAATATACTTGATATGCCCACTGAAGGAAAACACAGGTGACCATGAGAAGATTCACTAGAAAACAGAAAATATGGGGCCTACAGACAGATAAAGCACAGTGAACTCGTGTCTGGAAGCCAAAGGAGAGGACCACACCTCATGTCTCTGGTCAGAGTATGAGTGAGTTGAGCCAGAGCGTGGGAAGGGCCCTGTAAAGTGCTATGGAGTTGAGGCTTTGAGCCAGAATTATGGGAATGTTTCTCTATTGGAGCAAAGGAAAACACATGAGAGATGTGTTCAGATTTGCACTTTAGAAATATGGCTCTCTAGACAAAAGGCCTAGATTGCTGAAGAAAGGCCAGTTTAGGAGTCTGTTGTCCAATCTGAGCAGGAGATGGAAGTGTCTAAATCAAAGTAGTGCCAAAAATGAGCATGGAGTCAATGCATTGCTTACACTATGAAATCAACAATTGATTTCATGTTATTGAGATTGAACCAAATGATTAGAAATTGAAGGTTATTTCTTAGTAAACTTTGGAAGAGACTGAGCATTTATTAACTCAAATTCAAACTCAAAATGCTCCAAATTCCAAAACATTTCAGTGCCAATACAATGTCAAAAGTAGATTTTTTTTTTTATTCTGCACTCAAGTGGTAAGTCACAACCAAAATGCTGGTTCACTAAGCATCTTGTTTAAAATTACCTTCAGCCCATGTGTATAAGATACATATGAAACACAAATACATTTTGTTTAAACTTAGGCCCTGTCCTTAAAATATTTCACTATGTACATGAAAATGCTCCAAGATGCTAACGATTTGACATCTGACATCTGATACATTTCTAGTCCTCGGAATTCAAGTGAGAAATGTTCAAATCTGTGCTTGTAATGGAGATAGGAGGAACAAGAGCAAGCCACAGTTGGGAGAAGAGAAGATGAGGTGTGTGTTTGTTTGCATAAAGGAAATGTTTTAGGTGCATACAAGTGGAGAAATTCTCTGTCTTGGACCTGGAGAGTGTAGAAAGTAAAAAAAAAAAAAAAAAAAAAAAAAAAAAAAAATGGCCTAGAGATGCAGGCACTAGAGAAAACTAAGTCATTTGATGGATCACATCATTGAGACAGAAGGTAAAGAGAAAGGAAGAGGGTCCCAGGACTCTGTACCTTCTCTTGAGGGGCATGCAGAAGAAACTGAACTTCCAAAGGCTCATAGGATAATCAGAGAGGCATATGGGGTAGCTGTTTGCAGGGAAAAATACTGGATCCTGATGGCTTCAGATGGTGGCCTTTTATGAAGACCACCCAGCTGCTTGTCTTTATCATAGATACAGTCTTCTTTTAGAAGGCATGGAAATATAAACAGTGCCTCAGAATTATCATTCTCATTTAGCCAAGGGTGGATTTGGAGATTCAGCCACAAGAAAGTGATAGGGAGAATTCCACTTTTATGTCCTTGATACCTTTTATCTTCACAGTATAGTGGGAGGATCCAGTCACCTCATGGGTGACAGATACACTTAGCTGCTAACCGTTAATACCACTCATTCTCTCACCTACTGGGAGGGCAGTGCAGTCCTCCTGGCCGCCCCTGGTCTCCCTTCCTGGTGATGGAAATTTCCATTATTGACAGGGAAACTGCAGGCTAATGGCACAGATGAATTGTAAATTTTGAAAACCCCGACAGGTAAATATTGGCTTTGCACAAACAAGTTTCTATAAATAACCTGTCTGCTGTAGAAACTCCACAGATGGCAGCAGGGCTGCCCAAGCGTTGATTTTTCCCAGGATGCTCAGTGCAGAAAAGCACAGCTGTCAGCTTTGCTGCTCTTGCTGGAGCCAAAGCCCCTCTGCTGAGCTGCAGCAGACTGCCCATGCCCCAGGGACATAGCAGACAGACACAGGACAGGTAGAGATCAATCATTCTGTAACCTCCCTCTAGCGCCTTCCGTTCCTCAATTCCAAGGGGTTTTTTCTCAAAATGTCGCCTCCTCGGGTTTTACAGTCAAAGTGAGAAGTTGTCTGATCTGAGGATTTATTGGCCTCTTTTAATTAAAGTTGACCTTATTGAAAAGAAAACGAGGAGGAATGAGGCACAGTCATTGTGGACTGTGTGCCATATGGCTGGCTGGCTGGCTAAAAATAGGGAATTCAAAGACTCTGCAAAGAATGTCAAGTTATTATATGTAGCACATGGTGGTCTCCAACCCAAGGGATACACTGGGGTATGAAGCCCTTCATGTCAGAGAGTCATTCCAGTGAGACTATTTGCCCGGTGGCCATGTCACTCCATCTGGAAAGCTGAGGGGAGTGTGGCAAGCCATTTTAGGCAAAATAGAGAAGCATTCTTCACCTCTGTGTTAACAGCCCAAAATGTGCATAAAGTTGAGCTACATGGCAGTGAGTGAGCTTGCTAGGAGACACGAGCTGGTGGTGAGTTAAAAACTGTTCGTCTGATACTTCGGCCAGTCCCTGGCTTAGATTATATACCTCCCTGTCTTCCTAATGCTCATTTTCTGTTTCTGATTATTCCTTTGGCTCATTGGTCTAGTTTACATTATCATAAGCCCCTTTAAGCCCTTTAGAAAGTGGACAAAAGTCTGGAGCAAGTGAGTTTATATGTGTCCAAGGTAACAATAATATCCTGAGAGTATTCTCTGTGAAGGCTGCGCAAAAGCACATGGTGTTGATAGACACACTCAGACGACACGGCTAGAAGATCGACAACAAAGCAGGGCTGAGGACTGGAGTAGGACAGAACCAATGGGGTAATAGCGGTGCCACCTGAGAAGCGAGGAGGACAATACTGAGCAGTGGAGAAAGTAGCAAGGGAACATCTTCCCACACTCTGAGCTCACTGGGTTTCCACTCCTGGGCAGCGGGTCACATCAGGACATGCTTCCTTGTTTCTCTGCCGGGGGAACATGTGCAGAAGGGCAAGCACTAGCCTGTGAACACTTTACACAGCTGACTATTTTAGGCAGTGCTTGGCATCCAGCACGTAACAGAACAACGTGTGTGGAGAGGAGGTGACTGCGGTGAGTCTCAGTTGTCAGGGGATATAACTTCCACATTGAGGAAGCATCCAGAGAACATCTTCAGGGATCACATTAGAGCTTCATACCCAACACTAGATTAAAGCAAGAAGCTCAGCATCGAAAATCACTAATCACCAACCACCAAGCATGTGATAAAGGAAGAAAATACTAGCAGGAGGCCCAGGAGGATGGTAAAAAGTGTGTGAGGATATGAAATCAAGCAACGTTCGTTATGAAGAATGCACTCTTCAATACGAACTGGTGGACTTTGGTCAAGTTTGACTCTTCAGATTCTTCATTTTTAGGTAATAATAATTGAACTCTCCAGTTTGCCAGATCCCCTCCCCCCCCAAAAAAAAAACCGCTATAAATTGTAGAGGTGCAAACAAGCACTCAGGAACTGCAATACCAGGCTCAGTTCTCCACCCTGATGTTCACTACACAGTGATGATGTTATTTTCTGAGCCCAACTTTAGAAACTGAGTTTGGTATGCTGCTTAGTGATAGAACATGGCCTTGTGTTAAACTCATGTGACACATGAGTGTTTCGCGTGTCCTATGTCAGGTACCAAGAACGCCCTGTCCTTAGTCCCTTCACCACCACAGTCTTTTAACTCTCATGCTTTCTGAGAAGCTTCTAGGTCATTTTAAAATTGTGAAACCACACACATTATCGTGGTCATAAAAGATTACGCATGATATTTGTTATGGTTGCTTCCCTAAGGGGGAGCCCTGAGCTGGCTCCACACAGAGCCAAGAAGAAAGCCCTTCGAGCCCCAGGGGAGAGAACAAGGTGAGTGTTAGGCAGAGTGGTGGTTAAAGGTTTGATTCTTTTTGTGCTTGTGAAAATAAATTCTTGAATTACAGAAGAAAATGAGTCCATGGTATTCTGAAAACAAAAGTATTATCTGTGTTTAAATAAGATATGATTGAGCTATTTGAAGCTAGTGCAGTTCAGGAATTCAGGATGGTAGGATTTGCTCATTCACTCCTAGATTCTTATACACTAACTGTACGTTTAGTCTTGTCTGGGAACTTGGGTAGAAATAAGATCTTATATCCAATCAAATGGGTAAAAATCAGTAAATGAATATTGGTGGTACAGTAAGTTAAGCAACAGTCTGTTTATGAATGAAGATAAAGATGTACACAGGAAGAGTACAAACAAGAAGAAAGTAATTAGCCTTATGCTAGGACAGTATAGTAACTAAGGCAGTTCCTTCCAGAAGAGATGGGAAAGGAAGATTGTGTTTATATAAACACCAATGTTACTTTGAGTTTCTTTTGTATTTACAAATAGGTGAGAAAGTATTGTTGACAATCTCAAAACAGCACAGGCAAAGTGATTACATAATAAAGATTATAAATGATGGAATAATTGCCATAGTTCTTGCCACTAAAACAAAAATATCACTGTTTAGGTTGTTTATAAATAACAGAAATGTACTCCTCACAGTTCTAGAGGCTATAGAGTCCAAGAGCAAGGCAACAGCAAGTCTGTTTCTCCTCAAGCATTACTTTCTGTTTTCAATATGATACCTTGCTACTGCCTCAAATGACAAAGGGAGGGGAGGTCCAGTGGACTAGGGCACTCCCCCAACTCTTTTGTAAGTGCATATGTCCCCATAATTACATTGAGACTAAAGGCTCCTTTCTTAATATTATCACTGTGGATATTAAGTTCTGACATAGAAATATTTAGGAACACAAATATTCAAAGCATAGCAGCACCTTTTATAATTTTCTTCCATTGTCGTTGGATGGTTAGCTTCCTCTAGCCACTGCAGATGTCTAGTAATGAGCCTCCAATACAGACAAAGATAGTGAGGACAGGGGCCCCTGAGTTGGAAATGCAGGGTCCATGGATGACATCTGTCTGGGTCCCAATCCATTGGGCCCTATGTCAGCCTGCTGTTTCTATGATTATGATGATTTACTGTTGCAACAACATTCTGAAGGCTCTTGTTTTTATCCGGTATCTACTGTGTCTCAGGTACTAGGCTGAGTTGGGTTCTCATGAGTCATCATTAACAACAATTAACTCATCCTAACTAAGCAGGTCAGTGGTATGCTACAGTGACCACTGTCCCTCTGGCCCCTGGATAATATCTTCTGTCTCCTTTCTAAGATCACTGTAATAACTGGTGGCTTTCCTGAATTCTGCCTTCCATTTCTCAGGAAGTGATCTGTATACCTGAAGATTGTTTTTTTTTTTTTACTCCAGAAAGAACAAAAAACAGAAACTAAAACTTTTTTTGCCTGGAGCATTAAATTTCTTAATTAGCGTGCAAAGCCTTGTGTGATCTCAAGTTCCACTTCCTCTGGGCTGAAGCGACAGTGAGAACTTCCCCCAAGAGGATAAAATTGTGCCCTTTGTCCCAACCTGCTTCCTGTCAATGTAAAACTATAGTCCTTGTGAAAGAGACTAAGTACTCCTGACTAGCCTCCTCGATATCAAAGTAGCAGCAGGCTGCTATGGGCCCAGTAACCTGGTACTCAGACAGATGCCACCTGTGGAACCTGGATGTCCATCTCAGGTCCCTCTGGGGAGCACTGTCCTTCACAATCTTTCAGATGAGTCAGCACCTACAAACCACATCTTGTGTTGAAAGCTTCCTCAGAGGGCAGAAGCTTCACCGACCTGTCTCCAGAGACAAAGAATGCACCGTTTTGAGCCTTTCCACATGTCAAGAGCTGTCACTTGTAATCACTTCATAATTCTATTTTAAGCTTTGTTGTCACACTCCAGTAAAATCATGTTGTTTCCTCCAGGTAGAGCTAAAGGGTCTTAGAAGTAACATTCAGCTACACTTTGTGGTAGAGGAGGAGAGATTTTCCTTCCAGCTGTGGCAGAGAGGTGGGGGCTACACAGTGAGTCAGACTCAGTGCTCTCTGCAGCTCTTTGTTCAGTGTCCACCTGGTTATGAACCACTGTGAGAATCTGACCTAACGATGTGGATGCTTTGAAATACTGTGCCTAGACATGGAAGAAAAGAACAGCTTTATGTATCTGTTGGTGAGGTGACCATCTATTCCATTGGTTTGTGATATAAATTGCACATGGATCCTTACTTTTCTTTTTTTTTAATTTATTTATATTTTTATTAATTACAGTTTATTCACTTTGTTTCCCACCTGTAGCTCCTCCCTCCTCCCTTCCCAATCCCACCTACCTTCCCACTTCTCCACCCATGCCCCTTCCCCAGTCCACCCCTTCTGATCCTAGTCTATCAGGTCTCATCAGGAGTGGCTTCATTGTCTTCCTCTGTGGCCTGGTAAGGCTGCTCCCCCCTCAGGAGGAGGTGATCAAAAAGCAGGCCAATCAGTTCATGTCAGAGGCAGTCCCTGTTCCCCTTACTAGGGAACCTACTTGGACACTGAACTGCCATGGGGTACATCTGCACAGGGGATCTAGGTTATCTCCATGAATGGTTCTTGGTTGGACTATCAGTCTCAGAAAAGACCCCTGTGCCCAGATTTTTGGTTCTGTTGCTCTCCGTGTGGAGCTCCTGTCCGCTCCAGGTCTTACCCACTTCTTTCAAAAGACTCCCTGTGCTCTGCCCAAAGTTTGGCTATAAGTCTCAGTATCTGCTTTGGTACCCTGCAGGGTAGAGTCTTTCAGAGGCCCTGTGTGGAGTCTCCAGTCCTCTTTCCTGTTTTCTCCCTCTTCTGATGTCCATCCGCTTTGCCTTTCTGAATGTGGATTGGCTTTCTTTATGCCCAAGTTGTAGTATTCCAGAACCAATCATGATAACTTCCCAATGCTCTATGTCTCAAGACTGCTGGGCTGTGGTGAACAGGGAAGCTTGGCAAAAAGAATTCAGTTCTTGCCACTGTCCAGCTTAATGGGCTTATGCAAGTTGCCTCACCTTGCTGAACTTTCATAGGGTTATCTGTGAAAAGAGATACTTCATAGAGTGTTAAGACAGAACATAGAAGGACCTTTGGGAGAGTGGAGAGTTTCTTCTAAATGTAAAGTTCAAGCGATCCAGTGAAAATTCGTGCTTGATCAATTACCTAGGAGTAGTGTCCAGACTGATGTCAAAGGCAGATCCTTCTGGATTTCTAGGTGACGGGGAAGGTTTGGAGCTTGGCTTTAGGTTTTGATTAGTGCTGCGCCAGTTATCAAGGCAGGAGTTTCCAAGGTGAGCTGGAAAATGAATTATTTAACACCTTTTAAACTGCTAGGGGATCAGTGTTTCATAAGGTCAAACGTGACTGTAATGTGCTTAGTTTAACAAATTGAGTGTAGGGAGGCAGAGCGGGTGGATTTCTGTGAGTTCCAGGCCCACCTGGTCTACAAAGTGAGTCCAGGCCAACCAAGGCTGTACAGAGAAATCCTGTCTCAGAAAACGAGAGAGAGACAGAAAGAGAGAGAGAGGAAGAAGAGGAAGCAGAAGCTGTTAAAGTTATAAGTGGATATGACTGGCATGTGTTGAGGATATGCATAGTAAGCCTCCAGGAGGTGGTTCCTCAAAAGTTCCTATCATAAACTTCTTTCCTCCCACGCCCACTTCTCAGCACATTGTAGGTCAGTATAGCAGAGAACTTTCTCTGACAAATGCAGGTTAGGAATGCCAACAAAACTGTTCTCAGCTGTGAACACTTGGGTTAGTACAAACATAGAAGTTATGCTCAGGAAGTGGCATTAGAACCCATGCCTAGAACATGCAAGGCCAAGGATCCAGGCCCCAGTATGGCTCCCACACATGCTCAGCAACAGAAAAGGGTGATTGCTTCTTTTCTCCCTTACGACCACCTGCTATATTTTAATGTACCTTTCTTCCCTTGTAGACTTGTAATTTTGTACCATATTATTATGTGCATGGTTTATCTCTTCTGCTGGTAAAGAATGCTATGGGATTCTACAACACCTAGCACAGAACTTGGCATGAGCCAGGCACTCCAGTGCTGTCTAGATACTCGGGTACTTCTGCTTGGAAATGCAGCTGCTCAGTGAGCTCCTAGTATTTCATGTCCTATTAGTATTGATATTATTAACTTGTTTGTATTTATTCATCATTATTGTGCTAGTCACTTTGAATTATTTCATTCAGAACGATACTCTGAAGTAGATAGTTCTTCCCCTAACTTATCAAGAAACAGAGACATTAGCAACCATAAATACCTTACATCGTATCATAACCAGTGTTCTGAACTGGCATTGATTCAACCAGCTTACCCTACAGTCACAAAGTTACTCCCCTCAAGTTAAAGGAGCATAAATACTCACACTTCTTAAGTATGGTGGCCTCGGAGGAAATTTCAGGTTCTCCATTCCTTGAAAGTCTCACTATAGTCAATACTATAAGCCACACCAATCACTTTTCCCAGACGGTCTGAATGTGGAAGGCTTTCCGAGGCCTGTTTGTCTAAGGTTGTTTCACTCAATCTAAGGACTGTGACTCTGAACCCTTGTTAAGCTTGGGTTAATTGCCAATTTAGGCACCGTTCGTGTTTGGAAAGTCCCTCCAGGGAGCGCAGCATCAGAACCGAGAGGTGGTTTTCTGTTTGCTCTCTACTCGCCCAGCTGCTGATGGGGTTACGAGGATGCCAGCAACATATGCCGCTCCAGATTTTTCTCATTTACACAGGCTTGATGGTTTCCACACTTGTGATTTGGTCTGTGGCCATCTATAGGATCAGGAAGTCAAGCCAGCCAATATTATTGGGCACACATCAGCGCCAAGGATGGGGTGGGCCCTGAAGTCATTCATACTCTCTGGTTCCTAGTTTGCTTCTACTTGGGAATGCAGTGGGGTGATGAGTGAGACAGGATTTTGAGCTATTGCTCTAAGTCAGACAACCAAAGTTTGCATGGCCCAGGCCAGCCACTTAGTTCCCCAGGCTCCAGGACCCAGCAGCAGTAAAAGGAAGAATGGGTTATTGCTATTGCGTCTTTCTCGGCTGTTTTCTGAGAGTGGAGAGACCTCCCCAAAGGAAAGGGTCTCCTGCATTCAGAATATACATTGTTGGCACACGATTGTGCAAGGCTGTTGAGATATTTCACTTGCCATAAAATGTCCAGAAAATGGAGCTCTTAGCATGTGAGTAAAACCAAACCGGAAATATAAGTTGGAATAGAGGCCACTCTGCAGATGTTATCAGCAGGTGAAATAGAACCTGCAGGACAAGCTGGCATGAGGCCACTAGGCTTCTGGGATTAAGTGAGGTCCTGGCCTTTTTTTTTCTGGTGGCTGAGTCTTTGGCCCAGACACAGTATGGCTAAGAATTTTAGCGCCTGCCTGAGGTGTGTCAAAATATATACTTAAATCCATAAGAAGGCGAATTATGGCATTTCTATTTTTAATGACATAGGTAAATTAATGCATGGTCACATCTCTAACATACTGTAATGTCTATGATGTTTTGAGTCAGAATTTTTATAATAACATCACTGAACAAAGTAAGTAAGCACTGTTGTGTACTGCTGTTGCTGTAGTAAACACTGTGACGAAAGCATCTGAGGGAGGACTTATTTTACCTTACAGCTTAGGGCCCATCACGAGGGGAAGTCAGGTCAGGAACTGAAGTGGAGGTTCTGAGAGAAATCATCTTACTGACTTCCGCTCCATGACTTGCTCAGCCTGCTTTCTTATATCACCCAGAACTACCTGTCAAAATAGACTGGGCCCTGTCACATATGTTATTAATTAAGAAAATGTCCCATCCACTCTTGCCCACAGGACAGTCTGTTGGAGGTGTTTGTTTGTTTGCTTGTTTGTTTTTCTATTGAGATTCCCTATTTTCAAATGATTCCAGTTTGGAACCTGCCACTTTTGTCAATGAAGGATAAAATGTGGCATTTGCCTATCTAAGATGAACTGCAGGAGAGTCGTTGATCTTAGACTACGCAGCCCATTAGTTAAAAAGTTGACACAATCTTTTGATCTGCTTTTTATCTTTATAATAGAATACCTGGGCAAGGAAGGATTTGGGGTCATTACATTTCTGGATGCTAGGAAGCCTAAAACAGATGGCCATTATTTTGCATTTAAACATGGTAGGAGCCAGAAGGCAAGACAGCACTCAAGAAGAAACTAAACCAAAAAGGATACTCATGGAATAACAATCAATTATTAGTGTAACTAATCCAGGACCCAGAGTGAGAAAACACAAGAAAACCTAACTACTCCCTCAAAGCAACCCTGACCAACTGAATTTCAGCATAAGTTTTAGAAGGGATGAACAATACTCAACCATAGCAATGGTCATGGATTGTGGCTTCTTTAAATAATTGATCTGAATGCAAAGCATATAAGCATATATTCAGATACATTTTTTTAAATATGGCAGCAAAGCATGTTCTTAGGTTTCTTAATTATTGTTTGTAAGTACCGTAACTCTGCTTAAAACAGTATGTGTTATTTTCAGTTTCAGAGATCTTTCTTTTCTTTTCTTTTTAAAAGTGAATTAAAATCTTCAGGATATTTCCAACACAATCTAGGTACTGAATCTTCTCATCTTCCGTGGCTGACCCACATACACCTAGTCCACGGTTTTGATTTGGTTTCTGCGGTGTATTTCTTTCTTGCCTTTGAAGGCATTCAGGCTCATGCAAGTAAGAGCTTTTCCTTTTCACATTCATATTTCATCATTGTATATAACATGCAATCAACTCACATAATTACAATAACAAGTGTAACTGTCAGAGTCACGTTTGAAAACAGAGACTTCTAGCTATCACATCACAGCTGGCGGGAGCAGAAGTGTGGGACACTCCCGAAGCTTGACTGTTAGCTTGGGGTGTCAGCTTGGGCATCGGGTGACACATTTTACAGACAGAACTGAGTCTGTTTCCTACTCTAGCAAGTCAGCTAAATTAAGAGAATTCCTTCTGTGTTCTTGAATGTAGCGATAAGCATGCATTATTTGTGTCCCCTGAGAAAATATTTCCCGTTGCGGATTCCATGGAACCCAAAGAACAACAGGTGTGAACCTTATCAGCTCCCTATAACAGCCAGAGTGTTGTCATGATCTGGTAGGAGCTGTGTTTATCTTCTGAACGGATGCTTAGAAGAGGAGTGATTTAAACAATGCATAGAGCTTGCTTCGGAGAAGAATCATGGACTGTTAGCAGCTTGGTACAAATTGCCACTGGTCAAGGACGCCTCGTAGCAGTTTTTAGATTATTTGCTTAGCACCTGGTTTCATTCCATTGTTTCTGGGTTGGCACTGGGGTAGTTTTTCTAGGGCTGCTATGACAGAGCATGAGGAGGGAAGTGGCTTAAAATAGCAAGTGGCTTAAAATGTGTCATTTCACATTCTAGAAGCTAAAAGTCTTAACATCACGGAACCTGCAAGGCCTGGGAGCCTCTGCATCTTGCAGGGGAATCTTTCTTGGCCGCCTGGGAACTTTTCATGATTTGCTAGCAACCTTTGGCAGTCCTAGAACATGCTGGGGCCAGGGATCAGAACTGCAATAAAAAAAAAAAAAAAAAAAAAAAAAAAACTCATATCTTTAACACCTTGTGTGAGCTTAGTAATATTCTACAAAAGAAAGATAGGAATTCTTGACCCCACCACCTTGAATGTGACACTATTTTTTAAATAGTCAGGAGACCTCCTCCTAACCACTTATATCTGCAGTGACTAGTTCTGCTCCCTGGCCCCAGCACTTTCAAGTCCTCAAGACTTCTCCTGAATGATGTTAACATTTGTGATGCCAGAGCCTTAATACATTCCCTGGAGGATCCTGAAGCTGAGTCAGGTCAGCCCAGAAGATGAAACTTCAGTGAAAAAAAAAAAAAGAAATCTCCTGTTGTTTGCTTTTTGTTCAGCCTCATGCTAAACAAACGCAGCCGGCAATTTATTGTTAATTTTTTTAATTTGCCAACATCGTAACAGATGTAATTGTCTATGTTTTCAATTACAAGTAACAGAAAATATATTGTCTTTAACTAGAAGAATGCGTTTTTGCTAATTAAGCAGAAACTAAATACAGGATAGACTTCAGGGCTAATATAATAGTGGGATAAACTTTTGTATTAGCCAGATCCAGGGCCAGCAGCTAGCAGGGCGCTTCCCTAAGTTCTTCGCTCATGCAGCAGATTTATCACCCAGCTGCAAGCAATGGTAGCAGCGTGGAACATTTGCATACGGCCCAACTCCATGGACTACAGCAGCATCCAGAACAGCAAGAACTTTCATAGATACACTCAGCCCTCTTCTTGTCTCTTTCTCACACTCACACAGCAAACACAAATACTATCAAAGGAAAAGGAACTGGTAAACCAATTAGGTCTACACCTAGGTGGCAAATGGGGGTTGGGGTTGGCAGCACTCTGGCTCCAGGACTGACTGGCAGATGGGTGAAATAAAAAATATTCTCAAAGGAAGGAAGAGAACCAGTCACCAGCAGCTGCAGCTCAGCATAGAGGTAAAATCACCGTGATTGGGGGAAGCAGGCATATCTTTACAAAAGCATGCGGCTCCTAAGTGTTAGATCCACATTCATAGACACGGGCTTTGAATATTTTTATTTTTTTTATTTCTATGTGTTGCCACCTCATCCTGTACTAGATAGAATGGCCAGCCGCCTCCTGTGGTTAGGAGAGTAGTTTCCTAGTTGCAGCATATTAGAAACTTGATCTTCAAAACCCTTGGTTGTGTGTTTCTAACAAAATCACAATGTGAAATGCAGTGTCACGGAGGCACGAGACAGAATTATGGGGGTGCTCCTGGCCAGAGCATCTCTCACTGGAATAGGTGTTTCCCATAGAACAATGGCACCGTTTGATCAAGTCATCGGATAGGCTGGAACTCCAGGGAAGGTGGCATGACGAAAGAGGCACAGCCCAACTTTGTGTTGGGTCATCTGGGTCTGAGGGGAAAAAGTATTCTGGAGCAAGGCTAAGAGTCTCAGAACTGGAGACCTTGCTGGGTGTAGCCACTCACACTCTCCCTACTAGCTCAGAGAGAAGGGCAGGTTTCCCCAGTCACACCTAAAGCACAGCCTGGGATTTGCTCTAATCGGAGTTGAACTTCTTCCAGGTGTTTGCTTTAGAATTAATCTGGCCCTTGGCTGCCTTGCCTGTCTGCTCTAGTGTTGCCAGAGGAGGATTGCAAAATCTACATGTTTTCCAAGGACGTTTTCATTTATGAGTATTCTTCTCTTTGTCAGGAAAAGGAAGGAAGAAAAGAAGGGAAGGAGAAGAGGGAGATATGGAGAAAAGGAGAAGTGTCTTGCCTATTATTAACCTTTAAACTAATTATTTTTCATCTCCTAATCATCAAAAGCTCACGTTTTCATTTCCATTTCAATCATTTCAGTTATTTACCTCTTAAGCAGAAGCAACCTCAATTTTATTACCTTCCCTAATGACCAAAAGTAAACAGCTCTGAGCCTCCCCTGACATGACTAAAAGTTCCCACTTGGAAGACCAGGTACAGTGACATTTGAGTGGAGAAGAGTGACATCAAGGGTGGATCGTATCAAGTCTAGTGTCCTGCCTGACCTACAGGGCCTCTGAATCCAAGATGAAGGTTATGATTCTCCCAAAGCCATTCCTCAGCCGCTCTCACTCCTGAGCCTCTTCAGAAAGTGCTCCCAAGCTCCTCCCAGCCTAACCTGGAGGAAGCCTGGCATTTGGTACCCCCTTGGCCTTGCGCGTTCTTGTACTCCTTGCCCTGTTTTTTTTCAGTTGCTTTGAATCTTTGCTCAGCGGGCGTGACCTGCTACAGTGCTTCAGGGATTGACCTACCTGAGATGATGGGGGAGTGAAGAAAGGGTTGACACACATGCAGGAAAGCTGGCCTCCAGCAAACTACACTCGCTCTCATTGAGGGCACCAGCTACAGACAAGGTGTAGAACCTCAGTGTGTTCATTGTATACTTCTGAATTGAGGAGGTGGATTTTTTTGTATACAGCTGGACAAAGAGGCTGGTTTGGCTAACCTCTATGGGAAGTGTCTGTAAGGGACTGGGCTCAGGTTGCAATCTTCCTGTAGGAGGAAACGGAGTTTGATGATTTCTACTGTCAGAATTTGCACTCCGAACATTGTAAGGCTTTATGATGTCTCTGGGCCTCACCAGGGGAAGGCTTTGCCACTCCCAGGGGTCTGAAACACTGGGATCCTTCACATGACTGTGCGCAGAGACACATTCACTCAGCACTTCATCTACACTGCATACACTAGTCTTAGACTTGTGCTCAGCCTTAAACCTCTCAGCTTCATTTTCCAGAGGGTTCTTCCCAACCCCCAACCCACCCAAAGCCACTGGGATCCTGCTAGCAAAGCCTTTATCCTGCCAAAGCTTATCTTTAGAGGAAATACGGGAACTCAGCAGATAGTGGAGATCAAAGCAGCAAAGCTAAGCTGCTGACATTCTGGTGGAAGAGACAAAGAAGTCCTGCCCCTTGGTCCTCTGGGATGAGTCCAGCCCACATCATCCCTTCAGAGTTCCTCTGCCTCTCTCTAATATTGTGAAAATGCACAGATCTGAAATTTCAGGGATACAGCCCATCAGGTTAGAACTCCCAGCTGCTCCTATGTTTTGTTCTACAACTCCTACCTGTTCTGCTGAAGACTCTTAAGCCTCTGGATTTTGCCAGTGTCCAGAAGAGCCTGCTCCTACAGAGCCTTCTTACCCTCTGCCAGAGACTTGGCTCTTTTCTCTGGTTCTAGATATCTGTTCACCAAAGGCCTCTCATTAAGGCACCCCAACACAAGGGGTTTTTATACCCCACCTGTAAAGCACTTCTCATGTAACTGAGATTCTGTGGCTCATTTCTCACCCAGGAGGCTTGCCAGGGACCACCACATTCAAGTACCAAGAGAAAAGGATAGGCCTAGAGTGTAAAGCTTCACCTAGGAAATAACATCAACTTTCTAGGAGAAAGCTACCTGACATTCCTGTCTGGAATACCCTGGGTGAAAAATGTTTTATTGTCTGCAGTGATTAATGTTATTATAATTTGACATTAAAAACCACCATTGAGACAAACCTTTGGTTATCTCTATAAATGAGTTTCTAGATTGATCTAACCGAGTTGGGAAGATCTACCCTAAATATGGATGATTTCATTCTATGGGCTAGAATGTTGGAATGAATTAGCAGTAGAAAGAGAGCACCAGCCACTACCACTTATAAATCTCTGCTTCCTGGCTGCAGATCTGCTGTGACCATTTGGCTCAAGCTCCCTCCCCCATGATTTCCCCACCATTGTGGACTCTCCCCAGAAACTGTGAGCCAATAGTAACTCTCTTTTCAGTAAGTTGCCTTTGTCTGGTATTTTGTTACAGGATTGAGAATAGTAACTAATACTAGTAGGGTATGTGTGAAACTAAAGGTGGTGGTACAAGCCTGTAGTCTCTCTACTGGGGATGTAGAGACAGGTGGATCAGGAGTTCAAGCTCATCTTTTGTTACATAATAAATCTTAAATCAGCCTTAGGTACATAAAATCCTGTGGAAGGAAGGAAGGAAGGAAGGAAGGAAGGGAGGGAGGGAGGGAGGGAGGGAAGGAGGGAGGGAGGAAGGGAGGGAGGGAACATCTATAGAATTGTGAATTATCACATCTAAGTCTTGTAGACAATCACTATGAATCAGTTCCTGATTCATTTGTTTGTTTGTTTGTTTGTTTGTAGACAGAGTTTCTCTGTGTAACAGCCCTGGCTGTCCTGGATCCACTTTGTAGACCTTTGCTGGCCTTAAATTCACAGAGATCCACCTGCCTCTGCCTCCTGAGTGCTAGGATTAAAGTCGTGAGCCACCATGCCCAGGCTTGTTCCAGGTTCTTAGCCCCTTGTTCAAAGTGGAAAAACCAGAAAAACAAAAATAAAGCAGAAGAGGTCTTACTAGAGAAAGTACAAGTTTTGGACACGCTGCCAGGTGAGGCAGCAAACAACATGACTGTAAGAACAAAGGCCCCAGTTATTGTTTGGGGGTCTCCTTTTATGGGGTCCAAGAGAAGAGGGAACTGGTTGCTGGGTGGCTCTCTGGTTGACAGGTTTGAGTTACATAACCGGTCCTCTACTGCAAATGTCCTTTTCCGTGATGCATCTGATTTAATCATGTACAACCAATTATGCATAGGCATAAGATTGTAAATGAGATTCTCCCTGAAATTTCATTCAGGACATGTACCCTAATCCAGTCCTGACTTGATCAGCCCCTCTCCCTTGGCATCAGGATGTGTTCTAGAACATCTTTGAATACAAGCAGATCTTTATCAAAGGGAAGTAACTTAATTCACTGTTTAAGGCTGGTATATGTGAAGGCTACTGTAGGTCCAGGACCCAGGTTGCCAGAGGATGCTAGGTGTGCTATTGAGAAAGTGGTGTGTTTACTGGAGTCATATGCTTGCCTTCCTCTTAAGCAAGGTTGGGATACAGTCATCCCTAGTCCCTGCAGGACTCCTAGCCTGGAATCCTGCAGTCTTCTCAAGTAGGAATCAGGGAAGAGCAGATAGATTCCATCTTCACATGTTCCAGTGCTGCTTTGAGGCAGGACTTAACTGAGGGAAAGGATCCCTTGGCATCTTAATCACTGTAGTACTGGGTTTCTGAAAAGAATGGGGCAGAATTGATTCTTGTCCTTTTGGAACAATTGAGCCCTGAGAGGAACAGCAGCCTGGGAAGGCTTTTCTCTACCCACCATCTCAGATGCAGAAGTAGATGTTTCCCATTCACTGTCACAGATGAGGGGAGCAGACATTTCCCATTTATTGCTGCAGATAAGGAGAGCAGACACTTCCCATTCGTTGTCACAGATGAGGAAGCAGGCATCTCCCATCCCTGTGCTGCATCAACAACCTTCTGTGAACCCTTTCTGTGCTGGGTCCTGTGCTCTTGCTATTGCATGGAACACTGAGGGTATTCTTAACCTGACACAAGAGGCTGAAGATTTACAGGGGCGGCTCCTCTGAGAGACACCCGAGAGACTATAGCATGTAGGAGCCGAGAAGAATGCAGCGGCCAAGGCTCGTCCCTCTGTGCCTCTTCTCACACAGCGCTCTCAGCCTGTCCTCTCCAGCTAACAAGAAGAGCTTTGGGTTTGGGGTGATGGCTCAGTCCACAAAGTGCTTGCTCTGTAAAACACGAGGACCTGAGTTCAGAGCCTCAGAACCCACATATGAAGCTAGCCTTGGCAATGTGTGCATTTCATTGCTGAGCTGAGTAGGGGAAAACAAGCAGACCCCTGAAGCCCTCTGGCCAGCTCTCCTAGCTGAACTGATTTGACTGTTTCAAAAACCAACGGTGAAGAACAAGGCAGGAAAAACATCTAATAGCGCAACCCCTGGCCTCGTAACCTACATGGAAACACATACACGTGCATACACTAACAAATACATGCTTCACATACAGCACATCCCACAAAGAAACATAGACATACTTCACTTGATATGTCCTTGCTGGTCTGTCCACTACTACCTCTTTAAGAGGAAGCACCAGTTAACCCTTTCTGTAATTACAAAGGCTTTGAATTAATGGCTGTTGATTTCCAGATATTTATGCATTTTAAGATTCCCAACTAAAGGCAAAAGTGTTTCAGTCCTAGCACTCTTTCTGCACTTCATCCGTGAAACCGGAAGTGACAAAGGGAACTTAGCATGCATGCCCCCTCTTGCCACTTACCATCCAATTCTGAGTTCATTTTAATTTGTATCCCAATAATAGAAGAACAGAACACGACAGAAGGGGAAGTAATAAAAAACCAATACTAAATTCTTCACTATCTAAGACTAAACTTCAACCATCTCATGGATCAAGTACGATGGCAAAGCCAGATACTCATATCGATTCTTACCACTTTCAAAGAGCAATGGGGACAGAATGAGCCTGACCCGTCGGGGCCCATACTTTCTCCCCTCAGATGATTCTCCACATGTCTGCGGACTCCCTCCAAGCCCTCTTTATGAAAAGTCTCTTTTCTTTTTACACAGGAAAACAAACTCTGACTTTTTTTTTCCTGTTT
The DNA here is from genome assembly GCF_030254825.1 of Meriones unguiculatus. Taxonomy (NCBI): domain Eukaryota; kingdom Metazoa; phylum Chordata; class Mammalia; order Rodentia; family Muridae; genus Meriones; species Meriones unguiculatus. The sequence goes on from NC_083366.1 coordinate 37,787,984, forward strand.
GCCTCGCTTGAAAACACTGAAATTGCAAATCTGACCTGGTTGGATTGGTAAAGTTGTTCACTGAGGGGGAAGAATCCAGCCAAGTTTAGTTTTTAAAAATTGGTGAAGTGTTTCTAAAAACAGAGCATTAAAAATGATGTGCCTGCGCATGCTCTGTGGATGGCCTCCTGTACTTTGGAGTATGTCAGTGACTTCTTTATGGATGGTGAGAAGTGAGAAGCAATGTCCCTGGAGCACAGGAGCAAGTAAGAGCACAGGCACATCGGGCATGTGACTTCGGAGACGTCCTGCTAAATGCAGCTCAGTGAATCACAGGCGTAAGAGATTTTAATGAAAGCCTAAGAGAAATAAACCTTCAAAGGCTGGGAAATTTCAGCTTTCGCTTGGGAATTGCATGAAGCCAGACTTTCTACTCTTTTCATCTTAAAAAGGCACCTCCTAAAATCTTACAATATATGCATGTGGAATAAAATTCACCAAATCTGTAATTTGAAGCAAAATATAGCCTTTAAGTTATTCTAACACTGGCCTGTTATTGATTTTATTAACATAACTGCCCTAAGCCCTGAGCCGCCTTAGAGTTTCTAGGCATTCGCAGTGGGCATTCCTGTTCCTCAATCATTGCTAGCCGGGTCTGGGTGGGACAGCCCTGAGCAGTAAGTAAGTTATTTCAGTTGCTGTATGTAAAGAGAGCCTGTGACTGCTCACAATGGCTGCTTCCCATGTCTCTTTGCTGTGGGATGCCCAGATCTCCTCACAGCAGGGAAGCTACCTAATGAGCAATATAATCTCTAACCATGATTCAGGCCCTTGAGGGGATGCATTATTTCATTAGGCCACTTGTTTTCTTGGAGCAGCAAACTGTTCATTTTCTCAATCACTCCCAAAGGGTGTGCAAGGCCAATGAAACTCCTTACTTACACTTTGGGCGCAGCTCAGTGACCAGAAAGGCTCTGGCCCAAATCCAAAGGACTATCCCACAGGAGTTTCGCTGCCTGTAAAAACCACCACAATTGATCTGGGCATCATAGACTTCAGTGTTTCATGTTTCTGTGCAATGTTGCCTGCGGTGTTTATATTGTTCTTTTATAGCAATTCTTAAGACTTAAAAAGTCACCTGTTGCTAGAACAGTCATTGTTCATTCACTCAACAAATATTTTTCTGGGAGATGAACATTCTGGAATGGGTCATGCTGAGCATGAAACAGAAGGACCATTGTGGTGCTTCGTGAACTTTTGCATGTGATATGGGAATACTAGTATATTTTTCGATTAAGAAGTAGTTGTATGCTCATTTTAATTCCAACTCAAAGCTTTCTGCTCAGTGTCTTTCTGCTCAGTATTTACCTGCTCAGACCTAAGGAGGAAGAAGGAGTGGCTCCTCATACCTAAGAGTTATGGCAATACTACACCATCTCTTTAAGGCACATGGGATGGGATACAAACCTAAGCCCTACCTCTGCATGGATCAAAGAGCTTGTACAGAACTAGTGGTGTGACCCACCTCCAGACACTGGAGTGAAGTGAACTTGTAGGAATCCCCCCATCTGTGTTTCCCAGGGAGACAGTGGTAAAGCTTTAATGTCTCCTGTCTCTCCTCTGGGCTCCCTGTCTGCTCCTAGCCAGCCACTGAGTGCTTGGGTACGTACAGCCTTTAACTTGGTGGCTGGCTAAAGCAACTATTTTGTAGATGGAAGCTGCCCCCAGCTATCATGCTTATGCTGTCCTCAGTCACCCCTATTCTGTTTGTCATGAACACCCCTGTGTGTGCACAGTATGTATGTGCTTTGAGACATTCAGAAAAATTCCCTTTCACACCCCATCTGGCAGAGAAAGACTTCCCCTTTCCCTGTGGGGCTGTCTGATTCCTGGAGTCCTCTCCAGGAAGACTCCATAGGTGGGATGACGAACTGCATTTGAAGCTAGAGTTAATATTTTCAGACTGGACTGTGAAGGGGCTGGACAGAAGGCTGCCTGCCTGGCTGTTTGATGGTGACTGTTAGTCACCCTGCAGCAGTAGATCAACAGGGCTGGGCATAGATGTCAGCTCTCACTGTTGGTGGCAGACATTGCTGCCTCTGGCTTTTCTTGTCACTGCTTCCTAAATGGCTGGTAAGCGACGATGGCATACCATACCATGCTTATCAGATGCGTAGCTTTTCAGCTATCCAGTGCCATCCTCATGTTGCCAGTGCTACTGTAATTGCCTTCTGCACTTGACAGTGCCTGTTGACTTAAAGTCTTATTGATTGGGCAGGGGAGGACAAGCCTTGCTGTCAAAGCCCTGCCACATCTGCAGACAAGGAGTTGAGAGGAGATCCAGGTCTTACACGGATGCTGTTGTGGGGTAGCAGTGACGTTGTTACAAGCAGCCAGCTTTCAGTTTCTGGGACAGAGGGGATTTGCATTTATGAGCTCTGGAGTTAGCCCTGCATTTGACTCTGAGCCACTCATCTCATTAACAAGTATCCAAGCAATGGAAATTTAAGATCTTATGTTTCCTCAGCTGCCTTTTGTGATCCACAGAGACTTGTGAACACTTAAGGTCACATTTAGGTTTCTGAACAAGCAGAGGTTAACTACCCTGGGTTAAACATCCATTAGGTACAAGTCTAGCTTTTGGCAACAGTGTGAAATGAGTCATATATTATATGACACTGAATTCCAAAAACCCCTTCTGCCTGAGCCTACTGTAGTACGTAATTGCAGATCTTAGAAACAGTAAGTTCCTTTGTGTTTATAAATGGCACTTGAACTCTGTTGGTCATTCATACTTTAGTAGGAACAAATTCCTTCAAGGTTGATCCCTAGGAATAGTTTTTATGTATATGAGGAAGAAAAAATGAAAACCAAAATAGCTTGGTATTGTCCCCCGAAACAGTAGGGCTTGTTATAGTGAAAAGCAGTGGAGACCACCCCATCCTGGGCTACCTGGTTTAATTTAAGCTTGCCTCTCTACTACTGTAATTTTTCTCAAGGGAGGGTTGCTGTAGCTCACTCCTTGGTATTAGTATGAGAATGGAATTCTAGAAAGACTAGAAGATTTTTGTTGGCAGCAATATAAGCAAGGCTTCTTACACATTATATTCCATGAAATGGGTTCACAGTACTGTTAAGCATAACATAACGAAGTTTTCTGTGGCCCAACATGTCTGACATACGCATGTTAAGCAAGAATCCTAAACTTGCTTTGTGATCAGTGTTCCCTTGACATCCCCCCTTGCTCACTAAGCCTGCTGGGCACAATGATTAAGGAGCTCCACTTCCTGCTCTGCCACTCACTTCCTGCTTCGCCCTGTTTCCCCTCACCTGTGGAGGAGAAGTAATGGTAGTATCTGAAGTTTTGAAGTACTTGAGTGAGGTAAGCTCTATAGAGCATGAGAAGCATTGCTAGAACACAATGTGCTGACAGTAGCAGCACTCTGCTTGTTTGTGGTTTTTAAGTGCTAAAGCTGTTTATCTTTTTAAATGGTACTATGCACCTGCCCACAGCTCCTATATGATCTAGACTTTTCAGGGGTAAGCACTTGTTCTTAAATTTTAAAGTAAGCTATGGGATTTCATTTTTTTCCTTTAGCAAATATGGAATTAAGGCACAATTAATTGCAAAAATAGGAGGCACACGCTAAAGTTTGAGACTGTCACTTAGTGAATTACTGCACTAATTTACTTGATAAGTAGAGAAATACAGATTATTAGAGTCAAATAAGAAAGTTAGCATCATGCTTGAGAGCAATGAAGGTCAGGCCATGGCGTTTGGCGGTGAGTAGATTGGCAGCCCTGGTGTCAGGCCATGGAGAGCTGGCACAAGGGTGGCCTCGAGTATACAGAAAGCAGCATATAGCTGCCATCCTGCTCTGTGGAGGAGAAGGGGAAAGAATCAGTAACCCCAAAGCTTAAGTACTGAGCAAGTTCTGTAGTAAGAATGGTGGGACCTGGAACTGATCACAGTTTGAGTGGGTTCTCGTCCCTGCGGCTCTCAGCGTCAATACTTGCTCGTCCACCGTACTGCTGGGTCACCCCCTCTCCCCCGGCTCACACACCCATTACAAACGTACAGCTGCGCTCTGTAGAGACCTGGGGGTCCTGTAAGGCCCACTCCCTAGCCTCGCCACCGTGTGTGACCTTGTACAGGTCAGACAGATTCAGTCCAGTTCTTCATTTCATTTCTCCTGGCCACAGGGAGAAATGGGGAGAAGTGGGAACGGACTCTGCAGCTAGAATCCGGAGCGCTTCCCTCCCTCCACCTCTTCGCTGGGCAGCTGGGATCTCCCTTATGTAACATGCTCAGGCAAAGGAGGACAGCAAGGTAAAAATATTACCCCAGAGTTGGGTGCTGGGATGGAAGAGTGAAGATGAAGGGGATGCAAAGGGAAGTAGAAGGGAATGGGTTAGCACACAGCGGAGATGGGTTCCCCGGGCCCCGGCCTTCATCTGTGCATGTTCTTCCCGGTCTCTGCTGGGGCTGCACTAGGACCAAGGGCCTTCACAGAGGGTCTGGAGAGGACACGCAGCCATCACCATTGCTCAGCGTTTAATTTTCCAGAGGCTGTCATTAAATACATTTTGGCTGCATCCTGGCAGCCCTCACAGACGTTTGTTGGAAGAAAATTAACAGTAGGTGATTTGTCGGAGGCAGTCGCCAGGCTAGTGCTGGGTTCTTAATGGCATTTGTGCCTTTTGCTTAAAAAAAAAAAAAAATGCTTGTTAGAAAATTCATCTTAGCAATTGGAAGGGTCAGAGCAAAATAAAAAAGAAAAGGATGAAACACTTGGCTTTCAAGTCCTGCACCGGGGCCCAGGAGGATTGAAACGAGGTGGGGATAACCTTGGGACCAAATGCTAGGGATGAAAAGATGAGCTGGGAGACAGTGCTCATGAGGAAGAGAACCTTCACAACAAGTTCCTGCCATTTCATGCTGAGAATAGCCTCCTTTCATAAATTAAGGTTTTTATCTTTTGTGCAGCAGCTAGCCTTGGAGGCGGGGGACAGGCGGGGCTGGGGAGGATGGATCTGAGGCCAGGCTATGTATAGATTGCACGGTTTTGGTTTTCCAGACTCTAGAAACCTTCAAGCACTCCGAGAGTCACGAAGAAATGATCGCTGTTTGTTCCTTGAAGTATAAAAATGGTTTTATTTTTAGACACGACTGTGTTTTTTTTTAATCTACTGACAGCTGTCTTCAGAGGCAGCCAACGGAAGTAGAATGGTGCAGCCAGAGGTGGGCACAGGCAGGAACTCCCTAAGATGTCAACCTGCCTCAGCCTTAGTACCCCTGACATGTGGGCTTCAGTACTCCTGGGTTGAGGAAGCTGCCTCAAGCATCTTGTGATGTGATACAGCGTTTCTTTCCTCTGCCCACTAGATTCTAAGCACCCCACCTCTAGCTAGGTAGACCACATACATAGTGCCAACTGTTCCCTGGAGGCAGAATTTTCCATAGGTGAAACCACTGCTCTAATTTCAAAGTCATTGATGTTCTGTCTTCAACACAGCAGTGGACCGTTCCTGCAATCCCTGCATTGCTTTTCTTCTGGTATCAGCTGTGTCTTCACCAACTGGAGTCCCCTGTGTCACCTCCCTTGAGGGTACTGTTCCCTGTCTTCTGTTGGCCTCAAGCATAGGGAAAACATTCTTCTCCTTTCCTTCTACCCCCATCCAGTAAACAAGCAAAGTGTTTACTGCTCTCTCAGGAAATGTTTACATTGTATTTACCAACTGTATTCCTGTTAAGTGAAAGTTAGCCAAATATGGGGCTTCAGCAGGAGAAACACATTGCTACTCAGTGTTTCCTACTGCCTTGGTTTAAATGTGTGTTCGAAGGCAGGGCCGAGAGGGCACGTTCACCCTCAGGCCACTGTGGTGGTTCTTGTGTGATTGGTTGTTAATAATTTATTCTTCAATGATTTCGTTTGTGGATATAATGCAACATAACCCCTTCTGCTGTCCCCCTACTCCCACTCCCTTTCAACAGGTCCCCACCGGTTTCGTGTCATTTTTTTTTATTTATGTTTATGTTCTGTGACCCACTGGGTTTAACCAGGGTGCTTGAGTGGGGATAGATGTTAGAACTAGCCATCCACATTTGGCTGCTGTTCTGCTGTTTTGGATACTCTCCATTCCAATGTTTGGACACGTAAGAGGAGAGCAGAGAGACATGGTTTGCTGTTGGGAGGACCTTGCATCAAAGCACCTCTCTACGCCCTTGTAACATAGTGACTGGACCTGGTGGGCAGCCCCAGCCTGTGGGTGTGCAGGCCCATCCCCCACTGCCCTTAGACATATGCCCAAAGAAGAGAAGCTTTTTGAGGAAAGGTAAACTAAGCCATGAACTCAGGGCCAGAATTGAGATCTATAATTAAAAGTTCTAAGTAGAATCTGGCTGGACCCAGAAATACTTAGAAGAGCAATATGAACACACAGCTCTAGTGGTGACAGCAAGAGTCCTTGTTTAGAGCTCCTGAGGGTTCCTCCTTGCTGGCCTTACACAGTCCCTCTGAGCTGGTTCATATGTCTCTTGCCTGCTTTTCCTGAGTTCCTACTTCCTTTCCTCACAGCCACATAGATATGGTGGGCAATCACTTTGAGTTTCCAGACATACCGGACTCTTCCTCACCTTCATCTGGAGAGTCCCACTCATCTCCAGATGAGTGGGACTGCAAAATTCCTACTTACTTCTAGCCTGATTCACACAACTCTTTGATGCTGCTTCTGGGTCCAGTGCTGATGCACTACTGACTGCTGCCTCTCATGAAATAATGGAATTGCTTATTGTTGCTCTTCTATGAATTTCTAACCCAAGTGCAGAGTAGCTGTTCTCTGCATAGAGAAGTGGACTGGAGCACGATCCAGTCTCACAGGGGTAACTTAGATTTGCCATTCTAGAAAAGACTTCCCCAGAGAGTCTTTTCAGAGACCTCTGCCCAGTCCCAACCCGATAGGATGAGGCTCTCTGTTACTGGCGGCAACAGAGATTGTTGGTTAGTAAGATCCTTCTTTGTGAGTTTCCCAGTGACTGTGGCTTCTCAGAACTGTTTTCTCTGAAGCCTTAGCTGTGTTTGCTCTTATCACTACTCTCCTCCAGGAAGATGTAACATTGGCAAACATGGCATCCCCGCAAGACGTGGGGCCATTTTCGGAAAGAATTTCACTCATTGTTAAATTAACAAACTCATTAGTTCCATAAAGGCATCCTCTAGCTATAGATTTGAATCTCATTGAATTAGTTAATGTATATCTTTTCATTCTTTAAATAATGGTCATCACAGAGATGTAGAAAAATTATAATTCTGTCACAAAGAGCTCATGGTACAATGAGAGTTACTTTATCTAATGTTCCTCATCTGAGAGTCATGTTCCAGGGAGTCCTATGCTGGGAACTGAACAAGCCATTGAAGGAGATGGCATATTGAGGGAGTGTAAAAGGAGAGACTGCCCTGAGACAGGACATAGGTGGATGACAAGAAGTGACTTTAGGGATGAAGGAAGGGTTTATGTGGGCTCACAGTCTAAGGTTACGGCCTATCATTGTAGGGATATTGTAGCACCAGGAGCTTGAGGCAGCTGGTCACATTGGATCCATAGAAGGAAGTAGAGATGAATGCTACTGTGCACTGGGCTTTTTCCTTTCTTTTTATTCAACCTGGGTCCCCATCTTGCAGAATGGTGCTGTCTACATTCATGGTGTACCTTCCCACCTCAGCTGGCCTAATCTACAGACAATCCCTCATAAGCATGCCCAGATTAGTCATCTTCTAGGTAATTATAGATGGTGTCACCTTGACAGTATTAACCACTGTACTTTGGTATATGTGCCTTTCCTTGCCATTCGCCTTCTCTGTATTGATAATGGTCATTCCTTGTCATTATCATCCTTAAGAATGGCATAAGGTACAATGAAGGGTGACAGAAGGAATTTCCACAGGAAGTATGCCATTAGATTAAAGCTTTAGAATAAAACCTGCCATTTGTTTAAAAGCAATTGTGGAAGGTGAATAGGAAGGAGGTTCTTAGACCTTGGTTGATGCTACCACCCAAGTATAGCATCCAAGCAGAAACGCTTATGCTGGCCTGGAACCCGGGGCCTTTCCTGTGGAGACATCCCACCCCAACTATAGCAAATCCATGGTTAAGATTAATTTACCTATGAAATGGAAATACTCATTCTTTTCTTTATCTCGGTTTTCCTTCTATGCAAAGTCATCTTGAGAATAATTTCTTAATTTTCAGAGGCTAAAGAGCCCCCTATCCAAGAATAAAACTAATTATAATGACAAATTGATCAAAATAAGAAAAATAATCTGTGAGCTGAAATTTTCCCCAAAGCCATGAAGTAAATAGAATGTCTATTAAAATGCCTGATGGAGGAGGCTGATAAAAGAAATGTAATTATCTGTTGATTTTTTTAAATCAATAATATATGAATTTAAAATGAAAAAATATAGCAAAAATATTTGAAGATATAACATAAAATAATAATGACAGAATTTCATGAGATTTGTAAATTTTCAGGTTGATAGAAATATATTCATAGTAAGATAGCTAATGACTTTAGGTTTGCTTTTAAAAACTAGATCTCTCACACAGCACCCTTCTCCTCTGTGTTTACTTGCTTGTAGCGGGACAACTGGACTCATTATTAGTTGAACTTTTAACTGTTTTATTGCACTTTTGTTTTCCTAAAATTTCCCTGATTCTCATAAGAGAATTAACCAAAATTGGAAGATAGCAAATATTTAGAATTTCAATTGTTTAGGAAAAGTTTCACAAGAAGGAAAGAATTCTGGACACTGGGAACCAGGCACATGGAGAGAGGGTTACTGCTCTAAACCATACAACTTTACCTGTCCCCACAATGCAGCAAAATAGGCCCAGCAAATGGAAACGTCCTGGATATAGTCCTTTTTCAGGGGACCTTCTTTGAAGGACAATCTCAAAGCTAAAAGACTGCCATAATAATGTGCCTGAGGTGGTGAATCCTGTCCCAACCCAGTTTCCCTGAGGAACATTTTGGGCAGATAGATTTTCTGTTTCTATCCTGATTCTGCAGAATGCATTAATAGCTACTGAGTGCTTGCAGTCCATGAACACCATCACTTGACTTGTAAATCACCTGCAAGAAAGAGACTCTTGCTTGTTTCACAGACTCAGAAAGACAGTTGTAGCAATAATAAAGTCATTGTCATTGAGCTTGCTGCTGTTTTTGCTACCAAGACACCAATTTCTACAGTGCGTGACATATCACTTTCACACTCCTTTAACATATTGTACTGTTATTATCTCTGTTTTATGGCTGAGAAGAAGAGAGGTGAAGTACTTGGTAAAGCCACGTGACTACCAAGTGGCAGAACCAAGTTCTGAAAAAATAAGAAGGTACAATCCAGTGGGCCTATTCTTGACCACAGGCTACCCTGCTTCTCAAGGAGCTGGCAAGTTCAGAGTCTGATGACATGTACTCTCTTCAAATGGCACCTTCTTTCTGCATCTCCGCTTAGTAGAAGTGGTTGAAAGTTCCCTTGGGTCTCATCTATAATAGCACTAATGCCATTCGAATTCACTTCCAAAGACCCCCTAGCTTCATACTATCACATTGGCGTTAGATTTCAGCATATTATTTGGGAAAGATAGCAACCTTCAGACCACAGTAGATCTCAACACTGATGGACGGAATGTGCTTGTGGAAGTCTGGGAACTGTAGAAAACAGAGAAACTATAAGGAAAGTCAAAACAAGGGGGCATCTCATAAGAAGAATGATGGTCAGACACCAGAAACTTATGTGGGCGATTGAGAAAAACATGGACAATTCCATTACTACCATTTTAAAAAGTGATTTAGTATGGCTGCTCTATGCCAAGATTTTAAATAGATAACACTGTAGTGGTCTATTGTGATTCATTAAAACTGTGTGTACATATATATGCATGAATCTCACGTATATATGTATATAAATTAATGTATTTGATGAGGGATTATATCTCATAACCAGAAACCATGGTCTGATTACATTTTAAAGACCTTAATGTTTGGGACCTTGTAGCAGTTCTTCTTGAATGTCCACAAACCAGCCAATTGAGAAACAGTCAGCCCTTCAGAATCCCCTGCATTCAACCTGTCTCTCCGTAGGCAGTGCCAGGTGATGGCTGCTACACTGGGCAATAGTCTCACATCCAATCAACCCAAATATGACTCAGAGATGAAAAGTAATGTACTTCATCTACACAGTCATTCATTTTCATTGACTTCTTTATTTAACAAAAATTGGGCTATGTCACAATTCCTGTAGGTTGGCCTTTGAGTGGCTTGGCCAAGGAGCACGTTAGGCAGGGCAGAAGAAGCAGGAGGTGGTTACCACTGGCCAATCTAGAGGAATGAAGTCTTGCTGTGGCCCTTGGAGTTGAAAGCTCTTGGCAGTCCAAAATAGAACATTCCAGGGAATGTTCACAGCATACATTCTAGGACTATTAGTGTCAAAAGGACAAACTTCCGACACCCTACCAGGATTTCTCAGTGACTGTACATCAGCTTTTAATAATGCACAGAACTAAAGACATTTGGCACATGGTGTCATAAGTCAGATGGTGACTTAGTGGTATGGGCTTGGACTTCATAGCCAGGGGCTAGATACAATCAGAATGGCTTTTGACAATGGTTTTAAAGAAAAACTCCAGTTCTTATGAGAAATCTGGTTGCAAAAACATTCCTTCTGCATACAGCATTCATCTCTGAGTAGAACTGTGAACCACGCCTCCATGAGCACTTAGGGTTGGAGTGTCCCGTGGAACTCCAACATTGGCTCAGTAGTGACACACTTGAACCAGCAACGGTTTTCTGGCCAATTTCCCGTCCTTCTCTTTGCTTGTCATTATATGGTCAGTGTATGGTTCTCACAACAACCCATCAAGGTTGATGTCATCATCCCACTTTACAGAAGAAACAGACATGGAGCCAGCAGGTGGCAGAGCCGAGACACATGCCCTACAAGACTGCAAAGAGTATATTTCCCCGTAAGGCTTCCTCTTGAGACAGTCCAAGCATGATTCATTGTCCAGAGACAATGGCTGAGGATTATCTCAGTTGTCTGTCAGTATCCAAGCAGCACAGCAAGACAAAGACTGGCGTGTGCTGAATGCTGTGGGGCCCGTGGCAGAAGGGGATAGCCTTGTTGATATTCACGGTGTGGTGGATACCACAGAGCACAGAGTGACATCCAACAGGAAGCGTTCCATGCTCTGACTGCTCTGTTTTCCAGCTGGAAGTGCACATTTGCTTGTTAGCATATTGAACTATTAGAAGGATAATTGCTAAGTTTCTGCAAGTTAGCATTACTTTGAATGGTAGGTCCAAACTCAGAATAAAGCATTCTCTGTTAGCCTGCATGTTGGCTGACTGGAAGAAATGGAGACGTGCTTGCTCACTGCTATAGGTTAGCTCTGTTAATAAAGGCAAAACAAAGGAAAAATAGTTCCCCTTGCCCCTTAAAGCGTGTCTACTTTGTTTGGTGGGAGGTAGCAATTTTATAGCCCTATCTAAAAAATTATTTTCTAAAATTTAAGTATTTAGGGAGGGCAGACAGGACACCATGCTGTATTCACTTACCATGTGCTTTGAGATATGTTTCTTTTTGAGAAACTCAGATTTAGAAGAATCAGCCGAGAGAGCATGAGTGGCTGATACTCAAGTGGACAAACCCTTAGGCTTAGCTCTAGCCCTCATACTCACATCCTCCTACCCAGACAGTCAGCTTTAGCCTGCATTGGGGCAGATTGTGGAGGGACTGAGCCTGGCTATTTGTATCCTTTTGTAAAACCACCGAGCACTACTCATGTGCACCCAGGTTTAGAAGAACAGTCCCCTGTGTGCACACCTGAGTGTCCACTCAGCACCGCCTTTGCTTGAGCTTATATTTTCATCCATAAAGCAGAGAAAATGAACTCCATCCTTTTATTTCCTAAGACATGTACGGAAGCAATATGTATTGAATAGGCCCTGATATTGCCAGGAAATGGCACTTAATCTTCACAGGAAGTCATAATGTTTAAAGAACAAACTGATTCTCAGATGAGGAGAGAGGCTATAGGTATGTTTCAGCTTAGAGATTGCCACAAGTCCACCCAGACCCTCCTTTTACTTTGTTATTATTTCTCTAACTAAACTGCTGTGACTAATTCTTACTGTTTTCAGGAATAGCTGCCCCACTATTCCATTGTCTGCATGCATCCTGTGTTTGTTTATATTTTTCCCCAGTTGATAAACATTCATGCTCTCTTTAGCTCATGTCCGCCAAAAAGAATTCCACAACGGACATCCCCACTGTGACCTTTGAAGATCTATGTGGAATTCTTTCTTAGATGTGGCCAGTAGTTAGATCCTTGGATCACACAATATATGCATATTTCATTTCTGGTTGGCTTCCAGAATAGAAGCAGTATATGAAAGGTCCTGTCTTACCTTTCCACCAGTAGTTGGTATGAAATAACTCTTGGTCATTCTGATCATGGAAAATAGTATTTCATTATTTTAATTTTCATTCCTTTGATAGCTAATTGGGGTATCTTTTCATTTTTTTTTAAATCTAACCTTTCTGCAAATTGGTGTTTTGTGTCTTTATCTACTTTTAATTCTTAATACTCTCAGTATAAATCCTTTGGTAGTTTCAAATGTTACAAAAGTTAACTCTAGTGTGGAAACTTGTCGATGATATCTTCTTTTTGCCAAATAAACTTACTATATCAAGCAGGCAAGTCTGGCATTCTTATACTTAGTGGTTAGTGACTCTGGGATCATTTTTAGGAAATAATTTCTACTCCAAATAAGGATGTGGATTCTTTATTGTAAATTAGGAAATTATCATTTCATGTTACTCAATCAGCAACATGACTTGAAACCCAGTAATTAACAGCTCACAACTTAGATCATGGTATCTACAACATTTTTAAAGCAATTGGGTATCATGTGCACTCAAAGTTTTTTCTAAGTTTTACTCAGAGTTCTTTCAAAAAATTTCCCTATAGCCTCTCATTCAGCTCCACCGAATTTCCCTATCTACCCCTAAATTCTTGTAAAGTGTCTTACATTGCACTACAGCCAAGCTAGTTGAAATCATAGCTTTGGCTTTCATTAAGCTAATTACTATTTGTACCCAAATGGAACCACTTCGCTCAAGTAGCATGAATATTCATTCTTTGTGGTGCTTCTGCCTTGTCCAGAAAAATACGGAGGTAGTGCCTGAGTGGCGTGTCTCCCTATGCAGGGGCACCATGCTGTGTTTCTCCATGGAGCTCTCAGTGCTCCTCAAAGCTACAGAAGGAATGGGGAGGCTGGGGACCAGAGAGGAGGATGAACACAGCTCCTTCCTAAAATTCATCCTCACAAATGCTACCTTTATGAGTGCTGTGTATTAGGTAATTATGTACAGTCTCTGTGAGGAAAGATCCTACTTGCCCTCATGGGAGTATGGGGAGGGGAGTTGAGAAGTACTGCATCAGAAAACTGAGCTACTTACTAGAAGCCACACACATAAACACACTTGGGTAGTGCGTCACTGTAGAATCAGTTACATGGCTTAAACCTATAATATCTCACAAGATAGGCTTATTTTAGCAGCTGTGGCAAAATCAGCTTATTATTAAGACTGTATAGGGCAGACACCATTCCAGCAGGAGGCTGAAGGCTAGCCATCAGGAGTGTGGTGAAAGTAGGCCCTCTAATCCCACTGCGTGTGCAAAGACTGCACAAGCCTGAAAGTGACTGGAAAGGAAAACATCATGAAAAGACTTTGGTAAAATGGGTCTCTTTGGAGGAAGGGCTCCACCCATTTATCAAGCGGCTGTTCTGTTTGATAGCATCCCATGTCAGGTGCCTCATTTCTTTGCATCCCTGGGGCTTCCCAGGGAGGGCTTGTCAAAATGAAGGAATGGGGCCTCATAGACTTCAGTGTCCCACTACCAGTATCTCCAGCTTTAACAGGAGTGCTGTTTCAACTGCTGGGTCATGACTCTGCATAAGCCTCATGTAAACTAGCCTCCTGAGAGCTTGATTGAAGCAGTTGCAGTTTAGGAAGGAAGAGCTTGCTAGGCACTTCAGGCTCTGGTTGAGCATCTGCTTGAAGCCCCCGTCCCTTCCAGACATGGATTCCTTACCTCCTGCTTTATCACCTGTCACCCACAGCTACATCCATCCTCCTTACTGCTGAGGTCGCTTGTCATGACTCAGCTGGCCACATACTTCCTGCTTTGATTTCTTGAGTTGGCAACACAAGCCACTGCTATTCTTATCTTGTCTCAGATCAGGAGATGGCCCTGTGGCCTTCTGCTCTGCCTTACTGAGATGCTGTTGCTGCTTGGCCTTCTGTCTTCATTCATGAATTCCTTTTGTGCTTCTAGTTAGCATTATCTTTGTTTTTACCTCTTCAAATATAATCCAGCAAGGTCTGGACTCATTCTCTGCTCTTCCTGTCTTAAATGAATAAGCATATTGAAATGCGTGGCTGAGAAGTTTTCTTTCACATAGGCATAGCTTATGATCGGCATCCTGAACCAAACACAGCAGCCACCTAAAGAGGAACTGAATTAGGGCTGGTGCTAAGAACCCACTCTATTAAATAAAAGCTGGCTGTTTCTCACTGTTTGAACTAAGAGGATTTTCTATTTTATGCCAGGAGGCAGTTTGCTCAAATGTTTCTGATTGTTCTAAAACAATAGAGGATAAAAATGTGCATTCCTTGAGCTCCTTTGAGCGTCTGCAGCTCTTTGTATGCATTGTCTATCTCACCTTATAACTCTGGGGTAGATTTTTATCATTTGTATTCCATGTAAATAGATTCAGACACAAAGCCCCCAACATTATAATCAAGTATTGCTTTTGAAAACCAAATGTGTTCAGGAGACTGAACAGATTTGCCCAGGCCCAACAAGTGATCTATTCCTGTCAGTGGGTCTGGGTCCCTGGAAGGGATAAGGAAGGGCATTGCACCCTCCTCTCTGCAGACTCCTCTTTGCAATTTCTCTCATACTTTTTCCTTCAAAAGAGCCTCTCTCTGGTAGCCAGCTTCCACTGGCCTGCTTCCTTAGACCCCTGCAAGCTCCTGGTGGAGGAAGAGCATGTATGTGCTGTTGAGAGAGTGTGGCAGAATTTCAGGTCGTTTGTAGAACCCCTCATTATTAATCCTTGCTTAAAACACGACAGGGTGTTTTCAAGCTCCAAATGGATTTTTGAGCTGTCATGTTCTATGTTGAAAGACTGTTCAGGGTCCTCCTCAGGTGGCCCCGATAGGGAGGTACCTCCCTGCAGTCCCACGATGTACCGTCATCACAGGTCAGCCAGTGAGCTGGCGATTGCAGTACCTCTCTGCTGTAGCATACAGGTTCATTTGGACTCACTTGCACGTTTCTTAAAGCCTTTTCCTCATGCTCCATCCTTTGCCCGGTTCACAAAGTGCTACGAGACTCTCCTCCTGGGTAGGGAGAGCAGAGCACATGTCCAGGCTCTGCGGTTTTTCAGTAGCTTGTATGTGCTCTTTTTCTGTCCCAGTTCATCTTACAAGGCAGGGACCTTGTCACAAAGGAAACAACAATGGCTTGCATGTGCTTTGTCTCCTGTTGTCTCCTCTACTCACAAGTTGGTCAAACTCCCAGAATTCAATTTGGTCTTGTTGTCCTAACAATAGAAGTGTTGTACAGTTTTCACATGTTAGTTTTGACACCTTTTCTACAAGCCCTATTTAAGTCTTCCCAAAATAAACGACACATCTTATTCTCCTGAGCATACCTTATTGGCATTCCTCTCCTCGGATGCAGCAGCAGCCGCTAGAGAAGCAAAGGTCTTCCAGGTCACACATAGTGGTGTTATTCTGTCACACAATGTCTGCTGAGTGCCTGTGTACACCATGTGTCCCTTAATGATTCCAGGCTGATGAAGCAGACAAATGACTCAAGAGCAGAGAACTAGACCCGGGGTTCCATGATGTGTTTGCCATACTGTCCCTTTCTCAAGCACTTTAGTCTTTTTCCAGAGTGATGTCTCTTCTCAACAGTGTGCTAAGGGTTTCAGAGATAAAGTTTGAATTTGAGATACTCCCCCAGCTAAATTAGGATATACAAAATGACTTCTGTGGAGTGGTAGATGTTAAATAGGCCATAAATAGAAAAACAAAGGCAGAAAAATCCCCTAATATTTGCCAAGCACATACTGTATGTGCTTGGTAAAAGGGAATACCTTTTGCACTTTAATTTGTATCATCTAAGTTAACTCTCTACTGGTCTTTGCGGTAAATAGCACCTTAATTTTTACAGAGGTTCAGAAGTCTGAAGTCGCAAAAGACCTTGTTTTTAAAATCATGCTGTTTCCACTGCATATCACTGAAAATACCACAGAAGAGAAATAAGAAAGAGCATGACTATTTAGTTATCAGCCCCTCACTCTCCCCCTCTTGTTTCCTCTTTCCTCATGCCCATCATAGATAGGCACAGGCCCTACAACACCCCTCAGGCTCATCCCTGAGCAGCTCTTACTATAAGGAATATTCTAGGAATTTCAGAATAAGTCCATTTGGATGTGGTTCCGTGACTCTCTCCTGGTTTTCTCTGCACAACCCTTGGTGTCTTTCTAAGCATGAGCATTTTCTCTGAAGACAGAGAGGGGAGTGCTCTCCTCTAACAATTCAGAACTTCTCTTGTACTTTTAACAAAGCTCGTAACAAACTCTCTGGCAGCTCCACTCCTGGAAGAGGGTTATTATAGCTCTGATACATCTACTCAGTGTTACAAAAGTTGTTGGCTGTTCTCACTAAATGACCCAAATTTCATCCATCTCACAATCTAACACTAACTAAATACCAGCAAGCTTCAGCACAGTGGGAAACTATTGTATGTCTAGAACAGCTTGGATATCAATATTTGTCAGACATTCTTCCTCAGTGTAATATCTAAAGCAATACTCATTTAGCTGACTCGCTTTCTCTGGGAGGTGTTTACCCAGCAGTCATCACTCATGTTTGTTCATGAGGTGTTGGGGTGATGAGCCAAGCTGCTTGTATTCTCAGCTGGGCCTGGAGTCTGCTAAGTTTGGCATTGATTAATGACGTGCGAGGAGCAAGCAGTGTGCAGAGCCACCTTAGAAACCCACTTAACCAAAAACAAATAGCTAAAAGTTGCCCAAAAAGAAGTAGGGGGGAGTGGGCTTTGCAACAAAGAGGTCATTCAGAGACAAAAGTGTGGCTTCCAGTTATCTAACTAGAGAGGGGCCTAGCCTGTGGTTGATCGTGTTTTGGGGTCTAGTTGTGTGGTAGGTACTCAGCATACTTCTCAGTCATGTTATTGATGTACAAGTAAGTGCTCAGTGGCTTGTGGCAAGGTTATCTTCTAAGATACCCATGGTAAATTAACATCACAGGTCAGAGCACAGTGGTGGATCCTTGTAATCCTAGTTAGTCAGGATTCGGAAGAATTACTGAAGCCAAGAATTTGAGGCTATCCTGGGTAACATGGTAAAGCCCTATTTTTTTTAAAAAAAAATACATTAAATGCACTTAATCTACACAAATAGCATACCTTACTATCTAGTATTCCAAAATTAACTGCAACTCAAAATTTGCACTGTAACAGTTTAATACGTGATCTTCCAAACAGACTTCATAGGAGTCTTCCCTGTTACCTACCAGTGAAAACCACCCAAACTTTGTTTCTTGAACTGAGGAAAAATAGAGCATACCTCCCTGGGAGGACTATAATGAAGAGGTGTGCTTTCACTTAGCACATTATGTGTATGGCAAGTAGGTGCCAGTAAATGTTAGCAGTCACTGTGCTGTTACCTGTGACAGAGGATTGGTGGTGTGTGGTGGTGGTGGTGGTGGTTGTGTTTGTGAGCTGGGAAGTTGGCTTAGAGGGTAAGATCATTTGGTGTGCACACATGAGGACCTGAGTTCAATCCCAGTCACCCAATGCAAAAATCTGGGTCTGGCTGCATGCATGTCTAACTCCAGTGCAGACTGGGAAGGGACAGTAGAATTCCTGGGGCTCCTATCTTCAGATTTAATGAGGGATCCTGCCACAAGGGAATAAAGTGGAGAATAACAGAGCAAGGCACCCATGATCTTTTCTCAACATGCACAAATACTGGCATCTGTACCTTCATTCAACATACGTGTACACAGGTGCAGACACACACACGCTCTGTCTGTCCCCCTCTCTTTCTCTCTCTTTCACTCTCTCTCACACATACACAAAGTGTTTTGCAGATTCATAACTGACTAGCTACGCAGAAGGGAAAGGGTTGGTATTAAATTTGTTTTCAGTTTAACAGTATATTTTCTAGATCAGAATGAGATACATAACGAGGTCTAACAAAATAGACACATATTCTTGGGGATATCTTGGGGTCTGGGAGAGAGGAGTTGCCATAGATGTGGTCCAGAGGCATTATAGTGTGTGTGAAATTACCTGAGAACAAATACAAGAGGGAATAAAGAAATTTAGAATTGCCACGGTGTCGTTTGACATCTATTTGTTCCTGACGCTTGCTCTAGTTGTCATTTTTTACAAAACACCCTTCTTTGATACTATCCTCCTTTAAGACATGTCAGCGTTTAACATGACATGGAGTCTCAAGTGTTTTGTTGATGAGCAGCAAGGACGAGTTCTGGGAAAGCAGTGAGGTGATCTCATCGCTTTGTGAACGTCATCGAAGGCACTCTTACACCGAGGCGGCGAGGGTATCACCAGGAGACACAGCTTTCCAGGACACTGTCATCTGCATGGTCCTCTGACTCAGAACATGAGTGTCTGCGGTCTCCATGAATTGTGTCCTTTCAGATATAATCACTTTGTCTGGTGTTTTGTTTGTTTGTTTGAGTTTTTCATTATTTGTTAATTTTGCTTTTATGGGGTTGTTGGATTTTTCCTGTTTTTATTTTTCTTTGTTCTTTTTTTCTAAGTCCTCAAATTCCAGTTATAGTTTAGGGAACAGGGAAGAAGAACATCTTTGTTATATGAATAAACATATGTTACATGAATAAACATAAAAACTTAATTTTACTCTAATTATAATTCTAAGAATGTTTCTTAGAAATTAAACGTATTTTCTTTTTCCTAGCAGTGTAAAATGTTGAATTGTTTTTAATGTAAAGATAGCCATTCTATATTATTCAGCAATGAAAAACAAGGAAATAATAAAATTTGCAGGTAAATGGTGGGACCTGGAAAGGATCATCCTGAGTGAGCTGTCCCAGAAGCAGAAAGACACACACGGTATATACTCACTTATATAGACATATAATAGAGGATAAACCTACTAAAATCTGTATATCTAAAGGAACCAATCAAGAGAGAGGACCCTGACTAAAATGCTCAATCCCCATCCCGAAAGACAAAGAGGATGGACATCAGAAGAAGAAAACAGGAAACAAGTTAGGAACCTGCCACAGAGGGCCTCTGAAAGGCTCTGCCCTACAGACTATCAAAGCAGATGCTGAGACTTATGGCTAACTGTTGGGCAGAGTGCATGGAATCTTATGAAAGAAGTGGGAAATAGTAAGATCTGGAAAGGACAGGAACTCCATAAGGAGAGCAACAGAACCAGAAAATTTGAACACAGGGGTCTTCCCAGAGACTCATACTCCAACCAAGTACCATGCATGGAGATAACCCAGAACCCCTGCACAGATGTAGCCCATGGCAGTTTAGTGTCCAAGTGGGTTCCATAGTAATGGGAAGAGGGACTGTCTCTGACATAATCTGATAAGCCTGTTCTTTGATCACCTCCCCCTGAGGGAGGAGCAGCCTTACCAGGCCACAGAAGATAACAATGCAGCCACTCCTGATGAGATCTAATAGACTAGGATCAGAGGGAAGGAGAGGAGGACCTCCCCTATCAGTTGACTTGGGGAGGGGCATGTGTGGAGAAGAGGGAGGGAGGGTGGGATCACGAGGGGAGGAGGGAGGGGCTTATGGGGGGATACAAAATGAATAAAGTGTAATTAATAGAAGTTTAAAAAAAGATAGCCATTCTAGGTATCTGAAGGTCTGTAACTTGACCTAATATCTGTTTATAGGTTCATTCATTCAATGGTATCCCTCAGCCCCTCCTGGCTACAAGTGGCCCATGATGTATCCTTACTCAAAATATTATACCATTTCTGGAGATAATAAATATGGGCTTCAGTGACAAAGGTAGAGATGATACAGAAATATCATTTAGTTATTGGACTGAATAATCAATATCCATGAACACATAAAAATACATTCAGGTTCTAATAATCGTTTGACTAATCCATAAGAAATTTTAGTTAGTACACATTGGAACTTTTAAGAAAATTTGATCCAAAGTTATTGATCAGCCCTGTGCATTAAGATTAAATAGTGTTTTGCCTTTGTGCATAGAATTGAATTTATGGGTAGTATTTTTTTTTTTTCATGTAAGATCATGGTTCAAAAGGGAAAAGTGTTGTAATTAATTACTCGTGTCTACCACTGGCGTGGCAAAGAAGAGTGCTGGTGTACATGTCACATAATTGCCAATGGTGCTGTTCCTTGCTTTGGATGTACCAGCAAAGAGAGCAGCCGCATCTGGGGAGAAGCATGACAGACCCAGTAGATTTTTGGAAGCCACAGGAACTAGTTTGCTTCATAGCTTTGAGTGGTATAGACAAAGAACAGAAAGAAAGAGATACTGAGATGCAAAACAACAGCAGCAGAGCCATTTTAGCTTTGCCCGTGCTCACTGAGTTCAGACACCGAGTGAACAGCAGGTTTTGCATAGTCAGTTCCACCACTTTAATTGTCTGAACATTGTGGCGGTATTGGATGGCAGGCTCTCCTTCAAACATAATAAATGGCTCACAATTACTTTACTTTGGAGAGTGCTCGTCTGCCCTGGGACACTATAATAACCTGCAAAAAGAAAGAAAAGGCCTAGGGATTTATGAGATGTCTCTCTTTCAACCATCTGGGAGAAATACAGCACTATGCCAGCATGGCCCTGCACTTACCAGAGTTAATCTATCATGCTCCGGCTATGATCCCTTTTCTCTCCTGCTTAAGACTATCACAGGGATTTGTCCCTGTGGCCTTCACAAAGACTGGCCAGAAATCATTTTTTCATGTAACTCTACAAATATAGTCCAGTTGACCTTTAATTTACTGGACCGAGGGGGGAATTTGCTAGGTAGGAGGAGTTTCAAAAGACAGTGATAAAAAGACTAATGAGATACCGTTTCTTCCTGTAAAGCTTTCAAGGTCCTACTGGAGAGTCAAGTAGCGAATAAATAATCTCAGTGTACTCTGAGAAATGCAACCAGAAAAACCTGGGGTGAGAATAGAACTCCGGGGATGAGGAGGCCAGCGCTGTGCTTAATTCATTTGGCTTGCCCTTCCCCTAAATGATATGAAGAGCCTACGTCCACAGAGCATGTTTACGCGCCATCTTACCTGCCTGGCTTTCTCTGGCTGGCCGTTAGGTCTCGTTTGTACCACTATCAGCACCTCATTCAAGGATGAGCATATGTTTGTTCAGTGCACAGGAAAATGTTATGCAGCAGATGCGGGATTGATTATATTTCTAAAATTTCTTTTTTAATTGTTTTTTTGAGAACTTCATGCATGAGTATAATACATGAATATTACATGGACAAACTTCCCTCCAGTTCCTCCTCTGTTTGCTACTCTAAGTGGCTAGCCTCAAACTTGTAATCTCTTGCCTCACCTCTTCAGCATTTTCTATAACAGGCACCGCTAAAACCAGCCAAAGTATCTAATACCAATACCAGGAAGCAACACTGATTAGATAAACTTGAAAACAAAATTTATTTATGCTTAGGATGAATCAGTTTGATTTGGAAATTGAATCACAAAGCATGACATTCTCAGTGTTCCGACTAAGATTATGGCATTTATCATTTCACAGTCAGCCTCATGTTTTCTGAAAAGGGGAAGGTATTTTGAGATGGACAGGGGGCAGCCAGCCCTCCATATCCATGGATGTGGTATCCACAGAGTCAGCCAATCAAGAATCAAAAATATTTGGGCATGTGTTGGGGGGTTTGTCTCTGCGCTGAGTATATGCATCTTTCCTCTTGTCTTTCTTCCATAAACAGTATGTTGGGAGAGCTACCGAAGAGCACTGATGTTGTATTAGGTACAGTACCTCATTTGCAAGTGATTTTCAATAGAGAAGAGGATGTAGGTAGGCATTTGCAAACACTATGCCATTTTATGTAAGAGATGCAGATCTTTGAATTTGAGTCCTGGAACCAGTCCCTCACAGAGACTGAAGGGTGAGTGTATGGGTAGCTGAAAAGCTGACTGCTGAGCCCCTGCATCCACCACCCATCTATCTGTAGAGGAGCATGGCCATATTGTATGCCAACTCTTTATGGAAGACTTGCTCAGGCAGCCATGCAATGGCCTCTGCTCTGCAGCCTTGCCTGATGCCAGGGCTTCTTGATGGAGCCAGACTTTTCCTTCCCACTCCATTTCCCCTGTGTCGGCGCCTAAGCAGACTGCTTTTAAAGTTTATTAAATCTCCCTTCCAGTGGGGCAGGTTGTCCCATTTCATTTGTCACTATTTAATGGTGAATTCAAAACAGGCTGAGAGATTTAAACAGGCACAGCTTCAGGTTTTACCCTCAAAATGAGACCAGAGACACTTCATTTACTTCTTTATAGTGACTAATCTCAGCGTCATAGGAGGCAGTTTTATCTGCGCCTATGTCCCTCTTCTCCTTCATTCACTCCACAAATGTTTATAAAATTGACAACAATATGTCAGTAACCTAAAGATGAATTAAGTGGAGCCCCAACCTTCAGCTGTTGAAGCATATTAAAAGAATAGCACAGTGGCCATTAGTTCCCTTTTACAGGCCTTAGAAATGAAGTGAAAAAGAGACGGCAATGGACCTCAGATGTTCTGGCAAGCAGCTGTAATGCTGAAAGAGGTGCTGTCCAAGCCATTTAATCCCAAAGAAAAAATCAGGAATTCTTCATTACTTATTTTGGCACCGTGACTGTGTGTAAAGAGGAGCTGAGGCAATGATGGATCAGCAGGGCAAAGGCGCATTCCGAGCAAACAGGACATCCTGAATCCCGAACACCCATATGAAAGGTGGGTGTGACAGCCATGTCAGTAACTCCAAGGCTAAGGGTAGGGACAGACACAGGTAGCTCTTTGGAAATCACTGGCCAGCCAATCTAGTGAAGTCTTGAACTCCCGGTTCATCGAGAAGCCATGTTTCAACAACTAAGCGAAGAGAGACTGAAAAAAATACCTGAAAAACACCTGACAGTGACCTCTGATTTCTACATACACACACACACACACACACACACACACACACACACACACACACACACACCAAAAAGAAAAGAATAATCTGCTTACTTCAGTTAACTTCCCCCCATAATTTGGGGGATTTCAGCAAAGTCAGATCATTTTTTTCTCCTCCCCCATCATCAGGCAGCCATAGTTCAAGGAGAACAGACCCCCAACTCCCAGTAGCTCTCAATAAACAGACTTTCCAGCTGAGACTGTTCTTTGTAAATTCAAAAATCCTTGCAAAGACTGTGCTTTGGCCTCATGCTGGCAGTGTGTAGATGAGATTTGTGAGCAAGCACTGGAGGACCAAAATGAAGTGTGCTTACTAAAAATATGCCACCCTTTTACCCCAGTCCCAATAGAGGAAAAAAAAAAATACAAGAACCTCTCTGCCCCTCCTGCACAGACTCATAGGTTTTGACTGACTTGCTTGACCTGTCAGTTTATTTAAAGCTGTGAATTAAATGCCATTCTCTAATGTGATTGGCATGGATTCCTCCTTGCTTGAGGCTGATTCTATCAGATGCTAGTGAAAATAGCTCTCTCTTGTCCAGTGGGGCCTTCAATTAGCTAACCAGCCAATTTAGCCTGATCGTCCATGTTAATTTGGCTCCCTGTTTCGGGGGGAAATGTAGTTTGTTACACAGCTACTTGCCCCCTGATTACAGTGGGCTCAAGGGTGAGCTGCAGAAAGAAGGTTGTGGTTCCAGACCTCCCCTCTCCTCCACGATGAGCTTGGTGCTGAGGCTAAGGACAGGGAGGGGCATGGGCTTTCCTGCTCATTGCTCTTCTGTGACCTGGTGCTGATTGATTTTTACATGAATCACTGGTTGAAAGGTTTACTATTTTTACCAGCTATAAAAACGCCTTAAAGCTTAAATTAAAAGGCCTGCTCAGGACAAGCAGAGCAGTTGTTAATGTTACCTGCCTTAGTTTTCGGAACAGGGCATCACTGTATTAGCATCTATATGAAACTAAAGGGTCAGCCATTATATAACGAGTTATTCTTGGGGTAACCCCAAGGTCCTCAGAGATCTCTGTTCAGACGACAGTCATATTGGCAGAATGTTTGAAGCTGCCCTGCTTTATCAGAAGCACAAAACTGGACTCAGTGGAGAAGCTGAATGGCAGCTGCCCATCGCTTTGCTCTCAGGGCACACTTGAAAAATCACCTTTGATAACTCTCACATTTGCCCTCCCTGGGCCCTGCATGGACACTGTCAGCCACAGGCACGCCTGCCCAGGATTGACACACAGTGGCTGCCTTGCTCTAATCATGCATTTGAGAATGCTACCCTTGATTGCTGCCTAGGGAACTGTGAGCTTCTTGGGAAGACATTGGCTGCCCTTGTTAAAGCATCTCTGACTGAAGTAGCCAGATGCCTTCAACATGGGCTCTGTGGATGCCTTTAAGAGAGACATCCCAGGAAACAGTGTATGACCTCAGTAAAGAACCCCATCTGAGGAACCTGCCCAGACAGGCTGGGAGCAGCCAGTTCCTTTGCTGTAGTTGATGGTTCTTGGTATCTGAATGCCCCAGTAGCAGATAATGACTCGAGCCCTCAGCTGTCATCTGTGTGTCACTCTAGGCAGGCATACTGAGGGCAGGAGCAACCCCACTAGCCTTCCCTGACATGTCAGTTCTCTTACCTGTGTCCTTCTGTCCTCTTTTCTCAAGCCTGGATCTCTTAAACCCAGGTGTAAATTAGCATCCTCGAAGGAACTGGAGAAATAGAACCCATTTCTGGAACCCATTTCAGAACCAAAGTTTTGAGGGCTGAGCCAGACAAAACTCATCTTAAACCTTGCTGGAAAGTACTGACTTTAGAGGCTTTTTTTTTTTTTAGAGTCTTTCTCTTGACCAGTTTATGAGCCTTCAAGACATAAGTAAAACAAGCGTTTTCTCCAGTAACTATCACTTACCTGTATTGCACATTTCTGTAGACAGAGTAGTAAGCAAAGGAGCCGAGGAATGTGGTAAGGTCATGGAGTTCACGTGCCAGACCAAGTAAAGATGGTGTGGTGTATGGAAGATGAAAAATGTCTTATTTCCCTTTCTGTGGCTATGATAAAAATCCTCTAACAAAAGCAATTTAGGTCAGAAGGGTTTCTCTTGGCTCACACCCAGAAAGTCACAGTCACTGGAAGGAACCCGTCACATCACATCATTAATCAGAAACGGAGAGCAACGATTTCTGCATGCAAGTACTCAGTGCATTTTCTCCGCCCTTACACAATCCAAGATATTCTGCCTAGGTATTTTCTGCCAGTCATAGGGATGGGTCATCCCACCTCAATTAACGTAATTGACGTAATCAAGATAATCCCCCAAGATGGGCCCAGAGGCTCATCTCCCAGCTTACTCTAGACTTCGGTTCAATTGACAGTTAACACTAACCATCAGAGCCAGTGCCTGTCAGGTCTCCACTTCCAAGGTGGTCCTCGGCCACTGTAGTTTGTAGCGAGTGATTGGCTTGGCTTTACATTTTGAAAGGAGGTGGCAGTTAGGAGGAGAGGCTGGGAAGGTCAGAGTTGAAGTTCAAAGTCTACTGGCCAAACTAGGACAGGTATTGGGGCAGCAGTTCTAGGAGGGGTTGGTACAAATGATGTGAAATTAACAGAGGGAATAGTGAGGAGACTGAGTCAGCATCTAGATTACACTAGAGTTGACGGCTGTGACTGCGACATTTCCAGCTTTCATGAGCAGGCAGCCACCTAAGCCCTAATGGTTCCATGCTTATGATCAGATTTCACCATCAGGGTTGCTTGACAATCATGAGTATAGGTGTCTTGGCTTATGGATCAGTGAAATCCCAGAATTCTTAACTAGAAAATAGTAAAATCCTTGGGATGATTTAGTCTCCAGAAAACTATTTCATTTTCCCAGCTCATGATCTTTAGCTCCTTGACAGAATGTGCTAAGTAATTCTCAGAGTATGAAATGATGCTGTACAAAGAAAGAAGTCAAGGGCCTCCCTACCCGCATCAAACACAGGATGTGTTTTTGGCTACAGATTAGGCCTTGCTGCTCCTTAAGACGGATATGGTAAAGGCGGGGTCTCAGAGAACCATGAGGACCGCACTGAAGAAATGGAGATGAAGTGTAGTTAACGATGCCAAAGGAAACCATATCCTTTGTAAGATGGAGAAGAGCATTGTTTGCATTTGTCAGCAAAGAAGAGTGTATCTGATTCATCTGATGTAAGAGGACACATGACGAAATGGTGAGAGGTCAGAGGTTGACACCGGGCCTCTGTTATTTGAGGGCACTCCTCTTAATTTACAGTAAGCCTGACCCACACAGCTTTAGGCAAGCAGGGCTTCCTACCAGAGGACGAGAGTGCTCATCCCAGGGCAGAATGCCTAGCAGAAGGGTGGAAAAACATGCCAGGGGATCAGCTGAAGCCCTGAAACCACTCAGGGTGAGAGTAGGCACATGATTTACAGAAAATATCACAGTGGAATCTGTCAGAGCCAGTTCTGTGCAATGCAACCTGAAGAGAACCCTGAGGGGCTCTCTAACTGCTGCGAATACATAGAGTCATCACAAGAGATGTACATGGCTGCAGGCTGAAAGGGTGATTACATTTTCTGTGCAAGCTATCGTTTAGAATTTACCTCATAGGGAGCCTCATAAGGTACTGCCCTCAATGTTCTGTTTCTCCTAAATCTGACCACAGATGCTGTGCTGCCTAGTTTTATGTCAACTTGACACAAGCTAGAGTCAGCCTCAATTGAGAAAACGCTTTCGTAACATCCAGCTATAGGCAAGATTGTAAGACATTTTCTTACATTAGCGGTTGATGGGGGAAGAGCCAGCCTATTGTGGGCGGGGCTGGTGGTCCTGGGTTCTATAAGAAAGCAGGCTGAGCAAACCATGGGGAGCAAGCCAGTAATCAGCACTCTCCATGGCCTCTATATTAGCTCCTGCCTCCAGGTTCCTGCCTTGTTTGATTTCCTGTACTGACCTCCTTCCGTGATGAACAGTGATATGGAAACATAAACCAAATAAACCCTTTCCTCCCCAAGTTGCTTTGGTCATGATGTTTCATCACAAGAATGATAACAGATTCAGATGGCCTGAGGCTTTTGTCCAGCCCAGCTGGTGAGTGTTGGCAGGGCCAGACTCTGCAACGAACACTGCTGACTCTGAAGCCACGTGCTTTTCCTCTGTTAACATGGGTTAGCAAATTGCTCAGGAGACTCCCACACCCCCTTCTCAACCCTCAGCTGTGTCCCTTCTGCCTTCAAATCTACCCTTTTGCTTTTTCTCTCAAGAATGGCTTCTCAAGATGTCTACATGTGGCCACTTCTCAAACTGTGACTGAAGTCCTTCTGCTGACATCATTTGAGAGTGTCTTGGTGTTTCTGGAATGAAAGTGTGGGCCCTTGCTGGGCCATGATATCATTTCCTCCCTTCAGAAAGGTCAGTGCAAGCTGACAGCTCCTTTAGCACAAGGCTCCCAATGTCCCTCAGTATCTTGCCCTGAGTAGGTGCTTAAAAA
Organism: Meriones unguiculatus; assembly: GCF_030254825.1. NCBI lineage: Eukaryota > Metazoa > Chordata > Mammalia > Rodentia > Muridae > Meriones > Meriones unguiculatus. Next base: position 37,815,791 of record NC_083366.1, read on the forward strand.
CATTTGATGGATGAGAGAGTGACTGGTATAAATGTTGTAGGCATAAAGACAAAGCCTGAGGAGAAGTGACTAGGAGCAAGGAGAGGCACAGCGGGTGTCGAGTAGGATCCAGGATCAGTGTAAATAAACAGCAGTTAGATTGACTTACCCAAGGCCTGTCTGGTTCAAATTTTTTAAAAAGTCTTCCAAGGAGCCAAGCTATTCTCCATGTAAGGTACTAAAGTCTTACAGGAATCCTATACTATTATTATTATTATTATTCAATAAGACCTTACAAAGAGAACAGCATGTACTAGGGAAACTACCCAGACCCTACTGCAAGCATGCTGCAGACATAGATTAAATAGTGCCAATGCCAACAGCAAATGCATATTCTAAGAGCTTGTTCCCTTTGGTGTCTGTGGCAGTGCGTGCACCCTAAGAGAAATGTCTCACCATTCATTTGCTGATGCCTCTGCCCACATCATCTATAGATATTTCAGATGAATGGCAAACAGTTCTATGTTGTTCAAAGAAGAAACAGTCAACAACAGTGACTGAAAATATCTTGTCTTGTTCTATATGTGACGTGTTGAGAAATCACACCATTAATTAGAAAAACTACAGAAACTAGAAACTATTTTGCAAATACCCAGAGAGATGTTTAACTTATTATTTTATCACCTTAAAAAAAAAAACAACAGCTCTGGGCTCTTTCATCTTTTGCTTGGCGTACGGAGTAACAGTAGAACTTATTAGGGCCAGCACCAAGTGCACGTGGGCCACGAGTGAGCAAGCTAATACGGGGCTCCACCAACTGCAGTTCTGTGCCTCATACCCACTGCTCACATTCCTCCTCCTGGCAGCAGCTGCCAGTCAAGCCACCTGCTGGTAGGAAAAGTTTTACACTTTTCTTTATCAAGTTGAAAGGCAAATTTAAAGGGCTTTTCTACTAGATATTCTTCAACCTAGCAGGGTCGTAGTCTTGAACCAGTGAAGTCCGTGAAGCTCTGAGCATCACATGTGACTAGGCACTCTTCTGTGCATTTGATACGAGACTTGTTTCTAAGCGAACATACAACCATGGTATATAAGGAAAGGTGAATTTAAAAGTCATTTTCTTTTTTTAAATCCAAATTTTATTTTATGTGTATGGGTGTTTTTACTTGCAGGTATGTTTGTGTACCACTTGTCTGGCTTTTGCCCACAGAGTCCAGAGAGCATTAGGTTCCCTAGAACTGGCGTTACAGATGGTTGTGGGATACCATATGGGTGCTGGGAAACAAAGCCAAGGCCTATGGATGAACAGCCATTTCTCTTAATCACTGAACCATTTCTCCAGTCTAACAGTCTTCTTATTAAAATAGCACCATCAACTGTATTCATCTTCCTTCTATTTGTCCTTCAGGCTAGACAATCTCAAATCTACAGGATGGAATTCCTCTCTTAGACTGCACTAGATACCTGTTGAGATTCTGGTTGCAAATGGCAATAATCCCATTCATATCAACATAAGAAAATAGAATTTGATTCAGGTTCCCAGAACACGAAAATGTAAAGTTAGAGTGACTTTCTGGTTGAATAAAGCGTAACTGCTATCAGTACTCTCTACAATCACATTTTTATCTTTTCCCTGATTCTGATGGAGCAGTTTGGATCACATGATCACCTATGAGCCCTAGCATGAGTCTAGGCATTTACGATGTGTAAAGTGCCATCTCCTGGGACAGCTCCTTAAATACAGGCAGTGGGGAAATCACTCTCTGGACTTCCAGTTTTTCATTTGCAAAACAAAGAGGATGGAGCTAGCTCCACACTGTCTCAGTTGTGTCCTGATCCTGTTTAAAGTCCCACTTCCTCATTTTAATCATTGGAACTTTGTTTTCTCTTGCATGTCCCACCAACCCACCAGGAGAGAGAGAGAGAACAAATAACCATGACCTCACTGGCTTCACCCCAAGGCTCCCTAAATGGGCAAAGGATAACCCCAATGGCAACACATAAAAATTCAGTGTTAGCCAAATTTAGCCATTGATTATGCTTGATGGCATGAAATGTTTAAAATTTCAAAATTTTTGAAGCATCTCAAATTAACAGGTTTGCCTGAGTAGAAGAGCAGGTGCAGTTGAAGGTCAGTCGGAAAGCACCCTATCTCATTATCCCTGGAGCATCGAATGATGCTTAGGTAATTGGTTCTGATTTAGTTTTAGCTCTGGTTCAGAGCTGCTGATATGGAGGTATTCTGGGTTGTTTGTCTGAGTGTATGCCAGTTGAACCCCCATTCTTCCTCTAAAGATAATGTCAAATGTACATTGAATCAAATGTCTCCTGTTTATCCTTTCTGCACTTCTGTTGTGATGATCTGGAGCCTTGTTCCTATCCCTCATTAGACCATTAGCTCACAGAAAGCAGAGCCTATATCTGATTCTTATTTGCTCAATATCAATTCTGTAGATAGCCATCACACTTGGTGCTTCCCTTCTACATATGTATGGATGACAGGCAAGTTGTCTACCTTCCCTCTGTTCCTTTATGTGTGCAATACTCGTGTCCTGTTTGTCTCTGTTGGGGAGAGGATTAGAGGAGATGATGCGTAACATCATCATTGTGTACCAGATTCATCACGAAGCTGATGCTCGTATGTAGTTCTGTTCTATTTTTAAATCCAAAATAGCACTAAGGAAGGGTGGTTTAAGAGATGGTAGAGTGTTTACAAGCTTGAGACAAAGTCTCAGTCATCCACGTGTCAACTGACTGAGATTCTAAGTGAATTTATTAATGTTCTGAACCTTCTGTTTCTTCACAGAGTAGAAATGCTGTAGATTTAAGTGGGTAAAGGAGAAAAGATGCAGCACACACACACATGTAAAGGGCATCAGTTATTGGATGCGTACCCAATAAGGGGTAACATTTTTAATGAAGGTTCTCATTTGTAATGGAGGATGAAGGGCAGTGGCAGGGTTACAAGCCCTTTGGATGCCTCTGTGGGCCCTCTGACCCTTTTTTGCTTTATGTATTTTGATGAAGATGAATCTCCATTAATGGAGGCAATGGTTACTGGCCCCATGTAAGCTAGACATGTCCGGAGGCATAAATTACCATGTTCTTTTCATCTTGAAGTTTCCAATGGGATACATCTGTTCTAATATAGTGAACCTCTCTGCCTCTTGGCTGACTCGAAGAGAAAGAGCATGTGCCCATTTCTAAATGCATAATTTGTATGAACACTCAGGCCCTAACAACATGGGGAAGAGGTCTGAGAGGTATAGGTATCTCTACACATCCTTTTGAATTGGTGCCAGCTGAACCTCACCGTTAATTGTATCACAGCAATTTTCTTCAGGAAGAAATAATTAATATGCAGGCTTTTAGCTGTGGTTTGGCCTTTGTTCCTTTCTGACTCTTGAGTTTGAACTGTTTCTAGTGCTTTATCAGTTGCTGTCACATAATAAATATATAGGGCAAATAGGCACTCTCTCCTGCCCTTCTCTCCAACTTAGTCTATTTTCTTCCTTGTGGTTCCTACAGTGTAAGAGAAAATAGAAATATATGTAATGAAAGTTTATCTTTTTTTGTAAAGCACACTCAAGGTTGGGGCACAGAGATCACGCTGTGAGACCCCAGAGTAAGGAGCTTTTAACCTTAACATCGGAGTCTTTTCTGAACAGGAAAGGTTGGTCCCTGGAATATAATGGTCTTCCTTTCATTGACAGGTAATGCAGGTGGTGAAGGAGCAGGTTATGAGAGCGCTTACAACCAAGCCTAGCTCCCTGGACCAGTTCAAGAGCAAACTGCAGAACCTGAGCTACACTGAGATCCTGAAAATCCGCCAGTCTGAGAGGATGAACCAGGAGGATTTCCAGTCTCGCCCGATTTTGTAAGCTACTCACCTCAGACCTCCATCTCTGCTACTGACCCCTAGTGATCCAGTGATGTAATAGGAGGGCTAGGTAGCGTGCTGTCAGTCAGCAGGAGAGAGACCTTCCAAAAATTAGCCATTAAGGGGGGTCTTTCTGGAACTCCTTAGAGTGGGGCTTATTGGGGACAGCAGCTGTTCTAGGTGATTCCTCAGGTACCTGTAGCTAAAATGCACTTGACCACTTTTACATTTAGAACCTAAAAAAAAAATGATGTGTGCAGTGGGGGGGTCTTTTGTTCTCTCCTGTGATGCTGTATTCCACACAGGCACCTTCTGAGGAGCAGAATGTTATGCTATATCCAGAGGGAGGTGCACCAATCCTTGAGGCATTGTAAATTCTGAGGTAGCATAAGGTCCATGGGGAGCTGTTGAGTGAGAGGAAGAACAGCCCTCCACCTCCCCAGGGTTGGCCAGCGGTTAGCCCCTGACTGTCTCTTGTCACCTTTGTAACCATAAATCTACAGGCTTCCAGTGTGGAGACAGTAGTCACCCCCTCCCCCCATCACAGGGCTTTGCATTAAACGTCACCTGCAACCATTTCAAAACTTCATCTATCTCTAAAATGCTTGGAATCTGGAAAATAAGAACACTTTTGTTCACATTGTCTCCTCTGAGACCTGGCCTGCTTTTCTTCGCTAAGAACCAGATTAGATTTATCATCTTTATATTTTTACACAAAGGGACATAGGAGTAAAGATGGGAAGCAAGGAAGGGATTTGACAGTTATTGCTATTGACTTCCTCTGCGCTCTTGTATGTATTATCTACTACTGTTCTCACCCTCTCCCCCACCTTTCTCTCTGTCTCGTGTGTGTGTGTGTGTGTGTGTGTGTGTGTGTTCTTCAGTTGCATATACATGACACTTTTAATGGATGACAATTCACAAAGCGCCCTTTAGTCTAGTTCATTTTCTTACACCCCTTGAGGTAGGCTACTATTTTTCTCAAAGAGGCAGAAGTAGTCTAGGGAATAATCTGGCCTTGGACCTGCTGTGTTCTCAGCTGCTGCCTCATCCATGCCATCACATTAGTTCTCCATGTGCAAGACTGAAAGTAAGTTAAGACAGTATACAGGTTAGAAAAGACAGTAGCCAAGTGGCGATGTGTAAGACTTGCTTTCAGATCTTAAGTACCACCAGACACTGTTCATTAGAGCTGTAGACTTCTGTGGGCATGAAGTTCATCATCAGAAAATGCTTCTGAGGGGCTTGGCCACATCATTATAACCCCTAAGACATACCGTATATTTAATACTGGTCCTTATAAGAGATACAGCTGGCCTTTTTTTCCTTGATCTTCAGCCAGGAGATAGTCACAGTCAGAAATACCAAGCATGGAGTCATTGGAATAAGTGGCTTGCTCCTAGGGAATGCAGTGTCTCACCTACAAGGAGAATGTATGGTGCCATAACACCCTTTCAGGACCTACCTTCACAAAATGCTAGATTTTCAGTCATCTGCTCTGGCAAATGTGCAACCATGAGGACACTTGATTATGCTTTTGACAATTCTTAAAACCTAAATGGAGAAGTGAAGAGTTGATTAAGTGAAGGCCAAGTGGTTCTAAATTCCGGCCACTTCAGCAAAGCCAAGTGACTCTAAATCAATGCTTGATTGTGACTGTTCCAAGCGAGAATGTCAACTCTGCCCAGGGTGAACACTACCCTGCCATGCCCTTCTTTCTTTGCTGGCAAGACTCTGCTACCACATGCTGGAGGGTCTTTTTCCTTTTTTACAAGAAGCTCATACCTTCATGTTTCTTGAGAGAGGAGATGCAATGCCAATGGAAGGATTATCTCCTGCATGGGTGTGACTTTCACACTACTCTTGTCCAGGAGACTGAAAAGCACCAGGTCTTATTGGAATTTCTTGTAAATATAACTGCAGCAAAGTTATCACAAGATGCCAGGAACCTTAGCATTTCAACAAAAAGGTGGGGGTCCAGCCTGTAGCTACGGCCTCTGATACAAGCAGGTCGGAAGCAGGATACAGTTGGTCTGTTGGCAGGATCTGTCCACCGGGGATCTGTTTTGTCTATTACTTTGATCTGCTAGACAGGGAGCTTATTGTGGGAGTGGATGAAGTGTCAGTGCCACCATCATGACTCATGCTAAAGTCACCCAAAGGAAAGGAGAGGATCATTATGCATGATTCTTTTCTTTCTTTTATTTGTTTAACAGATACATTTTAAGCAATCCCTCATGTTAGGCTCAGCCCAAGGTGCTGAAGAGTACTGAGCACCTCAGTATCCAGACTTCAAAAGGTGGGGGATGTGGTGCTAAGCACAGGCTGCTAGCTGTTCAGTTACGGGACGCACATCCAAATTCCCGCTAAGACTGCAGGAATTGCAAGGATCCAAGCTCAGTGTTTAGGGTACCAAAAGCACCGGTAAGCTTGTCTAAACGGTGGAAGCCTTGACTTTGCAGACAGGTACAGCAGCCCAGCTGGGGCTTGGGCACCAGTCCACTGCCCTTCTACCTACTCGCTAACATTTCCAACTCCATAGCACTCTGACCTGCCCGTGGTTACCCACATATCACACACAGCACAGTGGCAAATCTCAGACCATGCAAACACCATCAGTCTTGTCTTGCTAAAAATGATCACTTTTCCCAAGAAGCGAAAAGTTAACTCCACATGAACAACTGTTTGGGGAATAGCTATGGCTAGAGAGCTGCCTTGGCTCATTTCTTGGTTCCTGATGAATGGTTTCAAAGAGGAGATGCTTTTTTTATTTGCCACTTAACAGAGAAGATAAATCTATCCTCATTATTGGTACAGGCTAATAGATAAAAAGAGCTTAAATAGTCCAGAAATAGGTCGTTGAGTACTGACTTGGAAGAAGGGAAGAAACAACAATAGAGCAGGAAAACAGACAAGGAAGATGTGCTAAAACCTTGACCTCAGAGACCAGCTCGGATCTCAGTTCAGCCATTTGCAAATGTGCCTTCTGGGGAAGTCACATAGTCCATTCTAAGCCTGCCTTTCCCCTCTCCAGGAAATGAAAACAATGAAAGCTGCTACAAAGATTGAGCACAGTAGTGTATGAAAACTAACAAGCATACGCTCATCTTACAATATGCAATGAACAAATGATCACTCTTCTTACAAAACACAGAACTTAACATGTTGTGACATTAGTAGTATTTATAAATGGAAAACTCAACACTGAGTATATTTGTATATTTCTCACATCGTCTAAGAATATACAGGAGAAACAAACCGGAAAAACTTATTTTTAAAAAGAGCCAGAAATAAAGTTAAGACACACACAAATACACACACACACACAACTGTAGCTTTCCTAAAGACCAGCCTACCAGCTTAGTGTTTTCCTCGAAGCCTATTCTTGTAGGTCAGTCTATCCAGGTATACCATGTTCAGTGTTGAAACATCTGAAAAATATTTATCAGTGTTTGATACAAGCTGGTAATTATTCTATTTGTCTACGGCTCTACGGTGAATAGAACATATACAGCCCTAACTGCAGTGCTCAGTTTTAGAGGGGGGATAGATAATGTTTATGAATAATATGTGTAAGATAAGAGCAAATTAAGTGGTGATAGAATGACCGTATAGATAGAATGTCTACAGAGGGCAGGAAAAGAGAAAAATAAAATAGAATTGTAAAGATGCTAAAAAAAAAATCTCTCTGGTTACAATAATCACATTTGAGTGATGATCTATTAGGGATTCAGAGAGCACACCAAGTAGATATTTGAGGGAAGGACACTCCAAGCAGAAAGAATTGCTTGTACACACATGCTGAGGTCAGAGTATATCTAGGTTTTCAGTGAACCATGAGCTAATGTGTCAAGATCAGAATAAATGAGGACAATAGCAATAGGAGTTGAATCTAGGAAGGTATATAGAACTGCAGTACATGGGGCTTTGCTAGAACCCATTTGGAGTTCTGAGTAGATGACTAACATGAAGTTATGCGTTGGTAACATTGTAAGGAGGCACATTTACAAACAGGAAGATCTGTTAGGAAGATGTTCTAATAATTCAAGCAAGAGAAATGATGATTAGTTTTTGCTTTGCATTGGTTATATTTTGAAGAGAAGGGAAAATGATATTTCCTGCTGGATTCAACGTCGTTGTTCGAAGAGAAGAATCAGGGAAAGGCTCTAGATTTGGGACCTGAACAACTAAAGGGATGCACTCTGGAATTGAGTGATTTGGGCAAGGGACCAGGAGTTCAGCTCCAAACATGGCAGGCTGTAAGACATCCAAGAAGGTGGTCAGGTAGAGGTCAGCAGACAGATCAAGGTTGGAGATACAGAGTTGAGAGCTGGTACTTAAAGCCATGGGTGCCTTTAGTTAAGGAACAGAAGTAGTTCAGCGACTGAGTCCTGAAACTCTCTAGAAAAGAAACAGAAAAGGATCAGTGTCCATGAAACTGCCATTATCACTCAGCCCAACACTTCTGAAGGGCTCTTCTAGATTAAGGGTCCTTGAACCATAGTTCTTGAGCCAAATCTACCCACTACCAGTTTCTGCACATGAATTTTATTGTAATCAGCCATATCCATTCATTTTCCTATTGGGCACAAAGCCTATTTCCTATTTCCACAAAGCCTAAAAAATTTACTAACTTTTTTTTTTTTATAAAAATTTTGCCAAACCCTACATGATCAGTGGGGATGGTAGCCCAGCCAGCCAGACTCCAAGCTAAGAGTTAAGCTCAGTCAAGAGACGCCTGTTGGTCTTCTCTGTACTGCACTGGCCTTGCTGAGCCTGGATTAGAATTATTTTCCAGAGAAGGTACTAGGCTGAAGTTCTTCATACACACTCACATACCTTCCCTGGTTTCCTCTTTCTCCTTCTTCACTTTCACGTCAGCCAGTGAGCCCACCACCCAAGCCTCAATGATACAAGCTAAACATTTCAGAGGGGATTACACCCAGGTCTTCTTACCTGGCAGGCCTAAAAGGTTCTCAGTCTCAGAAACACACTGTAAGAGTTATCTGAGCTTTCTTAATATATGTGAATATATAGCTACTGAGTCCATTTGCAAGGAAACAGAAGTCAAACGATGTTTTTAGTTGATGCTTTATTTTAATTTTTTCTTTTTTAAATACATTTTTTATTAATTACACTTTATTCACTTTGTATCCCCCCATAAGCCCCTCCCTCCTCCCCTCCTAATCCTACCTTCCCTCCCTCTTCTCCACACATGCCCCTCCCCAAGTCAACTGATAGGGGAGGTCCTCCTCTCCTTCCTTCTGATCCTAGTCTATTAGATCTCATCAGGAGTGGCTGCATTGTCATCTTCTGTGGCCTGGTAAGGCTGCTCCCCACCTCAGGGGGAGGTGATCAAAGAGCAGGCCAATCAGTTCATTTCAGAGGCAGTCCCTGTTCCCATTACTATGGAACCCACTTGGACACTAAACTGCCATGGGCTACATCTGTGCAGAGGTTCTAGGTAATCTCCGTGCATGGTACTTGGTTGGAGTATGAGTCTCTGGAAAGACCACTGTGTTCAAATATTTTGGTCTGTTGCTCTCCTTGTGGAGCTCCTGTCCTCTCCAGATCTTACTATTTCCTACTTCTTACACAAGATTCCATGCACTCTGCCCAACAGTTGGCCAAAAGTCTCAGCATCTGCTTTGATAGTCTGCAGGGCAGAGCCTTTCAGAGGCCCTCTGTGGCAGGTTCCTAAGTTGTTTCCTGTTTTCTTCTTTTTAGGATTCCTTATTTCTCTTTGCCCAATCATGTTTGGAGTCTTTAGAATTTTATTTTTAAGGGCTCTTTTATAAATTCCTTGGAGAGATACAGATTCACTTTTTTTAGAATACTGGCTGGATTTGGTGAAGACATGTGTGATGATACTATATCCAAATTTTACCCAAAACATCATGAGACATTATTAAAATTTCTTGGAATTTCCTCATGTTTCTCATCTCTACATTTTAATACCTTAACTACAGACTATCAAAACTATCCTCAAAATTGATGAGTTCCAAACTTCTTTTTCCCATTCCCAAGAGGATATCTTTCCCTCTTTGCCCAGTTGCCCAGACTTAGAAGTCGGAAGCAGTGATTTATTGCCATGAACAGCTGCCCGTGCAGTATTCAACTCCTCCATTCCATGCAGGGTTCATCAAAGCTGTGATTTTCTGAGTCTATTTTATAAACTTTGGGCACTGGTAATAAACACTTATAAGAGTGATCTGAAAGCCTGAGCTGAGCCCCTCAGAGGCCTGCGGATGGAAGGCCTTGCGAATGTTCCATGCTCTATTGTGAGTTCAGTGTTTCCCTAGCACAGAGGATTCCAAGGCCACTTCAGCTTCCACACGTGTATTAGTGACTTTTCCCGTGGCTATGACAAAATATTCTGACAAAAGCAATTTAAGGGGACAAAGGGTTTATGTCGGCTCATAGTTCAAGGTTAATATGCAGCATGCCATTCAAGTTACAGCCGTGGGAGCTTAGCAGAGAATGATTAATACTTGTGTGTAGCTCACTATATTTTATAAATATAAACTAGGGTCTCAGCCCAGGGAATAATACCACCTAGAGCAGGTAGGTCTTCCCACCTCCATTACAAGATAATCTCCTACAACTATATGCATAAACCTATGTTCCGAGTGATCTCATCAAGCTGAAAATTAAGTTTAACTATCATATTAGTCCTTCTATATTACTTCTTTCCTTTTAAAACAAAATTCTTATTTAGTTATTTTATGCATATAAGTATTTTGCATGCATATGTGTGTGTACTCTGCATGCCTGCTGCCCACGGTGGTCAGAAGAGGGCACCAGATCCCCAGGAACTGGAGTAACAGCCAATTGTGAGCCACCAGGTGGGTGCTAGGAACCAAACCTGGGTCCTCTGCAAGAGCAACAAGTGTTCACAGATGGCAAGCCATCTCTTCAGCCTTGCTCGCTTTTCTTTTTTGCTCATATTAGCACAAGAAAGTTTGGATTCTGTACTCTGTTCTGCATTTATACTTCCTGAGGGATTTCCGCATCTATAGGATGGGAATGGAGATATTAGATACTCACCCTCCAAGTTGGTTTTAACCTGGGGGAAGTAAAATCCAGTGAGAAAAGTTATACAATGAACTTCTAATCTTGTGCATACTTGCCAACCACAGTGCCTTCCCCACCTGCAAATCAGGAGCAGGTGAAAACAGATGTCCTGCCCAGTGCCAGAGAAAGTGCAGAATCAAGATCAAAGCTGATCAATATGTGAGCTTTGAGTGCATGTCACTGAGTGGCCATTTGGAGTGTTTGACTGAGTAAAAGAAAGATGATTACGGTAAATTCAGTAAAGCTTCCATTGCTGTCCAGTGTTTATAAAGACTTATGCTCACACTGTTTCCTTTGGGAGTCATAACATTTTCTCGGGAAATATTCTAATCCCTGCTCACACTTAGGAAACTGAGATTCAAATGAGCTGTGTGAAACACTAGTCATAGACATAGCCTAGACAGGACCCTAGTTTTCTGACTAACATGATCCAGAGATCCATGTTATAAACAGTACTTGCAATATGTCTCTGAGGGCTGAGCTCTGCAGCTCCCTGTACAGCTTTGACTAGAATACTGCTGACTCAATGCCTCAAATGCCAGGAAGCTAATAAAGCTTCATAACATACAAATCCCTTAAAGGTTTAGGGAACCACTGCACTCTATCATAGAATCTTTGCTGCATAGTTTTCCTAAAACTAAATTACATCCTATTAGCCCGAGACAAGGTACAAATAATTTTAATTTATCCTATCATTATCTCAATCTCTGTGGACTAGAATCTGGGACAGTGTTATGGTTCTCATTTGTGAGAGATGGAATAGAAAGCAAAAAAGTGGTTCTTGTTCAAGAGACAGTTAGTTATGGAAAGTAACAATTTCATGGTCCCCCAGTATTCCTGTTGGTTAGTTGGTTTGGTTTGGTTTGGTTTGGTTTGGTTTGGTTTGGTTTGGTTTGGTTTGGTTTTTTGCTACAGGGGAAAAAACCAAGAGTCAGAATCTTCTTTCTTGGACTTTTGCCTAAGCTGTATCTTTGACTTTGTAAAATAAGGAATTTCTTGGAAGGTTTTGTTCTGGAAAAAAAAAATCACAAAGTGGCTGGTACTTCTGTGGATAATCTGCAAATGTCAGAGACCCAGCAGTGTTATTTCAGCAAGGAGCCCTGGCTTGGATTTTCCAAACACCACTTAGAAAATCTATAAATGATTTCCTAAAGCACTAGCTGGGGAGGTCCTAGGGTGTTCGTGAAAAGAGGCAGCTCTTGCTCCCAGCCCATCAGCCCACAGTGCTACCAACTATGGGCTGTCTCTTAAGGTGCACTGCAGAATATGATGTGTTTATCCTCCAATAGGGAACTAAAGGAGAAGATCCAGCCAGAAATCTTAGAGCTGATCAAACAGCAACGCCTGAACCGCCTTGTGGAAGGGACCTGCTTTAGGAAACTCAACGCCCGTCGGAGACAAGGTATTGTTAAGGGAACTCCATACATAGGCAAGGACAGCAGTAGCTTTCTTCTGGGTACTAACAAGGGCATAGTATCATTCAAGGACAGCCTTGTGCTTAAGACATGAATGGCAGTCTAGGTTCAGCTTGGTTTTATGTGTAGGTAGAACCAAAATCTAAAATGACCAATAGGTACAAGGAGCTGCTAAAGAGCTGTTTTGTTTTGTTTTGTTTTGTTTTTTAACTGCCATTTAGTGACACAAGGCTACTAGTGGTGGGGCCAATAATTGCTAATCCTTGCTACGAGTCAGCCATATACATGGCTGTTCTCTCAATGAGTTACTTACACAGCCATGGATCATGTATCAGTCAACAGAGGACCACACATGCAGTGATAACCACTAGAACCATTGTACCACCTTAGTTTGTATTAAAATGTACTTTATGACAGTCACTTGATGGAATCACCTAGAAACGCATTTCTTAGAACATTTCCCTATTCTTGAATAATACATAACTGGATTAATGAAGTCCATCTTCAGAATAGCCCTGTGAAGTACTTATTGTAATCATACACATTGGCACACAACGAAACAGTGGTCCTTAGTGTTGAATAACATGTAAAGTTATGGAAGAGCAAGAGTTTGTCTTCGAAAGCTACACGCCCTTCCTTCTAGTTTTTGCTTTCAGAATGTCTATTTTATTTATCCTTATTGAATTTGTGTCGATATGATTTGTGTGCAGGTGAAGGTATACACATGCCATGGTACACAAAAAGATGTCACTGACTTGTCTTCCCTCCCACTGTAAGTTCAAGGAATTAAACTCATATCATTGGGCTTGAACAGCAAGCACTGTTTACCTACTGAGCCATCTTCATGATCCCATATCCTTCCTTTTCATGGCCCTCTTGCACCATAAGGAAAACTAGCACCCACTCTCTAGTTGGATCTTGGTACTTGAAGCATAGGTGGTTCATATCCTCAAATTTCCCACATTGACACAGTTTCAAGTCAGAGTTATTTTACTGGGGGTATAAGCCAAGTGTTTAAGATGAGGTTTAATCTACTTTTAAAAATTTTCAAGACAGATTTCTGAATTGTTTCTGATTTCTGACCTCAAAATGTCAAATCAGAAAGGTGCCAGTAGACCAGGCATAGGAGGTAGGCAGCAATCCAAGCTGTTTCTCTGCTTTGGTTGTTTTCTTGCTCTCTTGACATGCTCTGATTGCACAAAGTATTCATATTGTAATGTCCTGGAAGAAAACAGCTGAGAAACATAACTGAGAAATAAGGTTTGGGAGGAGGTGAAGAAATTGAGAAAGAGCTAGGCATAAGCAAAGGCATTAACCACTGTGCTGAGAACAAATATTAGTTATGAGTGGGGAGAAATGCTGGCAGGTAGTACTGAAACCTGATGGATGCCTTGCTCAGATGCAGAACTCACCCACTAATGACTGTAATCAGTTAGTGTTTGTGTCCATCTCCCTGGTCATTTACTTTAACTGCTCTGTGCTGAGTGTTCAGTAATTGAAATATGCCGATGCTACCATTGAAAATCACACTGAAGGACTTCAGAAGGCAGAACTTCCCAGAGTAAGTGTGGATTACTTGGAGAGGAATTAAGCCCTGACAAAGAGCTTTACACCAGGCCTGGGAAGCGGGGTTTGTACTGAGTTAGACCTCAGAAAGGTTTCCATAATAAAAGTAAAGGAAGAGAGAACTCATCTTCTAAATTCAGCCCTTGAAAAATGAGTTTGTGCCTTTTTTTTTCTCTTTGCATTTCTTTTGCTGCTCTTCGTGTCCAAGTGCATGGCACTCCAGGAGACATAATATATAGTGCTAAGGGCTGGCTGCCCTTGTCCAACTATATGGACTTGAGCAGTTTTCAATCAGTATCAATACCTGTTTTCTAAGATTTTTGCAAGAAATAAAGGCAGTTGGGAGTGTAGGTCCTAGGAGTCAAGCCAAAACGGTCACTGTTCTTGTGGAAGATTGTGCTGTTGTTAATAATAATAACAACAATATCAGTTCTGAGAATGAGAAGACTTGGTCATGGCCTTCTAAGCTCTGGAGTTAGCCCCCTTCATGTTTTCAGGCAAGACATTGGGTATCTAAAAACCCTACAACATGGGAGTCTAGCAGGATCTGAAAGCTGTTAGCTAGATAGCTAGCTGTTTGCCTTCACCTCCCTCTCATCTCCGAGAGATCAATATCCAGGATATGTGGGCCCATTAGCATAACTTAAAACATTTTCTTTTTGTGCTTGACATTGAGCAAGAAACACTGGAATATTTAGAATATTTAGAATGGAGAAAGCATTTGAGAACCTGCAAGCTTTCGCTGATGCCAGCTGACTCCTAGAACTTGGCTTACACAGACCTTTCCAGGTCACTACAGTACTTGATATTCCTTTCTAGGCTGAATGGATTGACTCTACCAGAATCTTCTTTTCTAAATAAGACAATTACAGGTTTTTGTTTAAAAAATATTTATCCCTCATTGCTAATGAACTTCCTGATGAACAGAAGCATTAATATTTAGCTGTTGAGTTAGCAAACACCTGGACAGAGGAGCCATTTTGCATTCCATTCAAGAGTGGCCTTCTGCAAAGGCTTGTAAGGTTAAGTCTGGTTAGGAGCCTGCACTCCATGTGGTTTCCCATCCCTTCATCAAAAGATTCCATTTAGACTTTGCACAGCCTAGTAGGCTGGGGTGTAAAATTGATCACCCCTCTTTCAAGTTCATGAGACTTGCCACAGATTAGATCTGGTATTCCCTGTGTAGAAGCCATGGCCACGTCCCTTCCAACTTGTCTAACAGTAAGGAGGACACAGGTGATAAGGTTCAGGAATTAAGTTGACAGGAGAAATTGTGGAAGTCTCCTGTCCCACAGAACTGGAAGTGGAGAATTTTGCAAAGCATCTTTTCCTTTGCTATGTTTTTTCAGAATGCTCTGCAGTTGGCATTTGCCTAGCATTCTATCTCACCTGTAACTCTGATACTTGGACAGTCTGATGCAAACAAGACAAGTCTGAGATTCTAGAATGACTGGTCACAGTAGACCTGCGAGGCAGAAAATCATGTGATACATATTAATGAGGCTAAGCAAGCCCCAGCCTTCCCATTCCAGGTTAGGTAGCTGTTAGCTATCTATATTCATCAACCTGGACTTTTTCCTCTTCTGTCACGAAAGGATGCTGTTACTTCTTACACCAAGTAGGTAGTTGTAAGCGTTAAGTAAAATCCCTATAGCTCTGAATATGATGGTTATCAAATATTCGAAAGGATTCTTATGATTATTTTGGGTCATAGTTTTTATTATTAATTAATTAATTCAATTTACATCTCGGTCACAGGCCTCTCCCTCCTGCATCCACTCTCCCCTACTCCTCAGAACAGGGGAGCCCCTTTCCCAGACACCTCAGGTCATCTATTCACATGAGGACTGAGTTCATCTTCCTCCCCTGTGGCCTGGTAGGGGAAATCCCCTCAGAAAGAAGTGATCAGAAAACAGGCAAGATAGTTCTAAGTGGGTTTTAGTCATAGAGTACAGGATAGACATAGTGCACAGACCCCAAGAAGATAAGCTTCATGGGCATCTTAGGCTTCTTGTGGGCCCTCTAGTTAGGGAAGTGGGGGTTATCTCTGGGTTGTAGTTTTTTGGCATATAATTTTTAAACACAGGCAGCAGGCTGCTTCTGGATGTCTCATGTCTGCTTCCCCCACCACCACCCTTTAAGGACTACACATTGTAAGTTTTGCCCATACTTCTCTGTCCCATGTACTCCTGGAGGGGAGAGGGGAGACTTCCTAGAGGTTGTTTCTGGTACAGCCATTATTGCTTCATAAGGCAGCGATCTCCAATGCTTTCCTCTACTTTCTACATTTTGGAAATTCAGTTTTCTCAGAATCACGTGCATTGAATGATCCTGATAACCCTTAGGCTAGACACCCAGAGAAGCATTTCAAGAAATTATACTATAAAGCTTGCTTCTCACTAACGACACTCGGTAGCTTCCCGTCTTTAGCACCAACATGACCGAGTTATCTCAGAATTCTGTGCTGGATTAAACTTGTCTTACCATGTCAGCCAGCAAGGCCTGTGTATATCACTGAACTCTTGTCACTCAGTCAAAGATCTAGAGCCAAACAGATCATTCAGGCGCAGCATCTCTATCAGCCCTTCTGGGCAGCAAGCTGCTGCTTTTCCCTGTTTTAATTACATTTCTCTTTTGGTATTTCATGAAACCTAATCAGCCTGTTTTAACAAAAAAGGCAGGTACAAATAAGTGTGTATTTCCAAAGGAAGGAAACACAGTTGGATTTTGGAAAAGGCATTCGGTAGTTCAAAAATAACAGGCAATCACCATTTCAAAACTGCGGAAGGATAAACAGTGGGGTGAAAAGGGACACGTTCCCTGACTGGAATGAATGAACGCCTCTAGCCAGCCCTGTGGAGAATGCAGAATAGATGCTTCACAAGTTTTCCTTATGCAGCTAAGCCTATTACTGTGCAGGTGAAGAACGAAGACCTTTCAGGCTCTAATTGTGCTAAGGCCTATAACTGAGTATCAGAACCAGGTGTATAACCAAGGCCTGTGTGATCACCCCAGTACCCATTAGGACTAGTCATCTTCCTGCATGTGTGGGGGTGCTGAAATCACGAGCTAGGAAAGGACACACTGCCCCCAAGGATGCAGAATTCAGAATCAAAGCACAAGTGTCTGGTTTTGAAAACATTTGGTAAACTGAGAAGTGTTTGGAAAGCAGAGTAGCCTTCGCTGCCACCCACAGCTACCATCCAACTCCCCTCTCACCAAACACACACACGCACTGAACAAGCAGAGAAACTTGTGGATCTAATCCTTGGGAAAGTGACATTTCCTGTTCAAGGTACTGTCCAAACCTGTCCTTAGACTTGGAAAGGGTGAGTTGAGTCTTAGACAAGATGTGAACTTTCTGAATACAATGATTTGGTATAGTTTGAGGCATCCTAGCAAAACTGAACATCCTAATGGAAGTGCTCTAACAAAATAGGGTAGGAAATGCTTCTCTACCTCTGTGACAAGGGATTCCCAGGGCCTGTTACCAAATGTGGCTCTGCACCTATTTCCAGGAAGTCCCCTGCTTCCAAAGCAGAGTTGAACAGAGTCAATTCTTCAGCTTCATGGAATAGCCAACGTGTCCCACCAGTAGTAACTATTATTTGATGTTCTGGTCTCTTCTAAAGACCATGAGGCATGCTTCCCTGTGGTAAAATGGAGGAAAAAATGTAAATTTGTTTTCTTATTAGATAAAGCAGATACAGATCATTTTTATTATTGCAGAAAGTTCTATTGGGCAGTGTTGTAAAAGTTCACTCTTCAGTGAAGTTTAGCTTATAATAATCTGTGTGACATCAGACATAACTTTAATTGGACCTTTTCCCCAGATCGATGGGCTGTCAACTTGACATAGCCTAGAAACCTTTGAGAATGAAGCCTCACTTAGAGAATCACCTAGAGCAAACTGGCCTGTGGACATGCCTGTTACATGTGTGTGTGTGTGGGGGGGACTCTCCTGATTATTGATTGATGCAGGAGAGCTCAGCCCACTGTGAACAGCACCATTCCTAAGCGGGTAGGTACTCTCAGGCTATATAAGAAAGGTAGCTTAAAGATGAGCCTATGAGCAAGCCAGAGAGCAAGTCAAGAGGCAGATCTATGAGTTCTGCCCTGCCGTTGACTTTCCTCAGTGACGGATTGTGACTTGGAAATGTAAGCCCAGGTTGCTTTTGGTTAGAGTTATTACAGCACAGAAAAGAAGTGAAAATATGGGCTGTAAAACCAGCTCGTCCCTCTGACCCTTTAATGTGGGTAGGGAGAACAGAGGGAGCAAGTGAAGGAGGGGTAATGACAAAGGAAGGAGAGGGGAGGGAGAGACTGAAAGACAGAAGGGATAAGAACAAAGAAATAGACTGAAGTACAGAATTGTCTCCATATTTTTTAGTTTGGAAATAGAAAGACAACTGTTAATATATTCTAGTTTGTAATTGACTACAAGGCCGCCACATTAGCTCTCACATCCTCCATAGATGCTAGTAAACAATCTTTGATAATGTTCTCATTGCTTCTTACTAATTGCTTTTAATGATGAGATCCACTCTTCTATTGCCCAAAGGGATTGAGAAACTCATAGCATCATGCTGAGTCTTAAAAGGAAAATGCACATTTTTTTTCCTCACAAAAGAAAACTACAAATCAAGCTGCTGCTGTTGGCTGACACAGATGTCTGCACCACTGTGCCTCTGCTGTGCTGGTGGGCGTGGGCAGCTTCAGTCGCTTCTACAGAAGCCCTGCCTTTGAGACAGAATTATACAAAGTCATGGTGCCTCTCACCCTAAGGGCTTCAGCTTCCATCTCAAAGAAGATGCTGTCTTAGTATCCTCCCATTTGATCACAAACCAGGACAAGTTTTTATCCTCTTCAGCTCCTCCTCAATTGTTTTGTAATCCATCCAAAACTTCTTGCTTGGTGAGAAAGAGAAAAACACATTGCTTCCATCAGGCATGCACAGACCTTTTTGCTCTGGACCATTGTATTAGTGGAAAGAGTAAGAGGAACTTGTGTAGTATAAGAGAAGAACTGGCTATCGGTGGGAAGAAAACCAGGGAAGGATGATGTCCTGTACCTCAAGGTAATTTAATCCTCTTCAGGGAAGAAGTTCTCTTTAGTTAAAAAGCAGATAGTCAGGCCAGAGTTCCAGGTCGCCTCTAGTGTTAAGTGTGAAATAAGCTTCCATCCAACTTTGCAAAGTAGGTAGTGATTTCTAACAAGTGATGAGTAGCCACTGTTCTGGAGTGGTTTATGAATTAAGAATGTGTTCTGTAAACAAGAGAAATTTCCTATTCCTATCCTAGATTGTATTTGTCCTATTGCCCAGGCCTGGACACGAGCATTAATGTGGTATTTCTCTCTGCTGCCCCCATGAATTGAGGGAACATCTCTTCCTTGACTGTTAGTCTTTCATGTCTGCCAGTCATTTAATGACTTCTTGTTATTTCTGCAGAGTACTGGGTACATTGCAAACTCATGGCAAGTACTTTTAGATGAATAAGTTTATCCTGAAAATATAAGAAGCAGCAGAAAAACTAATATACTTTAATAATGAATGTACATTGTGCAAATCATTTCATATTGTATTAAACTAGTTCAATTTATTAATTCTTTCTATTAGACCATACTTAGTATAAGTGATCACCGCACCATATAGACTTATTGGCTTCACATAGTACCACTGAGTCATGGGCTAGCCCCAGCTTGCAGAGAAGGTATTCCTCTAAAGAACAAGCAGAGCTCAATCAGCAGAAGAACTGGGTGTCCCAGTCTCACACCTCAATGGCCTCCTTCCCATTAGCGGTCACTTACTTAGCCCCCAAACTCTCTCAGAGGTAGCATATCTTATTGGAAATCATGGTCACCATAGGCCATGTAGGCTAGGACATAGGCCATGTGGTTCTTGTGTCCTGTTACTTCAAGCCTCTAATAGTTCTGTGATGCTCAGAACACTTGATGTCATCCAGACTTCACAGTCCCTACTGTAAATTCCAGCTCAGTTACCCCAAATGCATTTTTTTTTCTTGGAAAACCAGCAATTTTACATTAGCTAGCTAGAATGGCTGTGAATTAGTGAGGAAATAACTTGCTTAACTCTCTTTAGAGTCCATTCCATAACCCCCCAGGATTGCTGTGTATATAAAATGACTTTTGAGAAGTTTGCAGGCCCAAATGACTTTGCATGTTCTTCCTCCTTCTCAGTGTTTTGTTTTTCACCAGGGTTCAGAGTCCTTTAAGTATATGGTTTTAATGTCTAAATATAACCAGGAATTCTCAAGCATTCCTATTTCTCTTACACACTAGGAAGACAAGAATCATAAAGACAATTTTCTTTTGTGAGTCAAGTTGAACATTTTCGTTGTTCGTTACTTCCTTCCATTTTACTTCCATTCCTAAAGCTTTCTGTCAATTAAATGAATTACAGTTAAGATGATTTTTTTCAATGACAACAATTTTAGACTATAAAACTTATTTTCTTAAGATGTAATGGACAGCACTTTGGTCAGAGTAGTTTCAGAACAGTTTGGGATTGCAGGTACAGTAATGAGGTGATTTGACCAAGGCCATAAGGTGAACCAGGCACATGAAAGTACCAAGAGGCTGGAGGGCACAGATGCTGTGTGCCTGATATGCTTGAACCAAATCTCCTTAAATCTTCTTTTTCTGATTTAGCCAGCACCAGCTATGTAAACATTCAGTATCCGGCACTGTACCAAGGCTTTGTGACCATAGCCATTATGAAGATAGTGGCTGACTTTTTACTCTGTCCAGGCTAATGAGGACCGTGGAGTCTCTTGTCTGATGAGTACATGGTACAACAACTAGGGAAATCTGTTTACCTTGGCTGCACTGGGGAACATTACCTCAGGTTACTTACCTTGGGTTTTACAACAGGGAACATTAAGGTGGCATACACACATACACACACATACACATATGTATACACACATATAAATGCATATACATATTACCAATACAAACACACACACACATGGTCAGCCCATGCTGATAATGGTGCAAATAATTTCTGGAGAAGCTCAGATCATAATGGTGACCAAAGAAACCTTTTTGGAGGAACCACCATCAAATGGAGCCTTCGTAGCTGTACAAATTGCACTCACTATTCAGCTTCCAAGTCTGTAAACCTATACGTCTACAAACGTGTGATTTGCCCCCATCTCTGAGCCTCAGTCTTGCTCGTTTTTTCTCATCACATTTGGGAGATGGAGATGAAGTGATACAGTTATGGGAATAACCCTGAAGCCTTAGGCATTTCCATTCAGGCACTACGCTGAAGGGCTTAGGGAGGAAGCTGCGTGCGAATATTTTTGTTCTTTCTCCAAATCCTGAATTACTCAGATGATTTCTCATGGATCCCATCCCCGTGTGTATCACCAGTGTCCTGATAGTTTATTCACAGATCATGGATGCAGTCTGTTAGCATCAGGGAACAGATGTGTGTAAAGCATGACCTTGCATACAGCATCTTCCACAGGCTGGAAATCAGAGTGGAGGCACAGAAAAGCCCCCAGAAGTTTTTCTTCCTTCACTTCTCTCCCCACTGTGCCAAGCTTTTGTAGCTACAGACTAGCCCCTTTGGTGATTACAGGCACTGTGGAATGCCCATGGAAACTACCCTCTTGGAAAATATTTTTCCATTGAGATAGAAGAGTTTGGTGACATCCCCAGTGGTCACCGATGTTTGCAGAGCAGGGTGTGTGATACTGAAATACCAAAATCAGAGGCGGGGGTGAGGAGCGGGGTTCACCATCAGGACACAAAAATCCATTATTTTTTAAGGTGTGAAGCAGTGTTTTCAACTTGTGCTTCACAACCCCTTTAGCAAACCACTATCTCCAAAAATATTTACATTACAATTTATAACCATCAAAGTTACAGTTATGAAGTAGCAATGAAAGTAATTTTATGCTTGATGGTCTCCACAACATGAGGAACTATAGTAAGGGGTTGCAGCATTAGAAAGGTTGAGAACCACTGTATAAATCAAATAAATAGCTTTTTTTCTTCCAGGTAGCCCTGTGAAGAAGCAACATGGCAATGTTTTTGAAAAAGCAGAATCATTAACCTTTTAAACATGTCTTTTTCTCCTCAGACAAGTTTTGGTATTGTCGGCTTTCACCAAATCACAAGGTCTTACATTATGGCGACTTGGAAGAGAGTCCCCAAGGGGAAGTGCCCCACGATTCCCTGCAGGACAAATGTAAGTGGTTCCTTCCTGGTGTAGGGCACCTGGGTTTTGGTTGGTTAGTTATTTTTATTCATAATATACCATACATAAAATTATTAGCTTACATGAATCCCTTGACTCATCCTGTAATTTCAGCTTGTGCATTTCCATCAAGTGCACAGCCTAGAAAGATTTAAGGTTCGGGGATGCACAGGGAGAAGGTCATACTGGTGCTTATACACCTTGCCTGGAGGATGAAAGTAGGAGTTCAAATGTCTACTTTGGAGAGTGTCTATCTAGAGCATTTTAAAGCACCATAACCATATATAAACCTGGTTTTATCAATTATATTTTAATAACCTAAATAATTTCTTATAACTTATATGCAACAACCTCTGCCACATATGTTTTAATGTGTTCTGGAATTAGAACATAGAGTTAGTAAAAGATTCAGATACTACTTTCACAAACTCAAATACTCAGGAACTGACAATAAATGACTATGCAGGAACTCAGTAGTTCTCCAGGATATGTATTATCTATATTTATTTGCCCTTTCCACGGCCTTTGTTCTAACATGTGATTTTGAAGTGATAGTTAACATGTGAGATCCCTTTAACCCCCATACCAGACCAGGTACCAAGTGCCAAGGCTCAGTGCTAAGTGTGGAGACTAAACATTATTAGAAGAAGATTGGAAAATGCCAGGTGAATTAATTTAGAAGGGAAATGAGACAGAAGTAATACATCCTTGGAGGACACTAGTCAGAGAAATCAACCAGGAGCCAGTTGTCAGGACATGTTTAAATAACCTCTAAAGGTAACATTGATCCTGCTGTGTTTAGATAACCATGTCCCAGGCAGGGTCTTTGACCTCCTACCTCCTGCTGTCTCACATCTGCCCTCTTGTCACCCCAGGGCCCAGGAAAGTCAAATGTGGACTGCTTGCTGTGCAGTTTGGGACCACAGGAAGCAAAAATAAACCATGAGTGGGAAAATTCCTGACCTGACAGTTTTCAGACTCTGAACTGACATCTCCGGCAGACAGCCTAGAACATTTTCCCTTCTTTCAGGTTAAAAATGGGACGGTCTGGTCTTGTAGTATCATTTAGTTCATTCCTGTCTATATGGGAACTGCTAGCAGGAAAAAGTAAAGTGCTACTGTGCTCATGACTGACAAAGCTAAACCACCCTGTCATCTGATATCAAGCCTGTGCTTCTCTAGCTGTGAACCAGACCATCAGACCTTAGAAATTAAAACTCAAGACCTGGGTGGTGGTGATGCACACCTTTAGCCCCAGCACCAGGGAGGCAGAGGTGGGAAGCTCTCTGAGTTCAAGGCCAGCCTGTTGTACAGAGTTCCAGGACAGCCAGGGCTACACAGAGAAACCCTGAAAAGAGAGAGAAGGAAGGAAGAAAAGAAAGAGAAAAAGAAAGAAGCTGGAGCTCAGATGGCCACACTCAGACCTCACACATCAGAAACACTGGGGGAAGAAACTGGAGCGTCCAGGAGAGTCTGGTGCCCTCTCAAGTTTTAGAAACGTTAGTGTGGATATCGCTGAACATCCCACAATAATTCCACATACGTGACTTTCACACACACACACACACAAAGAAAAAAGCTCCTTTTAAACATGAATTGAAAATACAAGGTGTGGCGGCTCACGCCTTTAATCCCAGCACAGGGCACAAAGGCAGGCTATCCCTAAGAGGTCAAGGTCGCCCTGCTCTACAAAGCCAAGCAAGTCCAGGACAGCCAAGGACTGCCAAGGCTACATAGAGAAACCCTGTCTTGAAAAAAGCAATGTGTGCTTGTGTGTATGTGTGTTGTCAACTTGTAATTTTTGGAAGAAAGATTAAAAATAAAACTTAACTAATATTTAGTATCAATGTTTTTTCATAAAGGAAAATGTTCTTCATCTCTCTCCCCCCCCCTCACACACACACACACACACACACACACACACACCACAAATGCCCACACGGTAAGAAACACTTAAACTTAGAATATAAGGAGAGGCCTTTCTGCTCATTGAATTAGCTGTATGAAGACCACACTCCCGTGCCCTCTTTTTTCTCTACTTTCTGTTAATTGGTTTAAAAACAAAAACAAAAACAAAACCTCTCATGAGCTAGGGAGCATCCGAAGCCGGTGATCTGGAAAAGCATAACTGCTACTGTCTGAGATATTATCTCCCAGGATCTTATTCACCTGGCCAAGAGATGGAGAGCATAAACTGGGCGGAGGAGTCAGCACCCTCCTGACCCACCCTGAGAATCTGCCCTCCACTTCCTGAGCATATGATTTATCCTCATGCCTACAGACATGTAATCCTATTCTCGATTTGAACATTGGGATGGAACTGGCAACTGGTCAGTTTTGGCTGCAGTCGCTTAAGAAATGAGCAGCCCTACAACTAGAGAAGTGTGGTAGAGGCTGCCTAGCATCCAAACCTGCTAAAGGATGGTTGCTGGGCTTTTAGACAGAGCAGTGCTCCTCACCTCCAAAGCCCCAGAGAGAGCTAGGCATGAAAGAACAGGTGGCCTGCGTGGTCACGGAAGAACACAGGCAGACCTGTGAGTCTCCACTCTCTACACAGGTTTAGGTAGTGGCCACAGGCTGACACTGGTTCTGGGAGAAGGTAGCTTTCTTCCTCCTGAAGATGCTTCCGAGAATCTTGTCTACTCCCCTTCTCCCCTGCAGCCCTTAAAGTCCAGTGATGCAGAATTCCAAAGACCTCTCACACTTTATCCCTGGAAAGATAGGTATAATTTTAAGAGTGTGTAGTCTGTAGGAAAGTGTGTTGGTGAGACTGTATTTCTCTGTTTGGGGCTCAGAGAAGGGAGTATATTCATATAATGATGTGAAATGAAATTGGGTCTCTAAGTACGCCCTGCCCGACTCTGCCCTGTTCTAGGAAACTAAATTTGCAGTGTCAAGCGCACACCTAGTTTGTCTTCTGTGCCAATTCTGTACTCTGCCTGGGGCCTTAGAAGCAGAAAATGTATTCCACTAGAAAAAATGAGAGAGACCTTGAAACACTCAACCCTGAAAGAGATGTCTCCATCATATCCCTCTCCTCAGGGCTCAGGGAGCTCTGTGGAAGAGGAAGTGAAAAGAGTCTGAGAACCAGCAGGGATGGATGACACCAAAGAAACAAGGCCCTCCAATCACAACAGGACTGAAGTACGTCCACCCTCACAGAGACTGGGCTCGCCCAGGGCTTCGTTGGTCTGCACCAGATGGGACCTAGATAGAGCTGAAAGGAGAAGTGGACACGTGTTCCCACCTCCAACCCAGAAGCAATCTCTACCTGACAACCAGTTAGAGATGAATGAAATTTCAGTTTTCTCCGAGAGAGTCTCAGCAAGAAAACAAACTACTCTTAAGTGTAGGCAGCATGGCCAGCAGTAGATGGACAACAGAGAACAAACTCAGTGGCATCTTCAAAGGTTCCTTGTCTGATAATGTCGTTAGGACTTTTCCTTTTCTTGTCTTTTTAAATGTTGTCTTCTTTCCCCACTCTCCCCGCTCTGTGTTAGGTCCTCTGCGTATCTATTATGGTTTCTGGTTTTGTGTGTGTGTGTGTATGTTTAAGATTCCTGAGTGCATAAACGAGTGGGTCTCTGTGTTTCTTGTGCCTTCTCTTGGGCTCTTTTGTTTCTGTTTGTTTTGTCCTACTCCATTATGCTTATTTTTGTTCATTTCATTTCATTTTTATTCTTTAGGCACCTGTTTGCTATCTAATGAGAGACGGAAAGGGGATGGATCCAGATGGGAGGGGAGGTAGGGAAGAACTCGAAGGAGCAGAGGGAGAGAGAACTATAATGAAGATACAGCTTATAAAAAAATCTTGTTTTTCAATAAAATAAAAAGGAGTTACCCCTAAATAATGGTAAGAGTCATTGCCTTGCCATATTTAATTTAATTTAATTTTATTTTATTTTATTTTTGTATCTCTTGAGGCCAGGAGGAATTGTCTTTCACCCCTTGAGATAAGCAGGGCTGAATAGTAATGTGTTGATGAATCACATGGGTTTTTTATTTAATTATTTTTATTTTTATTAATTACAGTTCATTCACTTTGTATTTAACTGGACCTTTTACTATAGCTGCTACTAGTGAGGATTGAGGCACTCTTCTTCTGTAAAGTTGTGAGCTTTTGTTTTGTTCTTTCTCACTGCCAGGAAATGGGGCCTTCAAAAAAATCTGCATTTCCTTGCATCTCCTCTCATTCTGCTTCCCTCCCAGAGCTTACAGGCAGCCATCTCCATCACCTGTATCAAACATGAGACTCGTTTGCTCTTTAGGCATGCCTGGTGCCCCTCAAGGCCTCCATTTGAAATAATCTAGTCCAATTTTCATTATCCCCACATCAGAGGGACAGGGAGGAAAACACAGGCTGATGCCCTCCTCAAATAGAGGATGAAGGTATAGAGGATGAAGAGAGCATCTGATGGTCAGACAGAGTGCGGGGTTTGGGTCATAAAAGCACAGTAAAGAATGAGGGTCCATCCATCTACTGAGGAAATTAATGCAGATTATTAATAATTGGAATAATGGCAGATGGCATTTGCTAAGTGGAGAAGGTAAGCCGGGCACTGCTCTCGGGGCTTACATAAGTTATCTACCATGCATTTCATCCATATTTTAAAGAGAAGTGAGGTACAGAAGCATTAAGTATAACTAGTTGACAGTTATGGGTTCATAAACAGTAAGATAAAGGTGCTCACAGGCAGCCGAACAGCTCCGCGGCCAATATTAATTCACTGTTTTCAGCCTGGACTGAAAATTATCTGGGACAAGCCCAAAGTGGCAAAACAAGAGGCTGATCAGCCCCCAAAGCCCTAGTTCCAAAGGTCCAGGAGGGTCCATCATTCAGTGCCGTGAGGGTGATCTGCTAGGTTAGGGAGAACAGGCTCTCTCCTGACAAGGAGCAACAGCTCAAAACTTTACAGAAGGCAGCTTCCACCCCTCGTCCTGCCACAGAAGCTGCTGCTGAGGATCTCTGCACACGCAGTGTCTGCAAAGAGCATGCACTCAAGGCATAGAGTCACTTCCTCGGATGTTTTGCCTTGAACTGCTCCCTCTCCACCTCGATGGAGGAAAAAGCTAAAAGTATTTTCATCATAGTGGCACTGTTTTTGTTTTGTTTTGTTTTGTTTTGTTTTGTTTTTGTTTTAGTAATATTTTTCATTTAAATCATAATTAAAGTTTCTTCCAAGATACTAGCAAGGAGTTTCCTGAATGTGTCTGGAGTGAAGCCCACATTTTCAGATGTTCTTATTATGCAGGGACTAACACCTTCCAGACACAAAGGAACAGGAGCCTGGTAAGGAAGCATGGAGCACTAGGACCAGATCTGTCTCTGGCCATCTCTGTGACACTGTATAAGGGACTCTTCTCCTTGAGGCTCGGGCTTCCCATTTGCAAGATGGTGGTGCTGAGTTAGAGCATCCCAGCCCTTCTTACCTGAGCAACTGTGAGAAATGAAGATTTGCCCCAGTCTGCTGACCACCTGCTTCTCCCAGCTCTGTGCCCTGCTGCTTTGTCTTTCTCCCATGTAAAAAGACCAAATCAAAAGGCTAGCTTGGCTTTGCACTCTTCAAGTGCTCCCCAGTGTGTGAGTGTGACCCCTGTGTTTTTGCCCCTGGACTAGAGAGGGTCTTGTTTTTCCTTCTCCCCATGTCTAATCTTCCTGGACATCTAGAGAAAAGCTATGGGGGAAAATGAAAAAGAAAAGAAAAAAGCTTTTTCTTTTCAAAATGATGGTACTTTTAAAATTTTGTGTTTTTCTTTTTAGTCATAATCCCACAAGCGACAAAGCAGCTTATCTCCCTGATAGGGACAATGGATATTTAAATATAAAATATGTACAGCCACAATATCCAGTCAAAAGAGATTTTTCTCCTGTGAAGCCTTGGCATTAAGGATTCTAAGGACTGATCCTGGCAATATTGTATTTTCCTTGTCCCATTCTACATGTTTTCAAAGCCAGGGGGTAACTTACCTTTGTAGAGGAGAGACACTGTGGAGTTCATTAAACATTTCATATCTTACAACAAAGGATTTTCTACAATGTACCTGTGATTCAAACTCTGGGCGAAGCTTTAGGAGGTCTCTTGAATTGCTTTGCTAATGAGATTTAAAAATCTCCCTTCAGTGTCTCCATTGCAAATGTAACCACCTTCCCCAAATGTTCAGATATGCTCTGCTGACAGATCCACCACAGAGGCAGCAAGGCCAGTCCTTGGTTATGAACCTGGACTTGGGAGACCCGAGGTCAGTGTTTTAAGGACTGACTAGAGGTTTTGTCAGTAGGCTCAGGATTCCTAATCAAAGGAGATCAAGAAAAGGCCAGAAAGAAAAGGCTTCTGAAGCATAGGGCTGAGCCAGTAGGGAGAGGCCACACTGCTGCACCACAGTGCAAGCAACCCCACACCTAGTGGCTTAGCACAGCAAAAGGTTTCTCACTCAGTAGGTTGGCCAAGGACTGTTCCGGCCTTAGGGCCAAAAGCAGGAGAAAGAACACAGGACAAAGAAATGGCACATGGAGTCTTTTCAGTACCCCTATCTAGATAGGTACTTCCTTGTATATTTCATCAGCCAGAGCTAGTCATAAGACCCCAGCTGAGTGGAAATGTTTCTGGGAAGCATAGGCTTCCTTGGGCCCAGAAGGAGAGCAAGAAGCCAGGTATTGATAATGAAATTGAATACAAGTCCTCTGGATAGACTAGAGTCAGGGCTATGTGGTAGAGGAGCAGACACTGTGAAATAGATGGTGGGGTGTCCCCAGGAGATTAGAGCTCATCTTATCACCCCTTTTCTGGGCTTGAGAGCTCAGAGCATGTTACCAGACTCAGGCAGAGTTTAGTAGTCCTGGGAGCTTAGCTTTACTGTTGTTTTAATAATGAATAGATTTTTAATTTTGTTATCAATACTCCAATCAATTTCTTCAGTAAAAGTGTATGAACTTTAAGTATGAAATATGCCATTATGTTCAGGGAAGTGTAAAGAACCAATTGCTTACAATCCTCTTTTGGCAAAGCCAAGCTAGTCAGATTCAGAATTATTTGTGGGATTAGATGATTTGGGATTGAAGAAGGATAAATGTCTTAAAGTTTGTTTTTGTTTTAAAATCAAGGTTCTGAGCCATGCTACTCATCCTTGTCTCTCTCATTTGATCTCAGAGTATTTTGAATGCAGAGTCTTTTCTGTTCCTTTTCTTCTTCCTACTCCTGAGCGAGGCATTAGATAACATCATTCTATCTAGCTGCATTATTTTCCAAAGGCTCTATCAGAAAGAAAAGTTTCCTTTATATTATTGAGTTTATTTCCATCACCTGTTGAGCAGGGACAGCCAAACCCACCTTACAGAATTGTTGTGAGAAATAATGATTTGGGAAAGGGAGAGATTTTGGAGGAGAGTTCAGAACTGTTTGGAGTCAGATAGGTGATTTGAGCTAGATCTGCTTATTCTGTTTATCCAACACTGAGAAACAATATAGATGTAAATGCTACAGCTAGGGGTATCAATACATATGAAGCACTTGGCATTACCCCTAGCACATGGACGCCCTTGTAATACCACCTATAGTGTCATAACCACTGTTATAACCACTGTTAACCTACTGCTGCATCTATTCTAACACCATCACTTATATCACCACTATTGATGGGTGCTATTTTCAGTCTTAGGGAACCAAATTATATTTGTGGAACTAGCATGCTAATGATACCTTTTGCCAAAATATAATATGCTTGAGTGTCTAGTTTCTAAACACTGCCTGACTTTTCTTCTTCTTGTTGCCTCCCTTCTTTTTTCTTTCTGTAATGGATTTGGGAAGTGCCAACCGTGGTAGCACACTCAATGAGTACCTTTGCTCCTCTGCTGACATTGAAGCTTCCAATGGTGTCGTAACTCTCATTATTTTTATGAATTGCAGTGCCGGTGGCAGATATCAAAGCAGTGGTGACGGGAAAGGACTGTCCTCATATGAAAGAGAAAGGTGCCCTTAAACAAAACAAGGTATGATTTCTACATCATTATAAGTGGCCGTATCTGTACAATGCAGTGAGCCTCCATAATGATCCCCACTTCGCTTATGCATGTATTGGAGGGTTCACCATGGAACCAATGGATATTTTATGTTGGGTTATACATCTCAGCTCTCCTATTTTTTTCCTGATCCATTCCTTTCTTGTTCTAATGCCTTTACTTTCTCTACCTGATCACCTTTCTAATGCCTGCTCTCTTGTTCCCCTACTCTCTGTCTACTTCTAATACTAGAAATTACAATTGCTGTTCTGCCACTCTCTTTGCATGTGCTTGCTCTACTCATCTTCGTTCTATAGACCTCTTCTTACCTCGTGTTCATGGTGTCCCTCCCCCTACACAGCCTCACTAGAGTCTTAGTGAAGCCTAAGACGGGCAGATACCAGCTGAGTCAAAGAATATTAGAAAGCATTGAATACCTGATATCCTTCAGCATTGTAGAAAGTAGATTGTTAAGTATCCAAATGCAGCTTAAAGGAAAGCAGGACCCAGGAATACATGTTTAGCTGTCCATTAACAATGTAGCATTTTTCTCCTCCCCATTACAGTTTACCAACAAGGTTTCATTATGATGGTGTATGTTGTTTCATGAGGAAAGAGTGGGAACATGATCAAGAAAGACAGAAAATTTCCTGTGTCTAGGTCAGAGGGTACAGTCCTTTGCTTATAACCCTTGGCATCCTGTGTTACTTACCATCCATCAGCAACATGTGTTGGTTGTGTGTGATGGTATACACCTGTAACCTTAGCACAAAGAGGGATGAGGCAAGAAAATCATGAGCCAGCCTGTCATCTACATAGCAAGATGCTGTATCGAAACCAAACCAAAACAAAGTCTAGATTTACCTGGCTGCTCTAGACATGTGGGGGTCAGATGCCATGTGAATCAATAATTGGCTTCTTGGATTCTAAAAGCAGTGTCTAAGAGGAATGAAAAAAAAAAAAAAAACCTCGTATATCCCGCTTATGAGGGTTACCATAAATAAGCCCTGTTTTCTGGTCCCAAATGAAGATAAAAGGTCATTGTCCCACAACTATGCTCAAAGAAAATAAAAGGTATTGTTCAAGAAGTCAGAAGGGAACAATACAAGCAAGAATGCTGATTGCAAGTTTCTTGCTTCTTGTGTTATATGGATATAATTCAGCCCAATTCCATATGCATTTCTTTGATGCTAAGCCCACCACAGCATCAGCCTGTAAAGTGCTCCAATGACAAGCACAATCAGAGAGATGCCGGGAAGACGGCCATCGGGGTAGTCTGTTGTATAATACCTGTGGGGGTTTCCATGCCAGAGATGTGAGGACTGTGTTGTTCATAGACTCCAAGGAGCATTATCAACTGTGGCAACAAGTTCCAGATTTCATGGTTTGCCTCTTACGGCACTGGCTTCCTCCAGCGCCAGCAGGGATTGCCATCTGTTTCACATGTCAGGTGTTCCCTCTGCCATCTCAGCGAGCACAGCCTCTGCTCAGCTCCATAAAGGTTCCTGGTTAGATAACACTTGAACTGAGCAGGAAGCCATGCGAAGAAACTGACAGCACGAGAGTCTAACCCAGAGGGCTAGGAGGGCTGGCTGGCAGTAGAGCAGTCTGCCAGGACTTGAATAGGCTGACTAGGAACTGAGGATTCTATAAAATATTTTCAAAGAGGTTTCCTACCTCAGCCCAGCATGTGAAGGTCTTGAAGCCTGGTCACTCTCTTCCTTAGGTTAAGAAGCTGAGCAAAGTGGCAGGTTTAGCGAGGCACTGTGTGCAGTAAATGTAAAATGATCTAGGAAGATACCTAATGTCAACTTAGCCTGAAGATGCGTGTGTACACAGGTGCACAGACACTCGAAAGCACACATGTGAGCCCAAACATGTGAACACTCATACATTTACAGATACACATACACTTCACACACACACACACACACATACACGAAAACAAAGCCGAATTTTCTTGTCATATTAACATAAATTATCACTCTGGACCTGACTATTTCATTTCTTATTAGCTAACATGTTCCAAGGAAGTTGGAGGCAAGCCTCCTCTGCAGGGTGAAACAGCCTCCAGAAACAAAGCAATCATCAGACCCAGGGCTCTGGGTTTCCTTTAGATTGTGTAAATCATTTGCCTTTTACCAGAATGACACAGATATAGAACTTGTAGGATTGGAAAGTAATAACTGTGATTTAAAATGTTATGGGCTATAATAGGAAAAGTCAACATTACACAGGAAGTGTCTGAATGAATTGGTTCTGTCAGAATAGAAACGGAAAGGACTAGAGACTTACATCAAGGCAAAAACAGGAGCAGTGTCAGAGCAAGAAAAGGTGAAGGTAAAATAAAAATAAGCATTTATTTTAGTCAGCCATGCGAAAGATTGCTGTGTGTTACTGAAGAGCACAGTAGTAAGAGTATGTTGCGTGGTTAAAGCAACTGCAAGAGCGGAAAAAATGGAAGCTAACTTAAAGGGGCAGGACAGAGCCATTGCCATGCTCACATTTAAAAAGAAGGCAAACGAGGGGAAGGGTAGGGACAGAGCATGTTGGTAGTGCTCCCAGTATGCTCATGCTCATCTAAGTGTATCACCGGACACTTTCAATATAAACAGTCTAAATACATCAATTAAGAGACACAGTCTTCAAAGTGATTTCTTATACAGAAATGATCAAAGTGTACGTTTTAAATATACATAGTAAAAGCTCAAGCAAACTATTGTGTTTTAAGAAAAAAATACATAAAAAAAATAGCACCATAGCTCAAGAAACAGAGACCCATGCAGAAATAAAGAAAGGCTAGACCATCTAAGGAAAAACATTGATGGGCACAGGAGAGAGGCTAGACAGCTGGGGTCAGGCCTCCTTGCTGTGGGAAGTTTCCAGAGATCAGCAACATACGTGTTCAAAGGGCTGTGCTAGGTTCTCCTAGCAGGTTCTGGATATAGATCAAAATGTGCCTGACCTCAAACGGGGCAGATGACTTATCCTTGAGGATATCCTGGTACGTGTTGGCCCAGATGTCCTCATTGGGGTGTGGGAACCACTGGGTGATTTATCATATAGGTAGCAACTGGGAAACTCTACAGAGAGTTTATACCTCAGATCTTCAGAGTTGGCACACTGCTCTGTGAATGGTCCCTATCCATATCAGGAAAGACAGAAATTCATTTATCACCAGACATTCTGAGAATCCTCAGCTCCCGCTGTGGCCTCTTGCCCACAGGGCCCCAAGTGGCACCTCATCTGTGGATGCTGTTGGTATCTAGGTAGTCATGATTTTGGGAAGCCATCCTTGAGCTGCTGGCATGGTAGCAGGAACAAGGAGAATGAATGCACAGCAACTATAAACTGATTTTTGCTAAATTAAGAACTATATGCTAGCTATAAGAAAACTACTTCCAATATAAGTTTAAAGTAATTGGATGAGGAAATACACACCATACTGATTCTAATGAAAAGAAAGCTGGGGTATCTCTCTTAACCTTATACAAAGCAGACCTGAGAAGAGAGAAAATTATCAAGGAACTATTTCTCCCAGAAGGCACAGCAGCCTTACCTCACACACATATGAACTTGACAAGAAGCATCAAAATACATGGGTCCAGAAACTGATAGGGCAAAGGGGTACCTCAGCATTCTTGCCTCAGTAACCAATGGAGATCAAGCAAAGGGGACAATCAAATGGATTCTGGTGGTGTGGACAGCACTATCAATCAGCTTGATCTAATTGATGTTAATAGAATAATCCAGCCAACATAATACATAATACACGTTCTTCCTGAGCACACAAAAATATTTGCCAAGATACACATTGGACCTTAAGACATGTTTTGTTTGATTTTCATCATGACAAAAATAAAAAAAAAATTTTTAGGGAAATAATCTTACAAAGCATATTCTTAGGTCATGGCAAACCAAAAGCAAAAAGAGGGCAAAATGCGTATATTTGGAAATTTAACAACATGCTTCTAAATAACCAATACATTTTTTATAAAAAAAGTCAGAAACTATGCATCTCAAGCTAAACAAAATTTTTAAAAACTTATGTTGGATGTGGTGAAAGCATCAACATGCCCCTCACAAACAAATTAGTAAATAGCGTTTTTTTAAGGTGCTGAAGTTTTCCTTATTTTTAGGATGTTCATAAAAAAGTGAGTGGATGGATGGACTATAGATGGTTGCTGTACGGTCAGGCGGACAGATGGGTGGGCAGGGCACACTGCTGCAGACAGATAAGCTTGCCCATAAGTGGAGGCTGCTGCCCTGTGTTTACAAGGTGTTCCAGCCGCTCCTGCCATGTCCAGCCGAGCTCAATGACCTGGCGCTTTCATTTGCATATATATGAAAATTGCTTGCCTCATGATATTATCAATATCCCTTAGACCTTACTCTTCAGGCAGAAAGGAAAGTCACAATTCTATCTCACCTTCACACCCATCCCCATTTTTCCAGGACTCCAAAGACACCACTACCCTCTTTGAGACTTATGGATAAGAAACCCCTGTGCGGGTAAGAAAGGGCTATCTGCAGTTTCAAGGAAGAGTTAGCCAAAGTGTGTCCACAGTAGGGCACCCCTGCCTGGTGTCTAAAAGCCAAGGTATAGTCCTTCAGACGGTTTTTACAGCTAGGGAGCACCTTCTGAGATTTTGTGCAGCAGTACTCTCCATGAGCTTAAATGCTGAGCAAGGCCATCTTAAGAATTTAGCATCTGCTTGTGTCTGGCACAATCCAAGGCTGTAGTGTGGGAATATAATGAGAGTTAGTCCTTCCCTTTAGGTGTCT
Organism: Meriones unguiculatus; assembly: GCF_030254825.1. NCBI lineage: Eukaryota > Metazoa > Chordata > Mammalia > Rodentia > Muridae > Meriones > Meriones unguiculatus. The sequence continues at coordinate 37,850,713 of NC_083366.1, forward strand.
GTGCTTTCATTCATTCATTCATTCATTCATTCATTCATTCATTCAGCTCTGAGCTTCAGAAATCTGATGAACTCTAACGAATTGTGTAAACAGGGCAAATCAGGCCCAACCTCTTGCAGCTAGAGCAGTGGTTCTCAACTTTCCTCATGCTGGGACCCTTCAATACAGTTTCTCACATTGAGGTGACCCCCAACTATGAGATTATTTGTGTTGCTACTTCGTAACTATAATTTTGCTACTGTTACGAATTGTATTGTAAATATTTTTGGAGCTAGAGGTTTGCCAAGGGGGTTGTGAGTCACAGGTTGAGAACCAATGAACTAGAGTCTAAAACATTTAATAGAAGTTAGGAAAACAGGAAGATGTCTGTGGAGACGAGAAGGAGGAGACTCTTCACAGTAAATACGTTTTCTGGTGTTTGATTACCACAGGTGGGTAAATATTCAATGCAAGACTCCATTTTTTTTTAAATTGGGAATTCTGTAATTTTGTAAGTCTTTGATGTTTGCTGTGCGTTTTACTCAGTTATTCCTGGTGCTTGTCTCCCTAGATATGGGGCTTGTAGTTTTGCAGCCATCAAACATTACCAAAAGACAGACTTCATTGGATCCTAGAGGTTCAGATATGAATATATTTCGAGGAAGAGGAACTACCATATTTCCATACTCACAAAGAGGTGTAATGGGGTTGTTGGTACTAATCAAGGGGATTACTGAATACATTCTCTGGCTTGGACAAAGAAACAAACATCTGGGAAAGACAGAAGACCGTCATATGGAGAAAGGGAAAGTAGCTGCCTTATTCCTGAGCCTGAGCTGGGAGTCCGTCATATGAACACTAGCTGGGGTATTTTACGGGGCTTCTGGTCCCCTCCCCTTTTACCTGTTGGTCCTATTTATATATCCAATCCATGCCTTCCCATCACTTTTCCTTGCAGTGTCTTGTGGGAACAAGAGGCCACCATTACAGGGAACCTGCTTTGCTTTCTCTGTCTACCTCTTGTCTCCCTAACTGCTTTCCAAAGCTCAGCTTCTGTCTTGATATTTGACCCTCTAACCCAGATGAGAAGCAGATTCTACTAGAGCTTGATGTATCATTTTAAAAGCTCTCATCTTAACTAAAAATCCTGCTACCTTATTGACTTCACCTGCCATCAATTCATTGATCGTATTTAGCATCGTCTTTGTGGCCAGGTGCTAGAAATTCAGAGATTAGTATGGTTCAGTGCCAGTTCTGGATGTCCAGTGAATTAAGATTTATAAATAAACACAGTTACGATTTGTCATATGTCTCAACAAAAAAGAAACAGAAAGGTTATCAAGGAAAAGCTGAGACTAGGTCAAGAGAAAATGGCACCTGAGCTGGGCTTTAAAATAGGATCCAGCAGGTAGGAAAGCTTCCAGGTGAAGAGGCCTGGGTGCACTTCCTCATGGGAAGGAGCCACACTGCATGAGAAAGAGATTCCAGCATGGTTAGAAAGATGGTGGTTTGGTAAACTCTTGAGAGGCTCACATAAACTAGAGCCAAAAGGTCTGAGAGGTTTATCTTTGTGAAGAGGGCGGTCTTTGTGCTACATGAACAAGAAACAGCCTCTTTTTTATCCTTTTAAAATAGAAACCCAAGCTTATAGGTTGTAGATGAGCAGCTGTGAAATATGCTATGGTCATATTTAACATCTACATATATGCCAAAGTATATCATGTATCTTTGATCCAAACACTCCACCCTTAATGTGACTGGATAGATGGAGAACCCGCATAGTTCAGTGAGCTCTGGAGAAAATGGCCAGTGTGTTGTTACCCAAAGCAATATGAAGAATGGGAGACAACACTGTACGCTGAAGATATGTTATGTAAAACTCTAGTCTCAAGATTGTCAGTCCATCATTTACCCATGAAGAATGCATATTCAGATGCTTCCTTGTGCTAAGCACTGTTTCTCTGAATGTCTCCTCACTGCCTGTCTTGTGACAAGTCCCAGAGCAAAAGGCCTGAATATGAGATTATAAGTTCAGAGACCTTGGCAGCAGGGAAATGTTTGGCTTCTGTTCCCTCTTTCCCCATATTTTGGACTGCTCAAAGCCTTCACTCAGTGGAACAGGGTGGAGGTAAGCTGCTATGAGATCTAGTTTTCTACATAATTACATCCAGAAGAAACAAAGACCTTCAACAGTGATACGTTAGGTATTTGTGGAGTGGTGTGTGTGTGTGAGTGAGTGTGTGTGTGTGTGTGTGTGTGTGTCAGGAGTCCCATCGGGCAACACTGCCCAATATCTGTGCCAGCCTGGTCAGCTGTCACCTGGAGCCTGTCTTCCTTACGGGCAGTTTGGACAGGTGGCAGTTTCTGGAGAATTGGCCTGAGACATGCCACTGCTCCCAGCTCTGCATCCTGCCTTGTTGAAGTGCTAGAAAGGCGACCTTCACCAAATGACTCAGTGACAGCAAGCCAGGGATGTCAATAAAACCCATTAAAAATGATAGCACCCTTTCATGCAGGCATGCCGTTCAGAGAATTAATTCCTCCCACCCCTCCCAGAAAGCCCTGGTGAGATTAGAGTGGGAATTGACATTCTCACAATTTTCCCATTTCCTGCCTGTATTTATCAGGAATCTAGGTCATGACAGCTCAGATCCTTCATGTCCTGAGACGTATATGCCAAAAAGGACAAAGCCCAAGGTCGCTGTGCTCCTTCCTATCTGCCTCTAAGCTCCCTGCAAAAGAGAAAATGTCTCCACTCCGACACCCTGGTTGCCAGTGGCTTCAGCACCTGGCCAAGGGCATGTGTCTTGGATTTGTCCTGTTCACAGCAGCTGTTGTGACAGTTGTTGCACAGGGCTGAGCAGCAAGACCTTGGTGAAATTCACCTTGTCCTGTTTATTTGTGAAGGGACTTCCTTGTAGCTAGAGTTCCAAAGCAAAGCCACCCCTCCTTCCCCTCCAGTCTTTCTCCTGTTTTTTTCCCCCATGTAACTCTCCTTCATAATTATCTTACTATTTGTGATTTCCTTAATACCCAAAGGAGAGGAAGAGATTTAATTTCTCATAACTTTCTTACAAGTAATAATATATAACTTTGGCTTGCTTGGGTTTTTTAAAATACTCCCAGGAGTGGAATTCATGGTTGCTGATACATGTTGTTTATTGATTTGTATTTTAAAGATGACATAAATTTATGGTACCACTAGTATAACTATTGCTATTTGATTATAAATTTAAAGGCCTTGAGATAGTGTTATGAAAACAAGTGCCAAACACGATAGAAAATGTGCCTTCTTATTTGCTTGACTATTGCATAACTTCACTGAAGCCTGAATGGAGGGCTGAAGAAGAAAGTGAATAAGAAATGAAGAGAGGAGTTTATGCAGTCAAGCATCCATGACTCAGCATTCTTTTCTTCCAGGTTTTCTATTTCTGGCAGAGTGAGGGGACCCTTTGAGTGTGAGATATATGACAGTCTAGGCTCAGAACAAAGCTGCCTCCTCCTAGTGAGAGGACAACTGGAGGTGAGCCAGACAGAGAATCCCATGAGAGCCAGAATAGCTTGACAGTAGGCTGTGTTCAGAGTGGGTCCAGCTATCACAAGGTCTTCAGGGTTTATTTTGGAAGATTCTTTTAATTCATCTGAAATATTCTTTCTGGGACATGTTTGTGATATGAGCCACTTGCCAAAGGCAAATCATCTCACAGATATTGAGGTGGGAAATGATATGGAGAGGTCTGGCTCCTTAGTGGGAAATGTTTTGTGGTCATTTTCTCAGCAGTACTACTCCCAGATCATAATAGGGCAGAGGTCACAATCAGTGGTACCTAATAAAGGTGCATAGAAGCAAACTAGGACATGCATTATCACAGTGCAGAATACTGGCACAGATACACTTGACTCTTCCTGTCCACATTAGGAGCCAGTGGGGTTCTGATACGGTTGCTGACTGTTAGCTTCCAGGGGCTCTGCTCTGCTCACTTCTCAAGCCAGTAGAGTGATTGTGGTACCCAATATGGCTGTGGCACACACTCTGAGACTTGTTTTATAACCTATGTAGTAGATTTGGCAGTACGTATGTCAGCCAGACTTACCCAGCCACAATGAAATGAAAGTGTCCTTTAGTCCTTGGCACTGTGGGCATGGCCCATAGTCTATACTCAGTAAGTTCACACTAGTGCTTGAGTCTGTCTTTTTGTCGCTGTCAACTATGCTTCTCCTCTATATTCTACAGCTTCTAGTAGATAGGTCTTTGATGTACGTATAAGTATCCTTTGCTGATGGTGGTACAAAGATCCAAAGATAGATATTAAGATATGGGTTTACCCAAAAGTCTCATTATCTCTGGAATAGCATCTATATTTTGAGGAGTCCGTATCTCTATGGGTTTCAGCCCTTACTGCTGCTAATTACGGCGTTTGCTGCCTCCCTGTCTTCTTGTGTTACCAGTTCAGGAATAGCCACTCTCAGACACCAAACTCGACTCAACAGAGGTTTATTGAATGCTAAACAGAAACTGACCACTCAAGGCCATAATCTGGACTCGGGAGCCAGACTGTGACACTGGTCTGCTCCTAAGGAAGGTTTTTATACAAAATAATAATAATAATAATAATAATAAACAATAATAATCAGCTAACAAATTGTAACCAGGTGTAGGAAACAAATGGCAACTAGGTAACAACCAGGTAACAAAACTGCAGCTAGGTATCCAGGTATAGTAAGCAACATTACATTATTTGACTAGTGTTTCTAACTGACCTTCAATATGATTGGTTTTGAAGTTGGGGGACTTCATAGAGTGTCCAAGTAACAAAGTATACAAAGTTTGAGAAATGAAACCATAGAGACATAATAAAGATGTCTTCTGATATGTTAAAGGCTACAGCAGGTTATTAACAGAGGAGGCATAATTATGCTAAGAAATAAAGTAGGTCTCAGTAGAGGGGCTATAGAATTTAAGCAGGTTACAACACTTGGAAGGGAGATACATAGCTTTGGCCATGTGCCATAAATCTCTCAAAACCCTGTACCATTAAAAAGGCCGTGGTAAGGCTTGTGCCTGTGTTCTTATGAAAATGAGATGGTTCATGCAGCCTGTCGGAATGCAGAGGTCTCATGCTGGGATCCTGGAGAAGCACAACCCTTTCTTTTGTCACCTCATGGTTGCTTCGTCTCTGAACAGAAGATAGGCTCCTCTTCTGACTCCCTTCTGACTGACCACTTGTAGTGTCAGAAAAGAATGGCGCTTTCTTTAATGTGGTGTTTTCTTTGCTCTCTCGTAGGAGGTGCTCGAACTTGCTTTCTCCATCTTATATGACTCAAATTGCCAACTGAATTTTATTGCTCCTGACAAGCATGAGGTAAGGGGTCTTGGTAAGGGGTAACCAATGACATAAAAATGAAAAGGGAGGATCCTAGAAAGGAAGAAATGTCACTTTTTGTAGAAACCTGCTTTTGAAAAACGATGAATAAAAGGGTGTCTTGTTGACATGAAACCGAAACCTCCTAAGTAACCACCAGCTACAACTCAGACTTCTTAGTAGCTGAATCGGCAGCCATGTGCTCTGCCCAGCTTCCTGCTACTATAACACAATGCCTGTGGTCACTCGGAATAACAGTTTTGCAGAGTGTGTGGTCTTTAGATGATTGGCGGGTATAAATGAGGGAGGAGCCTGCTTACCTCACGGGAGCAAGGAGGCAGAGAGAGGGAAACAGCCCGGTGTCACAATATTTTCCTTCAGGGGTATAACCTCCAAAGACTCTTCCCACTGAGCCCATCTACTGAAACATCCAGCATCTCCCAGTAGTCTTCCTTTAACACAACCTTCAGAGAAGAGTCAAAGCCAAACTGGAGAATGGTCATAGTGAAGAAAATTGATGTGCAAATGACTCAGGCCAGGCAAGGGCTTAACTAATGCAGAGGAAGAAGCAGCCCTGGCTAGGGCTTTGATGCATACTGAATATTTAAGTTTTGCTCTAGAGCTTCCCCAGATAAGCTGGTGTCTCTATTCATGGGACCATCTGATGGTTCTCTACCAAGTCTCTTTAAGCTATTTTAAGAGGTTTAAGGGCTGTCTCTGCTGTTGGAATTTTATTTCTAAGATGCTTTCATTCCTTTTTGACATCTTGTTATATGTATAATTTGTTCCTCTTCTTGAAGCACACTGTCAGCTATATTTAAAATATTTAGCATAAGTCTAAGAAAATGCATTTGTAAAATAAAGTAGCAGTTATGGTTGATTTAACTTTTTCTCTTGTAAATTAGACCCCAGCATCATGCTTGAAATTTTATTTTTAGATAATACCATTCAAATTTTGTTTTGTATGTAACTGCACAAACAGCATTTAGAAGGAAGGGAACATTTTAATAGAATCTGACTTTTGTTCTCATTTCCCTGAGGAGATGCAGTTCATTTAAAAGGTATTTAGTGTCTGGTTTTCACTGGTTTGAAGATTTTGAATAAAATTATCCATTCCAAAGAAAGAGAAAAGATTAGACATAAATCCTGCATTTAGAATGGTGCTTAAATATAATTCTGTGTCACTTGACATTTAGTTTGCAGAAGGGTAAGACTTTGTCTTCATCTGTCTGAAAATAGATACATATCCTCCTATTTCTGTTTTTAAATAAAGTTGTGGTTATGAACAGGCCAACATAGCCAAGATATACAAGAGACATAGAAAACGATCAAAAATAGAAGAAGTTGGGCTGCTACTTAAGTCAGTGCCAAGCTATTTTCCCCAGGATGGGCGTTAATTCCAGATAAGGGGAAATGCCCTGGCAATGCCAAGAATTTTTTTTTTCTTTTCAACATAGCTGCCGCTTCTTGTAGACTATATATGCTTATGAGAACTTTCAGTTTCTTCAAAACACTTGCATATCTAGTATCATTCTATTTTCATAATTGCCACATGAAATTGAAGGTTCTTTTTACAGATAGCCTCATTTATTGAGTAGAGGGAAAGGGGCCTCCCGACATTAAATACGTGACAATGAAAAAGATAATAGCAAGGAACTGGAAAGGTTAGATTAGGGGCCAAAGCCTGTGTTGGGCAAGTGTGAGGACCTGAACTCTAGTAACCAGAACCCATGTGTAAGCCAGGCACCACCGTAGCACAGCTGTATATCGCAGTGCTTCTGCAGTGTGATGGGAGGAAGAAAATATTTTCGCTCACTGCTGTGTATAACAAGCTAGCGGGCCCATGGGAGAAGTTCATGCACAGCAGTGAACAACAAAAAAGAGACCCTGTCTCAAACAAGTAGCACGATTAGGACTGACACTTCAACCCTGTAGTATACACACACTCACACAACATGCGTGCGCATGCACACACACAGGATAATTATAACTAACCAGCTCTTCTCTGTACCTGGCCCAATTAAATACTGTACAGATTTATAGGCATTCCGGAGGGCAGCTGTCTAATGTGAGTGTCCCTAGGCTAATGTCAACGTGGCAATGAGCTGCATTCCCTCTCAGAGGCTCTTTGGGAGACTTGTGTCCTTACCTTTTTTTTGTACCTCAGAGACCGCCTGAGTCTGCCTCCATAGGTTTCATCGATGACAAGTTTAGCTTTCTCTGCAAACCATCTTCACTTCCTGCTCCATAGTGAGATCATTGCCTTCCACTCTTCTGACCCTCTGGCATTGAAGGCTCTTCGAATTACATTGAGTCACCTAGATAATATAAAATAATCTTTCTCTGTGTTATGGTCAACCAACAACAGCCTTGTTTTTCCACATAACTTAAGATCTTCCCTGGGTCCTGGGAGTAGAATGCAGATGTCTCTTAAAGGAGAGTTTTCTGTCTACCTTGTGTCACAGCATCCCTGTGGTATCTTTTTCCCCAAGAGTTACTATAAAATAGGTTAATTGGAAAGCTAACCTATTTGAAATTCAGCTTTAAGTAACCTTAGTGGTGTTTTCTTTTTTGTTGCATTGCCTCTTTTTTAAAAACTTAGTATTCAGAAATGCTTGATTGCTGTCTAAGCTGTGAATCCAGGAGAGTTTGCAAAAGGCTTTGTCTCAATTCTGTCATCCCATTTTTATTTATTAGTGAGAGATAAAGAAAATTGAATCTTAACAATTATTTGTGTTTCTAAAATTGGAATACGTGATGGCAGGACAAATACTTTATTCCTTTGCCATTTAAAACAAACAAACAAACAAACAATAATGTGCCCTAAAGAAGATAAAAAAGGTATGTTTGGTGTCTGAGTGTCATTATAAAGCCAACATTTAAAAATACATGTTTATATGTTGTTGTTGTCTTTGCTGGGATCCAGGTTTCCTTATCCTGGATAAGACGTGCATCGTCAAGTTGGCTTATGAATCCTAATGTCAGGGTCTCATATCTTTAATGACTCTCTGGCTTTCTGGTAGGATGGAATAGTCCAGGTTCACCTTATGTGTTGCCTTTTTTCCCCTATCAGTCCTACTTACTTTTAATAGAAATTAGTAATTAACAACTAGAATCTTGAACCTATTACAATTTGGTTATAATTTTTAGGCGTTTCAGAAAACAGAGCTAAAAGTGAGATTTTTTTTTATCATAAAATATATCATGAATTAGTGCCCAGAATTCCAACTCAGATTCAGTAGTACAAGAGTTTTGTTTTATTGGTCAATGTAATTTTTGATGAAAAGGTCACTGCTTGCTGTTTCTCAAAAGCAGTGCTCCAGCAGGTTTAATCTGTACCAGGAAGGTGGCCAAGGCTGGGAAGGCTTTGTCCAAAGGACAATAGTCCTGGGACTTAGAGATCACTATGACATGCTGCCAGAGCTGAGAAGGGCTTATGGAGCGCAGTGTTCAGTGGCGCCCATACCTGGGTGTTTGTGTGAATGACCTGGGCAACTCTTGTGAATAAAGTCCCTCAGCTTTGACCAACAAAATCAGTTATCTGTACACTGGGAACTAGGTAACTCTCTTCATCCATTGTTTGTGAGCAAATTGCTGGTTGGATGTGGCCAGGAAATGGCTGAGATTTTCACTAGCACACTGTTGCATCCAGAAATGTTTTAGCACTCCACTTGAGTTTTGATGGGCTACATACTTTGGTTCAGATTACATAGCTGAGGCAGAAAGAAATCTTTACAGCTTCATGCTGCTCTCCTCAGACATGGCACACACCAGTACCACTGACATGCTTTGTGGAAGATTTTCATCGAATCACAGTAGTTGTAGGTATCTATTGCTTCTGCTGAAATCTCCCAACAGACCATGGAGCACACCCTGTTTAACCAAGGATAGAGTGCTTAGGCTCATGGGGGTCTAGAATTGCAACTTGACCTAGAGAGTACAGGAAAGAATAGAATCTAGAAAAGATAAAATCTAGAACAAATGTTAAGGGGAATTCCAAGCCAGCAAGAAGCAAAACAATTGTTAGCATGGAGTCCTAAGTAGGCCCAGGGACCACTTAACAAGTGAATGAGTAACATCCAATATACAGGCAGTTTTCTGAGGTGTTGGCTCTTTTTCTAGACACTAATGTCTCTCTTTTGAAGCTAGAGAAGAATTATGTCTTCTGAAGGAGAATCTTCCAAGAACAATGTACATCCTCAGACAAATGAGACATAGTTTCTTCTCTCCAGAATTTCATAGTCTACTGAAGAGGCAAAGACTATCATTCATTTTATAAAGAAAAAAAAAAGCCTTAACAATATATTCCAGAGTGTTTTCCAAAAGAGATGATATCCCCAGGGATAACTACAAGAATGCCTGGACCTTAGAGACCAGGACACAGGAGGTCCAGACATGCAGTCAACCTACATCTTCCTAAGAAAACCAATGCTGTTACACGTTTTGGTTATCAAGCACTGAGCGACTGACAGCTATTTTCTAATTCTTATTTTGCTAAGAATCACAAAGACCACCTTGGCCTCATGGTGAAAGTGGGCTGTCAACACCTATGCTTAAGTATTAGATATGGTAGAAAGGCACTGGCTACTACACAGGGGATGGTGATGAGTGTCAAGAAGAACTTGACCTGCTGCTAAGTGCATGCATAATGAGATACATTCCACTAATGTCTTAATTAGCAATATTATACTGTACAACCAAGGGTATCCAATTCCTTCTGTTCCAAAGCAAAACACTGTGTGTAAGAGCAAGCTTCCCGAGTCGCGTTGCCTGAATTCCAATCCTATCCACTCCACTTACTTCTATGTCACTACATCTTCTGTGCTTTCGTTTTCTTAACTTGAAAAACATATGATAGCAAAAGCCTCTGCTTCTGTTAGATAGAAGGTCTAGAGAGGGTGTGGGTGTTAAATGAACACCTAAGACAGCCTGGAGCATGCTATGTACTACATTCCTATAATTATCATCAGTCATGCTCACTGCCTCCTTCTTTCCCACCAGTATTGTATCTGGACAGATGGGCTGAATGCACTGCTTGGGAAGGACATGATGAGTGACCTGACACGGAATGACCTGGACACCCTGCTGAGCATGGAGATCAAGCTACGCCTGTTGGACCTGGAAAACATCCAGATCCCAGATGCACCTCCGCCCATCCCCAAGGAGCCCAGCAACTATGACTTTGTCTATGACTGTAACTGAAGTGGCTGGGCCCCGGATACATTCCTCCCAAACTGGAAGATGTAGCTATCAGCAGAGAGGAGCGCAAACACATCCACATATTGGGACTGTTCTTTGGTGGAGGGAAGCTGCAGGTCAACCCTTCCTTTGGCCTCATTTCCAGCCCTGACTTTTTTTTTCTGACCCTTTCATGGCATATCACCATCTCCTACAACCTATTTCTTCACTCTGCTTGAGATCATTTCCCACTGCTACAGCTCACTGATGCAAAAGTCACCACTAGTAAGAAAGTCAGAGGGTCCCCTCATTCTAACCTGCTGTAGGCATATCTTTCCTCACTACCTTGCCTGGAGTAGGAGAGCCAGTTAGGCCCAAGCTGCCTCAGATGTACTCACCAAACCAGAGAAATGCCTAAGGCCAGGGTTGGGTAAGAAAGCTCTACTCTAGAACAAGAAGACCAAAGGCCACTACCTTCTACCCTTTTTCTCTAGGGTCAGTCTATGTCATCAGCTCTATGTGAGTTGAGATCATTTCCACATCTCCCCTCTCTCCCTTCCCTGTCTTGGCCTTGCCCTGGTCCACTTTGGTCTCATGTGTAGCAGCAACAGCCTCATTATAGTCCTCTACAGCGTCAGGTCTCCCAAACAGTCACATGCCTGCTCCTTGTCTGCAATGTTGACCATGGCCATGACCAGCCTCTCCATCACTCTAGCTAGTAATGGGCTTCCTCTCACTGCCCAGCCTAGACCTGCCTTCTTCATTTCTTCAAGCTCCCAGCCTTTAGCAGAAAGCACAAATGAAATCAGTAGTCCTGCTCCGTCTCTAATAGACTAAACCTAACCGCTTCTAAGGCGGCTGTAGCTACCCAGCAGCTCCACATCACCTTCTCCCTGGGGCTCCTGCTACAATCCGGGTTCTCCAGGGTGATCAAGCTGTCAGACATCTAAGTTTACATCGTTGTAATTATTATAGGTCTTTACGATTTACAAGGGTTAGGGGTTATTTTGTTTTGTTTTGTTTTGTTTTTTGGCTTTGTTTTTGTATAAAAGAGTCTAACATTTTTTGCCAAACAGATATATATTTAATGAAAAGAAGAGATACATAAATGTGTGTACTTTCCAGTTTTTTTTTAATTATTTTAATCCCAAACATCTTCCCAAGAATAACATTCCCTTAAACATGCTGTGGAATAAAATTAAATGTGATGAGATGGGGAGCTGGTGTTTTGATTTAGTAATGTGGGTGCTTGCTACTCAGTCATTAGCATCACCTGGGAACTTGTTAGGGATGCAAAATCAGACAGCCCCTCCAGACTTCTGAACTGGGCTGTTTGAGAGGGTGTTAATTTGGGAAGCACAGATCGTCAGCTCTGAGCATAACCGATATCATTTCTAGGAAGCACATCCCAACCCACGAAGAAAATGAGGCTCACTGTTCAGAAATATGATCTTATTATGTTTCATTTTATATTGCTGCTTCCTCAGCATACTTCCCCATTATTTTCTCTTTACCATTTATGATTTATAGAGCCGGTCCAATTAAAGATACTACTGACCCCAAGGGTACATGTTTAACCATGGGGAAAAAAAGACAAACCCACACACCTAAAATCTGTTATGCCAATACCAATCTATGTGAATTAATAAGTTACAGTCAGAGCACAGTGGAAACTCTTCTTAGGTCAGCTCCCGTGCAAATATCATATGGATCATAAACTCTAAGGAATGTAAGGACACAGTCCAGTGCAGCTAGGCCACCCTGAACTGGCAGCCAAGCTGTAGCTACATGCAGGCAACTGCTCTTTGTGGCTGTCAGGATGGTCAGTTACAAATTGGCCTGGGCTCAAATGACATGGTCCAGAGCACACCATAAATTGCAAAATCTGTCGTCATTCACAGCAATCATTCTTTCCACTAGAGTGCCCACACCTGAGCGTCAGGTTGCCATTTCTTCCATCCTGAGGCTTGTCTCATTAACATGCATGTCCTTCCTGCCGGAGTCATCGTTTGTTCTACCTGTTGTGAGATAAGTTAGGTAGAAGAAAGTGAGTAGAGGCATACATACCAATCTTACAAGGTTTAAGAGAGGCACCTGTCCTGTGGCCTGGATGAGAAGAATCATCTCCTTCTGGTATTCCTACTTTAGTCTATTAATTAGAAATTCGGGGGGAATTTTTTTCTTTTCCATTGAAATATAAAAATTATGCATACTCTAGAGCTTTTATTCATGTTACATTGGGTAATGAGAAATCTGTTCTGTTGCCATAACTTTTCATCATATCTTTGTAGTGAACACACTGGAAATCCCCAACTTCTAGCGACCCTGAGATCTAAGACACCTTGGGAACTCTAGCCACACTTCTGTGCTGTAGAATGTATCCCTCCTTTCTAATCGTCATTGTAACCACTGACCAATCCATCCTTTACTCTACCCTCTGCCCCCTCCAGCCTCCAGTATTCTCTCAGCAGCTTCGGGATTTCATGGGGGTGGGGGTGATTTGCTTTCTCTCTTTGACCTTATTTCATTTAATGTCTCCCAGGCCCATCCATGGTGTTGAAAGTGAGTTTTATCTTTTTATGGACACATAATAAGCCATTGTCTGCACATACCACATTTTATTTTTGCACTCATCTGTTGGTGGACACCGATGTGGGGTCCACATCACCTAGCCTTTGCAATACCACTGCAGTAAATATGGGTTTTCAGCTTTCTCATGCAAGCTTTTGTTTCTTTATCATATATACAGAGGACATAGCTCTTTACAGACTGTTAACATCTTAAGAAGCTGTCATTGTTCTGCATTTCTTTATTTTGAGTCACGGTGGAAAAGGATTATTGCCCATATTCACCACCTCACCTCTTCTGAAGATGCTCAAGGCATTTCTCATTTAGGCCTGGTACCTCAGACTGGGTTCTTCTAGTCTCAGTTCTTAAAGACCAAGCAAGCAAGCCCCATGTAATGCAGAAGAGAAACAAGAAGCCTCTTTGTCATCAAGTCCAAGTTTGGTTCTCCAATCCAGCTTCATCTGAAATAAAATCTGTAATCTGAATTTGCTGATATTTTAATGGCCATAATAATCTCTGCAACACTTTTAAGAGCAGGAAATGCCAGTGGTTACTTCAACCAAAAGTGTTTCCCAAACCTATCTGCAAATCTTCCAGTTAGCAATGAAATAATTTTTGTAAGTCATTTAGTCACATATAAAACCAGAATGTTCCAAGTCCAGTGCAGTCAGTGAGATTTTTGTCTGTGTTCAAGGTGAAGCAACATTAAAGAACATTTGTTCAAGTGTGACATGGTGGTGGCACAGTTCTCTGATCCCAACATTCAGGGCTCAGGAAGGCTGATCTCTATGATAACAAGCCTTAGTTTCAGCCCAGCTAGGGCTGCAGAGATGAGGAGCTCACATTCAAGGTCAGTCTGGATTACAGAGTGAGACCCTGTCTCAAAAAAGTTAAGAGACAGACAGAGAAAGAAAGAGAGAGAAAAACAAATACTGTGGTAACGGCAGAAATGTAAGTTTTAGCCTAAAGATACTCACCATGGGAGAAATGAAACTGCTAGGTGAAACAAAGAGTGTAGAGGTAGGAACAGCTGTAGCCACTCAGGAATCTTCAAGCCTTCTGTGGCTGGTGGGTAGGATAGAGCAAAAGGCTCTACTACCATAAAAGAAGAAAGGCATGGAGCAAGAATTCAGTGACAGCACTGGCAAGGAACTCTTACTTGAGGACAAAAGAAAATGCATTAGGAGTGGTGTTGCTCATTTTAGCATTCAGAAATACCACAAAACAGTTATGTTGGGAAAAGATTAGTGTTGAAGAAATTGCAAGCAGACATAACAGCAAAGACATTATTGAAATTGTCCCAGGCAAGAACCTTTTGGGCCCAGACTTTCAAATCTGCAACTGAAAGGGGGAGGGGGATGAAGTCATCAAAGAGGCAGCAGGAGCTGGAAGCAGAGACTTAATTAAGCAGGGAGTGAGGTAGTAGAGAAAATACAGAGGACTCCTGGGATTCAGAATAATGCATGAGTAAGCAGATAACAGGGCTGGGCCCATATCTAAAATCGGGAAGAAAGGCAGAAAGGGAGATTTTAGAAAAGGATAATGAAATGAGGTAATGAAATACTTGCATTTGTTGGATTTCTCCAAACAGAAAAATAAGATTCGGGCAAGTCAACCCCTGTGAGCCTCTTCCTTCACTTATACGATGGAATTCTCATCAATTGGGAGTATAAACGAGACGTCTGCATACCATCAGTACTCAAAAAGTATTCGCCCCGCCCTTTTCTTCCTGTTCTCCCTCTCCTTTGTTACTCATAACAGTCTGACTCTAGAACATTTATCACAATAAATGACTTGTTTTGACCAATCCAGGCTGTTCTCTAAGGAGAGAGGAAAAACTAGAAAACTAAAATTCAACGTATTTAATGAAAGATCAGAGATAAAACAATAAAACCATGATTTAAAATAGGTTCAGGAGAGAAGGATATATGTCATAAACCTACATGGAAATATAATTAGACTTAAAAACTTCCATGTAATTTCATTTCTCCTGAGTATGGCTACATAAGTAAAATAACCACTTCAACCACATGCTTATTCCATGACCAGTCACTATACCTAGTGCCCAGAACATAAAAATAAACACAAGACTAAGGCTTCAAGTTGGTTATCGTCTAGAACTGGAAAAAGAGACAGGAAGTGCAGTGCATCCCTAAACCGAGCATAACGTGGAATCGCTGAGCTAGCACAGCGAGCTCAACTTCTGGACATGAGATTATGGTGGGTATTGAGCTCTGTCTGCCATTAATCCTAGTAGCTGCTAGGAACAAGGCATGCTGCTCTATGCTTGTCTTTCATTGAATTGGTAACCTTCTCTTTATAGTTTACGTTTTATGGCTTTGGTTACCTTAGGCCAACTGCAATAAATGTAAAATTCTATATATTAAAATTCATGTATTTTAAGTTGTAATTCTTCTGCATAGCGTGATAAAATCCCACACTACCACCCGCCAACCAAGAATGTCACTGAATCTTCCCTGTTCTTTTGTTTAGCACAGCTATGCTATAAACCCTAGCCCTTCTGTCAGGCAGTAAGAGTCCCAGGAATCAGACTGACAGTCACAGTAGCCTACTGCTTGTATTCAAGTAACGCTTAGTTACTTAATTGTGGTCACAAAATGCAAGACTACTGATGCTGGCAATTTCATTACAGTGCGTTGCTATAATCATTGTATTTTATTATTGTGGCTGTCTTAGTGCACATAATTCATAAATTTGAATTTTATCATGAGTTTAAATATATAGGAAACAACATGACACATATAGTTTGTTATTATCCGTGGGTTTAAAGCACTCACTGGGAGTCTGGGATCATGTCCCAAGCAGATAAAGGGAGAACACTATAGTTCAATCTCTGAACACCCACCTTCCAGCCATGGATGCTGGTATTGTGACTGGCTCCACAGATGAAAGGTCAAAAGGTCATTCATTCCTAATGGTCATCCAAAAAGAAAGGGTTTGGCTCAAAAGTTATGAGGTCCCTCTCACTCCATGTGTACAACTGTCTCAGCAAGACATGTGGAAGAGCTAGCCTGTGCTAATAAAGTTAGTCAGTCCTAATTCTGGGGGCTCTTATTTCTTACGAGGCTTGGGAAATAGAGCATATATATATATATATATATATATATATATATATATATATATATATGTTTGTTAGTGGAATCCCTTATCTCTGACATTTTAGTCCTCTTTGTAAGCCTTTGAGCTGTGTCTTGAGCTCCAGTGTACTTGGGGACATGCGGTCCTTATTTGAGTCCCTTTGGGGACTAGGCATTAAACAGATCCCCTCATAGCAGACACATATGGAGTGGGGCAATGGCTAGGTAATAAAGATGGCTAACTTCCAACATGGCTGCTTTCTTCTCTCCGGAGCTGATAACTGTGGGCTTTTTCTCCTGCCAATAGGCTACCTGCTGATGGACTAGCTCAACATGTTACTTAGCAGTTGTTGGCCGTCAGTTACCTTGTCTGCCTTCAAACTGCCAACCCTAAAATAGGGGAGGAAGACCCTTCAGAAACCTAAAAACCCCAGACCTCAGCTTCCCAAGTTCCCCCTCTACTTTGCAATGATTTTTTTCTCTCTGTGTCTGCTGCAAGTGTATGTTTCCTGACCTGCAATAAAAGCCTTTTTTTTTTTCCAACTGCTGAATCTATCAGCTCCTGTTTGTAGCCTTTGAAATGTCTCCACCACTTCCTGTGGTTCTCAGTAGTTTTCCCTGCCATTTAATTCTTGAACTGTTATAGAAAAGGAACCCAGTAAAGAACCCTAGACAGTTAACACCTTGACTCCATGTCTCATCTGCTCACCCACCCACCTGAGCATGTAGACAGCTGGATCAGTCCGCCGAGAATTTTCACCAATTTTTGTGTTTTATAATGTCTTCTCCTGGTCAGAAACTTTAAGAGAATTTTCTCACTGTTCTCAGTATCTCCTGCAAATCTTGATACATCCTGTTCTCCCAATTCTTCTCTTCCTGGTTCTTCTGTCCTGTCTCTCCTGGGTAACTTCTTTAGGTACGTCTTTATTCTCTTTAGGATCATTGAAGTCTATGGAAGCTGCAGGAATGCTTTCTTATAGGGTCGGATTTAAAAATATATGCTCAGCTATTAAGAGCATGTGTTCCTCTTGTAGCATACCTGTATCAAATAGATCACAATTGCCTGTGACCCCAGCTCCAGGGCTCTCTGATGCCTCTGGCATCCTCATGCACCTGAATTCATCCTCATACCCACACACACAAACACGTAAGTAAAAATAAAAGACATCATAAGTAGGTTATTGATAGAGAGATTTATAGATGCATGGATAGATTAGACAGATTATAATGATAAATTATAGATAGAGAATATATAAATAGATAGATGATAGATAAATAGATGATAGATAGATATAAAAGTTATGATTCCAAAATAGAATAAATGCCCTCTAGTCATCCCCTTATGACAAAGAATATATAGAGTTTTCTCCAGGTGAGGACAATCTTTCTCTGGTCTAGATTTCCAAATGTTATATCAACAAAGTGCAAAGGAAAAGGGCACAAGGGGTGGAGCAGGCTCCAGACTCAGCCGCAGTGCTAGGTAGGTGGTATTGCTGCTGTGAACTGGTCACCCATACACAGGGCTCTCCAGGAGCCCATGGCTGACTGACTTTGCCTGTGTGAAGAGGAAAACAATGTCATATCATTCTCCTAACCTGTCTTACAGCCATCCATCCTGTCACCTACTGTGAGTGGAAAGAGGAGGAATGAACAGTCAAACACACAATTTCATTTGGCCCAAGTTATTTCAACATCTGAAAAGCAAGAATTCATCTATCACAAATAAAGTCATTATTGAAGCAGCTGTTACCCAGACGTAACTCCCAGTTAGGGAGGTAGGAGAGCAATTTATCTCTTAGCAGCAGCTTGCCAACATCTAACCTGCCACTTTTGAGGAGAAATCTTCAGAACATAAAATCTAAGAAGATATAGAAGAGATGGCTCTTTACTTCTTTTTGAAAAATGTCCATTGTACTTAATATTTATGAAAACCTTAAAACTTTGGAGAATCTAAAAACATGACCGCAGAAGAATGCCTTGTAATCAAGATGATAACTATTGTTAATATTCTAGTGCATTCCCCGTCCTGGCACATCAAACTGAGAATATAGTCTATGTTTATATGTGTTTGTGTCGCCCATTAAAATGCATCACCTGGGGAGGGTAAGTCACACAAATGCATTGTTTAACCAAGTGTCCTGGGGTCACACAAGTGACCCTAGTGATCTCCCTCCAGATATCTTTACACAAGACCATTCACTAGGTCCTTTTGAAAACTCACCTTCACATGCAAAGTAGCTCATGTTTCTGGGTTTATATTAACACATG